>NC_133933.1:14723940-15353747 GCF_031877795.1 Strix aluco
GGAGAGCTTGCAGAGCACTGGGGAAAGGCAGGCAGAGAATTCCTCCTAGCACCTTCTCTGTGCCTGGGAAGCAGAAGTGTTCACACTGCTTCGCAGAATCGCTTTTGTGCAAAAAACACTAAAACTTGTTCAGAACGAAAGAAAGCACAGAGCCCCACATTTTATGTTGTCCTCGAGAGCTTGCAGAGCACTGGGGAAAGGCAGGCAGAGAATTCCTTGCTAGCACCTTCTCTGTGCCTGGGAAGCAGAAGTGTTCCCATTGCTTCGCAGAATTGCTTTTGTGCAGAAAACGGTAACACTTGTTCAGAATGAAAGAAAGCACACAGCCCCAGATTTTATGTTGTCCTGGAGAGCTTGCAGAGCACTGGGGAAAGGCAGGCAGAGAATTCCCTGCTAGCACCTTCTCTGTGCCTGGGAAGCATAAGTGTTCCCACTCCTTCGCAGAATCGCTTTTGTGCAAAAAACACTAAAACTTGTTCAGAACGAAAGAAAGCACAGAGCCCCAGATTTGCTGTTGTCCTGGAGAGCTTGCAGAGCACTGGGGAAAGGCAGGCAGAGAATTCCCTGCTAGCACCTTCTCTGTGCCTGGGAAGCAGAAGTGTTCACACTGCTTCGCAGAATCGCTTTTGTGCAAAAAACACTAAAACTTGTTCAGAACGAAAGAAAGCACAGAGCCCCACATTTTATGTTGTCCTGGAGAGCTTGCAGAGCACTGGGGCAAGGCAGGCAGAGAATTCCTCCTAGCACCTTCTCTGTGCCTGGGAAGCAGAAGTGTTCCCATTGCTTCGCAGAATGGCTTTTGTGCAGAAAACAGTAAAACTTGTTCAGAATGAAAGGACGCACAGAGCCCCAGATTTGCTGTTGTCCTGGAGAGCTTGCGGAGCACTGGGGAAAGGCAGGCAGAGAATTCCTCCTAGCACCTTCTCTGTGCCTGGGAAGCAGATGTGTTCACACTGCTTCGCAGAATCGCTTTTGTGCAAAAAACACTAAAACTTGTTCAGAACGAAAGAAAGCACAGAGCCCCACATTTTATGTTGTCCTGGAGAGCTTGCAGAGCACTGGGGAAAGGCAGGCAGAGAATTCCCTGCTAGCACCTTCTCTGTGCCTGGGAAGCAGAAGTGTTCCCATTGCTTCGCAGAATCGCTTTTGTGCAGAAAACAGTAACACTTGTTCAGAAGGAAAGAAAGCACAGAGCCCCACATTTTATGTTGTCCTGGAGAGCTTGCAGAGCACTGGGGAAATGCAGGTAGAGAATTCCCTGCTAGCACCTTCTCTGTGCCTGGGAAGCAGAAGTGTTCCCATTGCTTCGCAGAATCGCTTTTATGCAGAAAACAGTAACACTTGTTCAGAACGAAAGAAAGCACAGAGCCCCAGATTTGCTGTTGTCCTGGAGAGCTTGCAGAGCACTGGGGAAATGCAGGTAGAGAATTCCCTGCTAGCACCTTCTCTGTGCCTGGGAAACAGAAGTGTTCCCATTGCTTCGCAGAATCGCTTTTGTGCAGAAAACAGTAACACTTGTTCAGAACGAAAGAAAGCACAGAGCCCCACATTTTATGTTGTCCTGGAGAGCTTGCAGAGCACTGGGGAAAGGCAGGCAGAGAATTCCTCCTAGCACCTTCTCTGTGCCTGGGAAGCAGAAGTATTCGCACTGCTTCGCAGAATCGCTTTTGTGCAAAAAACACTAAAACTTGTTCAGAACGAAAGAAAGCACAGAGCCCCACATTTTATGTTGTCCTGGAGAGCTTGCAGAGCACTGGGGAAAGGCAGGCAGAGAATTCCCTGCTAGCACCTTCTCTGTGCCTGGGAAGCAGAAGTGTTCCCATTGATTCGCAGAATTGCTTTTGTGCAGAAAACGGTAACACTTGTTCAGAATGAAAGAAAGCACACAGCCCCAGATTTTATGTTGTCCTGGAGAGCTTGCAGAGCACTGGGGAAAGGCAGGCAGAGAATTCCCTGCTAGCACCTTCTCTGTGCCTGGGAAGCATAAGTGTTCACACTCCTTCGCAGAATCGCTTTTGTGCAAAAAACACTAAAACTTGTTCAGAACGAAAGAAAGCACAGAGCCCCAGATTTGCTGTTGTCCTGGAGAGCTTGCAGAGCACTGGGGAAAGGCAGGCAGAGAATTCCCTGCTAGCACCTTCTCTGTGCCTGGGAAGCAGAAGTGTTCACACTGCTTCGCAGAATCGCTTTTGTGCAAAAAACACTAAAACTTGTTCAGAACGAAAGAAAGCACAGAGCCCCAGATTTGCTGTTGTCCTGGAGAGCTTGCAGAGCACTGGGGCAAGGCAGGCAGAGAATTCCTCCTAGCACCTTCTCTGTGCCTGGGAAGCAGAAGTGTTCACACTGCTTCGCAGAATCGCTTTTGTGCAGAAAACACTAAAACTTGTTCAGAATGAAAGGACGCACAGAGCCCCAGATTTGCTGTTGTCCTGGAGAGCTTGCGGAGCACTGGGGAAAGGCAGGCAGAGAATTCCCTGCTCGCACCTTCTCTGTGCCTGGGAAGCAGAAGTGTTCCCATTGCTTCGCAGAATCGCTTTTGTGCAGAAAACAGTAACACTTGTTCAGAACGAAAGAAAGCACAGAGCCCCACATTTTATGTTGTCCTGGAGAGCTTGCAGAGGACTGGGGAAATGCAGGTAGAGAATTCCCTGCTCGCACCTTCTCTGTGCCTGGGAAGCAGAAGTGTTCCCATTGCTTCACAGAATCGCTTTTGTGCAGAAAACAGTAACACTTGTTCAGAACGAAAGAAAGCACAGAGCCCCAGATTTGCTGTTGTCTTGGAGAGCTTGCAGAACACTGGGGAGAGGCAGGCAGAGAATTCCCTGCTATCACCTTCTCTGTGCCTGGGAAGCAGAAGTGTTCCCATTGCTTCGCAGAATCGCTTTTGTGCAGAAAACAGTAACACTTGTTCAGAACGAAAGAAAGCACAGAGCCCCACATTTTATGTTGTCCTGGAGAGCTTGCAGAGCACTGGGGAAAGGCAGGCAGAGAATTCCTCCTAGCACCTTCTCTGTGCCTGGGAAGCAGATGTGTTCACACTGCTTCGCAGAATCGCTTTTGTGCAAAAAACACTAAAACTTGTTCAGAACGAAAGAAAGCACAGAGCCCCACATTTTATGTTGTCCTGGAGAGCTTGCAGAGCACTGGGGAAAGGCAGGCAGAGAATTCCCTGCTAGCACCTTCTCTGTGCCTGGGAAGCAGAAGTGTTCCCATTGCTTCGCGGAATCGCTTTTGTGCAGAAAACAGTAACACTTGTTCAGAACGAAAGAAAGCACAGAGCCCCACATTTTATGTTGTCCTGGAGAGCTTGCAGAGCACTGGGGAAATGCAGGTAGAGAATTCCCTGCTCGCACCTTCTCTGTGCCTGGGAAGCAGAAGTGTTCCCATTGCTTCGCAGAATCGCTTTTATGCAGAAAACAGTAACACTTGTTCAGAACGAAAGAAAGCACAGAGCCCCAGATTTGCTGTTGTCCTGGAGAGCTTGCAGAGCACTGGGGAAATGCAGGTAGAGAATTCCCTGCTAGCACCTTCTCTGTTCCTGGGAAGCAGGAGTGTTCCCATTGCTTCGCAGAATCGCTTTTGTGCAGGAAATACTAACACTTGTTCAGAACGAAAGAAAGCACAGAGCCCCAGATTTTATGTTGTCCTGGAGAGCTTGCAGAGCACTGGGGAAAGGCAGGTAGAGAATTCCCTGCTCGCACCTTCTCTGTGCCTGGGAAGCAGAAGTGTTCCCATTGCTTCGCAGAATCGCTTTTGTGCAGAAAACAGTAACACTTGTTCAGAACGAAAGAAAGCACAGAGCCCCACATTTTATGTTGTCCTGGAGAGCTTGCAGAGCACTGGGGAAAGGCAGGCAGAGAATTCCCTGCTAGCACCTTCTCTGTGCCTGGGAAACAGAAGTGTTCCCATTGCTTCGCAGAATCGCTTTTGTGCAGAAAACAGTAACACTTGTTCAGAACGAAAGAAAGCGCAGAGCCCCAGATTTGCTGTTGTCCTGGAGAGCTTGCAGAGCACTGGGGAAAGGTAGGCAGAGAATTCCCTGCTAGCACCTTCTCTGTGCCTGGGAAGCAGAAGTGTTCCCATTGCTTCGCAGAATCGCTTTTGTGCAGAAAACAGTAACACTTGTTCAGAACGAAAGAAAGCACAGAGCCCCACATTTTATGTTGTCCTGGAGAGCTTGCAGAGCACTGGGGAAATGCAGGTAGAGAATTCCCTGATAGCACCTTCTCTGTGCCTGGGAAACAGAAGTGTTCCCATTGCTTCGCAGAATCGCTTTTGTGCAGAAAACAGTAACACTTGTTCAGAACAAAAGAAAGCGCAGAGCCCCACATTTTATGTTGTCCTGGAGAGCTTGCAGAGCACTGGGGAAATGCAGGTAGAGAATTCCCTGCTCGCACCTTCTCTGTGCCTGGGAAGCAGAAGTGTTCCCATTGCTTCGCAGAATCGCTTTTATGCAGAAAACAGTAACACTTGTTCAGAACGAAAGAAAGCACAGAGCCCCAGATTTGCTGTTGTCCTGGAGAGCTTGCAGAGCACTGGGGAAATGCAGGTAGAGAATTCCCTGCTAGCACCTTCTCTGTGCCTGGGAAACAGAAGTGTTCCCATTGCTTCCCAGAATCGATTTTGTGCAGGAAATACTAACACTTGTTCAGAATGAAAGGACGCACAGAGCCCCAGATTTGCTGTTGTCCTGGAGAGCTTGCAGAGCACTGGGGAGAGGCAGGCAGAGAATTCCCTGCTAGCACCTTCTCTGTGCCTGGGAAGCAGAAGTGTTCCCATTGCTTCGCAGAATCGCTTTTGTGCAGAAAACAGTAACACTTGTTCAGAACGAAAGAAAGCACAGAGCCCCACATTTTATGTTGTCCTGGAGAGCTTGCAGAGCACTGGGGCAAGGCAGGCAGAGAATTCCTCCTAGCACCTTCTCTGTGCCTGGGAAGCAGAAGTTTTCCCATTGCTTCGCAGAATGGCTTTTGTGCAGAAAACACTAAAACTTGTTCAGAATGAAAGGACGCACAGAGCCCCAGATTTGCTGTTGTCCTGGAGAGCTTGCGGAGCACTGGGGAAAGGCAGGCAGAGAATTCCCTGCTCGCACCTTCTCTGTGCCTGGGAAGCAGAAGTGTTCCCATTGCTTCGCAGAATCGCTTTTGTGCAGAAAACAGTAACACTTGTTCAGAACGAAAGAAAGCACAGAGCCCCAGATTTGCTGTTGTCCTGGAGAGCTTGGAGAGCACTGGGGAAAGGCAGGCAGAGAATTCCCTGCTAGCACCTTCTCTGTGCCTGGGAAGCAGAAGTGTTCCCATTGCTTCGCAGAATCGCTTTTGTGCAGAAAACAGTAACACTTGTTCAGAACGAAAGAAAGCACAGAGCCCCACATTTTATGTTGTCCTGGAGAGCTTGCAGAGGACTGGGGAAATGCAGGTAGAGAATTCCCTGCTCGCACCTTCTCTGTGCCTGGGAAGCAGAAGTGTTCCCATTGCTTCGCAGAATCGCTTTTGTGCAGAAAACAGTAACACTTGTTCAGAACGAAAGAAAGCACAGAGCCCCACATTTTATGTTGTCCTGGAGAGCTTGCAGAGCACTGGGGAAAGGCAGGCAGAGAATTCCTCCTAGCACCTTCTCTGTGCCTGGGAAGCAGATGTGTTCACACTGCTTCGCAGAATCGCTTTTGTGCAAAAAACACTAAAACTTGTTCAGAACGAAAGAAAGCACAGAGCCCCACATTTTATGTTGTCCTGGAGAGCTTGCAGAGCACTGGGGAAAGGCAGGCAGAGAATTCCCTGCTAGCACCTTCTCTGTGCCTGGGAAGCAGAAGTGTTCCCATTGCTTCGCAGAATCGCTTTTGTGCAGAAAACAGTAACACTTGTTCAGAAGGAAAGAAAGCACAGAGCCCCACATTTTATGTTGTCCTGGAGAGCTTGCAGAGCACTGGGGAAATGCAGGTAGAGAATTCCCTGCTAGCACCTTCTCTGTGCCTGGGAAGCAGAAGTGTTCCCATTGCTTCGCAGAATCGCTTTTATGCAGAAAACAGTAACACTTGTTCAGAACGAAAGAAAGCACAGAGCCCCAGATTTGCTGTTGTCCTGGAGAGCTTGCAGAGCACTGGGGAAATGCAGGCAGAGAATTCCCTGCTAGCACCTTCTCTGTGCCTGGGAAACAGAAGTGTTCCCATTGCTTCGCAGAATCGCTTTTGTGCAGAAAACAGTAACACTTGTTCAGAACGAAAGAAAGCACAGAGCCCCACATTTTATGTTGTCCTGGAGAGCTTGCAGAGCACTGGGGAAATGCAGGTAGAGAATTCCCTGCTCGCACCTTCTCTGTGCCTGGGAAGCAGAAGTGTTCCCATTGCTTCGCAGAATCGCTTTTATGCAGAAAACAGTAACACTTGTTCAGAACGAAAGAAAGCACAGAGCCCCAGATTTGCTGTTGTCCTGGAGAGCTTGCAGAGCACTGGGGAGAGGCAGGCAGAGAATTCCCTGCTAGCACCTTCTCTGTGCCTGGGAAGCAGAAGTGTTCCCATTGCTTCGCAGAATCGCTTTTGTGCAGAAAACAGTAACACTTGTTCAGAACGAAAGAAAGCACAGAGCCCCACATTTTATGTTGTCCTGGAGAGCTTGCAGAGCACTGGGGCAAGGCAGGCAGAGAATTCCTCCTAGCACCTTCTCTGTGCCTGGGAAGCAGAAGTTTTCCCATTGCTTCGCAGAATGGCTTTTGTGCAGAAAACACTAAAACTTGTTCAGAATGAAAGGACGCACAGAGCCCCAGATTTGCTGTTGTCCTGGAGAGCTTGCGGAGCACTGGGGAAAGGCAGGCAGAGAATTCCCTGCTCGCACCTTCTCTGTGCCTGGGAAGCAGAAGTGTTCCCATTGCTTCGCAGAATCGCTTTTGTGCAGAAAACAGTAACACTTGTTCAGAACGAAAGAAAGCACAGAGCCCCAGATTTGCTGTTGTCCTGGAGAGCTTGGAGAGCACTGGGGAAAGGCAGGCAGAGAATTCCCTGCTAGCACCTTCTCTGTGCCTGGGAAGCAGAAGTGTTCCCATTGCTTCGCAGAATCGCTTTTGTGCAGAAAACAGTAACACTTGTTCAGAACGAAAGAAAGCACAGAGCCCCACATTTTATGTTGTCCTGGAGAGCTTGCAGAGGACTGGGGAAATGCAGGTAGAGAATTCCCTGCTCGCACCTTCTCTGTGCCTGGGAAGCAGAAGTGTTCCCATTGCTTCGCAGAATCGCTTTTGTGCAGAAAACAGTAACACTTGTTCAGAACGAAAGAAAGCACAGAGCCCCACATTTTATGTTGTCCTGGAGAGCTTGCAGAGCACTGGGGAAAGGCAGGCAGAGAATTCCTCCTAGCACCTTCTCTGTGCCTGGGAAGCAGATGTGTTCACACTGCTTCGCAGAATCGCTTTTGTGCAAAAAACACTAAAACTTGTTCAGAACGAAAGAAAGCACAGAGCCCCACATTTTATGTTGTCCTGGAGAGCTTGCAGAGCACTGGGGAAAGGCAGGCAGAGAATTCCCTGCTAGCACCTTCTCTGTGCCTGGGAAGCAGAAGTGTTCCCATTGCTTCGCAGAATCGCTTTTGTGCAGAAAACAGTAACACTTGTTCAGAAGGAAAGAAAGCACAGAGCCCCACATTTTATGTTGTCCTGGAGAGCTTGCAGAGCACTGGGGAAATGCAGGTAGAGAATTCCCTGCTAGCACCTTCTCTGTGCCTGGGAAGCAGAAGTGTTCCCATTGCTTCGCAGAATCGCTTTTATGCAGAAAACAGTAACACTTGTTCAGAACGAAAGAAAGCACAGAGCCCCAGATTTGCTGTTGTCCTGGAGAGCTTGCAGAGCACTGGGGAAATGCAGGCAGAGAATTCCCTGCTAGCACCTTCTCTGTGCCTGGGAAACAGAAGTGTTCCCATTGCTTCGCAGAATCGCTTTTGTGCAGAAAACAGTAACACTTGTTCAGAACGAAAGAAAGCACAGAGCCCCACATTTTATGTTGTCCTGGAGAGCTTGCAGAGCACTGGGGAAATGCAGGTAGAGAATTCCCTGCTCGCACCTTCTCTGTGCCTGGGAAGCAGAAGTGTTCCCATTGCTTCGCAGAATCGCTTTTATGCAGAAAACAGTAACACTTGTTCAGAACGAAAGAAAGCACAGAGCCCCAGATTTGCTGTTGTCCTGGAGAGCTTGCAGAGCACTGGGGAAAGGCAGGCAGAGAATTCCCTGCTAGCACCTTCTCTGTGCCTGGGAAACAGAAGTGTTCCCATTGCTTCGCAGAATCGCTTTTGTGCAGAAAACAGTAACACTTGTTCAGAACGAAAGAAAGCACAGAGCCCCACATTTTATGTTGTCCTGGAGAGCTTGCAGAGCACTGGGGAAATGCAGGTAGAGAATTCCCTGCTCGCACCTTCTCTGTGTCTGGGAAGCAGAAGTGTTCCCATTGCTTCGCAGAATCGCTTTTGTGCAGAAAACAGTAACACTTGTTCAGAACGAAAGAAAGCACAGAGCCCCAGATTTGCTGTTGTCCTGGAGAGCTTGCAGAGCACTGGGGAAAGGCAGGCAGAGAATTCCTCCTAGCACCTTCTCTGTGCCTGGGAAGCAGAAGTGTTCACACTGCTTCGCAGAATCGCTTTTGTGCAAAAAACACTAAAACTTGTTCAGAACGAAAGAAAGCACAGAGCCCCAGATTTTATGTTGTCCTCGAGAGCTTGCAGAGCACTGGGGAAAGGCAGGCAGAGAATTCCTTGCTAGCACCTTCTCTGTGCCTGGGAAGCAGAAGTGTTCCCATTGCTTCGCAGAATTGCTTTTGTGCAGAAAACGGTAACACTTGTTCAGAATGAAAGAAAGCACACAGCCCCAGATTTTATGTTGTCCTGGAGAGCTTGCAGAGCACTGGGGAAAGGCAGGCAGAGAATTCCCTGCTAGCACCTTCTCTGTGCCTGGGAAGCATAAGTGTTCCCACTCCTTCGCAGAATCGCTTTTGTGCAAAAAACACTAAAACTTGTTCAGAACGAAAGAAAGCACAGAGCCCCAGATTTGCTGTTGTCCTGGAGAGCTTGCAGAGCACTGGGGAAAGGCAGGCAGAGAATTCCCTGCTAGCACCTTCTCTGTGCCTGGGAAGCAGAAGTGTTCACACTGCTTCGCAGAATCGCTTTTGTGCAAAAAACACTAAAACTTGTTCAGAACGAAAGAAAGCACAGAGCCCCACATTTTATGTTGTCCTGGAGAGCTTGCAGAGCACTGGGGAAAGGCAGGCAGAGAATTCCCTGCTCGCACCTTCTCTGTGCCTGGGAAGCAGAAGTGTTCCCATTGCTTCGCAGAATCGCTTTTGTGCAGAAAACAGTAACACTTGTTCAGAACGAAAGAAAGCACAGAGCCCCAGATTTGCTGTTGTCCTGGAGAGCTTGGAGAGCACTGGGGAAAGGCAGGCAGAGAATTCCCTGCTAGCACCTTCTCTGTGCCTGGGAAGCAGAAGTGTTCCCATTGCTTCGCAGAATCGCTTTTGTGCAGAAAACAGTAACACTTGTTCAGAACGAAAGAAAGCACAGAGCCCCACATTTTATGTTGTCCTGGAGAGCTTGCAGAGGACTGGGGAAATGCAGGTAGAGAATTCCCTGCTCGCACCTTCTCTGTGCCTGGGAAGCAGAAGTGTTCCCATTGCTTCGCAGAATCGCTTTTGTGCAGAAAACAGTAACACTTGTTCAGAACGAAAGAAAGCACAGAGCCCCACATTTTATGTTGTCCTGGAGAGCTTGCAGAGCACTGGGGAAAGGCAGGCAGAGAATTCCTCCTAGCACCTTCTCTGTGCCTGGGAAGCAGATGTGTTCACACTGCTTCGCAGAATCGCTTTTGTGCAAAAAACACTAAAACTTGTTCAGAACGAAAGAAAGCACAGAGCCCCACATTTTATGTTGTCCTGGAGAGCTTGCAGAGCACTGGGGAAAGGCAGGCAGAGAATTCCCTGCTAGCACCTTCTCTGTGCCTGGGAAGCAGAAGTGTTCCCATTGCTTCGCAGAATCGCTTTTGTGCAGAAAACAGTAACACTTGTTCAGAAGGAAAGAAAGCACAGAGCCCCACATTTTATGTTGTCCTGGAGAGCTTGCAGAGCACTGGGGAAATGCAGGTAGAGAATTCCCTGCTAGCACCTTCTCTGTGCCTGGGAAGCAGAAGTGTTCCCATTGCTTCGCAGAATCGCTTTTATGCAGAAAACAGTAACACTTGTTCAGAACGAAAGAAAGCACAGAGCCCCAGATTTGCTGTTGTCCTGGAGAGCTTGCAGAGCACTGGGGAAATGCAGGTAGAGAATTCCCTGCTAGCACCTTCTCTGTGCCTGGGAAACAGAAGTGTTCCCATTGCTTCCCAGAATCGCTTTTGTGCAGGAAATAGTAACACTTGTTCAGAATGAAAGGACGCACAGAGCCCCAGATTTGCTGTTGTCCTGGAGAGCTTGCAGAGCACTGGGGAGAGGCAGGCAGAGAATTCCCTGCTAGCACCTTCTCTGTGCCTGGGAAGCAGAAGTGTTCCCATTGCTTCGCAGAATCGCTTTTGTGCAGAAAACAGTAACACTTGTTCAGAACGAAAGAAAGCACAGAGCCCCACATTTTATGTTGTCCTGGAGAGCTTGCAGAGCACTGGGGAAAGGCAGGCAGAGAATTCCTCCTAGCACCTTCTCTGTGCCTGGGAAGCAGAAGTATTCGCACTGCTTCGCAGAATCGCTTTTGTGCAAAAAACACTAAAACTTGTTCAGAACGAAAGAAAGCACAGAGCCCCACATTTTATGTTGTCCTGGAGAGCTTGCAGAGCACTGGGGAAAGGCAGGCAGAGAATTCCCTGCTAGCACCTTCTCTGTGCCTGGGAAGCAGAAGTGTTCCCATTGCTTCGCAGAATTGCTTTTGTGCAGAAAACGGTAACACTTGTTCAGAATGAAAGAAAGCACACAGCCCCAGATTTTATGTTGTCCTGGAGAGCTTGCAGAGCACTGGGGAAAGGCAGGCAGAGAATTCCCTGCTAGCACCTTCTCTGTGCCTGGGAAGCATAAGTGTTCACACTCCTTCGCAGAATCGCTTTTGTGCAAAAAACACTAAAACTTGTTCAGAACGAAAGAAAGCACAGAGCCCCAGATTTGCTGTTGTCCTGGAGAGCTTGCAGAGCACTGGGGAAAGGCAGGCAGAGAATTCCCTGCTAGCACCTTCTCTGTGCCTGGGAAGCAGAAGTGTTCACACTGCTTCGCAGAATCGCTTTTGTGCAAAAAACACTAAAACTTGTTCAGAACGAAAGAAAGCACAGAGCCCCAGATTTGCTGTTGTCCTGGAGAGCTTGCAGAGCACTGGGGCAAGGCAGGCAGAGAATTCCTCCTAGCACCTTCTCTGTGCCTGGGAAGCAGAAGTGTTCACACTGCTTCGCAGAATCGCTTTTGTGCCGAAAACACTAAAACTTGTTCAGAATGAAAGGACGCACAGAGCCCCAGATTTGCTGTTGTCCTGGAGAGCTTGCGGAGCACTGGGGAAAGGCAGGCAGAGAATTCCCTGCTCGCACCTTCTCTGTGCCTGGGAAGCAGAAGTGTTCCCATTGCTTCGCAGAATCGCTTTTGTGCAGAAAACAGTAACACTTGTTCAGAACGAAAGAAAGCACAGAGCCCCACATTTTATGTTGTCCTGGAGAGCTTGCAGAGGACTGGGGAAATGCAGGTAGAGAATTCCCTGCTCGCACCTTCTCTGTGCCTGGGAAGCAGAAGTGTTCCCATTGCTTCACAGAATCGCTTTTGTGCAGAAAACAGTAACACTTGTTCAGAACGAAAGAAAGCACAGAGCCCCAGATTTGCTGTTGTCTTGGAGAGCTTGCAGAACACTGGGGAGAGGCAGGCAGAGAATTCCCTGCTATCACCTTCTCTGTGCCTGGGAAGCAGAAGTGTTCCCATTGCTTCGCAGAATCGCTTTTGTGCAGAAAACAGTAACACTTGTTCAGAACGAAAGAAAGCACAGAGCCCCACATTTTATGTTGTCCTGGAGAGCTTGCAGAGCACTGGGGAAAGGCAGGCAGAGAATTCCTCCTAGCACCTTCTCTGTGCCTGGGAAGCAGATGTGTTCACACTGCTTCGCAGAATCGCTTTTGTGCAAAAAACACTAAAACTTGTTCAGAACGAAAGAAAGCACAGAGCCCCACATTTTATGTTGTCCTGGAGAGCTTGCAGAGCACTGGGGAAAGGCAGGCAGAGAATTCCCTGCTAGCACCTTCTCTGTGCCTGGGAAGCAGAAGTGTTCCCATTGCTTCGCAGAATCGCTTTTGTGCAGAAAACAGTAACACTTGTTCAGAACGAAAGAAAGCACAGAGCCCCACATTTTATGTTGTCCTGGAGAGCTTGCAGAGCACTGGGGAAATGCAGGTAGAGAATTCCCTGCTCGCACCTTCTCTGTGCCTGGGAAGCAGAAGTGTTCCCATTGCTTCGCAGAATCGCTTTTATGCAGAAAACAGTAACACTTGTTCAGAACGAAAGAAAGCACAGAGCCCCAGATTTGCTGTTGTCCTGGAGAGCTTGCAGAGCACTGGGGAAATGCAGGTAGAGAATTCCCTGCTAGCACCTTCTCTGTTCCTGGGAAGCAGGAGTGTTCCCATTGCTTCGCAGAATCGCTTTTGTGCAGGAAATACTAACACTTGTTCAGAACGAAAGAAAGCACAGAGCCCCAGATTTTATGTTGTCCTGGAGAGCTTGCAGAGCACTGGGGAAAGGCAGGTAGAGAATTCCCTGCTCGCACCTTCTCTGTGCCTGGGAAGCAGAAGTGTTCCCATTGCTTCGCAGAATCGCTTTTGTGCAGAAAACAGTAACACTTGTTCAGAACGAAAGAAAGCACAGAGCCCCACATTTTATGTTGTCCTGGAGAGCTTGCAGAGCACTGGGGAAAGGCAGGCAGAGAATTCCCTGCTCGCACCTTCTCTGTGCCTGGGAAGCAGAAGTGTTCCCATTGCTTCGCAGAATCGCTTTTGTGCAGGAAATAGTAACACTTGTTCAGAATGAAAGGACGCACAGAGCCCCAGATTTGCTGTTGTCCTGGAGAGCTTGCAGAGCACTGGGGAGAGGCAGGCAGAGAATTCCCTGCTAGCACCTTCTCTGTGCCTGGGAAGCAGAAGTGTTCCCATTGCTTCGCAGAATCGCTTTTGTGCAGAAAACAGTAACACTTGTTCAGAACGAAAGAAAGCACAGAGCCCCACATTTTATGTTGTCCTGGAGAGCTTGCAGAGCACTGGGGAAAGGCAGGCAGAGAATTCCTCCTAGCACCTTCTCTGTGCCTGGGAAGCAGAAGTATTCGCACTGCTTCGCAGAATCGCTTTTGTGCAAAAAACACTAAAACTTGTTCAGAACGAAAGAAAGCACAGAGCCCCACATTTTATGTTGTCCTGGAGAGCTTGCAGAGCACTGGGGAAAGGCAGGCAGAGAATTCCCTGCTAGCACCTTCTCTGTGCCTGGGAAGCAGAAGTGTTCCCATTGCTTCGCAGAATTGCTTTTGTGCAGAAAACGGTAACACTTGTTCAGAATGAAAGAAAGCACACAGCCCCAGATTTTATGTTGTCCTGGAGAGCTTGCAGAGCACTGGGGAAAGGCAGGCAGAGAATTCCCTGCTAGCACCTTCTCTGTGCCTGGGAAGCATAAGTGTTCACACTCCTTCGCAGAATCGCTTTTGTGCAGAAAACAGTAACACTTGTTCAGAACGAAAGAAAGCACAGAGCCCCAGATTTGCTGTTGTCCTGGAGAGCTTGCAGAGCACTGGGGAAAGGCAGGCAGAGAATTCCCTGCTAGCACCTTCTCTGTGCCTGGGAAGCAGAAGTGTTCACACTGCTTCGCAGAATCGCTTTTGTGCAAAAAACACTAAAACTTGTTCAGAACGAAAGAAAGCACAGAGCCCCAGATTTGCTGTTGTCCTGGAGAGCTTGCAGAGCACTGGGGCAAGGCAGGCAGAGAATTCCTCCTAGCACCTTCTCTGTGCCTGGGAAGCAGAAGTGTTCACACTGCTTCGCAGAATCGCTTTTGTGCCGAAAACACTAAAACTTGTTCAGAATGAAAGGACGCACAGAGCCCCAGATTTGCTGTTGTCCTGGAGAGCTTGCGGAGCACTGGGGAAAGGCAGGCAGAGAATTCCCTGCTCGCACCTTCTCTGTGCCTGGGAAGCAGAAGTGTTCCCATTGCTTCGCAGAATCGCTTTTGTGCAGAAAACAGTAACACTTGTTCAGAACGAAAGAAAGCACAGAGCCCCACATTTTATGTTGTCCTGGAGAGCTTGCAGAGGACTGGGGAAATGCAGGTAGAGAATTCCCTGCTCGCACCTTCTCTGTGCCTGGGAAGCAGAAGTGTTCCCATTGCTTCACAGAATCGCTTTTGTGCAGAAAACAGTAACACTTGTTCAGAACGAAAGAAAGCACAGAGCCCCAGATTTGCTGTTGTCTTGGAGAGCTTGCAGAACACTGGGGAGAGGCAGGCAGAGAATTCCCTGCTATCACCTTCTCTGTGCCTGGGAAGCAGAAGTGTTCCCATTGCTTCGCAGAATCGCTTTTGTGCAGAAAACAGTAACACTTGTTCAGAACGAAAGAAAGCACAGAGCCCCACATTTTATGTTGTCCTGGAGAGCTTGCAGAGCACTGGGGAAAGGCAGGCAGAGAATTCCTCCTAGCACCTTCTCTGTGCCTGGGAAGCAGATGTGTTCACACTGCTTCGCAGAATCGCTTTTGTGCAAAAAACACTAAAACTTGTTCAGAACGAAAGAAAGCACAGAGCCCCACATTTTATGTTGTCCTGGAGAGCTTGCAGAGCACTGGGGAAAGGCAGGCAGAGAATTCCCTGCTAGCACCTTCTCTGTGCCTGGGAAGCAGAAGTGTTCCCATTGCTTCGCAGAATCGCTTTTGTGCAGAAAACAGTAACACTTGTTCAGAACGAAAGAAAGCACAGAGCCCCACATTTTATGTTGTCCTGGAGAGCTTGCAGAGCACTGGGGAAATGCAGGTAGAGAATTCCCTGCTCGCACCTTCTCTGTGCCTGGGAAGCAGAAGTGTTCCCATTGCTTCGCAGAATCGCTTTTATGCAGAAAACAGTAACACTTGTTCAGAACGAAAGAAAGCACAGAGCCCCAGATTTGCTGTTGTCCTGGAGAGCTTGCAGAGCACTGGGGAAATGCAGGTAGAGAATTCCCTGCTAGCACCTTCTCTGTTCCTGGGAAGCAGGAGTGTTCCCATTGCTTCGCAGAATCGCTTTTGTGCAGGAAATACTAACACTTGTTCAGAACGAAAGAAAGCACAGAGCCCCAGATTTTATGTTGTCCTGGAGAGCTTGCAGAGCACTGGGGAAAGGCAGGTAGAGAATTCCCTGCTCGCACCTTCTCTGTGCCTGGGAAGCAGAAGTGTTCCCATTGCTTCGCAGAATCGCTTTTGTGCAGAAAACAGTAACACTTGTTCAGAACGAAAGAAAGCACAGAGCCCCACATTTTATGTTGTCCTGGAGAGCTTGCAGAGCACTGGGGAAAGGCAGGCAGAGAATTCCCTGCTAGCACCTTCTCTGTGCCTGGGAAACAGAAGTGTTCCCATTGCTTCGCAGAATCGCTTTTGTGCAGAAAACAGTAACACTTGTTCAGAACGAAAGAAAGCGCAGAGCCCCAGATTTGCTGTTGTCCTGGAGAGCTTGCAGAGCACTGGGGAAAGGTAGGCAGAGAATTCCCTGCTAGCACCTTCTCTGTGCCTGGGAAGCAGAAGTGTTCCCATTGCTTCGCAGAATCGCTTTTGTGCAGAAAACAGTAACACTTGTTCAGAACGAAAGAAAGCACAGAGCCCCACATTTTATGTTGTCCTGGAGAGCTTGCAGAGCACTGGGGAAATGCAGGTAGAGAATTCCCTGATAGCACCTTCTCTGTGCCTGGGAAACAGAAGTGTTCCCATTGCTTCGCAGAATCGCTTTTGTGCAGAAAACAGTAACACTTGTTCAGAACAAAAGAAAGCGCAGAGCCCCACATTTTATGTTGTCCTGGAGAGCTTGCAGAGCACTGGGGAAATGCAGGTAGAGAATTCCCTGCTCGCACCTTCTCTGTGCCTGGGAAGCAGAAGTGTTCCCATTGCTTCGCAGAATCGCTTTTATGCAGAAAACAGTAACACTTGTTCAGAACGAAAGAAAGCACAGAGCCCCAGATTTGCTGTTGTCCTGGAGAGCTTGCAGAGCACTGGGGAAATGCAGGTAGAGAATTCCCTGCTAGCACCTTCTCTGTGCCTGGGAAACAGAAGTGTTCCCATTGCTTCCCAGAATCGATTTTGTGCAGGAAATACTAACACTTGTTCAGAATGAAAGGACGCACAGAGCCCCAGATTTGCTGTTGTCCTGGAGAGCTTGCAGAGCACTGGGGAGAGGCAGGCAGAGAATTCCCTGCTAGCACCTTCTCTGTGCCTGGGAAGCAGAAGTGTTCCCATTGCTTCGCAGAATCGCTTTTGTGCAGAAAACAGTAACACTTGTTCAGAACGAAAGAAAGCACAGAGCCCCACATTTTATGTTGTCCTGGAGAGCTTGCAGAGCACTGGGGCAAGGCAGGCAGAGAATTCCTCCTAGCACCTTCTCTGTGCCTGGGAAGCAGAAGTTTTCCCATTGCTTCGCAGAATGGCTTTTGTGCAGAAAACACTAAAACTTGTTCAGAATGAAAGGACGCACAGAGCCCCAGATTTGCTGTTGTCCTGGAGAGCTTGCGGAGCACTGGGGAAAGGCAGGCAGAGAATTCCCTGCTCGCACCTTCTCTGTGCCTGGGAAGCAGAAGTGTTCCCATTGCTTCGCAGAATCGCTTTTGTGCAGAAAACAGTAACACTTGTTCAGAACGAAAGAAAGCACAGAGCCCCAGATTTGCTGTTGTCCTGGAGAGCTTGGAGAGCACTGGGGAAAGGCAGGCAGAGAATTCCCTGCTAGCACCTTCTCTGTGCCTGGGAAGCAGAAGTGTTCCCATTGCTTCGCAGAATCGCTTTTGTGCAGAAAACAGTAACACTTGTTCAGAACGAAAGAAAGCACAGAGCCCCACATTTTATGTTGTCCTGGAGAGCTTGCAGAGCACTGGGGAAATGCAGGTAGAGAATTCCCTGCTCGCACCTTCTCTGTGCCTGGGAAGCAGAAGTGTTCCCATTGCTTCGCAGAATCGCTTTTGTGCAGAAAACAGTAACACTTGTTCAGAACGAAAGAAAGCACAGAGCCCCACATTTTATGTTGTCCTGGAGAGCTTGCAGAGCACTGGGGAAAGGCAGGCAGAGAATTCCTCCTAGCACCTTCTCTGTGCCTGGGAAGCAGATGTGTTCACACTGCTTCGCAGAATCGCTTTTGTGCAAAAAACACTAAAACTTGTTCAGAACGAAAGAAAGCACAGAGCCCCACATTTTATGTTGTCCTGGAGAGCTTGCAGAGCACTGGGGAAAGGCAGGCAGAGAATTCCCTGCTAGCACCTTCTCTGTGCCTGGGAAGCAGCAGTGTTCCCATTGCTTCGCAGAATCGCTTTTGTGCAGAAAACAGTAACACTTGTTCAGAAGGAAAGAAAGCACAGAGCCCCACATTTTATGTTGTCCTGGAGAGCTTGCAGAGCACTGGGGAAATGCAGGTAGAGAATTCCCTGCTAGCACCTTCTCTGTGCCTGGGAAGCAGAAGTGTTCCCATTGCTTCGCAGAATCGCTTTTATGCAGAAAACAGTAACACTTGTTCAGAACGAAAGAAAGCACAGAGCCCCAGATTTGCTGTTGTCCTGGAGAGCTTGCAGAGCACTGGGGAAATGCAGGCAGAGAATTCCCTGCTAGCACCTTCTCTGTGCCTGGGAAACAGAAGTGTTCCCATTGCTTCGCAGAATCGCTTTTGTGCAGAAAACAGTAACACTTGTTCAGAACGAAAGAAAGCACAGAGCCCCACATTTTATGTTGTCCTGGAGAGCTTGCAGAGCACTGGGGAAATGCAGGTAGAGAATTCCCTGCTCGCACCTTCTCTGTGCCTGGGAAGCAGAAGTGTTCCCATTGCTTCGCAGAATCGCTTTTATGCAGAAAACAGTAACACTTGTTCAGAACGAAAGAAAGCACAGAGCCCCAGATTTGCTGTTGTCCTGGAGAGCTTGCAGAGCACTGGGGAAAGGCAGGCAGAGAATTCCCTGCTAGCACCTTCTCTGTGCCTGGGAAACAGAAGTGTTCCCATTGCTTCGCAGAATCGCTTTTGTGCAGAAAACAGTAACACTTGTTCAGAACGAAAGAAAGCACAGAGCCCCACATTTTATGTTGTCCTGGAGAGCTTGCAGAGCACTGGGGAAATGCAGGTAGAGAATTCCCTGCTCGCACCTTCTCTGTGTCTGGGAAGCAGAAGTGTTCCCATTGCTTCGCAGAATCGCTTTTGTGCAGAAAACAGTAACACTTGTTCAGAACGAAAGAAAGCACAGAGCCCCAGATTTGCTGTTGTCCTGGAGAGCTTGCAGAGCACTGGGGAAAGGCAGGCAGAGAATTCCTCCTAGCACCTTCTCTGTGCCTGGGAAGCAGAAGTGTTCACACTGCTTCGCAGAATCGCTTTTGTGCAAAAAACACTAAAACTTGTTCAGAACGAAAGAAAGCACAGAGCCCCAGATTTTATGTTGTCCTCGAGAGCTTGCAGAGCACTGGGGAAAGGCAGGCAGAGAATTCCTTGCTAGCACCTTCTCTGTGCCTGGGAAGCAGAAGTGTTCCCATTGCTTCGCAGAATTGCTTTTGTGCAGAAAACGGTAACACTTGTTCAGAATGAAAGAAAGCACACAGCCCCAGATTTTATGTTGTCCTGGAGAGCTTGCAGAGCACTGGGGAAAGGCAGGCAGAGAATTCCCTGCTAGCACCTTCTCTGTGCCTGGGAAGCATAAGTGTTCACACTCCTTCGCAGAATCGCTTTTGTGCAAAAAACACTAAAACTTGTTCAGAACGAAAGAAAGCACAGAGCCCCAGATTTGCTGTTGTCCTGGAGAGCTTGCAGAGCACTGGGGAAAGGCAGGCAGAGAATTCCCTGCTAGCACCTTCTCTGTGCCTGGGAAGCAGAAGTGTTCACACTGCTTCGCAGAATCGCTTTTGTGCAAAAAACACTAAAACTTGTTCAGAACGAAAGAAAGCACAGAGCCCCACATTTTATGTTGTCCTGGAGAGCTTGCAGAGCACTGGGGCAAGGCAGGCAGAGAATTCCTCCTAGCACCTTCTCTGTGCCTGGGAAGCAGAAGTGTTCCCATTGCTTCGCAGAATTGCTTTTGTGCAGAAAACACTAAAACTTGTTCAGAATGAAAGGACGCACAGAGCCCCAGATTTGCTGTTGTCCTGGAGAGCTTGCGGAGCACTGGGGAAAGGCAGGCAGAGAATTCCCTGCTCGCACCTTCTCTGTGCCTGGGAAGCAGAAGTGTTCCCATTGCTTCGCAGAATCGCTTTTGTGCAGAAAACAGTAACACTTGTTCAGAACGAAAGAAAGCACAGAGCCCCAGATTTGCTGTTGTCCTGGAGAGCTTGCAGAGCACTGGGGAAAGGCAGGCAGAGAATTCCCTGCTAGCACCTTCTCTGTGCCTGGGAAGCAGAAGTGTTCCCATTGCTTCGCAGAATCGCTTTTGTGCAGAAAACAGTAACACTTGTTCAGAACGAAAGAAAGCACAGAGCCCCACATTTTATGTTGTCCTGGAGAGCTTGCAGAGGACTGGGGAAATGCAGGTAGAGAATTCCCTGCTCGCACCTTCTCTGTGCCTGGGAAGCAGAAGTGTTCCCATTGCTTCGCAGAATCGCTTTTGTGCAGAAAACAGTAACACTTGTTCAGAACGAAAGAAAGCACAGAGCCCCACATTTTATGTTGTCCTGGAGAGCTTGCAGAGCACTGGGGAAAGGCAGGCAGAGATTTCCTCCTAGCACCTTCTCTGTGCCTGGGAAGCAGATGTGTTCCCATTGCTTCGCAGAATCGCTTTTGTGCAGAAAACACTAAAACTTGTTCAGAACGAAAGAAAGCACAGAGCCCCACATTTTATGTTGTCCTGGAGAGCTTGCAGAGCACTGGGGAAAGGCAGGCAGAGAATTCCCTGCTAGCACCTTCTCTGTGCCTGGGAAGCAGAAGTGTTCCCATTGCTTCGCAGAATCGCTTTTGTGCAGAAAACAGTAACACTTGTTCAGAACGAAAGAAAGCACAGAGCCCCACATTTTATGTTGTCCTGGAGAGCTTGCAGAGCACTGGGGAAATGCAGGTAGAGAATTCCCTGCTCGCACCTTCTCTGTGCCTGGGAAGCAGAAGTGTTCCCATTGCTTCGCAGAATCGCTTTTATGCAGAAAACAGTAACACTTGTTCAGAACGAAAGAAAGCACAGAGCCCCAGATTTGCTGTTGTCCTGGAGAGCTTGCAGAGCACTGGGGAAATGCAGGTAGAGAATTCCCTGCTAGCACCTTCTCTGTGCCTGGGAAACAGAAGTGTTCCCATTGCTTCCCAGAATCGATTTTGTGCAGGAAATACTAACACTTGTTCAGAATGAAAGGACGCACAGAGCCCCAGATTTGCTGTTGTCCTGGAGAGCTTGCAGAGCACTGGGGAGAGGCAGGCAGAGAATTCCCTGCTAGCACCTTCTCTGTGCCTGGGAAGCAGAAGTGTTCCCATTGCTTCGCAGAATCGCTTTTGTGCAGAAAACAGTAACACTTGTTCAGAACGAAAGAAAGCACAGAGCCCCACATTTTATGTTGTCCTGGAGAGCTTGCAGAGCACTGGGGAAAGGCAGGCAGAGAATTCCTCCTAGCACCTTCTCTGTGCCTGGGAAGCAGAAGTATTCGCACTGCTTCGCAGAATCGCTTTTGTGCAAAAAACACTAAAACTTGTTCAGAACGAAAGAAAGCACAGAGCCCCACATTTTATGTTGTCCTGGAGAGCTTGCAGAGCACTGGGGAAAGGCAGGCAGAGAATTCCCTGCTAGCACCTTCTCTGTGCCTGGGAAGCAGAAGTGTTCCCATTGCTTCGCAGAATCGCTTTTGTGCAGAAAACGGTAACACTTGTTCAGAATGAAAGAAAGCACACAGCCCCAGATTTTATGTTGTCCTGGAGAGCTTGCAGAGCACTGGGGAAAGGCAGGCAGAGAATTCCCTGATAGCACCTTCTCTGTGCCTGGGAAGCAGAAGTGTTCACACTCCTTCGCAGAATCGCTTTTGTGCAAAAAACACTAAAACTTGTTCAGAACGAAAGAAAGCACAGAGCCCCAGATTTGCTGTTGTCCTGGAGAGCTTGCAGAGCACTGGGGAAAGGCAGGCAGAGAATTCCCTGCTAGCACCTTCTCTGTGCCTGGGAAGCAGAAGTGTTCACACTGCTTCGCAGAATCGCTTTTGTGCAAAAAACACTAAAACTTGTTCAGAACGAAAGAAAGCACAGAGCCCCAGATTTGCTGTTGTCCTGGAGAGCTTGCAGAGCACTGGGGAAAGGCAGGCAGAGAATTCCTCCTAGCACCTTCTCTGTGCCTGGGAAGCAGATGTGTTCACACTGCTTCGCAGAATCGCTTTTGTGCAAAAAACACTAAAACTTGTTCAGAACGAAAGAAAGCACAGAGCCCCACATTTTATGTTGTCCTGGAGAGCTTGCAGAGCACTGGGGAAAGGCAGGCAGAGAATTCCCTGCTAGCACCTTCTCTGTGCCTGGGAAGCAGAAGTGTTCCCATTGCTTCGCAGAATCGCTTTTGTGCAGAAAACAGTAACACTTGTTCAGAACGAAAGAAAGCACAGAGCCCCACATTTTATGTTGTCCTGGAGAGCTTGCAGAGCACTGGGGAAATGCAGGTAGAGAATTCCCTGCTCGCACCTTCTCTGTGCCTGGGAAGCAGAAGTGTTCCCATTGCTTCGCAGAATCGCTTTTATGCAGAAAACAGTAACACTTGTTCAGAACGAAAGAAAGCACAGAGCCCCAGATTTGCTGTTGTCCTGGAGAGCTTGCAGAGCACTGGGGAAATGCAGGTAGAGAATTCCCTGCTAGCACCTTCTCTGTTCCTGGGAAGCAGGAGTGTTCCCATTGCTTCGCAGAATCGCTTTTGTGCAGGAAATACTAACACTTGTTCAGAACGAAAGAAAGCACAGAGCCCCAGATTTTATGTTGTCCTGGAGAGCTTGCAGAGCACTGCGGAGAGGCAGGCAGAGAATTCCCTGCTAGCACCTTCTCTGTGCCTGGGAAGCAGAAGTGTTCCCATTGCTTCGCAGAATCGCTTTTGTGCAGAAAACAGTAACACTTGTTCAGAACGAAAGAAAGCACAGAGCCCCACATTTTATGTTGTCCTGGAGAGCTTGCAGAGCACTGGGGAAAGGCAGGCAGAGAATTCCCTGCTAGCACCTTCTCTGTGCCTGGGAAGCAGAAGTGTTCCCATTGCTTCGCAGAATCGCTTTTGTGCAGAAAACAGTAACACTTGTTCAGAACGAAAGAAAGCACAGAGCCCCACATTTTATGTTGTCCTGGAGAGCTTGCAGAGCACTGGGGAAAGGCAGGCAGAGAATTCCCTGCTAGCACCTTCTCTGTGCCTGGGAAGCAGAAGTGTTCCCATTGCTTCGCAGAATCGCTTTTGTGCAGAAAACAGTAACACTTGTTCAGAACGAAAGAAAGCACAGAGCCCCACATTTTATGTTGTCCTGGAGAGCTTGCAGAGCACTGGGGAAATGCAGGTAGAGAATTCCCTGCTAGCACCTTCTCTGTGCCTGGGAAACAGAAGTGTTCCCATTGCTTCGCAGAATCGCTTTTGTGCAGAAAACAGTAACACTTGTTCAGAACAAAAGAAAGCGCAGAGCCCCAGATTTGCTGTTGTCCTGGAGAGCTTGCAGAGCACTGGGGAAAGGCAGGCAGAGAGTTCCCTGCTAGCACCTTCTCTGTGCCTGGGAAGCAGAAGTGTTCCCATTGCTTCGCAGAATCGCTTTTGTGCAGAAAACAGTAACACTTGTTCAGAACGAAAGAAAGCACAGAGCCCCACATTTTATGTTGTCCTGGAGAGCTTGCAGAGCACTGGGGAAAGGCAGGCAGAGAATTCCTCCTAGCACCTTCTCTGTGCCTGGGAAGCAGATGTGTTCACACTGCTTCGCAGAATCGCTTTTGTGCAAAAAACACTAAAACTTGTTCAGAATGAAAGGACGCACAGAGCCCCACATTTTATGTTGTCCTGGAGAGCTTGCAGAGCACTGGGGAAAGGCAGGCAGAGAATTCCCTGCTAGCACCTTCTCTGTGCCTGGGAAGCAGAAGTGTTCCCATTGCTTCGCAGAATCGCTTTTGTGCAGAAAACAGTAACACTTGTTCAGAACGAAAGAAAGCACAGAGCCCCACATTTTATGTTGTCCTGGAGAGCTTGCAGAGCACTGGGGAAATGCAGGTAGAGAATTCCCTGCTCGCACCTTCTCTGTGCCTGGGAAGCAGAAGTGTTCCCATTGCTTCGCAGAATCGCTTTTATGCAGAAAACAGTAACACTTGTTCAGAACGAAAGAAAGCACAGAGCCCCAGATTTGCTGTTGTCCTGGAGAGCTTGCAGAGCACTGGGGAAATGCAGGTAGAGAATTCCCTGCTAGCACCTTCTCTGTTCCTGGGAAGCAGGAGTGTTCCCATTGCTTCGCAGAATCGCTTTTGTGCAGGAAATACTAACACTTGTTCAGAACGAAAGAAAGCACAGAGCCCCAGATTTTATGTTGTCCTGGAGAGCTTGCAGAGCACTGGGGAGAGGCAGGTAGAGAATTCCCTGCTAGCACCTTCTCTGTGCCTGGGAAGCAGAAGTGTTCCCATTGCTTCGCAGAATCGCTTTTGTGCAGAAAACAGTAACACTTGTTCAGAACGAAAGAAAGCACAGAGCCCCACATTTTATGTTGTCCTGGAGAGCTTGCAGAGCACTGGGGAAAGGCAGGCAGAGAATTCCCTGCTAGCACCTTCTCTGTGCCTGGGAAACAGAAGTGTTCCCATTGCTTCGCAGAATCGCTTTTGTGCAGAAAACAGTAACACTTGTTCAGAACAAAAGAAAGCGCAGAGCCCCAGATTTGCTGTTGTCCTGGAGAGCTTGCAGAGCACTGGGGAAAGGCAGGCAGAGAATTCCCTGCTAGCACCTTCTCTGTGCCTGGGAAGCAGAAGTGTTCCCATTGCTTCGCAGAATCGCTTTTGTGCAGAAAACAGTAACACTTGTTCAGAACGAAAGAAAGCACAGAGCCCCAGATTTGCTGTTGTCCTGGAGAGCTTGCAGAGCACTGGGGAAAGGCAGGCAGAGAGTTCCCTGCTAGCACCTTCTCTGTGCCTGGGAAGCAGAAGTGTTCCCATTGCTTCGCAGAATCGCTTTTGTGCAGAAAACAGTAACACTTGTTCAGAACGAAAGAAAGCACAGAGCCCCACATTTTATGTTGTCCTGGAGAGCTTGCAGAGGACTGGGGAAAGGCAGGTAGAGAATTCCCTGCTCGCACCTTCTCTGTGCCTGGGAAGCAGAAGTGTTCCCATTGCTTCGCAGAATCGCTTTTGTGCAGAAAACAGTAACACTTGTTCAGAACGAAAGAAAGCACAGAGCCCCACATTTTATGTTGTCCTGGAGAGCTTGCAGAGCACTGGGGAAAGGCAGGCAGAGAATTCCCTGCTAGCACCTTCTCTGTGCCTGGGAAGCAGAAGTGTCCCCATTGCTTCGCAGAATCGCTTTTGTGCAGAAAACAGTAACACTTGTTCAGAACGAAAGAAAGCACAGAGCCCCAGATTTGCTGTTGTCCTGGAGAGCTTGCAGAGCACTGGGGAAAGGCAGGCAGAGAATTCCTCCTAGCACCTTCTCTGTGCCTGGGAAGCAGAAGTGTTCACACTGCTTCGCAGAATCGCTTTTGTGCAAAAAACACTAAAACTTGTTCAGAACGAAAGAAAGCACAGAGCCCCAGATTTTATGTTGTCCTCGAGAGCTTGCAGAGCACTGGGGAAAGGCAGGCAGAGAATTCCTTGCTAGCACCTTCTCTGTGCCTGGGAAGCAGAAGTGTTCCCATTGCTTCGCAGAATTGCTTTTGTGCAGAAAACGGTAACACTTGTTCAGAATGAAAGAAAGCACACAGCCCCAGATTTTATGTTGTCCTGGAGAGCTTGCAGAGCACTGGGGAAAGGCAGGCAGAGAATTCCCTGCTAGCACCTTCTCTGTGCCTGGGAAGCATAAGTGTTCCCACTCCTTCGCAGAATCGCTTTTGTGCAAAAAACACTAAAACTTGTTCAGAACGAAAGAAAGCACAGAGCCCCAGATTTGCTGTTGTCCTGGAGAGCTTGCAGAGCACTGGGGAAAGGCAGGCAGAGAATTCCCTTCTAGCACCTTCTCTGTGCCTGGGAAGCAGAAGTGTTCACACTGCTTCGCAGAATCGCTTTTGTGCAAAAAACACTAAAACTTGTTCAGAACGAAAGAAAGCACAGAGCCCCACATTTTATGTTGTCCTGGAGAGCTTGCAGAGCACTGGGGCAAGGCAGGCAGAGAATTCCTCCTAGCACCTTCTCTGTGCCTGGGAAGCAGAAGTGTTCCCATTGCTTCGCAGAATGGCTTTTGTGCAGAAAACAGTAAAACTTGTTCAGAATGAAAGGACGCACAGAGCCCCAGATTTGCTGTTGTCCTGGAGAGCTTGCGGAGCACTGGGGAAAGGCAGGCAGAGAATTCCCTGCTCGCACCTTCTCTGTGCCTGGGAAGCAGAAGTGTTCCCATTGCTTCGCAGAATCGCTTTTGTGCAGAAAACAGTAACACTTGTTCAGAACGAAAGAAAGCACAGAGCCCCAGATTTGCTGTTGTCCTGGAGAGCTTGGAGAGCACTGGGGAAAGGCAGGCAGAGAATTCCCTGCTAGCACCTTCTCTGTGCCTGGGAAGCAGAAGTGTTCCCATTGCTTCGCAGAATCGCTTTTGTGCAGAAAACAGTAACACTTGTTCAGAACGAAAGAAAGCACAGAGCCCCACATTTTATGTTGTCCTGGAGAGCTTGCAGAGGACTGGGGAAATGCAGGTAGAGAATTCCCTGCTCGCACCTTCTCTGTGCCTGGGAAGCAGAAGTGTTCCCATTGCTTCGCAGAATCGCTTTTGTGCAGAAAACAGTAACACTTGTTCAGAACGAAAGAAAGCACAGAGCCCCACATTTTATGTTGTCCTGGAGAGCTTGCAGAGCACTGGGGAAAGGCAGGCAGAGAATTCCTCCTAGCACCTTCTCTGTGCCTGGGAAGCAGATGTGTTCACACTGCTTCGCAGAATCGCTTTTGTGCAAAAAACAGTAAAACTTGTTCAGAACGAAAGAAAGCACAGAGCCCCACATTTTATGTTGTCCTGGAGAGCTTGCAGAGCACTGGGGAAAGGCAGGCAGAGAATTCCCTGCTAGCACCTTCTCTGTGCCTGGGAAGCAGAAGTGTTCCCATTGCTTCGCAGAATCGCTTTTGTGCAGAAAACAGTAACACTTGTTCAGAAGGAAAGAAAGCACAGAGCCCCACATTTTATGTTGTCCTGGAGAGCTTGCAGAGCACTGGGGAAATGCAGGTAGAGAATTCCCTGCTAGCACCTTCTCTGTGCCTGGGAAGCAGAAGTGTTCCCATTGCTTCGCAGAATCGCTTTTATGCAGAAAACAGTAACACTTGTTCAGAACGAAAGAAAGCACAGAGCCCCAGATTTGCTGTTGTCCTGGAGAGCTTGCAGAGCACTGGGGAAATGCAGGTAGAGAATTCCCTGCTAGCACCTTCTCTGTGCCTGGGAAACAGAAGTGTTCCCATTGCTTCCCAGAATCGCTTTTGTGCAGGAAATAGTAACACTTGTTCAGAATGAAAGGACGCACAGAGCCCCAGATTTGCTGTTGTCCTGGAGAGCTTGCAGAGCACTGGGGAGAGGCAGGCAGAGAATTCCCTGCTAGCACCTTCTCTGTGCCTGGGAAGCAGAAGTATTCGCACTGCTTCGCAGAATCGCTTTTGTGCAAAAAACACTAAAACTTGTTCAGAACGAAAGAAAGCACAGAGCCCCACATTTTATGTTGTCCTGGAGAGCTTGCAGAGCACTGGGGAAAGGCAGGCAGAGAATTCCCTGCTAGCACCTTCTCTGTGCCTGGGAAGCAGAAGTGTTCCCATTGCTTCGCAGAATTGCTTTTGTGCAGAAAACGGTAACACTTGTTCAGAATGAAAGAAAGCACACAGCCCCAGATTTTATGTTGTCCTGGAGAGCTTGCAGAGCACTGGGGAAAGGCAGGCAGAGAATTCCCTGCTAGCACCTTCTCTGTGCCTGGGAAGCATAAGTGTTCACACTCCTTCGCAGAATCGCTTTTGTGCAAAAAACACTAAAACTTGTTCAGAACGAAAGAAAGCACAGAGCCCCAGATTTGCTGTTGTCCTGGAGAGCTTGCAGAGCACTGGGGAAAGGCAGGCAGAGAATTCCCTGCTAGCACCTTCTCTGTGCCTGGGAAGCAGAAGTGTTCACACTGCTTCGCAGAATCGCTTTTGTGCAGAAAACAGTAACACTTGTTCAGAACGAAAGAAAGCACAGAGCCCCACATTTTATGTTGTCCTGGAGAGCTTGCAGAGGACTGGGGAAATGCAGGTAGAGAATTCCCTGCTCGCACCTTCTCTGTGCCTGGGAAGCAGAAGTGTTCCCATTGCTTCACAGAATCGCTTTTGTGCAGAAAACAGTAACACTTGTTCAGAACGAAAGAAAGCACAGAGCCCCAGATTTGCTGTTGTCTTGGAGAGCTTGCAGAACACTGGGGAGAGGCAGGCAGAGAATTCCCTGCTATCACCTTCTCTGTGCCTGGGAAGCAGAAGTGTTCCCATTGCTTCGCAGAATCGCTTTTGTGCAGAAAACAGTAACACTTGTTCAGAACGAAAGAAAGCACAGAGCCCCACATTTTATGTTGTCCTGGAGAGCTTGCAGAGCACTGGGGAAAGGCAGGCAGAGAATTCCCTGCTAGCACCTTCTCTGTGCCTGGGAAGCAGAAGTGTTCCCATTGCTTCGCAGAATCGCTTTTGTGCAGAAAACAGTAACACTTGTTCAGAACGAAAGAAAGCACAGAGCCCCACATTTTATGTTGTCCTGGAGAGCTTGCAGAGCACTGGGGAAATGCAGGTAGAGAATTCCCTGCTCGCACCTTCTCTGTGCCTGGGAAGCAGAAGTGTTCCCATTGCTTCGCAGAATCGCTTTTATGCAGAAAACAGTAACACTTGTTCAGAACGAAAGAAAGCACAGAGCCCCAGATTTGCTGTTGTCCTGGAGAGCTTGCAGAGCACTGGGGAAATGCAGGTAGAGAATTCCCTGCTAGCACCTTCTCTGTTCCTGGGAAGCAGGAGTGTTCCCATTGCTTCGCAGAATCGCTTTTGTGCAGGAAATACTAACACTTGTTCAGAACGAAAGAAAGCACAGAGCCCCAGATTTTATGTTGTCCTGGAGAGCTTGCAGAGCACTGGGGAAAGGCAGGTAGAGAATTCCCTGCTCGCACCTTCTCTGTGCCTGGGAAGCAGAAGTGTTCCCATTGCTTCGCAGAATCGCTTTTGTGCAGAAAACAGTAACACTTGTTCAGAACGAAAGAAAGCACAGAGCCCCACATTTTATGTTGTCCTGGAGAGCTTGCAGAGCACTGGGGAAAGGCAGGCAGAGAATTCCCTGCTAGCACCTTCTCTGTGCCTGGGAAACAGAAGTGTTCCCATTGCTTCGCAGAATCGCTTTTGTGCAGAAAACAGTAACACTTGTTCAGAACGAAAGAAAGCGCAGAGCCCCAGATTTGCTGTTGCCCTGGAGAGCTTGCAGAGCACTGGGGAAAGGTAGGCAGAGAATTCCCTGCTAGCACCTTCTCTGTGCCTGGGAAGCAGAAGTGTTCCCATTGCTTCGCAGAATCGCTTTTGTGCAGAAAACAGTAACACTTGTTCAGAACGAAAGAAAGCACAGAGCCCCACATTTTATGTTGTCCTGGAGAGCTTGCAGAGCACTGGGGAAATGCAGGTAGAGAATTCCCTGATAGCACCTTCTCTGTGCCTGGGAAACAGAAGTGTTCCCATTGCTTCGCAGAATCGCTTTTGTGCAGAAAACAGTAACACTTGTTCAGAACAAAAGAAAGCGCAGAGCCCCAGATTTGCTGTTGTCCTGGAGAGCTTGCAGAGCACTGGGGAAAGGCAGGTAGAGAGTTCCCTGCTAGCACCTTCTCTGTGCCTGGGAAGCAGAAGTGTTCCCATTGCTTCGCAGAATCGCTTTTGTGCAGAAAACAGTAACACTTGTTCAGAACGAAAGAAAGCACAGAGCCCCACATTTTATGTTGTCCTGGAGAGCTTGCAGAGCACTGGGGAAAGGCAGGCAGAGAATTCCTCCTAGCACCTTCTCTGTGCCTGGGAAGCAGATGTGTTCCCATTGCTTCGCAGAATCGCTTTTGTGCAGAAAACACTAAAACTTGTTCAGAACGAAAGAAAGCACAGAGCCCCACATTTTATGTTGTCCTGGAGAGCTTGCAGAGCACTGGGGAAAGGCAGGCAGAGAATTCCCTGCTAGCACCTTCTCTGTGCCTGGGAAGCAGAAGTGTTCCCATTGCTTCGCAGAATCACTTTTGTGCAGAAAACAGTAACACTTGTTCAGAACGAAAGAAAGCACAGAGCCCCACATTTTATGTTGTCCTGGAGAGCTTGCAGAGCACTGGGGAAATGCAGGTAGAGAATTCCCTGCTCGCACCTTCTCTGTGCCTGGGAAGCAGAAGTGTTCCCATTGCTTCGCAGAATCGCTTTTATGCAGAAAACAGTAACACTTGTTCAGAACGAAAGAAAGCACAGAGCCCCAGATTTGCTGTTGTCCTGGAGAGCTTGCAGAGCACTGGGGAAATGCAGGTAGAGAATTCCCTGCTAGCACCTTCTCTGTGCCTGGGAAACAGAAGTGTTCCCATTGCTTCCCAGAATCGATTTTGTGCAGGAAATACTAACACTTGTTCAGAATGAAAGGACGCACAGAGCCCCACATTTTATGTTGTCCTGGAGAGCTTGCAGAGCACTGGGGAGAGGCAGGCAGAGAATTCCCTGCTAGCACCTTCTCTGTGCCTGGGAAGCAGAAGTGTTCCCATTGCTTCGCAGAATCGCTTTTGTGCAGAAAACAGTAACACTTGTTCAGAACGAAAGAAAGCACAGAGCCCCACATTTTATGTTGTCCTGGAGAGCTTGCAGAGCACTGGGGAAATGCAGGTAGAGAATTCCCTGCTCGCACCTTCTCTGTGCCTGGGAAGCAGAAGTGTTCCCATTGCTTCACAGAATCGCTTTTGTGCAGAAAACAGTAACACTTGTTCAGAACGAAAGAAAGCACAGAGCCCCAGATTTGCTGTTGTCTTGGAGAGCTTGCAGAACACTGGGGAGAGGCAGGCAGAGAATTCCCTGCTATCACCTTCTCTGTGCCTGGGAAGCAGAAGTGTTCCCATTGCTTCGCAGAATCGCTTTTGTGCAGAAAACAGTAACACTTGTTCAGAACGAAAGAAAGCACAGAGCCCCACATTTTATGTTGTCCTGGAGAGCTTGCAGAGCACTGGGGAAAGGCAGGCAGAGAATTCCCTGCTAGCACCTTCTCTGTGCCTGGGAAGCAGAAGTGTTCCCATTGCTTCGCAGAATCGCTTTTGTGCAGAAAACAGTAACACTTGTTCAGAACGAAAGAAAGCACAGAGCCCCACATTTTATGTTGTCCTGGAGAGCTTGCAGAGCACTGGGGAAATGCAGGTAGAGAATTCCCTGCTCGCACCTTCTCTGTGCCTGGGAAGCATAAGTGTTCACACTCCTTCGCAGAATCGCTTTTATGCAGAAAACAGTAACACTTGTTCAGAACGAAAGAAAGCACAGAGCCCCAGATTTGCTGTTGTCCTGGAGAGCTTGCAGAGCACTGGGGAAATGCAGGTAGAGAATTCCCTGCTAGCACCTTCTCTGTTCCTGGGAAGCAGGAGTGTTCCCATTGCTTCGCAGAATCGCTTTTGTGCAGGAAATACTAACACTTGTTCAGAACGAAAGAAAGCACAGAGCCCCAGATTTTATGTTGTCCTGGAGAGCTTGCAGAGCACTGGGGAAAGGCAGGTAGAGAATTCCCTGCTCGCACCTTCTCTGTGCCTGGGAAGCAGAAGTGTTCCCATTGCTTCGCAGAATCGCTTTTGTGCAGAAAACAGTAACACTTGTTCAGAACGAAAGAAAGCACAGAGCCCCACATTTTATGTTGTCCTGGAGAGCTTGCAGAGCACTGGGGAAAGGCAGGCAGAGAATTCCCTGCTAGCACCTTCTCTGTGCCTGGGAAACAGAAGTGTTCCCATTGCTTCGCAGAATCGCTTTTGTGCAGAAAACCGTAACACTTGTTCAGAACGAAAGAAAGCGCAGAGCCCCAGATTTGCTGTTGCCCTGGAGAGCTTGCAGAGCACTGGGGAAAGGTAGGTAGAGAATTCCCTGCTAGCACCTTCTCTGTGCCTGGGAAGCAGAAGTGTTCCCATTGCTTCGCAGAATCGCTTTTGTGCAGAAAACAGTAACACTTGTTCAGAACGAAAGAAAGCACAGAGCCCCACATTTTATGTTGTCCTGGAGAGCTTGCAGAGCACTGGGGAAATGCAGGTAGAGAATTCCCTGATAGCACCTTCTCTGTGCCTGGGAAACAGAAGTGTTCCCATTGCTTCGCAGAATCGCTTTTGTGCAGAAAACAGTAACACTTGTTCAGAACAAAAGAAAGCGCAGAGCCCCAGATTTGCTGTTGTCCTGGAGAGCTTGCAGAGCACTGGGGAAAGGCAGGTAGAGAGTTCCCTGCTAGCACCTTCTCTGTGCCTGGGAAGCAGAAGTGTTCCCATTGCTTCGCAGAATCGCTTTTGTGCAGAAAACAGTAACACTTGTTCAGAACGAAAGAAAGCACAGAGCCCCACATTTTATGTTGTCCTGGAGAGCTTGCAGAGCACTGGGGAAAGGCAGGCAGAGAATTCCTCCTAGCACCTTCTCTGTGCCTGGGAAGCAGATGTGTTCCCATTGCTTCGCAGAATCGCTTTTGTGCAGAAAACACTAAAACTTGTTCAGAACGAAAGAAAGCACAGAGCCCCACATTTTATGTTGTCCTGGAGAGCTTGCAGAGCACTGGGGAAAGGCAGGCAGAGAATTCCCTGCTAGCACCTTCTCTGTGCCTGGGAAGCAGAAGTGTTCCCATTGCTTCGCAGAATCACTTTTGTGCAGAAAACAGTAACACTTGTTCAGAAGGAAAGAAAGCACAGAGCCCCACATTTTATGTTGTCCTGGAGAGCTTGCAGAGCACTGGGGAAATGCAGGTAGAGAATTCCCTGCTCGCACCTTCTCTGTGCCTGGGAAGCAGAAGTGTTCCCATTGCTTCGCAGAATCGCTTTTATGCAGAAAACAGTAACACTTGTTCAGAACGAAAGAAAGCACAGAGCCCCAGATTTGCTGTTGTCCTGGAGAGCTTGCAGAGCACTGGGGAAATGCAGGTAGAGAATTCCCTGCTAGCACCTTCTCTGTGCCTGGGAAACAGAAGTGTTCCCATTGCTTCCCAGAATCGCTTTTGTGCAGGAAATACTAACACTTGTTCAGAATGAAAGGACGCACAGAGCCCCAGATTTGCTGTTGTCCTGGAGAGCTTGCAGAGCACTGGGGAGAGGCAGGCAGAGAATTCCCTGCTAGCACCTTCTCTGTGCCTGGGAAGCAGAAGTGTTCCCATTGCTTCGCAGAATCGCTTTTGTGCAGAAAACAGTAACACTTCTTCAGAACGAAAGAAAGCACAGAGCCCCACATTTTATGTTGTCCTGGAGAGCTTGCAGAGCACTGGGGAAAGGCAGGCAGAGAATTCCTCCTAGCACCTTCTCTGTGCCTGGGAAGCAGAAGTATTCACACTGCTTCGCAGAATCGCTTTTGTGCAAAAAACACTAAAACTTGTTCAGAACGAAAGAAAGCACAGAGCCCCACATTTTATGTTGTCCTGGAGAGCTTGCAGAGCACTGGGGAAAGGCAGGCAGAGAATTCCCTGCTAGCACCTTCTCTGTGCCTGGGAAGCAGAAGTGTTCCCATTGCTTCGCAGAATTGCTTTTGTGCAGAAAACGGTAACACTTGTTCAGAATGAAAGAAAGCACACAGCCCCAGATTTTATGTTGTCCTGGAGAGCTTGCAGAGCACTGGGGAAAGGCAGGCAGAGAATTCCCTGCTAGCACCTTCTCTGTGCCTGGGAAGCATAAGTGTTCACACTCCTTCGCAGAATCGCTTTTGTGCAAAAAACACTAAAACTTGTTCAGAACGAAAGAAAGCACAGAGCCCCAGATTTGCTGTTGTCCTGGAGAGCTTGCAGAGCACTGGGGAAAGGCAGGCAGAGAATTCCCTGCTAGCACCTTCTCTGTGCCTGGGAAGCAGAAGTGTTCACACTGCTTCGCAGAATCGCTTTTGTGCAAAAAACACTAAAACTTGTTCAGAACGAAAGAAAGCACAGAGCCCCAGATTTGCTGTTGTCCTGGAGAGCTTGCAGAGCACTGGGGCAAGGCAGGCAGAGAATTCCTCCTAGCACCTTCTCTGTGCCTGGGAAGCAGAAGTGTTCACACTGCTTCGCAGAATCGCTTTTGTGCAGAAAACACTAAAACTTGTTCAGAATGAAAGGACGCACAGAGCCCCAGATTTGCTGTTGTCCTGGAGAGCTTGCGGAGCACTGGGGAAAGGCAGGCAGAGAATTCCCTGCTCGCACCTTCTCTGTGCCTGGGAAGCAGAAGTGTTCCCATTGCTTCGCAGAATCGCTTTTGTGCAGAAAACAGTAACACTTGTTCAGAACGAAAGAAAGCACAGAGCCCCACATTTTATGTTGTCCTGGAGAGCTTGCAGAGGACTGGGGAAATGCAGGTAGAGAATTCCCTGCTCGCACCTTCTCTGTGCCTGGGAAGCAGAAGTGTTCCCATTGCTTCACAGAATCGCTTTTGTGCAGAAAACAGTAACACTTGTTCAGAACGAAAGAAAGCACAGAGCCCCAGATTTGCTGTTGTCTTGGAGAGCTTGCAGAACACTGGGGAGAGGCAGGCAGAGAATTCCCTGCTATCACCTTCTCTGTGCCTGGGAAGCAGAAGTGTTCCCATTGCTTCGCAGAATCGCTTTTGTGCAGAAAACAGTAACACTTGTTCAGAACGAAAGAAAGCACAGAGCCCCACATTTTATGTTGTCCTGGAGAGCTTGCAGAGCACTGGGGAAAGGCAGGCAGAGAATTCCCTGCTAGCACCTTCTCTGTGCCTGGGAAGCAGAAGTGTTCCCATTGCTTCGCAGAATCGCTTTTGTGCAGAAAACAGTAACACTTGTTCAGAACGAAAGAAAGCACAGAGCCCCACATTTTATGTTGTCCTGGAGAGCTTGCAGAGCACTGGGGAAATGCAGGTAGAGAATTCCCTGCTCGCACCTTCTCTGTGCCTGGGAAGCAGAAGTGTTCCCATTGCTTCGCAGAATCGCTTTTATGCAGAAAACAGTAACACTTGTTCAGAACGAAAGAAAGCACAGAGCCCCAGATTTGCTGTTGTCCTGGAGAGCTTGCAGAGCACTGGGGAAATGCAGGTAGAGAATTCCCTGCTAGCACCTTCTCTGTTCCTGGGAAGCAGGAGTGTTCCCATTGCTTCGCAGAATCGCTTTTGTGCAGGAAATACTAACACTTGTTCAGAACGAAAGAAAGCACAGAGCCCCAGATTTTATGTTGTCCTGGAGAGCTTGCAGAGCACTGGGGAAAGGCAGGTAGAGAATTCCCTGCTCGCACCTTCTCTGTGCCTGGGAAGCAGAAGTGTTCCCATTGCTTCGCAGAATCGCTTTTGTGCAGAAAACAGTAACACTTGTTCAGAACGAAAGAAAGCACAGAGCCCCACATTTTATGTTGTCCTGGAGAGCTTGCAGAGCACTGGGGAAAGGCAGGCAGAGAATTCCCTGCTAGCACCTTCTCTGTGCCTGGGAAACAGAAGTGTTCCCATTGCTTCGCAGAATCGCTTTTGTGCAGAAAACAGTAACACTTGTTCAGAACGAAAGAAAGCGCAGAGCCCCAGATTTGCTGTTGCCCTGGAGAGCTTGCAGAGCACTGGGGAAAGGTAGGCAGAGAATTCCCTGCTAGCACCTTCTCTGTGCCTGGGAAGCAGAAGTGTTCCCATTGCTTCGCAGAATCGCTTTTGTGCAGAAAACAGTAACACTTGTTCAGAACGAAAGAAAGCACAGAGCCCCACATTTTATGTTGTCCTGGAGAGCTTGCAGAGCACTGGGGAAATGCAGGTAGAGAATTCCCTGATAGCACCTTCTCTGTGCCTGGGAAACAGAAGTGTTCCCATTGCTTCGCAGAATCGCTTTTGTGCAGAAAACAGTAACACTTGTTCAGAACAAAAGAAAGCGCAGAGCCCCAGATTTGCTGTTGTCCTGGAGAGCTTGCAGAGCACTGGGGAAAGGCAGGTAGAGAGTTCCCTGCTAGCACCTTCTCTGTGCCTGGGAAGCAGAAGTGTTCCCATTGCTTCGCAGAATCGCTTTTGTGCAGAAAACAGTAACACTTGTTCAGAACGAAAGAAAGCACAGAGCCCCACATTTTATGTTGTCCTGGAGAGCTTGCAGAGCACTGGGGAAAGGCAGGCAGAGAATTCCTCCTAGCACCTTCTCTGTGCCTGGGAAGCAGATGTGTTCCCATTGCTTCGCAGAATCGCTTTTGTGCAGAAAACACTAAAACTTGTTCAGAACGAAAGAAAGCACAGAGCCCCACATTTTATGTTGTCCTGGAGAGCTTGCAGAGCACTGGGGAAAGGCAGGCAGAGAATTCCCTGCTAGCACCTTCTCTGTGCCTGGGAAGCAGAAGTGTTCCCATTGCTTCGCAGAATCACTTTTGTGCAGAAAACAGTAACACTTGTTCAGAACGAAAGAAAGCACAGAGCCCCACATTTTATGTTGTCCTGGAGAGCTTGCAGAGCACTGGGGAAATGCAGGTAGAGAATTCCCTGCTCGCACCTTCTCTGTGCCTGGGAAGCAGAAGTGTTCCCATTGCTTCGCAGAATCGCTTTTATGCAGAAAACAGTAACACTTGTTCAGAACGAAAGAAAGCACAGAGCCCCAGATTTGCTGTTGTCCTGGAGAGCTTGCAGAGCACTGGGGAAATGCAGGTAGAGAATTCCCTGCTAGCACCTTCTCTGTGCCTGGGAAACAGAAGTGTTCCCATTGCTTCCCAGAATCGATTTTGTGCAGGAAATACTAACACTTGTTCAGAATGAAAGGACGCACAGAGCCCCACATTTTATGTTGTCCTGGAGAGCTTGCAGAGCACTGGGGAGAGGCAGGCAGAGAATTCCCTGCTAGCACCTTCTCTGTGCCTGGGAAGCAGAAGTGTTCCCATTGCTTCGCAGAATCGCTTTTGTGCAGAAAACAGTAACACTTGTTCAGAACGAAAGAAAGCACAGAGCCCCACATTTTATGTTGTCCTGGAGAGCTTGCAGAGGACTGGGGAAATGCAGGTAGAGAATTCCCTGCTCGCACCTTCTCTGTGCCTGGGAAGCAGAAGTGTTCCCATTGCTTCACAGAATCGCTTTTGTGCAGAAAACAGTAACACTTGTTCAGAACGAAAGAAAGCACAGAGCCCCAGATTTGCTGTTGTCTTGGAGAGCTTGCAGAACACTGGGGAGAGGCAGGCAGAGAATTCCCTGCTATCACCTTCTCTGTGCCTGGGAAGCAGAAGTGTTCCCATTGCTTCGCAGAATCGCTTTTGTGCAGAAAACAGTAACACTTGTTCAGAACGAAAGAAAGCACAGAGCCCCACATTTTATGTTGTCCTGGAGAGCTTGCAGAGCACTGGGGAAAGGCAGGCAGAGAATTCCCTGCTAGCACCTTCTCTGTGCCTGGGAAGCAGAAGTGTTCCCATTGCTTCGCAGAATCGCTTTTGTGCAGAAAACAGTAACACTTGTTCAGAACGAAAGAAAGCACAGAGCCCCACATTTTATGTTGTCCTGGAGAGCTTGCAGAGCACTGGGGAAATGCAGGTAGAGAATTCCCTGCTCGCACCTTCTCTGTGCCTGGGAAGCAGATGTGTTCCCATTGCTTCGCAGAATCGCTTTTATGCAGAAAACAGTAACACTTGTTCAGAACGAAAGAAAGCACAGAGCCCCAGATTTGCTGTTGTCCTGGAGAGCTTGCAGAGCACTGGGGAAATGCAGGTAGAGAATTCCCTGCTAGCACCTTCTCTGTTCCTGGGAAGCAGGAGTGTTCCCATTGCTTCGCAGAATCGCTTTTGTGCAGGAAATACTAACACTTGTTCAGAACGAAAGAAAGCACAGAGCCCCAGATTTTATGTTGTCCTGGAGAGCTTGCAGAGCACTGGGGAAAGGCAGGTAGAGAATTCCCTGCTCGCACCTTCTCTGTGCCTGGGAAGCAGAAGTGTTCCCATTGCTTCGCAGAATCGCTTTTGTGCAGAAAACTGTAACACTTGTTCAGAACGAAAGAAAGCACAGAGCCCCACATTTTATGTTGTCCTGGAGAGCTTGCAGAGCACTGGGGAAAGGCAGGCAGAGAATTCCCTGCTAGCACCTTCTCTGTGCCTGGGAAACAGAAGTGTTCCCATTGCTTCGCAGAATCGCTTTTGTGCAGAAAACCGTAACACTTGTTCAGAACGAAAGAAAGCGCAGAGCCCCAGATTTGCTGTTGCCCTGGAGAGCTTGCAGAGCACTGGGGAAAGGTAGGCAGAGAATTCCCTGCTAGCACCTTCTCTGTGCCTGGGAAGCAGAAGTGTTCCCATTGCTTCGCAGAATCGCTTTTGTGCAGAAAACAGTAACACTTGTTCAGAACGAAAGAAAGCACAGAGCCCCACATTTTATGTTGTCCTGGAGAGCTTGCAGAGCACTGGGGAAATGCAGGTAGAGAATTCCCTGATAGCACCTTCTCTGTGCCTGGGAAACAGAAGTGTTCCCATTGCTTCGCAGAATCGCTTTTGTGCAGAAAACAGTAACACTTGTTCAGAACAAAAGAAAGCGCAGAGCCCCAGATTTGCTGTTGTCCTGGAGAGCTTGCAGAGCACTGGGGAAAGGCAGGTAGAGAGTTCCCTGCTAGCACCTTCTCTGTGCCTGGGAAGCAGAAGTGTTCCCATTGCTTCGCAGAATCGCTTTTGTGCAGAAAACAGTAACACTTGTTCAGAACGAAAGAAAGCACAGAGCCCCACATTTTATGTTGTCCTGGAGAGCTTGCAGAGCACTGGGGAAAGGCAGGCAGAGAATTCCTCCTAGCACCTTCTCTGTGCCTGGGAAGCAGATGTGTTCCCATTGCTTCGCAGAATCGCTTTTGTGCAGAAAACACTAAAACTTGTTCAGAACGAAAGAAAGCACAGAGCCCCACATTTTATGTTGTCCTGGAGAGCTTGCAGAGCACTGGGGAAAGGCAGGCAGAGAATTCCCTGCTAGCACCTTCTCTGTGCCTGGGAAGCAGAAGTGTTCCCATTGCTTCGCAGAATCACTTTTGTGCAGAAAACAGTAACACTTGTTCAGAACGAAAGAAAGCACAGAGCCCCACATTTTATGTTGTCCTGGAGAGCTTGCAGAGCACTGGGGAAATGCAGGTAGAGAATTCCCTGCTCGCACCTTCTCTGTGCCTGGGAAGCAGAAGTGTTCCCATTGCTTCGCAGAATCGCTTTTATGCAGAAAACAGTAACACTTGTTCAGAACGAAAGAAAGCACAGAGCCCCAGATTTGCTGTTGTCCTGGAGAGCTTGCAGAGCACTGGGGAAATGCAGGTAGAGAATTCCCTGCTAGCACCTTCTCTGTGCCTGGGAAACAGAAGTGTTCCCATTGCTTCCCAGAATCGATTTTGTGCAGGAAATACTAACACTTGTTCAGAATGAAAGGACGCACAGAGCCCCACATTTTATGTTGTCCTGGAGAGCTTGCAGAGCACTGGGGAGAGGCAGGCAGAGAATTCCCTGCTAGCACCTTCTCTGTGCCTGGGAAGCAGAAGTGTTCCCATTGCTTCGCAGAATCGCTTTTGTGCAGAAAACAGTAACACTTGTTCAGAACGAAAGAAAGCACAGAGCCCCACATTTTATGTTGTCCTGGAGAGCTTGCAGAGCACTGGGGCAAGGCAGGCAGAGAATTCCTCCTAGCACCTTCTCTGTGCCTGGGAAGCAGAAGTTTTCCCATTGCTTCGCAGAATGGCTTTTGTGCAGAAAACACTAAAACTTGTTCAGAACGAAAGAAAGCACAGAGCCCCAGATTTGCTGTTGTCCTGGAGAGCTTGCAGAGGACTGGGGAAATGCAGGTAGAGAATTCCCTGCTCGCACCTTCTCTGTGCCTGGGAAGCAGAAGTGTTCCCATTGCTTCGCAGAATCGCTTTTGTGCAGAAAACAGTAACACTTGTTCAGAACGAAAGAAAGCACAGAGCCCCACATTTTATGTTGTCCTGGAGAGCTTGCAGAGCACTGGGGAAAGGCAGGCAGAGAATTCCTCCTAGCACCTTCTCTGTGCCTGGGAAGCAGATGTGTTCACACTGCTTCGCAGAATCGCTTTTGTGCAAAAAACACTAAAACTTGTTCAGAACGAAAGAAAGCACAGAGCCCCACATTTTATGTTGTCCTGGAGAGCTTGCAGAGCACTGGGGAAAGGCAGGCAGAGAATTCCCTGCTAGCACCTTCTCTGTGCCTGGGAAGCAGAAGTGTTCCCATTGCTTCGCAGAATCGCTTTTGTGCAGAAAACAGTAACACTTGTTCAGAACGAAAGAAAGCACAGAGCCCCACATTTTATGTTGTCCTGGAGAGCTTGCAGAGCACTGGGGAAATGCAGGTAGAGAATTCCCTGCTAGCACCTTCTCTGTGCCTGGGAAGCAGAAGTGTTCCCATTGCTTCGCAGAATCGCTTTTATGCAGAAAACAGTAACACTTGTTCAGAACGAAAGAAAGCACAGAGCCCCAGATTTGCTGTTGTCCTGGAGAGCTTGCAGAGCACTGGGGAAATGCAGGTAGAGAATTCCCTGCTAGCACCTTCTCTGTGCCTGGGAAACAGAAGTGTTCCCATTGCTTCCCAGAATCGCTTTTGTGCAGGAAATAGTAACACTTGTTCAGAATGAAAGGACGCACAGAGCCCCAGATTTGCTGTTGTCCTGGAGAGCTTGCAGAGCACTGGGGAGAGGCAGGCAGAGAATTCCCTGCTAGCACCTTCTCTGTGCCTGGGAAGCAGAAGTGTTCCCATTGCTTCGCAGAATCGCTTTTGTGCAGAAAACAGTAACACTTGTTCAGAACGAAAGAAAGCACAGAGCCCCACATTTTATGTTGTCCTGGAGAGCTTGCAGAGCACTGGGGAAAGGCAGGCAGAGAATTCCTCCTAGCACCTTCTCTGTGCCTGGGAAGCAGAAGTATTCACACTGCTTCGCAGAATCGCTTTTGTGCAAAAAACACTAAAACTTGTTCAGAACGAAAGAAAGCACAGAGCCCCACATTTTATGTTGTCCTGGAGAGCTTGCAGAGCACTGGGGAAAGGCAGGCAGAGAATTCCCTGCTAGCACCTTCTCTGTGCCTGGGAAGCAGAAGTGTTCCCATTGCTTCGCAGAATTGCTTTTGTGCAGAAAACGGTAACACTTGTTCAGAATGAAAGAAAGCACACAGCCCCAGATTTTATGTTGTCCTGGAGAGCTTGCAGAGCACTGGGGAAAGGCAGGCAGAGAATTCCCTGCTAGCACCTTCTCTGTGCCTGGGAAGCATAAGTGTTCACACTCCTTCGCAGAATCGCTTTTGTGCAAAAAACACTAAAACTTGTTCAGAACGAAAGAAAGCACAGAGCCCCAGATTTGCTGTTGTCCTGGAGAGCTTGCAGAGCACTGGGGAAAGGCAGGCAGAGAATTCCCTGCTAGCACCTTCTCTGTGCCTGGGAAGCAGAAGTGTTCACACTGCTTCGCAGAATCGCTTTTGTGCAAAAAACACTAAAACTTGTTCAGAACGAAAGAAAGCACAGAGCCCCAGATTTGCTGTTGTCCTGGAGAGCTTGCAGAGCACTGGGGCAAGGCAGGCAGAGAATTCCTCCTAGCACCTTCTCTGTGCCTGGGAAGCAGAAGTGTTCACACTGCTTCGCAGAATCGCTTTTGTGCAGAAAACACTAAAACTTGTTCAGAATGAAAGGACGCACAGAGCCCCAGATTTGCTGTTGTCCTGGAGAGCTTGCGGAGCACTGGGGAAAGGCAGGCAGAGAATTCCCTGCTCGCACCTTCTCTGTGCCTGGGAAGCAGAAGTGTTCCCATTGCTTCGCAGAATCGCTTTTGTGCAGAAAACAGTAACACTTGTTCAGAACGAAAGAAAGCACAGAGCCCCACATTTTATGTTGTCCTGGAGAGCTTGCAGAGGACTGGGGAAATGCAGGTAGAGAATTCCCTGCTCGCACCTTCTCTGTGCCTGGGAAGCAGAAGTGTTCCCATTGCTTCACAGAATCGCTTTTGTGCAGAAAACAGTAACACTTGTTCAGAACGAAAGAAAGCACAGAGCCCCAGATTTGCTGTTGTCTTGGAGAGCTTGCAGAACACTGGGGAGAGGCAGGCAGAGAATTCCCTGCTATCACCTTCTCTGTGCCTGGGAAGCAGAAGTGTTCCCATTGCTTCGCAGAATCGCTTTTGTGCAGAAAACAGTAACACTTGTTCAGAACGAAAGAAAGCACAGAGCCCCACATTTTATGTTGTCCTGGAGAGCTTGCAGAGCACTGGGGAAAGGCAGGCAGAGAATTCCCTGCTAGCACCTTCTCTGTGCCTGGGAAGCAGAAGTGTTCCCATTGCTTCGCAGAATCGCTTTTGTGCAGGAAATACTAACACTTGTTCAGAACGAAAGAAAGCACAGAGCCCCAGATTTTATGTTGTCCTGGAGAGCTTGCAGAGCACTGGGGAAAGGCAGGTAGAGAATTCCCTGCTCGCACCTTCTCTGTGCCTGGGAAGCAGAAGTGTTCCCATTGCTTCGCAGAATCGCTTTTGTGCAGAAAACAGTAACACTTGTTCAGAACGAAAGAAAGCACAGAGCCCCACATTTTATGTTGTCCTGGAGAGCTTGCAGAGCACTGGGGAAAGGCAGGCAGAGAATTCCCTGCTAGCACCTTCTCTGTGCCTGGGAAACAGAAGTGTTCCCATTGCTTCGCAGAATCGCTTTTGTGCAGAAAACAGTAACACTTGTTCAGAACGAAAGAAAGCGCAGAGCCCCAGATTTGCTGTTGCCCTGGAGAGCTTGCAGAGCACTGGGGAAAGGTAGGCAGAGAATTCCCTGCTAGCACCTTCTCTGTGCCTGGGAAGCAGAAGTGTTCCCATTGCTTCGCAGAATCGCTTTTGTGCAGAAAACAGTAACACTTGTTCAGAACGAAAGAAAGCACAGAGCCCCACATTTTATGTTGTCCTGGAGAGCTTGCAGAGCACTGGGGAAAGGCAGGCAGAGAATTCCTCCTAGCACCTTCTCTGTGCCTGGGAAGCAGATGTGTTCCCATTGCTTCGCAGAATCGCTTTTGTGCAGAAAACACTAAAACTTGTTCAGAACGAAAGAAAGCACAGAGCCCCACATTTTATGTTGTCCTGGAGAGCTTGCAGAGCACTGGGGAAAGGCAGGCAGAGAATTCCCTGCTAGCACCTTCTCTGTGCCTGGGAAGCAGAAGTGTTCCCATTGCTTCGCAGAATCACTTTTGTGCAGAAAACAGTAACACTTGTTCAGAACGAAAGAAAGCACAGAGCCCCACATTTTATGTTGTCCTGGAGAGCTTGCAGAGCACTGGGGAAATGCAGGTAGAGAATTCCCTGCTCGCACCTTCTCTGTGCCTGGGAAGCAGAAGTGTTCCCATTGCTTCGCAGAATCGCTTTTATGCAGAAAACAGTAACACTTGTTCAGAACGAAAGAAAGCACAGAGCCCCAGATTTGCTGTTGTCCTGGAGAGCTTGCAGAGCACTGGGGAAATGCAGGCAGAGAATTCCCTGCTAGCACCTTCTCTGTGCCTGGGAAGCAGAAGTGTTCCCATTGCTTCGCAGAATCGCTTTTGTGCAGAAAACAGTAACACTTGTTCAGAACGAAAGAAAGCACAGAGCCCCACATTTTATGTTGTCCTGGAGAGCTTGCAGAGCACTGGGGCAAGGCAGGCAGAGAATTCCTCCTAGCACCTTCTCTGTGCCTGGGAAGCAGAAGTTTTCCCATTGCTTCGCAGAATGGCTTTTGTGCAGAAAACACTAAAACTTGTTCAGAACGAAAGAAAGCACAGAGCCCCAGATTTGCTGTTGTCCTGGAGAGCTTGCAGAGCACTGGGGAAAGGCAGGCAGAGAATTCCCTGCTAGCACCTTCTCTGTGCCTGGGAAACAGAAGTGTTCCCATTGCTTCGCAGAATCGCTTTTGTGCAGAAAACAGTAACACTTGTTCAGAACGAAAGAAAGCACAGAGCCCCACATTTTATGTTGTCCTGGAGAGCTTGCAGAGCACTGGGGAAAGGCAGGCAGAGAATTCCCTGCTAGCACCTTCTCTGTGCCTGGGAAGCAGAAGTGTCCCCATTGCTTCGCAGAATCGCTTTTGTGCAGAAAACAGTAACACTTGTTCAGAACGAAAGAAAGCACAGAGCCCCAGATTTGCTGTTGTCCTGGAGAGCTTGCAGAGCACTGGGGAAAGGCAGGCAGAGAATTCCCTGCTAGCACCTTCTCTGTGCCTGGGAAGCAGAAGTGTTCACACTGCTTCGCAGAATCGCTTTTGTGCAAAAAACACTAAAACTTGTTCAGAACGAAAGAAAGCACAGAGCCCCACATTTTATGTTGTCCTGGAGAGCTTGCAGAGCACTTGGGCAAGGCAGGCAGAGAATTCCTCCTAGCACCTTCTCTGTGCCTGGGAAGCAGAAGTTTTCCCATTGCTTCGCAGAATGGCTTTTGTGCAGAAAACACTAAAACTTGTTCAGAATGAAAGGACGCACAGAGCCCCAGATTTGCTGTTGTCCTGGAGAGCTTGGAGAGCACTGGGGAAAGGCAGGCAGAGAATTCCCTGCTAGCACCTTCTCTGTGCCTGGGAAGCAGAAGTGTTCCCATTGCTTCGCAGAATCGCTTTTGTGCAGAAAACAGTAACACTTGTTCAGAACGAAAGAAAGCACAGAGCCCCACATTTTATGTTGTCCTGGAGAGCTTGCAGAGGACTGGGGAAATGCAGGTAGAGAATTCCCTGCTCGCACCTTCTCTGTGCCTGGGAAGCAGAAGTGTTCCCATTGCTTCGCAGAATCGCTTTTGTGCAGAAAACAGTAACACTTGTTCAGAACGAAAGAAAGCACAGAGCCCCACATTTTATGTTGTCCTGGAGAGCTTGCAGAGCACTGGGGAAAGGCAGGCAGAGAATTCCTCCTAGCACCTTCTCTGTGCCTGGGAAGCAGATGTGTTCACACTGCTTCGCAGAATCGCTTTTGTGCAAAAAACACTAAAACTTGTTCAGAACGAAAGAAAGCACAGAGCCCCACATTTTATGTTGTCCTGGAGAGCTTGCAGAGCACTGGGGAAAGGCAGGCAGAGAATTCCCTGCTAGCACCTTCTCTGTGCCTGGGAAGCAGAAGTGTTCCCATTGCTTCGCAGAATCGCTTTTGTGCAGAAAACAGTAACACTTGTTCAGAAGGAAAGAAAGCACAGAGCCCCACATTTTATGTTGTCCTGGAGAGCTTGCAGAGCACTGGGGAAATGCAGGTAGAGAATTCCCTGCTAGCACCTTCTCTGTGCCTGGTAAGCAGAAGTGTTCCCATTGTTTCGCAGAATCGCATTTATGCAGAAAACAGTAACACTTGTTCAGAACGAAAGAAAGCACAGAGCCCCAGATTTGCTGTTGTCCTGGAGAGCTTGCAGAGCACTGGGGAAATGCAGGTAGAGAATTCCCTGCTAGCACCTTCTCTGTGCCTGGGAAACAGAAGTGTTCCCATTGCTTCCCAGAATCGCTTTTGTGCAGGAAATAGTAACACTTGTTCAGAATGAAAGGACGCACAGAGCCCCAGATTTGCTGTTGTCCTGGAGAGCTTGCAGAGCACTGGGGAGAGGCAGGCAGAGAATTCCCTGCTAGCACCTTCTCTGTGCCTGGGAAGCAGAAGTGTTCCCATTGCTTCGCAGAATCGCTTTTGTGCAGAAAACAGTAACACTTGTTCAGAACGAAAGAAAGCACAGAGCCCCACATTTTATGTTGTCCTGGAGAGCTTGCAGAGCACTGGGGAAAGGCAGGCAGAGAATTCCTCCTAGCACCTTCTCTGTGCCTGGGAAGCAGAAGTATTCGCACTGCTTCGCAGAATCGCTTTTGTGCAAAAAACACTAAAACTTGTTCAGAACGAAAGAAAGCACAGAGCCCCACATTTTATGTTGTCCTGGAGAGCTTGCAGAGCACTGGGGAAAGGCAGGCAGAGAATTCCCTGCTAGCACCTTCTCTGTGCCTGGGAAGCAGAAGTGTTCCCATTGCTTCGCAGAATCGCTTTTGTGCAGAAAACAGTAACACTTGTTCAGAACGAAAGAAAGCACAGAGCCCCAGATTTGCTGTTGTCCTGGAGAGCTGGCAGAGCACTGGGGAAAGGCAGGTAGAGAATTCCCTGCTAGCACCTTCTCTGTGCCTGGGAAGCAGAAGTGTTCCCATTGCTTCGCAGAATCGCTTTTGTGCAGAAAACAGTAACACTTGTTCAGAACGAAAGAAAGCACAGAGCCCCAGATTTGCTGTTGTCCTGGAGAGCTTGGAGAGCACTGGGGAAAGGCAGGCAGAGAATTCCCTGCTAGCACCTTCTCTGTGCCTGGGAAGCAGAAGTGTTCCCATTGCTTCGCAGAATCGCTTTTGTGCAGAAAACAGTAACACTTGTTCAGAACGAAAGAAAGCACAGAGCCCCACATTTTATGTTGTCCTGGAGAGCTTGCAGAGGACTGGGGAAATGCAGGTAGAGAATTCCCTGCTCGCACCTTCTCTGTGCCTGGGAAGCAGAAGTGTTCCCATTGCTTCGCAGAATCGCTTTTGTGCAGAAAACAGTAACACTTGTTCAGAACGAAAGAAAGCACAGAGCCCCAGATTTGCTGTTGTCCTGGAGAGCTTGCAGAGCACTGGGGAAAGGCAGGCAGAGAATTCCTCCTAGCACCTTCTCTGTGCCTGGGAAGCAGATGTGTTCACACTGCTTCGCAGAATCGCTTTTGTGCAAAAAACACTAAAACTTGTTCAGAACGAAAGAAAGCACAGAGCCCCACATTTTATGTTGTCCTGGAGAGCTTGCAGAGCACTGGGGAAAGGCAGGCAGAGAATTCCCTGCTAGCACCTTCTCTGTGCTTGGGAAGCAGAAGTGTTCCCATTGCTTCGCAGAATCGCTTTTGTGCAGAAAACAGTAACACTTGTTCAGAAGGAAAGAAAGCACAGAGCCCCACATTTTATGTTGTCCTGGAGAGCTTGCAGAGCACTGGGGAAATGCAGGTAGAGAATTCCCTGCTAGCACCTTCTCTGTGCCTGGGAAGCAGAAGTGTTCCCATTGCTTCGCAGAATCGCTTTTATGCAGAAAACAGTAACACTTGTTCAGAACGAAAGAAAGCACAGAGCCCCAGATTTGCTGTTGTCCTGGAGAGCTTGCAGAGCACTGGGGAAATGCAGGTAGAGAATTCCCTGCTAGCACCTTCTCTGTGCCTGGGAAACAGAAGTGTTCCCATTGCTTCCCAGAATCGCTTTTGTGCAGGAAATAGTAACACTTGTTCAGAATGAAAGGACGCACAGAGCCCCACATTTTATGTTGTCCTGGAGAGCTTGCAGAGCACTGGGGAAAGGCAGGCAGAGAATTCCTCCTAGCACCTTCTCTGTGCCTGGGAAGCAGAAGTATTCGCACTGCTTCGCAGAATCGCTTTTGTGCAAAAAACACTAAAACTTGTTCAGAACGAAAGAAAGCACAGAGCCCCACATTTTATGTTGTCCTGGAGAGCTTGCAGAGCACTGGGGAAAGGCAGGCAGAGAATTCCCTGCTAGCACCTTCTCTGTGCCTGGGAAGCAGAAGTGTTCCCATTGCTTCGCAGAATCGCTTTTGTGCAGAAAACAGTAACACTTGTTCAGAACGAAAGAAAGCACAGAGCCCCAGAGTTGCTGTTGTCCTGGAGAGCTGGCAGAGCACTGGGGAAAGGCAGGCAGAGAATTCCCTGCTAGCACCTTCTCTGTGCCTGGGAAGCAGAAGTGTTCCCATTGCTTCGCAGAATCGCTTTTGTGCAAAAAACACTAAAACTTGTTCAGAACGAAAGAAAGCACAGAGCCCCAGATTTGCTGTTGTCCTGGAGAGCTTGCAGAGCACTGGGGAAAGGCAGGCAGAGAATTCCCTGCTAGCACCTTCTCTGTGCCTGGGAAGCAGAAGTGTTCCCATTGCTTCGCAGAATCGCTTTTGTGCAGAAAACAGTAACACTTGTTCAGAACGAAAGAAAGCACAGAGCCCCACATTTTATGTTGTCCTGGAGAGCTTGCAGAGCACTGGGGAAAGGCAGGCAGAGAATTCCTCCTAGCACCTTCTCTGTGCCTGGGAAGCAGATGTGTTCACACTGCTTCGCAGAATCGCTTTTGTGCAAAAAACACTAAAACTTGTTCAGAACGAAAGAAAGCACAGAGCCCCAGATTTGCTGTTGTCCTGGAGAGCTTGCAGAGCACTGGGGAAAGGCAGGCAGAGAATTCCCTGCTAGCACCTTCTCTGTGCCTGGGAAGCAGAAGTGTTCACACTGCTTCGCAGAATCGCTTTTGTGCAAAAAACACTAAAACTTGTTCAGAACGAAAGAAAGCACAGAGCCCCAGATTTGCTGTTGTCCTGGAGAGCTTGCAGAGCACTGGGGCAAGGCAGGCAGAGAATTCCTCCTAGCACCTTCTCTGTGCCTGGGAAGCAGAAGTTTTCCCATTGCTTCGCAGAATGGCTTTTGTGCAGAAAACACTAAAACTTGTTCAGAATGAAAGGACGCACAGAGCCCCAGATTTGCTGTTGTCCTGGAGAGCTTGCGGAGCACTGGGGAAAGGCAGGCAGAGAATTCCCTGCTCGCACCTTCTCTGTGCCTGGGAAGCAGAAGTGTTCCCATTGCTTCGCAGAATCGCTTTTGTGCAGAAAACAGTAACACTTGTTCAGAACGAAAGAAAGCACAGAGCCCCAGATTTGCTGTTGTCCTGGAGAGCTTGGAGAGCACTGGGGAAAGGCAGGCAGAGAATTCCCTGCTAGCACCTTCTCTGTGCCTGGGAAGCAGAAGTGTTCCCATTGCTTCGCAGAATCGCTTTTGTGCAGAAAACAGTAACACTTGTTCAGAACGAAAGAAAGCACAGAGCCCCACATTTTATGTTGTCCTGGAGAGCTTGCAGAGGACTGGGGAAATGCAGGTAGAGAATTCCCTGCTCGCACCTTCTCTGTGCCTGGGAAGCAGAAGTGTTCCCATTGCTTCGCAGAATCGCTTTTGTGCAGAAAACAGTAACACTTGTTCAGAACGAAAGAAAGCACAGAGCCCCACATTTTATGTTGTCCTGGAGAGCTTGCAGAGCACTGGGGAAAGGCAGGCAGAGAATTCCTCCTAGCACCTTCTCTGTGCCTGGGAAGCAGAAGTGTTCCCATTGCTTCGCAGAATCGCTTTTGTGCAAAAAACACTAAAACTTGTTCAGAACGAAAGAAAGCACAGAGCCCCACATTTTATGTTGTCCTGGAGAGCTTGCAGAGCACTGGGGAAAGGCAGGCAGAGAATTCCCTGCTAGCACCTTCTCTGTGCCTGGGAAGCAGAAGTGTTCCCATTGCTTCGCAGAATCGCTTTTGTGCAGAAAACAGTAACACTTGTTCAGAACGAAAGAAAGCACAGAGCCCCACATTTTATGTTGTCCTGGAGAGCTTGCAGAGCACTGGGGAAATGCAGGTAGAGAATTCCCTGCTAGCACCTTCTCTGTGCCTGGTAAGCAGAAGTGTTCCCATTGCTTCGCAGAATCGCTTTTATGCAGAAAACAGTAACACTTGTTCAGAACGAAAGAAAGCACAGAGCCCCAGATTTGCTGTTGTCCTGGAGAGCTTGCAGAGCACTGGGGAAATGCAGGTAGAGAATTCCCTGCTAGCACCTTCTCTGTGCCTGGGAAACAGAAGTGTTCCCATTGCTTCCCAGAATCGCTTTTGTGCAGGAAATAGTAACACTTGTTCAGAATGAAAGGACGCACAGAGCCCCAGATTTGCTGTTGTCCTGGAGAGCTTGCAGAGCACTGGGGAGAGGCAGGCAGAGAATTCCCTGCTAGCACCTTCTCTGTGCCTGGGAAGCAGAAGTGTTCCCATTGCTTCGCAGAATCGCTTTTGTGCAGAAAACAGTAACACTTGTTCAGAACGAAAGAAAGCACAGAGCCCCACATTTTATGTTGTCCTGGAGAGCTTGCAGAGCACTGGGGAAAGGCAGGCAGAGAATTCCTCCTAGCACCTTCTCTGTGCCTGGGAAGCAGAAGTATTCGCACTGCTTCGCAGAATCGCTTTTGTGCAAAAAACACTAAAACTTGTTCAGAACGAAAGAAAGCACAGAGCCCCACATTTTATGTTGTCCTGGAGAGCTTGCAGAGCACTGGGGAAAGGCAGGCAGAGAATTCCCTGCTAGCACCTTCTCTGTGCCTGGGAAGCAGAAGTGTTCCCATTGCTTCGCAGAATCGCTTTTGTGCAGAAAACAGTAACACTTGTTCAGAACGAAAGAAAGCACAGAGCCCCAGAGTTGCTGTTGTCCTGGAGAGCTGGCAGAGCACTGGGGAAAGGCAGGTAGAGAATTCCCTGCTAGCACCTTCTCTGTGCCTGGGAAGCAGAAGTGTTCCCATTGCTTCGCAGAATCGCTTTTGTGCAAAAAACACTAAAACTTGTTCAGAACGAAAGAAAGCACAGAGCCCCAGATTTGCTGTTGTCCTGGAGAGCTTGCAGAGCACTGGGGAAAGGCAGGCAGAGAATTCCCTGCTAGCACCTTCTCTGTGCCTGGGAAGCAGAAGTGTTCCCATTGCTTCGCAGAATCGCTTTTGTGCAGAAAACAGTAACACTTGTTCAGAACGAAAGAAAGCACAGAGCCCCACATTTTATGTTGTCCTGGAGAGCTTGCAGAGCACTGGGGAAAGGCAGGCAGAGAATTCCTCCTAGCACCTTCTCTGTGCCTGGGAAGCAGATGTGTTCACACTGCTTCGCAGAATCGCTTTTGTGCAAAAAACACTAAAACTTGTTCAGAACGAAAGAAAGCGCAGAGCCCCAGATTTGCTGTTGTCCTGGAGAGCTTGCAGAGCACTGGGGAAAGGCAGGCAGAGAATTCCCTGCTAGCACCTTCTCTGTGCCTGGGAAACAGAAGTGTTCCCATTGCTTCGCAGAATCGCTTTTGTGCAGAAAACAGTAACACTTGTTCAGAACGAAAGAAAGCACAGAGCCCCACATTTTATGTTGTCCTGGAGAGCTTGCAGAGCACTGGGGAAAGGCAGGCAGAGAATTCCCTGCTAGCACCTTCTCTGTGCCTGGGAAGCAGAAGTGTCCCCATTGCTTCGCAGAATCGCTTTTGTGCAGAAAACAGTAACACTTGTTCAGAACGAAAGAAAGCACAGAGCCCCAGATTTGCTGTTGTCCTGGAGAGCTTGCAGAGCACTGGGGAAAGGCAGGCAGAGAATTCCTCCTAGCACCTTCTCTGTGCCTGGGAAGCAGAAGTGTTCACACTGCTTCGCAGAATCGCTTTTGTGCAAAAAACACTAAAACTTGTTCAGAACGAAAGAAAGCACAGAGCCCCAGATTTTATGTTGTCCTCGAGAGCTTGCAGAGCACTGGGGAAAGGCAGGCAGAGAATTCCTTGCTAGCACCTTCTCTGTGCCTGGGAAGCAGAAGTGTTCCCATTGCTTCGCAGAATTGCTTTTGTGCAGAAAACGGTAACACTTGTTCAGAATGAAAGAAAGCACACAGCCCCAGATTTGCTGTTGTCCTGGAGAGCTTGCAGAGCACTGGGGAAAGGCAGGCAGAGAATTCCCTGCTAGCACCTTCTCTGTGCCTGGGAAGCAGAAGTTTTCCCATTGCTTCGCAGAATGGCTTTTGTGCAGAAAACACTAAAACTTGTTCAGAATGAAAGGACGCACAGAGCCCCAGATTTGCTGTTGTCCTGGAGAGCTTGCGGAGCACTGGGGAAAGGCAGGCAGAGAATTCCCTGCTCGCACCTTCTCTGTGCCTGGGAAGCAGAAGTGTTCCCATTGCTTCGCAGAATCGCTTTTGTGCAGAAAACAGTAACACTTGTTCAGAACGAAAGAAAGCACAGAGCCCCAGATTTGCTGTTGTCCTGGAGAGCTTGGAGAGCACTGGGGAAAGGCAGGCAGAGAATTCCCTGCTAGCACCTTCTCTGTGCCTGGGAAGCAGAAGTGTTCCCATTGCTTCGCAGAATCGCTTTTGTGCAGAAAACAGTAACACTTGTTCAGAACGAAAGAAAGCACAGAGCCCCACATTTTATGTTGTCCTGGAGAGCTTGCAGAGGACTGGGGAAATGCAGGCAGAGAATTCCCTGCTCGCACCTTCTCTGTGCCTGGGAAGCAGAAGTGTTCCCATTGCTTCGCAGAATCGCTTTTGTGCAGAAAACAGTAACACTTGTTCAGAACGAAAGAAAGCACAGAGCCCCAGATTTGCTGTTGTCCTGGAGAGCTTGCAGAGCACTGGGGAAATGCAGGTAGAGAATTCCCTGCTAGCACCTTCTCTGTGCCTGGGAAACAGAAGTGTTCCCATTGCTTCGCAGAATCGCTTTTGTGCAGGAAATACTAACAATTGTTCAGAACGAAAGAAAGCACAGAGCCCCACATTTTATGTTGTCCTGCAGAGCTTGCAGAGCACTGGGGAAAGGCAGGCAGAGAATTCCTCCTAGCACCTTCTCTGTGACTGGGAAGCAGAAGTGTTCCCATTGCTTCGCAGAATCGCTTTTGTGCAGAAAACAGTAACACTTGTTCAGAACGAAAGAAAGCACAGAGCCCCACATTTTATGTTGTCCTGCAGAGCTTGCAGAGCACTGGGGAAATGCAGGTAGAGAATTCCCTGCTAGCACCTTCTCTGTGCCTGGGAAACAGAAGTGTTCCCATTGCTTCGCAGAATCGCTTTTGTGCAGAAAACAGTAACACTTGTTCAGAACGAAAGAAAGCACAGAGCCCCAGATTTGCTGTTGTCCTGGAGAGCTTGCAGAGCACTGGGGAAAGGCAGGCAGAGAATTCCCTGCTAGCACCTTCTCTGTGCCTGGGAAGCAGAAGTGTTCCCATTGTTTCGCAGAATCGCTTTTGTGCAGAAAACAGTAACACTTGTTCAGAACGAAAGAAAGCGCAGAGCCCCAGATTTGCTGTTGTCCTGGAGAGCTTGCAGAGCACTGGGGAAAGGCAGGCAGAGAATTCCCTGCTAGCACCTTCTCTGTGCCTGGGAAGATGAAGTGTTCCCATTGCTTCGCAGAATCGGTTTTGTGCAGAATACACTAAAACTTGTTCAGAATGAAAGGACGCACAGAGCCCCAGATTTGCTGTTGTCCTGGAGAGCTTGCAGAGCACTGGGGAAAGGCAGGCAGAGAATTCCCTGCTAGCACCTTCTCTGTGCCTGGGGGAACAGAAGTGTTCCCATTGCTTCGCAGAATCGCTTTTGTGCAGAAAACAGTAACACTTGTTCAGAACGAAAGAAAGCACAGAGCCCCACATTTTATGTTGTCCTGGAGAGCTTGCAGAGCACTGGGGAAAGGCAGGCAGAGAATTCCTCCTAGCACCTTCTCTGTGCCTGGGAAACAGAAGTGTTCCCATTGCTTCCCAGAATCGCTTTTGTGCAGGAAATACTAACACTTGTTCAGAATGAAAGGACGCACAGAGCCCCAGATTTGCTGTTGTCCTGGAGAGCTTGCAGAGCACTGGGGAGAGGCAGGCAGAGAATTCCCTGCTAGCACCTTCTCTGTGCCTGGGAAGCAGAAGTGTTCCCATTGCTTCGCAGAATCGCTTTTGTGCAGAAAACAGTAACACTTGTTCAGAACGAAAGAAAGCACAGAGCCCCACATTTTATGTTGTCCTGGAGAGCTTGCAGAGCACTGGGGAAAGGCAGGCAGAGAAGTCCTCCTAGCACCTTCTCTGTGCCTGGGAAGCAGAAGTGTTCCCATTGCTTCGCAGAATCGCTTTTGTGCAAAAAACACTAAAACTTGTTCAGAATGAAAGGACGCACAGAGCCCCAGATTTGCTGTTGTCCTGGAGAGCTTGCGGAGCACTGGGGAAAGGCAGGCAGAGAATTCCCTGCTCGCACCTTCTCTGTGCCTGGGAAGCAGAAGTGTTCCCATTGCTTCGCAGAATCGCTTTTGTGCAGAAAACAGTAACACTTGTTCAGAACGAAAGAAAGCACAGAGCCCCACATTTTATGTTGTCCTGGAGAGCTTGCAGAGCACTGGGGAAAGGCAGGCAGAGAATTCCTCCTAGCACCTTCTCTGTGCCTGGGAAGCAGATGTGTTCACACTGCTTCGCAGAATCGCTTTTGTGCAAAAAACACTAAAACTTGTTCAGAACGAAAGAAAGCACAGAGCCCCACATTTTATGTTGTCCTGGAGAGCTTGCAGAGCACTGGGGAGAGGCAGGCAGAGAATTCCCTGCTAGCACCTTCTCTGTGCCTGGGAAGCAGAAGTGTTCCCATTGCTTTGCAGAATCGCTTTTGTGCAGAAAACAGTAACACTTGTTCAGAAGGAAAGAAAGCACAGAGCCCCACATTTTATGTTGTCCTGGAGAGCTTGCAGAGCACTGGGGAAATGCAGGTAGAGAATTCCCTGCTAGCACCTTCTCTGTGCCTGGTAAGCAGAAGTGTTCCCATTGCTTCGCAGAATCGCTTTTATGCAGAAAACAGTAACACTTGTTCAGAACGAAAGAAAGCACAGAGCCCCAGATTTGCTGTTGTCCTGGAGAGCTTGCAGAGCACTGGGGAAATGCAGGTAGAGAATTCCCTGCTAGCACCTTCTCTGTGCCTGGGAAACAGAAGTGTTCCCATTGCTTCCCAGAATCGCTTTTGTGCAGGAAATAGTAACACTTGTTCAGAATGAAAGGACGCACAGAGCCCCAGATTTGCTGTTGTCCTGGAGAGCTTGCAGAGCACTGGGGAGAGGCAGGCAGAGAATTCCCTGCTAGCACCTTCTCTGTGCCTGGGAAGCAGAAGTGTTCCCATTGCTTCGCAGAATCGCTTTTGTGCAGAAAACAGTAACACTTGTTCAGAACGAAAGAAAGCACAGAGCCCCACATTTTATGTTGTCCTGGAGAGCTTGCAGAGCACTGGGGAAAGGCAGGCAGAGAATTCCTCCTAGCACCTTCTCTGTGCCTGGGAAGCAGAAGTATTCGCACTGCTTCGCAGAATCGCTTTTGTGCAAAAAACACTAAAACTTGTTCAGAACGAAAGAAAGCACAGAGCCCCACATTTTATGTTGTCCTGGAGAGCTTGCAGAGCACTGGGGAAAGGCAGGCAGAGAATTCCCTGCTAGCACCTTCTCTGTGCCTGGGAAGCAGATGTGTTCACACTGCTTCGCAGAATCGCTTTTGTGCAAAAAACACTAAAACTTGTTCAGAACGAAAGAAAGCACAGAGCCCCAGATTTGCTGTTGTCCTGGAGAGCTTGCAGAGCACTGGGGAAAGGCAGGCAGAGAATTCTCTGCTAGCACCTTCTCTGTGCCTGGGAAACAGAAGTGTTCCCATTGCTTCGCAGAATCGCTTTTGTGCAGAAAACAGTAACACTTGTTCAGAACGAAAGAAAGCACAGAGCCCCACATTTTATGTTGTCCTGGAGAGCTTGCAGAGCACTGGGGAAATGCAGGTAGAGAATTCCCTGCTCGCACCTTCTCTGTGCCTGGGAAGCAGAAGTGTTCCCATTGCTTCGCAGAATCGCTTTTATGCAGAAAACAGTAACACTTGTTCAGAACGAAAGAAAGCACAGAGCCCCAGATTTGCTGTTGTCCTGGAGAGCTTGCAGAGCACTGGGGAAATGCAGGTAGAGAATTCCCTGCTAGCACCTTCTCTGTGCCTGGGAAACAGAAGTGTTCCCATTGCTTCGCAGAATCGCTTTTGTGCAGGAAATACTAACAATTGTTCAGAACGAAAGAAAGCACAGAGCCCCACATTTTATGTTGTCCTGCAGAGCTTGCAGAGCACTGGGGAAAGGCAGGCAGAGAATTCCTCCTAGCACCTTCTCTGTGACTGGGAAGCAGAAGTGTTCCCATTGCTTCGCAGAATCGCTTTTGTGCAGAAAACAGTAACACTTGTTCAGAACGAAAGAAAGCACAGAGCCCCACATTTTATGTTGTCCTGCAGAGCTTGCAGAGCACTGGGGAAATGCAGGTAGAGAATTCCCTGCTAGCACCTTCTCTGTGCCTGGGAAACAGAAGTGTTCCCATTGCTTCGCAGAATCGCTTTTGTGCAGAAAACAGTAACACTTGTTCAGAACGAAAGAAAGCACAGAGCCCCAGATTTGCTGTTGTCCTGGAGAGCTTGCAGAGCACTGGGGAAAGGCAGGCAGAGAATTCCCTGCTAGCACCTTCTCTGTGCCTGGGAAGCAGATGTGTTCACACTGCTTCGCAGAATCGGTTTTGTGCAGAATACACTAAAACTTGTTCAGAATGAAAGGACGCACAGAGCCCCAGATTTGCTGTTGTCCTGGAGAGCTTGCAGAGCACTGGGGAAAGGCAGGCAGAGAATTCCCTGCTAGCACCTTCTCTGTGCCTGGGGGAACAGAAGTGTTCCCATTGCTTCGCAGAATCGCTTTTGTGCAGAAAACAGTAACACTTGTTCAGAACGAAAGAAAGCACAGAGCCCCACATTTTATGTTGTCCTGGAGAGCTTGCAGAGCACTGGGGAAAGGCAGGCAGAGAATTCCTCCTAGCACCTTCTCTGTGCCTGGGAAACAGAAGTGTTCCCATTGCTTCCCAGAATCGCTTTTGTGCAGGAAATACTAACACTTGTTCAGAATGAAAGGACGCACAGAGCCCCAGATTTGCTGTTGTCCTGGAGAGCTTGCAGAGCACTGGGGAGAGGCAGGCAGAGAATTCCCTGCTAGCACCTTCTCTGTGCCTGGGAAGCAGAAGTGTTCCCATTGCTTCGCAGAATCGCTTTTGTGCAGAAAACAGTAACACTTGTTCAGAACGAAAGAAAGCACAGAGCCCCACATTTTATGTTGTCCTGGAGAGCTTGCAGAGCACTGGGGAAAGGCAGGCAGAGAAGTCCTCCTAGCACCTTCTCTGTGCCTGGGAAGCAGAAGTGTTCCCATTGCTTCGCAGAATCGCTTTTGTGCAAAAAACACTAAAACTTGTTCAGAACGAAAGAAAGCACAGAGCCCCAGATTTGCTGTTGTCCTGGAGAGCTTGCAGAGCACTGGGGAAAGGCAGGCAGAGAATTCCCTGCTAGCACCTTCTCTGTGCCTGGGAAGCAGATGTGTTCACACTGCTTCGCAGAATCGGTTTTGTGCAGAATACACTAAAACTTGTTCAGAATGAAAGGACGCACAGAGCCCCAGATTTGCTGTTGTCCTGGAGAGCTTGCAGAGCACTGGGGAAAGGCAGGCAGAGAATTCCCTGCTAGCACCTTCTCTGTGCCTGGGGGAACAGAAGTGTTCCCATTGCTTCGCAGAATCGCTTTTGTGCAGAAAACAGTAACACTTGTTCAGAACGAAAGAAAGCACAGAGCCCCACATTTTATGTTGTCCTGGAGAGCTTGCAGAGCACTGGGGAAAGGCAGGCAGAGAATTCCTCCTAGCACCTTCTCTGTGCCTGGGAAACAGAAGTGTTCCCATTGCTTCCCAGAATCGCTTTTGTGCAGGAAATACTAACACTTGTTCAGAATGAAAGGACGCACAGAGCCCCAGATTTGCTGTTGTCCTGGAGAGCTTGCAGAGCACTGGGGAGAGGCAGGCAGAGAATTCCCTGCTAGCACCTTCTCTGTGCCTGGGAAGCAGAAGTGTTCCCATTGCTTCGCAGAATCGCTTTTGTGCAGAAAACAGTAACACTTGTTCAGAACGAAAGAAAGCACAGAGCCCCAGATTCTATGTTGTCCTGGAGAGCTTGCAGAGCACTGGGGAAAGGCAGGCAGAGAAGTCCTCCTAGCACCTTCTCTGTGCCTGGGAAGCAGAAGTGTTCCCATTGCTTCGCAGAATCGCTTTTGTGCAAAAAACACTAAAACTTGTTCAGAACGAAAGAAAGCACAGAGCCCCACATTTTATGTTGTCCTGGAGAGCTTGCAGAGCACTGGGGAAAGGCAGGTAGAGAATTCCCTGCTAGCACCTTCTCTGTGCCTGGGAAGCAGAAGTGTTCCCATTCCTTCGCAGATTCGCTTTTGTGCAGAAAACAGTAACACTTGTTCAGAACGAAAGAAAGCACAGAGCCCCAGATTTGCTGTTGTCCTGGAGAGCTTGCAGAGCACTGGGGAAAGGCAGGCAGAGAATTCCTCCTAGCACCTTCTCTGTGCCTGGGAAGCAGAAGTGTTCACACTGCTTCGCAGAATCGCTTTTGTGCAAAAAACACTAAAACTTGTTCAGAACGAAAGAAAGCACAGAGCCCCACATTTTATGTTGTCCTGGAGAGCTTGCAGAGCACTGGGGAAAGGCAGGCAGAGAATTCCCTGCTAGCACCTTCTCTGTGCCTGGGAAGCAGATGTGTTCACACTGCTTCGCAGAATCGGTTTTGTGCAGAATACACTAAAACTTGTTCAGAATGAAAGGACGCACAGAGCCCCAGATTTGCTGTTGTCCTGGAGAGCTTGCAGAGCACTGGGGAAAGGCAGGCAGAGAATTCCTCCTAGCACCTTCTCTGTGCCTGGGAAGCAGATGTGTTCACACTGCTTCGCAGAATCGCTTTTGTGCAAAAAACACTAAAACTTGTTCAGAACGAAAGAAAGCACAGAGCCCCAGATTTGCTGTTGTCCTGGAGAGCTTGCAGAGCACTGGGGAAAGGCAGGCAGAGAATTCTCTGCTAGCACCTTCTCTGTGCCTGGGAAACAGAAGTGTTCCCATTGCTTCGCAGAATCGCTTTTATGCAGAAAACAGTAACACTTGTTCAGAACGAAAGAAAGCACAGAGCCCCAGATTTGCTGTTGTCCTGGAGAGCTTGCAGAGCACTGGGGAAAGGCAGGCAGAGAATTCCCTGCTAGCACCTTCTCTGTGCCTGGGAAGCAGAAGTTTTCCCATTGCTTCGCAGAATGGCTTTTGCGCAGAAAACACTAAAACTTGTTCAGAATGAAAGGACGCACAGAGCCCCAGATTTGCTGTTGTCCTGGAGAGCTTGCGGAGCACTGGGGAAAGGCAGGCAGAGAATTCCCTGCTCGCACCTTCTCTGTGCCTGGGAAGCAGAAGTGTTCCCATTGCTTCGCAGAATCGCTTTTGTGCAGAAAACAGTAACACTTGTTCAGAACGAAAGAAAGCACAGAGCCCCAGATTTGCTGTTGTCCTGGAGAGCTTGCAGAGCACTGGGGAAATGCAGGCAGAGAATTCCCTGCTAGCACCTTCTCTGTGCCTGGGAAACAGAAGTGTTCCCATTGCTTCGCAGAATCGCTTTTGTGCAGGAAATACTAACAATTGTTCAGAACGAAAGAAAGCACAGAGCCCCACATTTTATGTTGTCCTGCAGAGCTTGCAGAGCACTGGGGAAAGGCAGGCAGAGAATTCCTCCTAGCACCTTCTCTGTGACTGGGAAGCAGAAGTGTTCCCATTGCTTCGCAGAATCGCTTTTGTGCAGAAAACAGTAACACTTGTTCAGAACGAAAGAAAGCACAGAGCCCCACATTTTATGTTGTCCTGGAGAGCTTGCAGAGCACTGGGGAAATGCAGGTAGAGAATTCCCTGCTAGCACCTTCTCTGTGCCTGGGAAACAGAAGTGTTCCCATTGCTTCGCAGAATCGCTTTTGTGCAGAAAACAGTAACACTTGTTCAGAACGAAAGAAAGCACAGAGCCCCAGATTTGCTGTTGTCCTGGAGAGCTTGCAGAGCACTGGGGAAAGGCAGGCAGAGAATTCCCTGCTAGCACCTTCTCTGTGCCTGGGAAGCAGATGTGTTCACACTGCTTCGCAGAATCGGTTTTGTGCAGAATACACTAAAACTTGTTCAGAATGAAAGGACGCACAGAGCCCCAGATTTGCTGTTGTCCTGGAGAGCTTGCAGAGCACTGGGGAAAGGCAGGCAGAGAATTCCCTGCTAGCACCTTCTCTGTGCCTGGGGGAACAGAAGTGTTCCCATTGCTTCGCAGAATCGCTTTTGTGCAGAAAACAGTAACACTTGTTCAGAACGAAAGAAAGCACAGAGCCCCACATTTTATGTTGTCCTGGAGAGCTTGCAGAGCACTGGGGAAAGGCAGGCAGAGAATTCCTCCTAGCACCTTCTCTGTGCCTGGGAAACAGAAGTGTTCCCATTGCTTCCCAGAATCGCTTTTGTGCAGGAAATACTAACACTTGTTCAGAATGAAAGGACGCACAGAGCCCCAGATTTGCTGTTGTCCTGGAGAGCTTGCAGAGCACTGGGGAGAGGCAGGCAGAGAATTCCCTGCTAGCACCTTCTCTGTGCCTGGGAAGCAGAAGTGTTCCCATTGCTTCGCAGAATCGCTTTTGTGCAGAAAACAGTAACACTTGTTCAGAACGAAAGAAAGCACAGAGCCCCAGATTCTATGTTGTCCTGGAGAGCTTGCAGAGCACTGGGGAAAGGCAGGCAGAGAAGTCCTCCTAGCACCTTCTCTGTGCCTGGGAAGCAGAAGTGTTCCCATTGCTTCGCAGAATCGCTTTTGTGCAAAAAACACTAAAACTTGTTCAGAACGAAAGAAAGCACAGAGCCCCAGATTTGCTGTTGTCCTGGAGAGCTTGCAGAGCACTGGGGAAAGGCAGGCAGAGAATTCCCTGCTAGCACCTTCTCTGTGCCTGGGAAGCAGATGTGTTCACACTGCTTCGCATAATCGGTTTTGTGCAGAATACACTAAAACTTGTTCAGAATGAAAGGACGCACAGAGCCCCAGATTTGCTGTTGTCCTGGAGAGCTTGCAGAGCACTGGGGAAAGGCAGGCAGAGAATTCCCTGCTAGCACCTTCTCTGTGCCTGGGGGAACAGAAGTGTTCCCATTGCTTCGCAGAATCGCTTTTGTGCAGAAAACAGTAACACTTGTTCAGAACGAAAGAAAGCACAGAGCCCCACATTTTATGTTGTCCTGGAGAGCTTGCAGAGCACTGGGGAAAGGCAGGCAGAGAATTCCTCCTAGCACCTTCTCTGTGCCTGGGAAACAGAAGTGTTCCCATTGCTTCCCAGAATCGCTTTTGTGCAGGAAATACTAACACTTGTTCAGAATGAAAGGACGCACAGAGCCCCAGATTTGCTGTTGTCCTGGAGAGCTTGCAGAGCACTGGGGAGAGGCAGGCAGAGAATTCCCTGCTAGCACCTTCTCTGTGCCTGGGAAGCAGAAGTGTTCCCATTGCTTCGCAGAATCGCTTTTGTGCAGAAAACAGTAACACTTGTTCAGAACGAAAGAAAGCACAGAGCCCCACATTTTATGTTGTCCTGGAGAGCTTGCAGAGCACTGGGGAAAGGCAGGCAGAGAAGTCCTCCTAGCACCTTCTCTGTGCCTGGGAAGCAGAAGTGTTCCCATTGCTTCGCAGAATCGCTTTTGTGCAAAAAACACTAAAACTTGTTCAGAACGAAAGAAAGCACAGAGCCCCACATTTTATGTTGTCCTGGAGAGCTTGCAGAGCACTGGGGAAAGGCAGGTAGAGAATTCCCTGCTAGCACCTTCTCTGTGCCTGGGAAGCAGAAGTGTTCCCATTGCTTCGCAGAATCGCTTTTGTGCAGAAAACAGTAACACTTGTTCAGAACGAAAGAAAGCACAGAGCCCCAGATTTGCTGTTGTCCTGGAGAGCTTGCAGAGCACTGGGGAAAGGCAGGCAGAGAATTCCTCCTAGCACCTTCTCTGTGCCTGGGAAGCAGAAGTGTTCACACTGCTTCGCAGAATCGCTTTTGTGCAAAAAACACTAAAACTTGTTCAGAACGAAAGAAAGCACAGAGCCCCAGATTTTATGTTGTCCTCGAGAGCTTGCAGAGCACTGGGGAAAGGCAGGCAGAGAATTCCTTGCTAGCACCTTCTCTGTGCCTGGGAAGCAGAAGTGTTCCCATTGCTTCGCAGAATTGCTTTTGTGCAGAAAACAGTAACACTTGTTCAGAATGAAAGAAAGCACAGAGCCCCAGATTTGCTGTTGTCCTGGAGAGCTTGCAGAGCACTGGGGAAAGGCAGGCAGAGAATTCCCTGCTAGCACCTTCTCTGTGCCTGGGAAGCAGAAGTTTTCCCATTGCTTCGCAGAATGGCTTTTGCGCAGAAAACACTAAAACTTGTTCAGAATGAAAGGACGCACAGAGCCCCAGATTTGCTGTTGTCCTGGAGAGCTTGCGGAGCACTGGGGAAAGGCAGGCAGAGAATTCCCTGCTCGCACCTTCTCTGTGCCTGGGAAGCAGAAGTGTTCCCATTGCTTCGCAGAATCGCTTTTGTGCAGAAAACAGTAACACTTGTTCAGAACGAAAGAAAGCACAGAGCCCCAGATTTGCTGTTGTCCTGGAGAGCTTGCAGAGCACTGGGGAAAGGCAGGCAGAGAATTCCCTGCTAGCACCTTCTCTGTGCCTGGGAAGCAGAAGTGTTCCCATTGCTTCGCAGAATCGCTTTTGTGCAGAAAACAGTAACACTTGTTCAGAACGAAAGAAAGCACAGAGCCCCACATTTTATGTTGTCCTGGAGAGCTTGCAGAGGACTGGGGAAATGCAGGCAGAGAATTCCCTGCTCGCACCTTCTCTGTGCCTGGGAAGCAGAAGTGTTCCCATTGCTTCGCAGAATCGCTTTTGTGCAGAAAACAGTAACACTTGTTCAGAACGAAAGAAAGCACAGAGCCCCAGATTTGCTGTTGTCCTGGAGAGCTTGCAGAGCACTGGGGAAATGCAGGTAGAGAATTCCCTGCTAGCACCTTCTCTGTGCCTGGGAAACAGAAGTGTTCCCATTGCTTCGCAGAATCGCTTTTGTGCAGGAAATACTAACAATTGTTCAGAACGAAAGAAAGCACAGAGCCCCACATTTTATGTTGTCCTGCAGAGCTTGCAGAGCACTGGGGAAAGGCAGGCAGAGAATTCCCTGCTAGCACCTTCTCTGTGACTGGGAAGCAGAAGTGTTCCCATTGCTTCGCAGAATCGCTTTTGTGCAGAAAACAGTAACACTTGTTCAGAACGAAAGAAAGCACAGAGCCCCAGATTTGCTGTTGTCCTGGAGAGCTTGCAGAGCACTGGGGAAAGGCAGGCAGAGAATTCCCTGCTAGCACCTTCTCTGTGCCTGGGAAGCAGATGTGTTCACACTGCTTCGCAGAATCGGTTTTGTGCAGAATACACTAAAACTTGTTCAGAATGAAAGGACGCACAGAGCCCCAGATTTGCTGTTGTCCTGGAGAGCTTGCAGAGCACTGGGGAAAGGCAGGCAGAGAATTCCCTGCTAGCACCTTCTCTGTGCCTGGGGGAACAGAAGTGTTCCCATTGCTTCGCAGAATCGCTTTTGTGCAGAAAACAGTAACACTTGTTCAGAACGAAAGAAAGCACAGAGCCCCACATTTTATGTTGTCCTGGAGAGCTTGCAGAGCACTGGGGAAAGGCAGGCAGAGAATTCCTCCTAGCACCTTCTCTGTGCCTGGGAAACAGAAGTGTTCCCATTGCTTCCCAGAATCGCTTTTGTGCAGGAAATACTAACACTTGTTCAGAATGAAAGGACGCACAGAGCCCCAGATTTGCTGTTGTCCTGGAGAGCTTGCAGAGCACTGGGGAGAGGCAGGCAGAGAATTCCCTGCTAGCACCTTCTCTGTGCCTGGGAAGCAGAAGTGTTCCCATTGCTTCGCAGAATCGCTTTTGTGCAGAAAACAGTAACACTTGTTCAGAACGAAAGAAAGCACAGAGCCCCACATTTTATGTTGTCCTGGAGAGCTTGCAGAGCACTGGGGAAAGGCAGGCAGAGAAGTCCTCCTAGCACCTTCTCTGTGCCTGGGAAGCAGAAGTGTTCCCATTGCTTCGCAGAATCGCTTTTGTGCAAAAAACACTAAAACTTGTTCAGAACGAAAGAAAGCGCAGAGCCCCAGATTTGCTGTTGTCCTGGAGAGCTTGCAGAGCACTGGGGAAAGGCAGGTAGAGAATTCCCTGCTAGCACCTTCTCTGTGCCTGGGAAGCAGAAGTGTTCCCATTGCTTCGCAGAATCGCTTTTGTGCAGAAAACAGTAACACTTGTTCAGAACGAAAGAAAGCACAGAGCCCCAGAGTTGCTGTTGTCCTGGAGAGCTGGCAGAGCACTCGGGAAAGGCAGGTAGAGAATTCCCTGCTAGCACCTTCTCTGTGCCTGGGAAGCAGAAGTGTTCCCATTGCTTCGCAGAATCGCTTTTGTGCAAAAAACACTAAAACTTGTTCAGAACGAAAGAAAGCACAGAGCCCCAGATTTGCTGTTGTCCTGGAGAGCTTGCAGAGCACTGGGGAAAGGCAGGCAGAGAATTCCCTGCTAGCACCTTCTCTGTGCCTGGGAAACAGAAGTGTTCCCATTGCTTCGCAGAATCGCTTTTGTGCAGAAAACAGTAACACTTGTTCAGAACGAAAGAAAGCACAGAGCCCCACATTTTATGTTGTCCTGGAGAGCTTGCAGAGCACTGGGGCAAGGCAGGCAGAGAATTCCTCCTAGCACCTTCTCTGTGCCTGGGAAGCAGAAGTTTTCCCATTGCTTCGCAGAATGGCTTTTGTGCAGAAAACACTAAAACTTGTTCAGAATGAAAGGACGCACAGAGCCCCAGATTTGCTGTTGTCCTGGAGAGCTTGCAGAGCACTGGGGAAAGGCAGGCAGAGAATTCCCTGCTCGCACCTTCTCTGTGCCTGGGAAGCAGAAGTGTTCCCATTGCTTCGCAGAATCGCTTTTGTGCAGAAAACAGTAACACTTGTTCAGAACGAAAGAAAGCACAGAGCCCCAGATTTGCTGTTGTCCTGGAGAGCTTGGAGAGCACTGGGGAAAGGCAGGCAGAGAATTCCCTGCTAGCACCTTCTCTGTGCCTGGGAAGCAAAAGTGTTCCCATTGCTTCGCAGAATCGCTTTTGTGCAGAAAACAGTAACACTTGTTCAGAACGAAAGAAAGCACAGAGCCCCACATTTTATGTTGTCCTGGAGAGCTTGCAGAGGACTGGGGAAATGCAGGTAGAGAATTCCCTGCTCGCACCTTCTCTGTGCCTGGGAAGCAGAAGTGTTCCCATTGCTTCGCAGAATCGCTTTTGTGCAGAAAACAGTAACACTTGTTCAGAACGAAAGAAAGCACAGAGCCCCACATTTTATGTTGTCCTGGAGAGCTTGCAGAGCACTGGGGAAAGGCAGGCAGAGAATTCCTCCTAGCACCTTCTCTGTGCCTGGGAAGCAGAAGTGTTCACACTGCTTCGCAGAATCGCTTTTGTGCAAAAAACACTAAAACTTGTTCAGAACGAAAGAAAGCACAGAGCCCCACATTTTATGTTGTCCTGGAGAGCTTGCAGAGCACTGGGGAAAGGCAGGCAGAGAATTCCCTGCTAGCACCTTCTCTGTGCCTGGGAAGCAGAAGTGTTCCCATTGCTTTGCAGAATCGCTTTTGTGCAGAAAACAGTAACACTTGTTCAGAAGGAAAGAAAGCACAGAGCCCCACATTTTATGTTGTCCTGGAGAGCTTGCAGAGCACTGGGGAAATGCAGGTAGAGAATTCCCTGCTAGCACCTTCTCTGTGCCTGGTAAGCAGAAGTGTTCCCATTGCTTCGCAGAATCGCTTTTATGCAGAAAACAGTAACACTTGTTCAGAACGAAAGAAAGCGCAGAACCCCAGATTTGCTGTTGTCCTGGAGAGCTTGCAGAGCACTGGGGAAATGCAGGTAGAGAATTCCCTGCTAGCACCTTCTCTGTGCCTGGGAAACAGAAGTGTTCCCATTGCTTCCCAGAATCGCTTTTGTGCAGGAAATAGTAACACTTGTTCAGAATGAAAGGACGCACAGAGCCCCAGATTTGCTGTTGTCCTGGAGAGCTTGCAGAGCACTGGGGAGAGGCAGGCAGAGAATTCCCTGCTAGCACCTTCTCTGTGCCTGGGAAGCAGAAGTGTTCCCATTGCTTCGCAGAATCGCTTTTGTGCAGAAAACAGTAACACTTGTTCAGAACGAAAGAAAGCACAGAGCCCCACATTTTATGTTGTCCTGGAGAGCTTGCAGAGCACTGGGGAAAGGCAGGCAGAGAATTCCTCCTAGCACCTTCTCTGTGCCTGGGAAGCAGTAGTATTCGCACTGCTTCGCAGAATCGCTTTTGTGCAAAAAACACTAAAACTTGTTCAGAACGAAAGAAAGCACAGAGCCCCACATTTTATGTTGTCCTGGAGAGCTTGCAGAGCACTGGGGAAAGGCAGGCAGAGAATTCCCTGCTAGCACCTTCTCTGTGCCTGGGAAGCAGAAGTGTTCCCATTGCTTCGCAGAATCGCTTTTGTGCAAAAAACACTAAAACTTGTTCAGAACGAAAGAAAGCACAGAGCCCCAGATTTGCTGTTGTCCTGGAGAGCTTGCAGAGCACTGGGGAAAGGCAGGCAGAGAATTCCCTGCTAGCACCTTCTCTGTGCCTGGGAAGCAGAAGTGTTCCCATTGCTTCGCAGAATCGCTTTTGTGCAGAAAACAGTAACACTTGTTCAGAACGAAAGAAAGCGCAGAGCCCCAGATTTGCTGTTGTCCTGGAGAGCTTGCAGAGCACTGGGGAAAGGCAGGCAGAGAATTCCTCCTAGCACCTTCTCTGTGCCTGGGAAGCAGATGTGTTCCCATTGCTTCGCAGAATCGCTTTTGTGCAAAAAACACTAAAACTTGTTCAGAACGAAAGAAAGCACAGAGCCCCAGATTTGCTGTTGTCCTGGAGAGCTTGCAGAGCACTGGGGAAAGGCAGGCAGAGAATTCCCTGCTAGCACCTTCTCTGTGCCTGGGAAACAGAAGTGTTCCCATTGCTTCGCAGAATCGCTTTTGTGCAGAAAACAGTAACACTTGTTCAGAACGAAAGAAAGCACAGAGCCCCACATTTTATGTTGTCCTGGAGAGCTTGCAGAGCACTGGGGAAATGCAGGTAGAGAATTCCCTGCTCGCACCTTCTCTGTGCCTGGGAAGCAGAAGTGTTCCCATTGCTTCGCAGAATCGCTTTTATGCAGAAAACAGTAACACTTGTTCAGAACGAAAGAAAGCACAGAGCCCCAGATTTGCTGTTGTCCTGGAGAGCTTGCAGAGCACTGGGGAAATGCAGGTAGAGAATTCCCTGCTAGCACCTTCTCTGTGCCTGGGAAACAGAAGTGTTCCCATTGCTTCGCAGAATCGCTTTTGTGCAGGAAATACTAACAATTGTTCAGAACGAAAGAAAGCACAGAGCCCCACATTTTATGTTGTCCTGCAGAGCTTGCAGAGCACTGGGGAAAGGCAGGCAGAGAATTCCTCCTAGCACCTTCTCTGTGACTGGGAAGCAGAAGTGTTCCCATTGCTTCGCAGAATCGCTTTTGTGCAGAAAACAGTAACACTTGTTCAGAACGAAAGAAAGCACAGAGCCCCACATTTTATGTTGTCCTGCAGAGCTTGCAGAGCACTGGGGAAATGCAGGTAGAGAATTCCCTGCTAGCACCTTCTCTGTGCCTGGGAAACAGAAGTGTTCCCATTGCTTCGCAGAATCGCTTTTGTGCAGAAAACAGTAACACTTGTTCAGAACGAAAGAAAGCACAGAGCCCCAGATTTGCTGTTGTCCTGGAGAGCTTGCAGAGCACTGGGGAAAGGCAGGCAGAGAATTCCCTGCTAGCACCTTCTCTGTGCCTGGGAAGCAGATGTGTTCACACTGCTTCGCAGAATCGGTTTTGTGCAGAATACACTAAAACTTGTTCAGAATGAAAGGACGCACAGAGCCCCAGATTTGCTGTTGTCCTGGAGAGCTTGCAGAGCACTGGGGAAAGGCAGGCAGAGAATTCCCTGCTAGCACCTTCTCTGTGCCTGGGGGAACAGAAGTGTTCCCATTGCTTCGCAGAATCGCTTTTGTGCAGAAAACAGTAACACTTGTTCAGAACGAAAGAAAGCACAGAGCCCCACATTTTATGTTGTCCTGGAGAGCTTGCAGAGCACTGGGGAAAGGCAGGCAGAGAATTCCTCCTAGCACCTTCTCTGTGCCTGGGAAACAGAAGTGTTCCCATTGCTTCCCAGAATCGCTTTTGTGCAGGAAATACTAACACTTGTTCAGAATGAAAGGACGCACAGAGCCCCAGATTTGCTGTTGTCCTGGAGAGCTTGCAGAGCACTGGGGAGAGGCAGGCAGAGAATTCCCTGCTAGCACCTTCTCTGTGCCTGGGAAGCAGAAGTGTTCCCATTGCTTCGCAGAATCGCTTTTGTGCAGAAAACAGTAACACTTGTTCAGAACGAAAGAAAGCACAGAGCCCCACATTTTATGTTGTCCTGGAGAGCTTGCAGAGCACTGGGGAAAGGCAGGCAGAGAAGTCCTCCTAGCACCTTCTCTGTGCCTGGGAAGCAGAAGTGTTCCCATTGCTTCGCAGAATCGCTTTTGTGCAAAAAACACTAAAACTTGTTCAGAACGAAAGAAAGCACAGAGCCCCAGATTTGCTGTTGTCCTGGAGAGCTTGCAGAGCACTGGGGAAAGGCAGGCAGAGAATTCCCTGCTAGCACCTTCTCTGTGCCTGGGAAGCAGAAGTGTTCCCATTGCTTCGCAGAATCGCTTTTGTGCAGAAAACAGTAACACTTGTTCAGAACGAAAGAAAGCGCAGAGCCCCAGATTTGCTGTTGTCCTGGAGAGCTTGCAGAGCACTGGGGAAAGGCAGGCAGAGAATTCCTCCTAGCACCTTCTCTGTGCCTGGGAAGCAGATGTGTTCACACTGCTTCGCAGAATCGCTTTTGTGCAAAAAACACTAAAACTTGTTCAGAACGAAAGAAAGCACAGAGCCCCAGATTTGCTGTTGTCCTGGAGAGCTTGCAGAGCACTGGGGAAAGGCAGGCAGAGAATTCCCTGCTAGCACCTTCTCTGTGCCTGGGAAACAGAAGTGTTCCCATTGCTTCGCAGAATCGCTTTTGTGCAGAAAACAGTAACACTTGTTCAGAACGAAAGAAAGCACAGAGCCCCACATTTTATGTTGTCCTGGAGAGCTTGCAGAGCACTGGGGAAATGCAGGTAGAGAATTCCCTGCTCGCACCTTCTCTGTGCCTGGGAAGCAGAAGTGTTCCCATTGCTTCGCAGAATCGCTTTTATGCAGAAAACAGTAACACTTGTTCAGAACGAAAGAAAGCACAGAGCCCCAGATTTGCTGTTGTCCTGGAGAGCTTGCAGAGCACTGGGGAAATGCAGGTAGAGAATTCCCTGCTAGCACCTTCTCTGTGCCTGGGAAACAGAAGTGTTCCCATTGCTTCGCAGAATCGCTTTTGTGCAGGAAATACTAACAATTGTTCAGAACGAAAGAAAGCACAGAGCCCCACATTTTATGTTGTCCTGCAGAGCTTGCAGAGCACTGGGGAAAGGCAGGCAGAGAATTCCTCCTAGCACCTTCTCTGTGCCTGGGAAGCAGAAGTGTTCCCATTGCTTCGCAGAATCGCTTTTGTGCAGAAAACAGTAACACTTGTTCAGAACGAAAGAAAGCACAGAGCCCCACATTTTATGTTGTCCTGCAGAGCTTGCAGAGCACTGGGGAAATGCAGGTAGAGAATTCCCTGCTAGCACCTTCTCTGTGCCTGGGAAACAGAAGTGTTCCCATTGCTTCGCAGAATCGCTTTTGTGCAGAAAACAGTAACACTTGTTCAGAACGAAAGAAAGCACAGAGCCCCAGATTTGCTGTTGTCCTGGAGAGCTTGCAGAGCACTGGGGAAAGGCAGGCAGAGAATTCCCTGCTAGCACCTTCTCTGTGCCTGGGAAGCAGATGTGTTCACACTGCTTCGCAGAATCGGTTTTGTGCAGAATACACTAAAACTTGTTCAGAATGAAAGGACGCACAGAGCCCCAGATTTGCTGTTGTCCTGGAGAGCTTGCAGAGCACTGGGGAAAGGCAGGCAGAGAATTCCCTGCTAGCACCTTCTCTGTGCCTGGGGGAACAGAAGTGTTCCCATTGCTTCGCAGAATCGCTTTTGTGCAGAAAACAGTAACACTTGTTCAGAACGAAAGAAAGCACAGAGCCCCACATTTTATGTTGTCCTGGAGAGCTTGCAGAGCACTGGGGAAAGGCAGGCAGAGAATTCCTCCTAGCACCTTCTCTGTGCCTGGGAAACAGAAGTGTTCCCATTGCTTCCCAGAATCGCTTTTGTGCAGGAAATACTAACACTTGTTCAGAATGAAAGGACGCACAGAGCCCCAGATTTGCTGTTGTCCTGGAGAGCTTGCAGAGCACTGGGGAGAGGCAGGCAGAGAATTCCCTGCTAGCACCTTCTCTGTGCCTGGGAAGCAGAAGTGTTCCCATTGCTTCGCAGAATCGCTTTTGTGCAGAAAACAGTAACACTTGTTCAGAACGAAAGAAAGCACAGAGCCCCACATTTTATGTTGTCCTGGAGAGCTTGCAGAGCACTGGGGAAAGGCAGGCAGAGAAGTCCTCCTAGCACCTTCTCTGTGCCTGGGAAGCAGAAGTGTTCCCATTGCTTCGCAGAATCGCTTTTGTGCAAAAAACACTAAAACTTGTTCAGAACGAAAGAAAGCACAGAGCCCCAGATTTGCTGTTGTCCTGGAGAGCTTGCAGAGCACTGGGGAAAGGCAGGCAGAGAATTCCCTGCTAGCACCTTCTCTGTGCCTGGGAAGCAGAAGTGTTCCCATTGCTTCGCAGAATCGCTTTTGTGCAGAAAACAGTAACACTTGTTCAGAACGAAAGAAAGCGCAGAGCCCCAGATTTGCTGTTGTCCTGGAGAGCTTGCAGAGCACTGGGGAAAGGCAGGCAGAGAATTCCTCCTAGCACCTTCTCTGTGCCTGGGAAGCAGATGTGTTCACACTGCTTCGCAGAATCGCTTTTGTGCAAAAAACACTAAAACTTGTTCAGAACGAAAGAAAGAACAGAGCCCCAGATTTGCTGTTGTCCTGGAGAGCTTGCAGAGCACTGGGGAAAGGCAGGCAGAGAATTCCCTGCTAGCACCTTCTCTGTGCCTGGGAAACAGAAGTGTTCCCATTGCTTCGCAGAATCGCTTTTGTGCAGAAAACAGTAACACTTGTTCAGAACGAAAGAAAGCACAGAGCCCCACATTTTATGTTGTCCTGGAGAGCTTGCAGAGCACTGGGGAAATGCAGGTAGAGAATTCCCTGCTCGCACCTTCTCTGTGCCTGGGAAGCAGAAGTGTTCCCATTGCTTCGCAGAATCGCTTTTGTGCAGAAAACAGTAACACTTGTTCAGAACGAAAGAAAGCACAGAGCCCCACATTTTATGTTGTCCTGCAGAGCTTGCAGAGCACTGGGGAAATGCAGGTAGAGAATTCCCTGCTAGCACCTTCTCTGTGCCTGGGAAACCGAAGTGTTCCCATTGCTTCGCAGAATCGCTTTTGTGCAGAAAACAGTAACACTTGTTCAGAACGAAAGAAAGCACAGAGCCCCAGATTTGCTGTTGTCCTGGAGAGCTTGCAGAGCACTGGGGAAAGGCAGGCAGAGAATTCCCTGCTAGCACCTTCTCTGTGCCTGGGAAGCAGATGTGTTCACACTGCTTCGCAGAATCGGTTTTGTGCAGAATACACTAAAACTTGTTCAGAATGAAAGGACGCACAGAGCCCCAGATTTGCTGTTGTCCTGGAGAGCTTGCAGAGCACTGGGGAAAGGCAGGCAGAGAATTCCCTGCTAGCACCTTCTCTGTGCCTGGGGGAACAGAAGTGTTCCCATTGCTTCCCAGAATCGCTTTTGTGCAGAAAACAGTAACACTTGTTCAGAACGAAAGAAAGCACAGAGCCCCACATTTTATGTTGTCCTGGAGAGCTTGCAGAGCACTGGGGAAAGGCAGGCAGAGAATTCCTCCTAGCACCTTCTCTGTGCCTGGGAAACAGAAGTGTTCCCATTGCTTCCCAGAATCGCTTTTGTGCAGGAAATACTAACACTTGTTCAGAATGAAAGGACGCACAGAGCCCCAGATTTGCTGTTGTCCTGGAGAGCTTGCAGAGCACTGGGGAAATGCAGGCAGAGAATTCCCTGCTCGCACCTTCTCTGTGCCTGGGAAGCAGAAGTGTTCCCATTGCTTCGCAGAATCGCTTTTGTGCAGAAAACAGTAACACTTGTTCAGAACGAAAGAAAGCGCAGAGCCCCAGATTTGCTGTTGTCCTGGAGAGCTTGCAGAGCACTGGGGAAAGGCAGGCAGAGAATTCCTCCTAGCACCTTCTCTGTGCCTGGGAAGCAGATGTGTTCACACTGCTTCGCAGAATCGCTTTTGTGCAAAAAACACTAAAACTTGTTCAGAACGAAAGAAAGCACAGAGCCCCAGATTTGCTGTTGTCCTGGAGAGCTTGCAGAGCACTGGGGAAAGGCAGGCAGAGAATTTCCTGCTAGCACCTTCTCTGTGCCTGGGAAACAGAAGTGTTCCCATTGCTTCGCAGAATCGCTTTTGTGCAGAAAACAGTAACACTTGTTCAGAACGAAAGAAAGCACAGAGCCCCACATTTTATGTTGTCCTGGAGAGCTTGCAGAGCACTGGGGAAATGCAGGTAGAGAATTCCCTGCTCGCACCTTCTCTGTGCCTGGGAAGCAGAAGTGTTCCCATTGCTTCGCAGAATCGCTTTTATGCAGAAAACAGTAACACTTGTTCAGAACGAAAGAAAGCACAGAGCCCCAGATTTGCTGTTGTCCTGGAGAGCTTGCAGAGCACTGGGGAAATGCAGGTAGAGAATTCCCTGCTAGCACCTTCTCTGTGCCTGGGAAACAGAAGTGTTCCCATTGCTTCGCAGAATCGCTTTTGTGCAGGAAATACTAACACTTGTTCAGAACGAAAGAAAGCACAGAGCCCCACATTTTATGTTGTCCTGCAGAGCTTGCAGAGCACTGGGGAAAGGCAGGCAGAGAATTCCTCCTAGCACCTTCTCTGTGACTGGGAAGCAGAAGTGTTCCCATTGCTTCGCAGAATCGCTTTTGTGCAGAAAACAGTAACACTTGTTCAGAACGAAAGAAAGCACAGAGCCCCACATTTTATGTTGTCCTGCAGAGCTTGCAGAGCACTGGGGAAATGCAGGTAGAGAATTCCCTGCTAGCACCTTCTCTGTGCCTGGGAAACCGAAGTGTTCCCATTGCTTCGCAGAATCGCTTTTGTGCAGAAAACAGTAACACTTGTTCAGAACGAAAGAAAGCACAGAGCCCCAGATTTGCTGTTGTCCTGGAGAGCTTGCAGAGCACTGGGGAAAGGCAGGCAGAGAATTCCCTGCTAGCACCTTCTCTGTGCCTGGGAAGCAGATGTGTTCACACTGCTTCGCAGAATCGGTTTTGTGCAGAATACACTAAAACTTGTTCAGAATGAAAGGACGCACAGAGCCCCAGATTTGCTGTTGTCCTGGAGAGCTTGCAGAGCACTGGGGAAAGGCAGGCAGAGAATTCCCTGCTAGCACCTTCTCTGTGCCTGGGGGAACAGAAGTGTTCCCATTGCTTCGCAGAATCGCTTTTGTGCAGAAAACAGTAACACTTGTTCAGAACGAAAGAAAGCACAGAGCCCCACATTTTATGTTGTCCTGGAGAGCTTGCAGAGCACTGGGGAAAGGCAGGCAGAGAATTCCTCCTAGCACCTTCTCTGTGCCTGGGAAACAGAAGTGTTCCCATTGCTTCCCAGAATCGCTTTTGTGCAGGAAATACTAACACTTGTTCAGAATGAAAGGACGCACAGAGCCCCAGATTTGCTGTTGTCCTGGAGAGCTTGCAGAGCACTGGGGAGAGGCAGGCAGAGAATTCCCTGCTAGCACCTTCTCTGTGCCTGGGAAGCAGAAGTGTTCCCATTGCTTCGCAGAATCGCTTTTGTGCAGAAAACAGTAACACTTGTTCAGAACGAAAGAAAGCACAGAGCCCCACATTTTATGTTGTCCTGGAGAGCTTGCAGAGCACTGGGGAAAGGCAGGCAGAGAAGTCCTCCTAGCACCTTCTCTGTGCCTGGGAAGCAGAAGTGTTCCCATTGCTTCGCAGAATCGCTTTTGTGCAAAAAACACTAAAACTTGTTCAGAACGAAAGAAAGCACAGAGCCCCACATTTTATGTTGTCCTGGAGAGCTTGCAGAGCACTGGGGAAAGGCAGGTAGAGAATTCCCTGCTAGCACCTTCTCTGTGCCTGGGAAGCAGAAGTGTTCCCATTGCTTCGCAGAATCGCTTTTGTGCAGAAAACAGTAACACTTGTTCAGAACGAAAGAAAGCACAGAGCCCCAGAGTTGCTGTTGTCCTGGAGAGCTGGCAGAGCACTGGGGAAAGGCAGGCAGAGAATTCCCTGCTAGCACCTTCTCTGTGCCTGGGAAGCAGATGTGTTCACACTGCTTCGCAGAATCGGTTTTGTGCAGAATACACTAAAACTTGTTCAGAATGAAAGGACGCACAGAGCCCCAGATTTGCTGTTGTCCTGGAGAGCTTGCAGAGCACTGGGGAAAGGCAGGCAGAGAATTCCCTGCTAGCACCTTCTCTGTGCCTGGGGGAACAGAAGTGTTCCCATTGCTTCGCAGAATCGCTTTTGTGCAGAAAACAGTAACACTTGTTCAGAACGAAAGAAAGCACAGAGCCCCACATTTTATGTTGTCCTGGAGAGCTTGCAGAGCACTGGGGAAAGGCAGGCAGAGAATTCCTCCTAGCACCTTCTCTGTGCCTGGGAAACAGAAGTGTTCCCATTGCTTCCCAGAATCGCTTTTGTGCAGGAAATACTAACACTTGTTCAGAATGAAAGGACGCACAGAGCCCCAGATTTGCTGTTGTCCTGGAGAGCTTGCAGAGCACTGGGGAGAGGCAGGCAGAGAATTCCCTGCTAGCACCTTCTCTGTGCCTGGGAAGCAGAAGTGTTCCCATTGCTTCGCAGAATCGCTTTTGTGCAGAAAACAGTAACACTTGTTCAGAACGAAAGAAAGCACAGAGCCCCACATTTTATGTTGTCCTGGAGAGCTTGCAGAGCACTGGGGAAAGGCAGGCAGAGAAGTCCTCCTAGCACCTTCTCTGTGCCTGGGAAGCAGAAGTGTTCCCATTGCTTCGCAGAATCGCTTTTGTGCAAAAAACACTAAAACTTGTTCAGAACGAAAGAAAGCACAGAGCCCCACATTTTATGTTGTCCTGGAGAGCTTGCAGAGCACTGGGGAAAGGCAGGTAGAGAATTCCCTGCTAGCACCTTCTCTGTGCCTGGGAAGCAGAAGTGTTCCCATTGCTTCGCAGAATCGCTTTTGTGCAGAAAACAGTAACACTTGTTCAGAACGAAAGAAAGCACAGAGCCCCAGAGTTGCTGTTGTCCTGGAGAGCTGGCAGAGCACTGGGGAAAGGCAGGTAGAGAATTCCCTGCTAGCACCTTCTCTGTGCCTGGGAAGCAGAAGTGTTCCCATTGCTTCGCAGAATCGCTTTTGTGCAGAAAACAGTAACACTTGTTCAGAACGAAAGAAAGCACAGAGCCCCACATTTTATGTTGACCTGGAGAGCTTGCAGAGCACTGGGGAAAGGCAGGCAGAGAATTCCTCCTAGCACCTTCTCTGTGCCTGGGAAGCAGATGTGTTCCCATTGCTTCGCAGAATCGCTTTTGTGCAGAAAACAGTAACACTTGTTCAGAACGAAAGAAAGCACAGAGCCCCACATTTTATGTTGACCTGGAGAGCTTGCAGAGCACTGGGGAAAGGCAGGCAGAGAATTCCTCCTAGCACCTTCTCTGTGCCTGGGAAGCAGATGTGTTCACACTGCTTCGCAGAATCGCTTTTGTGCAAAAAACACTAAAACTTGTTCAGAACGAAAGAAAGCACAGAGCCCCAGATTTGCTGTTGTCCTGGAGAGCTTGCAGAGCACTGGGGAAAGGCAGGCAGAGAATTCCCTGCTAGCACCTTCTCTGTGCCTGGGAAACAGAAGTGTTCCCATTGCTTCGCAGAATCGCTTTTGTGCAGAAAACAGTAACACTTGTTCAGAACGAAAGAAAGCACAGAGCCCCAGATTTTATGTTGTCCTGGAGAGCTTGCAGAGCACTGGGGCAAGGCAGGCAGAGAATTCCTCCTAGCACCTTCTCTGTGCCTGGGAAGCAGAAGTGTTCACACTGCTTCGCAGAATCGCTTTTGTGCAAAAAACACTAAAACTTCTTCAGAACGAAAGAAAGCACAGAGCCCCCGATTTGCTGTTGTCCTGGAGAGCTTGCAGAGCACTGGGGAAAGGCAGGCAGAGAATTCCCTGCTAGCACCTTCTCTGTGCCTGGGAAACAGAAGTGTTCCCATTGCTTCGCAGAATCGCTTTTGTGCAGAAAACAGTAACACTTGTTCAGAACGAAAGAAAGCACAGAGCCCCACATTTTATGTTGTCCTGGAGAGCTTGCAGAGCACTGGGGAAATGCAGGTAGAGAATTCCCTGCTCGCACCTTCTCTGTGCCTGGGAAGATGAAGTGTTCCCATTGCTTCGCAGAATCGCTTTTATGCAGAAAACAGTAACACTTGTTCAGAACGAAAGAAAGCACAGAGCCCCAGATTTGCTGTTGTCCTGGAGAGCTTGCAGAGCACTGGGGAAATGCAGGTAGAGAATTCCCTGCTAGCACCTTCTCTGTGCCTGGGAAACAGAAGTGTTCCCATTGCTTCGCAGAATCGCTTTTGTGCAGGAAATACTAACACTTGTTCAGAACGAAAGAAAGCACAGAGCCCCACATTTTATGTTGTCCTGCAGAGCTTGCAGAGCACTGGGGAAATGCAGGTAGAGAATTCCCTGCTAGCACCTTCTCTGTGCCTGGGAAGCAGAAGTGTTCCCATTGCTTCGCAGAATCGCTTTTGTGCAGAAAACAGTAACACTTGTTCAGAACGAAAGAAAGCACAGAGCCCCACATTTTATGTTGTCCTGGAGAGCTTGCATAGCACTGGGGAAAGGCAGGCAGAGAATTCCTCCTAGCACCTTCTCTGTGACTGGGAAGCAGAAGTGTTCACACTGCTTCGCAGAATCGGTTTTGTGCAGAATACACTAAAACTTGTTCAGAATGAAAGGACGCACAGAGCCCCAGATTTGCTGTTGTCCTGGAGAGCTTGCAGAGCACTGGGGAAAGGCAGGCAGAGAGTTCCCTGCTAGCACCTTCTCTGTGCCTGGGAAGCAGAAGTGTTCCCATTGCTTCGCAGAATCGCTTTTGTGCAGAAAACAGTAACACTTGTTCAGAACGAAAGAAAGCACAGAGCCCCACATTTTATGTTGTCCTGGAGAGCTTGCAGAGGACTGGGGAAAGGCAGGTAGAGAATTCCCTGCTCGCACCTTCTCTGTGCCTGGGAAGCAGAAGTGTTCCCATTGCTTCGCAGAATCGCTTTTGTGCAGAAAACAGTAACACTTGTTCAGAACGAAAGAAAGCGCAGAGCCCCAGATTTGCTGTTGTCCTGGAGAGCTTGCAGATCACTGGGGAAAGGCAGGCAGAGAATTCCCTGCTAGCACCTTCTCTGTGCCTGGGAAGCAGAAGTGTTCCCATTGCTTCGCAGAATCGCTTTTGTGCAGAAAACAGTAACACTTGTTCAGAACGAAAGAAAGCACAGAGCCCCAGATTTGCTGTTGTCCTGGAGAGCTTGCAGAGCACTGGGGAAAGGCAGGCAGAGAATTCCTCCTAGCACCTTCTCTGTGCCTGGGAAGCAGAAGTGTTCACACTGATTCGCAGAATCGCTTTTGTGCAAAAAACACTAAAACTTGTTCAGAACGAAAGAAAGCGCAGAGCCCCAGATTTGCTGTTGTCCTGGAGAGCTTGCAGAGCACTGGGGAAAGGCAGGTAGAGAATTCCCTGCTAGCACCTTCTCTGTGCCTGGGAAGCAGAAGTGTTCCCATTGCTTCGCAGAATCGCTTTTGTGCAGAAAACAGTAACACTTGTTCAGAACGAAAGAAAGCACAGAGCCCCACATTTTATGTTGTCCTGGAGAGCTTGCATAGCACTGGGGAAAGGCAGGCAGAGAATTCCTCCTAGCACCTTCTCTGTGACTGGGAAGCAGAAGTGTTCACACTGCTTCGCAGAATCGGTTTTGTGCAGAATACACTAAAACTTGTTCAGAATGAAAGGACGCACAGAGCCCCAGATTTGCTGTTGTCCTGGAGAGCTTGCAGAGCACTGGGGAAAGGTAGGCAGAGAGTTCCCTGCTAGCACCTTCTCTGTGCCTGGGAAGCAGAAGTGTTCCCATTGCTTCGCAGAATCGCTTTTGTGCAGAAAACAGTAACACTTGTTCAGAACGAAAGAAAGCACAGAGCCCCACATTTTATGTTGTCCTGGAGAGCTTGCAGAGGACTGGGGAAAGGCAGGTAGAGAATTCCCTGCTAGCACCTTCTCTGTGCCTGGGAAGCAGAAGTGTTCCCATTGCTTCGCAGAATCGCTTTTGTGCAGAAAACAGTAACACTTGTTCAGAACGAAAGAAAGCGCAGAGCCCCAGATTTGCTGTTGTCCTGGAGAGCTTGCAGATCACTGGGGAAAGGCAGGCAGAGAATTCCCTGCTAGCACCTTCTCTGTGCCTGGGAAGCAGAAGTGTTCCCATTGCTTCGCAGAATCGCTTTTGTGCAGAAAACAGTAACACTTGTTCAGAACGAAAGAAAGCACAGAGCCCCAGATTTGCTGTTGTCCTGGAGAGCTTGCAGAGCACTGGGGAAATGCAGGTAGAGAATTCCCTGCTAGCACCTTCTCTGTGCCTGGGAAACAGAAGTGTTCCCATTGCTTCGCAGAATCGCTTTTGTGCAGGAAATACTAACACTTGTTCAGAACGAAAGAAAGCACAGAGCCCCACATTTTATGTTGTCCTGCAGAGCTTGCAGAGCACTGGGGAAATGCAGGTAGAGAATTCCCTGCTAGCACCTTCTCTGTGCCTGGGAAGCAGAAGTGTTCCCATTGCTTCGCAGAATCGCTTTTGTGCAGAAAACAGTAACACTTGTTCAGAACGAAAGAAAGCACAGAGCCCCACATTTTATGTTGTCCTGGAGAGCTTGCATAGCACTGGGGAAAGGCAGGCAGAGAATTCCTCCTAGCACCTTCTCTGTGACTGGGAAGCAGAAGTGTTCACACTGCTTCGCAGAATCGGTTTTGTGCAGAATACACTAAAACTTGTTCAGAATGAAAGGACGCACAGAGCCCCAGATTTGCTGTTGTCCTGGAGAGCTTGCAGAGCACTGGGGAAAGGCAGGCAGAGAGTTCCCTGCTAGCACCTTCTCTGTGCCTGGGAAGCAGAAGTGTTCACATTGCTTCGCAGAATCGCTTTTGTGCAGAAAACAGTAACACTTGTTCAGAACGAAAGAAAGCACAGAGCCCCACATTTTATGTTGTCCTGGAGAGCTTGCAGAGGACTGGGGAAAGGCAGGTAGAGAATTCCCTGCTCGCACCTTCTCTGTGCCTGGGAAGCAGAAGTGTTCCCATTGCTTCGCAGAATCGCTTTTGTGCAGAAAACAGTAACACTTGTTCAGAACGAAAGAAAGCGCAGAGCCCCAGATTTGCTGTTGTCCTGGAGAGCTTGCAGATCACTGGGGAAAGGCAGGCAGAGAATTCCCTGCTAGCACCTTCTCTGTGCCTGGGAAGCAGAAGTGTTCCCATTGCTTCGCAGAATCGCTTTTGTGCAGAAAACAGTAACACTTGTTCAGAACGAAAGAAAGCACAGAGCCCCAGATTTGCTGTTGTCCTGGAGAGCTTGCAGAGCACTGGGGAAAGGCAGGCAGAGAATTCCTCCTAGCACCTTCTCTGTGCCTGGGAAGCAGAAGTGTTCACACTGCTTCGCAGAATCGCTTTTGTGCAAAAAACACTAAAACTTGTTCAGAACGAAAGAAAGCACAGAGCCCCAGATTTTAAGTTGTCCTCGAGAGCTTGCAGAGCACTGGGGAAAGGCAGGCAGAGAATTCCCTGCTAGCACCTTCTCTGTGCCTGGGAAGCAGAAGTGTTCCCATTGCTTCGCAGAATCGCTTTTGTGCAGAAAACAGTAACACTTGTTCAGAACGAAAGAAAGCACAGAGCCCCACATTTTATGTTGTCCTGGAGAGCTTGCAGAGCACTGGGGAAATGCAGGTAGAGAATTCCCTGCTCGCACCTTCTCTGTGCCTGGGAAGCAGAAGTGTTCCCATTGCTTCGCAGAATCGCTTTTATGCAGAAAACAGTAACACTTGTTCAGAACGAAAGAAAGCACAGAGCCCCACATTTTATGTTGTCCTGGAGAGCTTGCAGAGCACTGGGGAAATGCAGGTAGAGAATTCCCTGCTAGCACCTTCTCTGTGCCTGGGAAACAGAAGTGTTCCCATTGCTTCGCAGAATCGCTTTTGTGCAGGAAATACTAACACTTGTTCAGAACGAAAGAAAGCACAGAGCCCCAGATTTGCTGTTGTCCTGGAGAGCTTGCAGAGCACTGGGGAGAGGCAGGCAGAGAATTCCCTGCTAGCACCTTCTCTGTGCCTGGGAAGCAGAAGTGTTCCCATTGCTTCGCAGAATCGCTTTTGTGCAGAAAACAGTAACACTTGTTCAGAACGAAAGGAAGCACAGAGCCCCACATTTTATGTTGTCCTGGAGAGCTTGCAGAGCACTGGGGAAAGGCAGGCAGAGAATTCCTCCTAGAACCTTCTCTGTGCCTGGGAAGCAGAAGTATTCACACTGCTTCGCAGAATCGCTTTTGTGCAGAAAACACTAAAACTTGTTCAGAACGAAAGAAAGCACAGAGCCCCAGATTTTATGTTGTCCTGGAGAGCTTGCAGAGCACTGGGGAAAGGCAGGCAGAGAATTCCTCCTAGCACCTTCTCTGTGCCTGGGAAGCAGAAGTGTTCACACTGCTTCGCAGAATCGCTTTTGTGCAAAAAACACTAAAACTTCTTCAGAACGAAAGAAAGCACAGAGCCCCCGATTTGCTGTTGTCCTGGAGAGCTTGCAGAGCACTGGGGAAAGGCAGGCAGAGAATTCCCTGCTAGCACCTTCTCTGTGCCTGGGAAACAGAAGTGTTCCCATTGCTTCGCAGAATCGCTTTTGTGCAGAAAACAGTAACACTTGTTCAGAACGAAAGAAAGCACAGAGCCCCACATTTTATGTTGTCCTGGAGAGCTTGCAGAGCACTGGGGAAATGCAGGTAGAGAATTCCCTGCTCGCACCTTCTCTGTGCCTGGGAAGATGAAGTGTTCCCATTGCTTCGCAGAATCGCTTTTATGCAGAAAACAGTAACACTTGTTCAGAACGAAAGAAAGCACAGAGCCCCAGATTTGCTGTTGTCCTGGAGAGCTTGCAGAGCACTGGGGAAATGCAGGTAGAGAATTCCCTGCTAGCACCTTCTCTGTGCCTGGGAAACAGAAGTGTTCCCATTGCTTCGCAGAATCGCTTTTGTGCAGGAAATACTAACACTTGTTCAGAACGAAAGAAAGCACAGAGCCCCACATTTTATGTTGTCCTGCAGAGCTTGCAGAGCACTGGGGAAATGCAGGTAGAGAATTCCCTGCTAGCACCTTCTCTGTGCCTGGGAAGCAGAAGTGTTCCCATTGCTTCGCAGAATCGCTTTTGTGCAGAAAACAGTAACACTTGTTCAGAACGAAAGAAAGCACAGAGCCCCACATTTTATGTTGTCCTGGAGAGCTTGCATAGCACTGGGGAAAGGCAGGCAGAGAATTCCTCCTAGCACCTTCTCTGTGACTGGGAAGCAGAAGTGTTCACACTGCTTCGCAGAATCGGTTTTGTGCAGAATACACTAAAACTTGTTCAGAATGAAAGGACGCACAGAGCCCCAGATTTGCTGTTGTCCTGGAGAGCTTGCAGAGCACTGGGGAAAGGCAGGCAGAGAGTTCCCTGCTAGCACCTTCTCTGTGCCTGGGAAGCAGAAGTGTTCCCATTGCTTCGCAGAATCGCTTTTGTGCAGAAAACAGTAACACTTGTTCAGAACGAAAGAAAGCACAGAGCCCCACATTTTATGTTGTCCTGGAGAGCTTGCAGAGGACTGGGGAAAGGCAGGTAGAGAATTCCCTGCTCGCACCTTCTCTGTGCCTGGGAAGCAGAAGTGTTCCCATTGCTTCGCAGAATCGCTTTTGTGCAGAAAACAGTAACACTTGTTCAGAACGAAAGAAAGCGCAGAGCCCCAGATTTGCTGTTGTCCTGGAGAGCTTGCAGATCACTGGGGAAAGGCAGGCAGAGAATTCCCTGCTAGCACCTTCTCTGTGCCTGGGAAGCAGAAGTGTTCCCATTGCTTCGCAGAATCGCTTTTGTGCAGAAAACAGTAACACTTGTTCAGAACGAAAGAAAGCACAGAGCCCCAGATTTGCTGTTGTCCTGGAGAGCTTGCAGAGCACTGGGGAAAGGCAGGCAGAGAATTCCTCCTAGCACCTTCTCTGTGCCTGGGAAGCAGAAGTGTTCACACTGATTCGCAGAATCGCTTTTGTGCAAAAAACACTAAAACTTGTTCAGAACGAAAGAAAGCGCAGAGCCCCAGATTTGCTGTTGTCCTGGAGAGCTTGCAGAGCACTGGGGAAAGGCAGGTAGAGAATTCCCTGCTAGCACCTTCTCTGTGCCTGGGAAGCAGAAGTGTTCCCATTGCTTCGCAGAATCGCTTTTGTGCAGAAAACAGTAACACTTGTTCAGAACGAAAGAAAGCACAGAGCCCCACATTTTATGTTGTCCTGGAGAGCTTGCATAGCACTGGGGAAAGGCAGGCAGAGAATTCCTCCTAGCACCTTCTCTGTGACTGGGAAGCAGAAGTGTTCACACTGCTTCGCAGAATCGGTTTTGTGCAGAATACACTAAAACTTGTTCAGAATGAAAGGACGCACAGAGCCCCAGATTTGCTGTTGTCCTGGAGAGCTTGCAGAGCACTGGGGAAAGGCAGGCAGAGAGTTCCCTGCTAGCACCTTCTCTGTGCCTGGGAAGCAGAAGTGTTCCCATTGCTTCGCAGAATCGCTTTTGTGCAGAAAACAGTAACACTTGTTCAGAACGAAAGAAAGCACAGAGCCCCACATTTTATGTTGTCCTGGAGAGCTTGCAGAGGACTGGGGAAAGGCAGGTAGAGAATTCCCTGCTAGCACCTTCTCTGTGCCTGGGAAGCAGAAGTGTTCCCATTGCTTCGCAGAATCGCTTTTGTGCAGAAAACAGTAACACTTGTTCAGAACGAAAGAAAGCGCAGAGCCCCAGATTTGCTGTTGTCCTGGAGAGCTTGCAGATCACTGGGGAAAGGCAGGCAGAGAATTCCCTGCTAGCACCTTCTCTGTGCCTGGGAAGCAGAAGTGTTCCCATTGCTTCGCAGAATCGCTTTTGTGCAGAAAACAGTAACACTTGTTCAGAACGAAAGAAAGCACAGAGCCCCAGATTTGCTGTTGTCCTGGAGAGCTTGCAGAGCACTGGGGAAATGCAGGTAGAGAATTCCCTGCTAGCACCTTCTCTGTGCCTGGGAAACAGAAGTGTTCCCATTGCTTCGCAGAATCGCTTTTGTGCAGGAAATACTAACACTTGTTCAGAACGAAAGAAAGCACAGAGCCCCACATTTTATGTTGTCCTGCAGAGCTTGCAGAGCACTGGGGAAATGCAGGTAGAGAATTCCCTGCTAGCACCTTCTCTGTGCCTGGGAAGCAGAAGTGTTCACACTGCTTCGCAGAATCGCTTTTGTGCAGAAAACAGTAACACTTGTTCAGAACGAAAGAAAGCACAGAGCCCCACATTTTATGTTGTCCTGGAGAGCTTGCATAGCACTGGGGAAAGGCAGGCAGAGAATTCCTCCTAGCACCTTCTCTGTGACTGGGAAGCAGAAGTGTTCACACTGCTTCGCAGAATCGGTTTTGTGCAGAATACACTAAAACTTGTTCAGAATGAAAGGACGCACAGAGCCCCAGATTTGCTGTTGTCCTGGAGAGCTTGCAGAGCACTGGGGAAAGGCAGGCAGAGAGTTCCCTGCTAGCACCTTCTCTGTGCCTGGGAAGCAGAAGTGTTCCCATTGCTTCGCAGAATCGCTTTTGTGCAGAAAACAGTAACACTTGTTCAGAACGAAAGAAAGCACAGAGCCCCACATTTTATGTTGTCCTGGAGAGCTTGCAGAGGACTGGGGAAATGCAGGTAGAGAATTCCCTGCTCGCACCTTCTCTGTGCCTGGGAAGCAGAAGTGTTCCCATTGCTTCGCAGAATCGCTTTTGTGCAGAAAACAGTAACACTTGTTCAGAACGAAAGAAAGCGCAGAGCCCCAGATTTGCTGTTGTCCTGGAGAGCTTGCAGATCACTGGGGAAAGGCAGGCAGAGAATTCCCTGCTAGCACCTTCTCTGTGCCTGGGAAGCAGAAGTGTTCCCATTGCTTCGCAGAATCGCTTTTGTGCAGAAAACAGTAACACTTGTTCAGAACGAAAGAAAGCACAGAGCCCCAGATTTGCTGTTGTCCTGGAGAGCTTGCAGAGCACTGGGGAAAGGCAGGCAGAGAATTCCTCCTAGCACCTTCTCTGTGCCTGGGAAGCAGAAGTGTTCACACTGCTTCGCAGAATCGCTTTTGTGCAAAAAACACTAAAACTTGTTCAGAACGAAAGAAAGCACAGAGCCCCACATTTTATGTTGTCCTGGAGAGCTTGCAGAGCACTGGGGAAATGCAGGTAGAGAATTCCCTGCTCGCACCTTCTCTGTGCCTGGGAAGCAGAAGTGTTCCCATTGCTTCGCAGAATCGCTTTTATGCAGAAAACAGTAACACTTGTTCAGAACGAAAGAAAGCACAGAGCCCCACATTTTATGTTGTCCTGGAGAGCTTGCAGAGCACTGGGGAAATGCAGGTAGAGAATTCCCTGCTAGCACCTTCTCTGTGCCTGGGAAACAGAAGTGTTCCCATTGCTTCGCAGAATCGCTTTTGTGCAGGAAATACTAACACTTGTTCAGAACGAAAGAAAGCACAGAGCCCCAGATTTGCTGTTGTCCTGGAGAGCTTGCAGAGCACTGGGGAGAGGCAGGCAGAGAATTCCCTGCTAGCACCTTCTCTGTGCCTGGGAAGCAGAAGTGTTCCCATTGCTTCGCAGAATCGCTTTTGTGCAGAAAACAGTAACACTTGTTCAGAACGAAAGGAAGCACAGAGCCCCACATTTTATGTTGTCCTGGAGAGCTTGCAGAGCACTGGGGAAAGGCAGGCAGAGAATTCCTCCTAGAACCTTCTCTGTGCCTGGGAAGCAGAAGTATTCACACTGCTTCGCAGAATCGCTTTTGTGCAGAAAACAGTAACACTTGTTCAGAACGAAAGGAAGCACAGAGCCCCAGAGTTGCTGTTGTCCTGGAGAGCTGGCAGAGCACTGGGGAGAGGCAGGCAGAGAATTCCCTGCTATCACCTTCTCTGTGCCTGGGAAGCAGAAGTGTTCCCATTGCTTCGCAGAATCGCTTTTGTGCAGAAAACAGTAACACTTGTTCAGAATGAAAGGACGCACAGAGCCCCAGATTTGCTGTTGTCCTGGAGAGCTTGCAGAGCACTGGGGAAAGGCAGGCAGAGAATTCCCTGCTAGCACCTTCTCTGTGCCTGGGAAGTAGAAGTGTTCCCATTGCTTCGCAGAATCGCTTTTGTGCAGAAAACAGTAACTCTTGTTCAGAACGAAAGAAAGCACAGAGCCCCAGATTTGCTGTTGTCCTGGAGAGCTTGCAGAGCACTGGGGAGAGGCAGGCAGAGAATTCCCTGCTACCACCTTCTCTGTGCCTGGGAAGCAGAAGTGTTCCCATTGCTTCGCAGAATCGCTTTTGTGCAGAAAACAGTAACACTTGTTCAGAACGAAAGAAAGCACAGAGCCCCACATTTTATGTTGTCCTGGAGAGCTTGCAGAGCACTGGGGAAAGGCAGGCAGAGAATTCCTCCTAGCACCTTCTCTGTGCCTGGGAAGCAGAAGTGTTCCCATTGCTTCGCAGAATCGCTTTTGTGCAAAAAACACTAAAACTTGTTCAGAACGAAAGAAAGCACAGAGCCCCAGAGTTGCTGTTGTCCTAGAGAGCTGGCAGAGCACTGGGGAAAGGCAGGCAGAGAATTCCCTGCTAGCACCTTCTCTGTGCCTGGGAAACAGAAGTGTTCCCATTGCTTCGCAGAATCGCTTTTGTGCAGAAAACAGTAACACTTGTTCAGAACGAAAGAAAGCACAGAGCCCCAGATTTTATGTTGTCCTGGAGAGCTTGCAGAGCACTGGGGAAAGGCAGGCAGAGAATTCCCTGCTAGCACCTTCTCTGTGCCTGGGAAGCAGAAGTGTTCCCATTGCTTTGCAGAATCGCTTTTGTGCAGAAAACAGTAACACTTGTTCAGAACGAAAGAAAGCACAGAGCCCCAGATTTTATGTTGTCCTGGAGAGCTTGCAGAGCACTGGGGAAAGGCAGGCAGAGAGTTCCCTGATAGCACCTTCTCTGTGCCTGGGAAGCAGAAGTGTTCACACTGCTTCGCAGAATCGCTTTTGTGCAGAAAACACTAAAACTTGTTCAGAATGAAAGGACGCACAGAGCCCCAGATTTGCTGTTGTCCTGGAGAGCTTGCAGAGCACTGGGGAAAGGCAGGCAGAGAATTCCCTGCTAGCACCTTCTCTGTGCCTGGGAAACAGAAGTGTTCCCATTGCTTCGCAGAATGGCTTTTGTGCAGAAAACAGTAACACTTGTTCAGAACGAAAGAAAGCACAGAGCCCCAGATTTGCTGTTGTCCTGGAGAGCTTGCAGAACACTGGGGAGAGGCAGGCAGAGAATTCCCTGCTATCACCTTCTCTGTGCCTGGGAAGCAGAAGTGTTCCCATTGTTTCGCAGAATCGCTTTTGTGCAGAAAACAGTAACACTTGTTCAGAACGAAAGAAAGCACAGAGCCCCACATTTTATGTTGTCCTGGAGAGCTTGCAGAGCACTGGGGAAAGGCAGGCAGAGAATTCCCTGCTAGCACCTTCTCTGTGCCTGGGAAGCAGAAGTGTTCACACTGCTTCGCAGAATCGCTTTTGTGCAAAAAACACTAAAACTTGTTCAGAACGAAAGAAAGCACAGAGCCCCAGATTTGCTGTTGTCCTGGAGAGCTTGCAGAGCACTGCGGAAAGGCAGGCAGAGAATTCCTCCTAGCACCTTCTCTGTGCCTGGGAAGCAGAAGTATTCACATTGCTTCGCAGAATCGCTTTTGTGCAAAAAACACTAAAACTTGTTCAGAACGAAAGAAAGCACAGAGCCCCAGAGTTGCTGTTGTCCTAGAGAGCTGGCAGAGCACTGGGGAAAGGCAGGCAGAGAATTCCCTGCTAGCACCTTCTCTGTGCCTGGGAAACAGAAGTGTTCCCATTGCTTCGCAGAAACGCTTTTGTGCAGAAAACAGTAACACTTGTTCAGAACGAAAGAAAGCACAGAACCCCACATTTTATGTTGTCCTGGAGAGCTTGCAGAGCACTGGGGAAAGGCAGGTAGAGAATTCCCTGCTCGCAACTTCTCTGTGCCTGGGAAGCAGAAGTGTTCCCATTGCTTCGCAGAATCGCTTTTGTGCAGAAAACAGTAACACTTGTTCAGAACGAAAGAAAGCACAGAGCCCCACATTTTATGTTGTCCTGGAGAGCTTGCAGAGCACTGGGGAAATGCAGGTAGAGAATTCCCTGCTCGCACCTTCTCTGTGCCTGGGAAGCAGAAGTGTTCCCATTGCTTCGCAGAACCGCTTTTGTGCAGAAAACAGTAACACTTGTTCAGAACGAAAGAAAGCACAGAGCCCCAGATTTGCTGTTGTCTTGGAGAGCTAGCAGAACACTGGGGAGAGGCAGGCAGAGAATTCCCTGCTATCACCTTCTCTGTGCCTGGGAAGCAGAAGTGTTCCCATTGCTTCGCAGAATCGCTTTTGTGCAGAAAACAGTAACACTTGTTCAGAACGAAAGAAAGCACAGAGCCCCACATTTTATGTTGTCCTGGAGAGCTTGCAGAGCACTGGGGAAAGGCAGGCAGAGAATTCCTCCTAGCACCTTCTCTGTGCCTGGGAAGCAGAAGTGTTCACACTGCTTCGCAGAATCGCTTTTGTGCAAAAAACACTAAAACTTGTTCAGAACGAAAGAAAGCACAGAGCCCCAGATTTGCTGTTGTCCTGGAGAGCTTGCAGAGCACTGGGGAAAGGCAGGCAGAGAATTCCTCCTAGCACCTTCTCTGTGCCTGGGAAGCAGAAGTATTCAGATTGCTTCGCAGAATCACTTTTGTGCAAAAAACACTAAAACTTGTTCAGAACGAAAGAAAGCACAGAGCCCCAGATTTGCTGTTGTCCTGGAGAGCTTGCAGAGCACTGGGGAAAGGCAGGCAGAGAGTTCCCTGCTAGCACCTTCTCTGTGCCTGGGAAGCAGAAGTGTTCCCATTGCTTCGCAGAATCGCTTTTGTGCAGAAAACAGTAACACTTGTTCAGAACGAAAGAAAGCACAGAGCCCCACATTTTATGTTGTCCTGGAGAGCTTGCAGAGGACTGGGGAAAGGCAGGTAGAGAATTCCCTGCTCGCACCTTCTCTGTGCCTGGGAAGCAGAAGTGTTCCCATTGCTTCGCAGAATCGCTTTTGTGCAGAAAACAGTAACACTTGTTCAGAACGAAAGAAAGCGCAGAGCCCCAGATTTGCTGTTGTCCTGGAGAGCTTGCAGATCACTGGGGAAAGGCAGGCAGAGAATTCCCTGCTAGCACCTTCTCTGTGCCTGGGAAGCAGAAGTGTTCCCATTGCTTCGCAGAATCGCTTTTGTGCAGAAAACAGTAACACTTGTTCAGAACGAAAGAAAGCACAGAGCCCCAGATTTGCTGTTGTCCTGGAGAGCTTGCAGAGCACTGGGGAAATGCAGGTAGAGAATTCCCTGCTAGCACCTTCTCTGTGCCTGGGAAACAGAAGTGTTCCCATTGCTTCGCAGAATCGCTTTTGTGCAGGAAATACTAACACTTGTTCAGAACGAAAGAAAGCACAGAGCCCCACATTTTATGTTGTCCTGCAGAGCTTGCAGAGCACTGGGGAAATGCAGGTAGAGAATTCCCTGCTAGCACCTTCTCTGTGCCTGGGAAGCAGAAGTGTTCCCATTGCTTCGCAGAATCGCTTTTGTGCAGAAAACAGTAACACTTGTTCAGAACGAAAGAAAGCACAGAGCCCCACATTTTATGTTGTCCTGGAGAGCTTGCAGAGCACTGGGGAAAGGCAGGCAGAGAATTCCTCCTAGCACCTTCTCTGTGACTGGGAAGCAGAAGTGTTCACACTGCTTCGCAGAATCGGTTTTGTGCAGAATACACTAAAACTTGTTCAGAATGAAAGGACGCACAGAGCCCCAGATTTGCTGTTGTCCTGGAGAGCTTGCAGAGCACTGGGGAAAGGCAGGCAGAGAGTTCCCTGCTAGCACCTTCTCTGTGCCTGGGAAGCAGAAGTGTTCCCATTGCTTCGCAGAATCGCTTTTGTGCAGAAAACAGTAACACTTGTTCAGAACGAAAGAAAGCACAGAGCCCCACATTTTATGTTGTCCTGGAGAGCTTGCAGAGGACTGGGGAAAGGCAGGTAGAGAATTCCCTGCTCGCACCTTCTCTGTGCCTGGGAAGCAGAAGTGTTCCCATTGCTTCGCAGAATCGCTTTTGTGCAGAAAACAGTAACACTTGTTCAGAACGAAAGAAAGCGCAGAGCCCCAGATTTGCTGTTGTCCTGGAGAGCTTGCAGATCACTGGGGAAAGGCAGGCAGAGAATTCCCTGCTAGCACCTTCTCTGTGCCTGGGAAGCAGAAGTGTTCCCATTGCTTCGCAGAATCGCTTTTGTGCAGAAAACAGTAACACTTGTTCAGAACGAAAGAAAGCACAGAGCCCCAGATTTGCTGTTGTCCTGGAGAGCTTGCAGAGCACTGGGGAAAGGCAGGCAGAGAATTCCTCCTAGCACCTTCTCTGTGCCTGGGAAGCAGAAGTGTTCACACTGCTTCGCAGAATCGCTTTTGTGCAAAAAACACTAAAACTTGTTCAGAACGAAAGAAAGCACAGAGCCCCAGATTTTAAGTTGTCCTCGAGAGCTTGCAGAGCACTGGGGAAAGGCAGGCAGAGAATTCCCTGCTAGCACCTTCTCTGTGCCTGGGAAGCAGAAGTGTTCCCATTGCTTCGCAGAATCGCTTTTGTGCAGAAAACAGTAACACTTGTTCAGAACGAAAGAAAGCACAGAGCCCCACATTTTATGTTGTCCTGGAGAGCTTGCAGAGCACTGGGGAAATGCAGGTAGAGAATTCCCTGCTCGCACCTTCTCTGTGCCAGGGAAGCAGAAGTGTTCCCATTGCTTCGCAGAATCGCTTTTATGCAGAAAACAGTAACACTTGTTCAGAACGAAAGAAAGCACAGAGCCCCACATTTTATGTTGTCCTGGAGAGCTTGCAGAGCACTGGGGAAATGCAGGTAGAGAATTCCCTGCTAGCACCTTCTCTGTGCCTGGGAAACAGAAGTGTTCCCATTGCTTCGCAGAATCGCTTTTGTGCAGGAAATACTAACACTTGTTCAGAACGAAAGAAAGCACAGAGCCCCAGATTTGCTGTTGTCCTGGAGAGCTTGCAGAGCACTGGGGAGAGGCAGGCAGAGAATTCCCTGCTAGCACCTTCTCTGTGCCTGGGAAGCAGAAGTGTTCCCATTGCTTCGCAGAATCGCTTTTGTGCAGAAAACAGTAACACTTGTTCAGAACGAAAGGAAGCACAGAGCCCCACATTTTATGTTGTCCTGGAGAGCTTGCAGAGCACTGGGGAAAGGCAGGCAGAGAATTCCTCCTAGAACCTTCTCTGTGCCTGGGAAGCAGAAGTGTTCCCATTGCTTCGCAGAATCGCTTTTGTGCAAAAAACACTAAAACTTGTTCAGAACGAAAGAAAGCACAGAGCCCCAGATTTGCTGTTGTCCTGGAGAGCTTGCAGAGCACTGGGGAAAGGCAGGCAGAGAATTCCCTGCTAGCACCTTCTCTGTGCCTGGGAAGCAGAAGTGTTCCCATTGCTTCGCAGAATCGCTTTTGTGCAGAAAACAGTAACACTTGTTCAGAACGAAAGAAAGCACAGAGCCCCACATTTTATGTTGTCCTGGAGAGCTTGAAGAGCACTGGGGAAAGGCAGGCAGAGAATTCCCTGCTAGCACCTTCTCTGTGCATGGGAAGCAGAAGTGTTCCCATTGCTTCGCAGAATCGCTTTTGTGCAGAAAACAGTAACACTTGTTCAGAACGAAAGGAAGCACAGAGCCCCAGAGTTGCTGTTGTCCTGGAGAGCTGGCAGAGCACTGGGGAAAGGCAGGTAGAGAATTCCCTGCTAGCACCTTCTCTGTGCCTGGGAAACAGAAGTGTTCCCATTGCTTCGCAGAATCGCTTTTGTGCAGGAAATACTAACAATTGTTCAGAACGAAAGAAAGCACAGAGCCCCACATTTTATGTTGTCCTGGAGAGCTTGCAGAGCACTGGGGAAATGCAGGTAGAGAATTCCCTGCTAGCACCTTCTCTGTGCCTGGGAAGCAGAAGTGTTCCCATTGCTTCGCAGAATCGCTTTTGTGCAGAAAACAGTAACACTTGTTCAGAACGAAAGAAAGCACAGAGCCCCAGAGTTGCTGTTGTCCTGGAGAGCTTGCATAGCACTGGGGAAAGGCAGGCAGAGAGTTCCCTGCTAGCACCTTCTCTGTGCCTGGGAAGCAGAAGTGTTCCCATTGCTTTGCAGAATCGGTTTTGTGCAGAAAACAGTAACACTTGTTCAGAACGAAAGAAAGCACAGAGCCCCACATTTTATGTTGTCCTGCAGAGCTTGCAGAGCACTGGGGAAATGCAGGTAGAGAATTCCCTGCTAGCACCTTCTCTGTGCCTGGGAAACAGAAGTGTTCCCATTGCTTCGCAGAATCGCTTTTGTGCAGAAAACAGTAACACTTGTTCAGAATGAAAGGACGCACAGAGCCCCAGATTTGCTGTTGTCCTGGAGAGCTTGCAGAGCACTGGGGAAAGGCAGGCAGAGAATTCCCTGCTAGCACCTTCTCTGTGCCTGGGAAGTAGAAGTGTTCCCATTGCTTCGCAGAATCGCTTTTGTGCAGAAAACAGTAACTCTTGTTCAGAACGAAAGAAAGCACAGAGCCCCAGATTTGCTGTTGTCCTGGAGAGCTTGCAGAGCACTGGGGAGAGGCAGGCAGAGAATTCCCTGCTAGCACCTTCTCTGTGCCTGGGAAGCAGAAGTGTTCCCATTGCTTCGCAGAATCGCTTTTGTGCAGAAAACAGTAACACTTGTTCAGAACGAAAGAAAGCACAGAGCCCCACATTTTATGTTGTCCTGGAGAGCTTGCAGAGCACTGGGGAAAGGCAGGCAGAGAATTCCTCCTAGCACCTTCTCTGTGCCTGGGAAGCAGAAGTATTCACATTGCTTCGCAGAATCGCTTTTGTGCAAAAAACACTAAAACTTGTTCAGAACGAAAGAAAGCACAGAGCCCCAGAGTTGCTGTTGTCCTAGAGAGCTGGCAGAGCACTGGGGAAAGGCAGGCAGAGAATTCCCTGCTAGCACCTTCTCTGTGCCTGGGAAACAGAAGTGTTCCCATTGCTTCGCAGAATCGCTTTTGTGCAGAAAACAGTAACACTTGTTCAGAACGAAAGAAAGCACAGAGCCCCAGATTTTATGTTGTCCTGGAGAGCTTGCAGAGCACTGGGGAAAGGCAGGCAGAGAATTCCCTGCTAGCACCTTCTCTGTGCCTGGGAAGCAGAAGTGTTCCCATTGCTTTGCAGAATCGCTTTTGTGCAGAAAACAGTAACACTTGTTCAGAACGAAAGAAAGCACAGAGCCCCAGATTTTATGTTGTCCTGGAGAGCTTGCAGAGCACTGGGGAAAGGCAGGCAGAGAGTTCCCTGATAGCACCTTCTCTGTGCCTGGGAAGCAGAAGTGTTCACACTGCTTCGCAGAATCGCTTTTGTGCAAAAAACACTAAAACTTGTTCAGAATGAAAGGACGCACAGAGCCCCAGATTTGCTGTTGTCCTGGAGAGCTTGCAGAGCACTGGGGAAAGGCAGGCAGAGAATTCCCTGCTAGCACCTTCTCTGTGCCTGGGAAACAGAAGTGTTCCCATTGCTTCGCAGAATGGCTTTTCTGCAGAAAACAGTAACACTTGTTCAGAACGAAAGAAAGCACAGAGCCCCACATTTTATGTTGTCCTGGAGAGCTTGCAGAGCACTGGGGAAAGGCAGGCAGAGAATTCCTCCTAGCACCTTCTCTGTGCCTGGGAAGCAGAAGTGTTCCCATTGCTTCGCAGAATCGCTTTTGTGCAGAAAACAGTAACACTTGTTCAGAACGAAAGAAAGCACAGAACCCCAGATTTGCTGTTGTCCTGGAGAGCTTGCAGAGCACTGGGGAAAGGCAGGTAGAGAATTCCCTGCTAGCAACTTCTCTGTGCCTGGGAAGCAGAAGTGTTCCCATTGCTTCGCAGAATCGCTTTTGTGCAGAAAACAGTAACACTTGTTCAGAACGAAAGAAAGCACAGAGCCCCAGATTTTATGTTGTCCTGGAGAGCTTGCAGAGCACTGGGGAAATGCAGGTAGAGAATTCCCTGCTCGCACCTTCTCTGTGCCTGGGAAGCAGAAGTGTTCCCATTGCTTCGCAGAACCGCTTTTGTGCAGAAAACAGTAACACTTGTTCAGAACGAAAGAAAGCACAGAGCCCCAGATTTGCTGTTGTCCTGGAGAGCTTGCAGAACACTGGGGAGAGGCAGGCAGAGAATTCCCTGCTATCACCTTCTCTGTGCCTGGGAAGCAGAAGTGTTCCCATTGCTTCGCAGAATCGCTTTTGTGCAGAAAACAGTAACACTTGTTCAGAACGAAAGAAAGCACAGAGCCCCACATTTTATGTTGTCCTGGAGAGCTTGCAGAGCACTGGGGAAAGGCAGGCAGAGAATTCCCTGCTAGCACCTTCTCTGTGCCTGGGAAGCAGAAGTGTTCACACTGCTTCGCAGAATCGCTTTTGTGCAAAAAACACTAAAACTTGTTCAGAACGAAAGAAAGCACAGAGCCCCAGATTTGCTGTCGTCCTGGAGAGCTTGCAGAGCACTGCGGAAAGGCAGGCAGAGAATTCCTCCTAGCACCTTCTCTGTGCCTGGGAAGCAGAAGTATTCACATTGCTTCGCAGAATCGCTTTTGTGCAAAAAACACTAAAACTTGTTCAGAACGAAAGAAAGCACAGAGCCCCAGAGTTGCTGTTGTCCTAGAGAGCTGGCAGAGCACTGGGGAAAGGCAGGCAGAGAATTCCCTGCTAGCACCTTCTCTGTGCCTGGGAAACAGAAGTGTTCCCATTGCTTCGCAGAATCGCTTTTGTGCAGAAAACAGTAACACTTGTTCAGAACGAAAGAAAGCACAGAGCCCCACATTTTATGTTGTCCTGGAGAGCTTGCAGAGCACTGGGGAAAGGCAGGTAGAGAATTCCCTGCTCGCAACTTCTCTGTGCCTGGGAAGCAGAAGTGTTCCCATTGCTTCGCAGAATCGCTTTTGTGCAGAAAACAGTAACACTTGTTCAGAACGAAAGAAAGCACAGAGCCCCACATTTTATGTTGTCCTGGAGAGCTTGCAGAGCACTGGGGAAATGCAGGTAGAGAATTCCCTGCTCGCACCTTCTCTGTGCCTGGGAAGCAGAAGTGTTCCCATTGCTTCGCAGAACCGCTTTTGTGCAGAAAACAGTAACACTTGTTCAGAACGAAAGAAAGCACAGAGCCCCAGATTTGCTGTTGTCTTGGAGAGCTAGCAGAACACTGGGGAGAGGCAGGCAGAGAATTCCCTGCTATCACCTTCTCTGTGCCTGGGAAGCAGAAGTGTTCCCATTGCTTCGCAGAATCGCTTTTGTGCAGAAAACAGTAACACTTGTTCAGAACGAAAGAAAGCACAGAGCCCCACATTTTATGTTGTCCTGGAGAGCTTGCAGAGCACTGGGGAAAGGCAGGCAGAGAATTCCTCCTAGCACCTTCTCTGTGCCTGGGAAGCAGAAGTGTTCACACTGCTTCGCAGAATCGCTTTTGTGCAAAAAACACTAAAACTTGTTCAGAACGAAAGAAAGCACAGAGCCCCAGATTTGCTGTTGTCCTGGAGAGCTTGCAGAGCACTGGGGAAAGGCAGGCAGAGAATTCCTCCTAGCACCTTCTCTGTGCCTGGGAAGCAGAAGTATTCAGATTGCTTCGCAGAATCACTTTTGTGCAAAAAACACTAAAACTTGTTCAGAACGAAAGAAAGCACAGAGCCCCAGAGTTGCTGTTGTCCTAGAGAGCTGGCAGAGCACTGGGGAAAGGCAGGCAGAGAATTCCCTGCTAGCACCTTCTCTGTGCCTGGGAAACAGAAGTGTTCCCATTGCTTCGCAGAATCGCTTTTGTGCAGAAAACAGTAACACTTGTTCAGAACGAAAGAAAGCACAGAGCCCCAGATTTTATGTTGTCCTGGAGAGCTTGCAGAGCACTGGGGAAAGGCAGGCAGAGAATTCCCTGCTAGCACCTTCTCTGTGCCTGGGAAGCAGAAGTGTTCCCATTGCTTTGCAGAATCGCTTTTGTGCAGAAAACAGTAACACTTGTTCAGAACGAAAGAAAGCAGAGAGCCCCAGATTTTATGTTGTCCTGGAGAGCTTGCAGAGCACTGGGGAAAGGCAGGCAGAGAGTTCCCTGATAGAACCTTCTCTGTGCCTGGGAAGCAGAAGTGTTCACACTGCTTCGCAGAATCGCTATTGTGCAGAAAACACTAAAACTTGTTCAGAATGAAAGGACGCACAGAGCCCCAGATTTGCTGTTGTCCTGGAGAGCTTGCAGAGCACTGGGGAAAGGCAGGCAGAGAATTGCTTGCTAGCACCTTCTCTGTGCCTGGGAAACAGAAGTGTTCCCATTGCTTCGCAGAATCGCTTTTGTGCAGAAAACAGTAACACTTGTTCAGAACGAAAGAAAGCACAGAGCCCCAGATTTGCTGTTGTCTTGGAGAGCTTGCAGAACACTGGGGAGAGGCAGGCAGAGAATTCCCTGCTATCACCTTCTCTGTGCCTGGGAAGCAGAAGTGTTCCCATTGCTTCGCAGAATCGCTTTTGTGCAGAAAACAGTAACACTTGTTCAGAACGAAAGAAAGCACAGAGCCCCACATTTTATGTTGTCCTGGAGAGCTTGCAGAGCACTGGGGAAAGGCAGGCAGAGAATTCCCTGCTAGCACCTTCTCTGTGCCTGGGAAGCAGAAGTGTTCCCATTGCTTCGCAGAATCGCTTTTGTGCAGAAAACAGTAACACTTGTTCAGAACGAAAGAAAGCACAGAGCCCCAGATTTTATGTTGTCCTGGAGAGCTTGCAGAGCACTGGGGAAATGCAGGTAGAGAATTCCCTGCTAGCACCTTCTCTGTGCCTGGGAAACAGAAGTGTTCCCATTGCTTCGCAGAATCGCTTTTGTGCTGGAAATACTAACACTTGTTCAGAACGAAAGAAAGCACAGAGCCCCAGATTTGCTGTTGTCCTGGAGAGCTTGCAGAGCACTGGGGAAAGGCAGGCAGAGAATTCCCTGCTCGCACCTTCTCTGTGCCTGGGAAGCAGAAGTGTTCCCATTGCTTCGCAGAATCGCTTTTGTGCAGAAAACAGTAACACTTGTTCAGAACGAAAGAAAGCACAGAGCCCCACATTTTATGTTGTCCTGGAGAGCTTGCAGAGCACTGGGGAAAGGCAGGCAGAGAATTCCTCCTAGCACCTTCTCTGTGCCTGGGAAGCAGAAGTATTCACATTGCTTCGCAGAATCGCTTTTGTGCAAAAAACACTAAAACTTGTTCAGAACGAAAGAAAGCACAGAGCCCCAGAGTTGCTGTTGTCCTAGAGAGCTGGCAGAGCACTGGGGAAAGGCAGGCAGAGAATTCCCTGCTAGCACCTTCTCTGTGCCTGGGAAACAGAAGTGTTCCCATTGCTTCGCAGAATCGCTTTTGTGCAGAAAACAGTAACACTTGTTCAGAACGAAAGAAAGCACAGAGCCCCAGATTTTATGTTGTCCTGGAGAGCTTGCAGAGCACTGGGGAAAGGCAGGCAGAGAATTCCCTGCTAGCACCTTCTCTGTGCCTGGGAAGCAGAAGTGTTCCCATTGCTTTGCAGAATCGCTTTTGTGCAGAAAACAGTAACACTTGTTCAGAACGAAAGAAAGCACAGAGCCCCAGATTTTATGTTGTCCTGGAGAGCTTGCAGAGCACTGGGGAAAGGCAGGCAGAGAGTTCCCTGATAGCACCTTCTCTGTGCCTGGGAAGCAGAAGTGTTCACACTGCTTCGCAGAATCGCTTTTGTGCAGAAAACACTAAAACTTGTTCAGAATGAAAGGACGCACAGAGCCCCAGATTTGCTGTTGTCCTGGAGAGCTTGCAGAGCACTGGGGAAAGGCAGGCAGAGAATTCCCTGCTAGCACCTTCTCTGTGCCTGGGAAACAGAAGTGTTCCCATTGCTTCGCAGAATGGCTTTTCTGCAGAAAACAGTAACACTTGTTCAGAACGAAAGAAAGCACAGAGCCCCACATTTTATGTTGTCCTGGAGAGCTTGCAGAGCACTGGGGCAAGGCAGGCAGAGAATTCCTCCTAGCACCTTCTCTGTGCCTGGGAAGCAGAAGTGTTCCCATTGCTTCGCAGAATCGCTTTTGTGCAGAAAACAGTAACACTTGTTCAGAACGAAAGAAAGCACAGAACCCCAGATTTGCTGTTGTCCTGGAGAGCTTGCAGAGCACTGGGGAAAGGCAGGTAGAGAATTCCCTGCTAGCAACTTCTCTGTGCCTGGGAAGCAGAAGTGTTCCCATTGCTTCGCAGAATCGCTTTTGTGCAGAAAACAGTAACACTTGTTCAGAACGAAAGAAAGCACAGAGCCCCAGATTTTATGTTGTCCTGGAGAGCTTGCAGAGCACTGGGGAAATGCAGGTAGAGAATTCCCTGCTCGCACCTTCTCTGTGCCTGGGAAGCAGAAGTGTTCCCATTGCTTCGCAGAACCGCTTTTGTGCAGAAAACAGTAACACTTGTTCAGAACGAAAGAAAGCACAGAGCCCCAGATTTGCTGTTGTCCTGGAGAGCTTGCAGAACACTGGGGAGAGGCAGGCAGAGAATTCCCTGCTATCACCTTCTCTGTGCCTGGGAAGCAGAAGTGTTCCCATTGCTTCGCAGAATCGCTTTTGTGCAGAAAACAGTAACACTTGTTCAGAACGAAAGAAAGCACAGAGCCCCACATTTTATGTTGTCCTGGAGAGCTTGCAGAGCACTGGGGAAAGGCAGGCAGAGAATTCCCTGCTAGCACCTTCTCTGTGCCTGGGAAGCAGAAGTATTCACACTGCTTCGCAGAATCGCTTTTGTGCAAAAAACACTAAAACTTGTTCAGAACGAAAGAAAGCACAGAGCCCCAGAGTTGCTGTTGTCCTAGAGAGCTGGCAGAGCACTGGGGAAAGGCAGGCAGAGAATTCCCTGCTAGCACCTTCTCTGTGCCTGGGAAACAGAAGTGTTCCCATTGCTTCGCAGAATCGCTTTTGTGCAGAAAACAGTAACACTTGTTCAGAACGAAAGAAAGCACAGAGCCCCACATTTTATGTTGTCCTGGAGAGCTTGCAGAGCACTGGGGAAAGGCAGGTAGAGAATTCCCTCCTCGCAACTTCTCTGTGCCTGGGAAGCAGAAGTGTTCCCATTGCTTCGCAGAATCGCTTTTGTGCAGAAAACAGTAACACTTGTTCAGAACGAAAGAAAGCACAGAGCCCCACATTTTATGTTGTCCTGGAGAGCTTGCAGAGCACTGGGGAAATGCAGGTAGAGAATTCCCTGCTCGCACCTTCTCTGTGCCTGGGAAGCAGAAGTGTTCCCATTGCTTCGCAGAACCGCTTTTGTGCAGAAAACAGTAACACTTGTTCAGAACGAAAGAAAGCACAGAGCCCCAGATTTGCTGTTGTCTTGGAGAGCTAGCAGAACACTGGGGAGAGGCAGGCAGAGAATTCCCTGCTATCACCTTCTCTGTGCCTGGGAAGCAGAAGTGTTCCCATTGCTTCGCAGAATCGCTTTTGTGCAGAAAACAGTAACACTTGTTCAGAACGAAAGAAAGCACAGAGCCCCACATTTTATGTTGTCCTGGAGAGCTTGCAGAGCACTGGGGAAAGGCAGGCAGAGAATTCCTCCTAGCACCTTCTCTGTGCCTGGGAAGCAGAAGTGTTCACACTGCTTCGCAGAATCGCTTTTGTGCAAAAAACACTAAAACTTGTTCAGAACGAAAGAAAGCACAGAGCCCCAGATTTGCTGTTGTCCTGGAGAGCTTGCAGAGCACTGGGGAAAGGCAGGCAGAGAATTCCTCCTAGCACCTTCTCTGTGCCTGGGAAGCAGAAGTATTCAGATTGCTTCGCAGAATCACTTTTGTGCAAAAAACACTAAAACTTGTTCAGAACGAAAGAAAGCACAGAGCCCCAGAGTTGCTGTTGTCCTAGAGAGCTGGCAGAGCACTGGGGAAAGGCAGGCAGAGAATTCCCTGCTAGCACCTTCTCTGTGCCTGGGAAACAGAAGTGTTCCCATTGCTTCGCAGAATCGCTTTTGTGCAGAAAACAGTAACACTTGTTCAGAACGAAAGAAAGCACAGAGCCCCAGATTTTATGTTGTCCTGGAGAGCTTGCAGAGCACTGGGGAAAGGCAGGCAGAGAATTCCCTGCTAGCACCTTCTCTGTGCCTGGGAAGCAGAAGTGTTCCCATTGCTTTGCAGAATCGCTTTTGTGCAGAAAACAGTAACACTTGTTCAGAACGAAAGAAAGCAGAGAGCCCCAGATTTTATGTTGTCCTGGAGAGCTTGCAGAGCACTGGGGAAAGGCAGGCAGAGAGTTCCCTGATAGAACCTTCTCTGTGCCTGGGAAGCAGAAGTGTTCACACTGCTTCGCAGAATCGCTATTGTGCAGAAAACACTAAAACTTGTTCAGAATGAAAGGACGCACAGAGCCCCAGATTTGCTGTTGTCCTGGAGAGCTTGCAGAGCACTGGGGAAAGGCAGGCAGAGAATTGCTTGCTAGCACCTTCTCTGTGCCTGGGAAACAGAAGTGTTCCCATTGCTTCGCAGAATCGCTTTTGTGCAGAAAACAGTAACACTTGTTCAGAACGAAAGAAAGCACAGAGCCCCAGATTTGCTGTTGTCCTGGAGAGCTTGCAGAGCACTGGGGCAAGGCAGGCAGAGAATTCCTCCTAGCACCTTCTCTGTGCCTGGGAAGCAGGAGTGTTCCCATTGCTTCGCAGAATCGCTTTTGTGCAGAAAACAGTAACACTTGTTCAGAACGAAAGAAAGCACAGAGCCCCAGATTTGCTGTTGTCCTGGAGAGCTTGGAGAGCACTGGGGAAAGGCAGGTAGAGAATTCCCTGCTCGCACCTTCTCTGTGCCTGGGAAGCAGAAGTGTTCCCATTGCTTCGCAGAATCGCTTTTGTGCAGAAAACAGTAACACTTGTTCAGAACGAAAGGAAGCACAGAGCCCCACATTTTATGTTGTCCTGGAGAGCTTGCAGAGGACTGGGGAAATGCAGGTAGAGAATTCCCTGCTAGCACCTTCTCTGTGCCTGGGAAGCAGAAGTGTTCCCATTGCTTCGCAGAATCGCTTTTGTGCAGAAAACAGTAACACTTGTTCAGAACGAAAGAAAGCACAGAGCCCCAGATTTGCTGTTGTCTTGGAGAGCTTGCAGAACACTGGGGAGAGGCAGGCAGAGAATTCCCTGCTATCACCTTCTCTGTGCCTGGGAAGCAGAAGTGTTCCCATTGCTTCGCAGAATCGCTTTTGTGCAGAAAACAGTAACACTTGTTCAGAACGAAAGAAAGCACAGAGCCCCACATTTTATGTTGTCCTGGAGAGCTTGCAGAGCACTGGGGAAAGGCAGGTAGAGAATTCCCTGCTCGCACCTTCTCTGTGCCTGGGAAGCAGAAGTGTTCCCATTGCTTCGCAGAATCGCTTTTGTGCAGAAAACAGTAACACTTGTTCAGAACGAAAGAAAGCACAGAGCCCCAGATTTGCTGTTGTCCTGGAGAGCTTGCAGAGCACTGGGGAAAGGCAGGCAGAGAATTCCCTGCTAGCACCTTCTCTGTGCCTGGGAAGCAGAAGTGTTCCCATTGCTTCGCAGAATCGCTTTTGTGCAGAAAACAGTAACACTTGTTCAGAACGAAAGAAAGCACAGAGCCCCACATTTTATGTTGTCCTGGAGAGCTTGCAGAGCACTGGGGAAAGGCAGGCAGAGAATTCCTCCTAGCACCTTCTCTGTGCCTGGGAAGCAGAAGTGTTCACACTGCTTCGCAGAATCGCTTTTGTGCAAAAAACACTAAAACTTGTTCAGAACGAAAGAAAGCACAGAGCCCCAGATTTGCTGTTGTCCTGGAGAGCTTGCAGAGCACTGGGGAAAGGCAGGCAGAGAATTCCTCCTAGCACCTTCTCTGTGCCTGGGAAGCAGAAGTATTCAGATTGCTTCGCAGAATCACTTTTGTGCAAAAAACACTAAAACTTGTTCAGAACGAAAGAAAGCACAGAGCCCCAGAGTTGCTGTTGTCCTAGAGAGCTGGCAGAGCACTGGGGAAAGGCAGGCAGAGAATTCCCTGCTAGCACCTTCTCTGTGCCTGGGAAACAGAAGTGTTCCCATTGCTTCGCAGAATCGCTTTTGTGCAGAAAACAGTAACACTTGTTCAGAACGAAAGAAAACACAGAGCCCCAGATTTTATGTTGTCCTGGAGAGCTTGCAGAGCACTGGGGAAAGGCAGGCAGAGAATTCCCTGCTAGCACCTTCTCTGTGCCTGGGAAGCAGAAGTGTTCCCATTGCTTTGCAGAATCGCTTTTGTGCAGAAAACAGTAACACTTGTTCAGAACGAAAGAAAGCAGAGAGCCCCAGATTTTATGTTGTCCTGGAGAGCTTGCAGAGCACTGGGGAAAGGCAGGCAGAGAGTTCCCTGATAGAACCTTCTCTGTGCCTGGGAAGCAGAAGTGTTCACACTGCTTCGCAGAATCGCTATTGTGCAGAAAACACTAAAACTTGTTCAGAATGAAAGGACGCACAGAGCCCCAGATTTGCTGTTGTCCTGGAGAGCTTGCAGAGCACTGGGGAAAGGCAGGCAGAGAATTGCTTGCTAGCACCTTCTCTGTGCCTGGGAAACAGAAGTGTTCCCATTGCTTCGCAGAATCGCTTTTGTGCAGAAAACAGTAACACTTGTTCAGAACGAAAGAAAGCACAGAGCCCCAGATTTGCTGTTGTCCTGGAGAGCTTGCAGAGCACTGGGGCAAGGCAGGCAGAGAATTCCTCCTAGCACCTTCTCTGTGCCTGGGAAGCAGGAGTGTTCCCATTGCTTCGCAGAATCGCTTTTGTGCAGAAAACAGTAACACTTGTTCAGAACGAAAGAAAGCACAGAACCCCAGATTTGCTGTTGTCCTGGAGAGCTTGGAGAGCACTGGGGAAAGGCAGGTAGAGAATTCCCTGCTCGCACCTTCTCTGTGCCTGGGAAGCAGAAGTGTTCCCATTGCTTCGCAGAATCGCTTTTGTGCAGAAAACAGTAACACTTGTTCAGAACGAAAGGAAGCACAGAGCCCCACATTTTATGTTGTCCTGGAGAGCTTGCAGAGGACTGGGGAAATGCAGGTAGAGAATTCCCTGCTCGCACCTTCTCTGTGCCTGGGAAGCAGAAGTGTTCCCATTGCTTCGCAGAATCGCTTTTGTGCAGAAAACAGTAACACTTGTTCAGAACGAAAGAAAGCACAGAGCCCCAGATCTGCTGTTGTCTTGGAGAGCTTGCAGAACACTGGGGAGAGGCAGGCAGAGAATTCCCTGCTATCACCTTCTCTGTGCCTGGGAAGCAGAAGTGTTCCCATTGCTTCGCAGAATCGCTTTTGTGCAGAAAACAGTAACACTTGTTCAGAACGAAAGAAAGCACAGAGCCCCACATTTTATGTTGTCCTGGAGAGCTTGCAGAGCACTGGGGAAAGGCAGGTAGAGAATTCCCTGCTCGCACCTTCTCTGTGCCTGGGAAGCAGAAGTGTTCCCATTGCTTCGCAGAATCGCTTTTGTGCAGAAAACAGTAACACTTGTTCAGAACGAAAGAAAGCACAGAGCCCCAGATTTGCTGTTGTCCTGGAGAGCTTGCAGAGCACTGGGGAAAGGCAGGCAGAGAATTCCCTGCTAGCACCTTCTCTGTGCCTGGGAAGCAGAAGTGTTCCCATTGCTTCGCAGAATCGCTTTTGTGCAGAAAACAGTAACACTTGTTCAGAACGAAAGAAAGCACAGAGCCCCAGATTTGCTGTTGTCCTGGAGAGCTTGCAGAGCACTGGGGAAAGGCAGGCAGAGAATTCCTCCTAGCACCTTCTCTGTGCCTGGGAAGCAGAAGTGTTCACACTGCTTCGCAGAATCGCTTTTGTGCAAAAAACACTAAAACTTGTTCAGAACGAAAGAAAGCACAGAGCCCCAGATTTTAAGTTGTCCTCGAGAGCTTGCAGAGCACTGGGGAAAGGCAGGCAGAGAATTCCCTGCTAGCACCTTCTCTGTGCCTGGGAAGCAGAAGTGTTCCCATTGCTTCGCAGAATCGCTTTTGTGCAGAAAACATTAACACTTGTTCAGAACGAAAGAAAGCACAGAGCCCCACATTTTATGTTGTCCTGGAGAGCTTGCAGAGCACTGGGGAAATGCAGGTAGAGAATTCCCTGCTCGCACCTTCTCTGTGCCTGGGAAGCAGAAGTGTTCCCATTGCTTCGCAGAATCGCTTTTATGCAGAAAACAGTAACACTTGTTCAGAACGAAAGAAAGCACAGAGCCCCAGATTTTATGTTGTCCTGGAGAGCTTGCAGAGCACTGGGGAAATGCAGGTAGAGAATTCCCTGCTAGCACCTTCTCTGTGCCTGGGAAACAGAAGTGTTCCCATTGCTTCGCAGAATCGCTTTTGTGCTGGAAATACTAACACTTGTTCAGAACGAAAGAAAGCACAGAGCCCCAGATTTGCTGTTGTCCTGGAGAGCTTGCAGAGCACTGGGGAGAGGCAGGCAGAGAATTCCCTGCTAGCACCTTCTCTGTGCCTGGGAAGCAGAAGTGTTCCCATTGCTTCGCAGAATCGCTTTTGTGCAGAAAACAGTAACACTTGTTCAGAACGAAAGGAAGCACAGAGCCCCACATTTTATGTTGTCCTGGAGAGCTTGCAGAGCACTGGGGAAAGGCAGGCAGAGAATTCCTCCTAGAACCTTCTCTGTGCCTGGGAAGCAGAAGTATTCACACTGCTTCGCAGAATCGCTTTTGTGCAAAAAACACTAAAACTTGTTCAGAACGAAAGAAAGCACAGAGCCCCACATTTTATGTTGTCCTGGAGAGCTTGCAGAGCACTGGGGAAAGGCAGGCAGAGAATTCCCTGCTAGCACCTTCTCTGTGCCTGGGAAGCAGAAGTGTTCCCATTGCTTCGCAGAATCGCTTTTGTGCAGAAAACAGTAACACTTGTTCAGAACGAAAGAAAGCACAGAGCCCCACATTTTATGTTGTCCTGGAGAGCTTGAAGAGCACTGGGGAAAGGCAGGCAGAGAATTCCCTGCTAGCACCTTCTCTGTGCCTGGGAAGCAGAAGTGTTCCCATTGCTTCGCAGAATCGCTTTTGTGCAGAAAACAGTAACACTTGTTCAGAACGAAAGGAAGCACAGAGCCCCAGAGTTGCTGTTGTCCTGGAGAGCTGGCAGAGCACTGGGGAAAGGCAGGTAGAGAATTCCCTGCTAGCACCTTCTCTGTGCCTGGGAAACAGAAGTGTTCCCATTGCTTCGCAGAATCGCTTTTGTGCAGGAAATACTAACAATTGTTCAGAACGAAAGAAAGCACAGAGCCCCACATTTTATGTTGTCCTGGAGAGCTTGCAGAGCACTGGGGAAATGCAGGTAGAGAATTCCCTGCTAGCACCTTCTCTGTGCCTGGGAAACAGAAGTGTTCCCATTGCTTCGCAGAATCGCTTTTGTGCAGAAAACAGTAACACTTGTTCAGAACGAAAGAAAGCACAGAGCCCCAGATTTTATGTTGTCCTGGAGAGCTTGCAGAGCACTGGGGAAAGGCAGGCAGAGAATTCCCTGCTAGCACCTTCTCTGTGCCTGGGAAGCAGAAGTGTTCCCATTGCTTTGCAGAATCGCTTTTGTGCAGAAAACAGTAACACTTGTTCAGAACGAAAGAAAGCACAGAGCCCCAGATTTGCTGTTGTCCTGGAGAGCTTGCAGAGCACTGGGGAAAGGCAGGCAGAGAGTTCCCTGATAGCACCTTCTCTGTGCCTGGGAAGCAGAAGTGTTCACACTGCTTCGCAGAATCGCTATTGTGCAGAAAACACTAAAACTTGTTCAGAATGAAAGGACGCACAGAGCCCCAGATTTGCTGTTGTCCTGGAGAGCTTGCAGAGCACTGGGGAAAGGCAGGCAGAGAATTGCTTGCTAGCACCTTCTCTGTGCCTGGGAAACAGAAGTGTTCCCATTGCTTCGCAGAATCGCTTTTATGCAGAAAACAGTAACACTTGTTCAGAACGAAAGAAAGCACAGAGCCCCAGATTTGCTGTTGTCCTGGAGAGCTTGCAGAGCACTGGGGCAAGGCAGGCAGAGAATTCCTCCTAGCACCTTCTCTGTGCCTGGGAAGCAGGAGTGTTCCCATTGCTTCGCAGAATCGCTTTTGTGCAGAAAACAGTAACACTTGTTCAGAACGAAAGAAAGCACAGAGCCCCACATTTTATGTTGTCCTGGAGAGCTTGCAGAGCACTGGGGAAATGCAGGCAGAGAATTCCCTGCTCGCACCTTCTCTGTGCCTGGGAAGCAGAAGTGTTCCCATTGCTTCGCAGAATCGCTTTTGTGCAGAAAACAGTAACACTTGTTCAGAACGAAAGAAAGCACAGAGCCCCAGATTTGCTGTTGTCTTGGAGAGCTTGCAGAACACTGGGGAGAGGCAGGCAGAGAATTCCCTGCTATCACCTTCTCTGTGCCTGGGAAGCAGAAGTGTTCCCATTGCTTCGCAGAATCGCTTTTGTGCAGAAAACAGTAACACTTGTTCAGAACGAAAGAAAGCACAGAGCCCCACATTTTATGTTGTCCTGGAGAGCTTGCAGAGCACTGGGGAAAGGCAGGCAGAGAATTCCTCCTAGCACCTTCTCTGTGCCTGGGAAGCAGAAGTGTTCACACTGCTTCGCAGAATCGCTTTTGTGCAAAAAACACTAAAACTTGTTCAGAACGAAAGAAAGCGCAGAGCCCCAGATTTGCTGTTGTCCTGGAGAGCTTGCAGAGCACTGGGGAAAGGCAGGCAGAGAATTCCCTGCTAGCACCTTCTCTGTGCCTGGGAAGCAGATGTGTTCACACTGCTTCGCAGAATCGGTTTTGTGCAGAATACACTAAAACTTGTTCAGAATGAAAGGACGCACAGAGCCCCAGATTTGCTGTTGTCCTGGAGAGCTTGCAGAGCACTGGGGAAAGGCAGGCAGAGAGTTCCCTGCTAGCACCTTCTCTGTGCCTGGGAAGCAGAAGTGTTCCCATTGCTTCGCAGAATCGCTTTTGTGCAGAAAACAGTAACACTTGTTCAGAACGAAAGAAAGCACAGAGCCCCACATTTTATGTTGTCCTGGAGAGCTTGCAGAGCACTGGGGAAAGGCAGGTAGAGAATTCCCTGCTCGCACCTTCTCTGTGCCTGGGAAGCAGAAGTGTTCCCATTGCTTCGCAGAATCGCTTTTGTGCAGAAAACAGTAACACTTGTTCAGAACGAAAGAAAGCGCAGAGCCCCAGATTTGCTGTTGTCCTGGAGAGCTTGCAGAGCACTGGGGAAAGGCAGGCAGAGAATTCCCTGCTAGCACCTTCTCTGTGCCTGGGAAGCAGAAGTGTTCCCATTGCTTCGCAGAATCGCTTTTGTGCAGAAAACAGTAACACTTGTTCAGAACGAAAGAAAGCACAGAGCCCCAGATTTGCTGTTGTCCTGGAGAGCTTGCAGAGCACTGGGGAAAGGCAGGCAGAGAATTCCTCCTAGCACCTTCTCTGTGCCTGGGAAGCAGAAGTGTTCACACTGCTTCGCAGAATCGCTTTTGTGCAAAAAACACTAAAACTTGTTCAGAACGAAAGAAAGCACAGAGCCCCAGATTTTAAGTTGTCCTCGAGAGCTTGCAGAGCACTGGGGAAAGGCAGGCAGAGAATTCCCTGCTAGCACCTTCTCTGTGCCTGGGAAGCAGAAGTGTTCCCATTGCTTCGCAGAATCGCTTTTGTGCAGAAAACAGTAACACTTGTTCAGAACGAAAGAAAGCACAGAGCCCCAGATTTTATGTTGTCCTGGAGAGCTTGCAGAGCACTGGGGAAATGCAGGTAGAGAATTCCCTGCTAGCACCTTCTCTGTGCCTGGGAAACAGAAGTGTTCCCATTGCTTCGCAGAATCGCTTTTGTGCTGGAAATACTAACACTTGTTCAGAACGAAAGAAAGCACAGAGCCCCAGATTTGCTGTTGTCCTGGAGAGCTTGCAGAGCACTGGGGAGAGGCAGGCAGAGAATTCCCTGCTAGCAACTTCTCTGTGCCTGGGAAGCAGAAGTGTTCCCATTGCTTCGCAGAATCGCTTTTGTGCAGAAAACAGTAACACTTGTTCAGAACAAAAGAAAGCACAGAGCCCCACATTTTATGTTGTCCTGGAGAGCTTGCAGAGCACTGGGGAAAGGCAGGCAGAGAATTCCTCCTAGAACCTTCTCTGTGCCTGGGAAGCAGAAGTATTCACACTGCTTCGCAGAATCGCTTTTGTGCAAAAAACACTAAAACTTGTTCAGAACGAAAGAAAGCACAGAGCCCCACATTTTATGTTGTCCTGGAGAGCTTGCAGAGCACTGGGGAAAGGCAGGCAGAGAATTCCCTGCTAGCACCTTCTCTGTGCCTGGGAAGCAGAAGTGTTCCCATTGCTTCGCAGAATCGCTTTTGTGCAGAAAACAGTAACACTTGTTCAGAACGAAAGAAAGCACAGAGCCCCACATTTTATGTTGTCCTGGAGAGCTTGAAGAGCACTGGGGAAAGGCAGGCAGAGAATTCCCTGCTAGCACCTTCTCTGTGCCTGGGAAGCAGAAGTGTTCCCATTGCTTCGCAGAATCGCTTTTGTGCAGAAAACAGTAACACTTGTTCAGAACGAAAGGAAGCACAGAGCCCCAGAGTTGCTGTTGTCCTGGAGAGCTGGCAGAGCACTGGGGAAAGGCAGGTAGAGAATTCCCTGCTAGCACCTTCTCTGTGCCTGGGAAACAGAAGTGTTCCCATTGCTTCGCAGAATCGCTTTTGTGCAGGAAATACTAACAATTGTTCAGAACGAAAGAAAGCACAGAGCCCCACATTTTATGTTGTCCTGGAGAGCTTGCAGAGCACTGGGGAAATGCAGGTAGAGAATTCCCTGCTAGCACCTTCTCTGTGCCTGGGAAACAGAAGTGTTCCCATTGCTTCGCAGAATCGCTTTTGTGCAGAAAACAGTAACACTTGTTCAGAACGAAAGAAAGCACAGAACCCCAGATTTTATGTTGTCCTGGAGAGCTTGCAGAGCACTGGGGAAAGGCAGGCAGAGAATTCCCTGCTAGCACCTTCTCTGTGCCTGGGAAGCAGAAGTGTTCCCATTGCTTTGCAGAATCGCTTTTGTGCAGAAAACAGTAACACTTGTTCAGAACGAAAGAAAGCACAGAGCCCCAGATTTTATGTTGTCCTGGAGAGCTTGCAGAGCACTGGGGAAAGGCAGGCAGAGAGTTCCCTGATAGCACCTTCTCTGTGCCTGGGAAGCAGAAGTGTTCACACTGCTTCGCAGAATCGCTATTGTGCAGAAAACACTAAAACTTGTTCAGAATGAAAGGACGCACAGAGCCCCAGATTTGCTGTTGTCCTGGAGAGCTTGCAGAGCACTGGGGAAAGGCAGGCAGAGAATTGCTTGCTAGCACCTTCTCTGTGCCTGGGAAACAGAAGTGTTCCCATTGCTTCGCAGAATCGCTTTTATGCAGAAAACAGTAACACTTGTTCAGAACGAAAGAAAGCACAGAGCCCCAGATTTGCTGTTGTCCTGGAGAGCTTGCAGAGCACTGGGGCAAGGCAGGCAGAGAATTCCTCCTAGCACCTTCTCTGTGCCTGGGAAGCAGGAGTGTTCCCATTGCTTCGCAGAATCGCTTTTGTGCAGAAAACAGTAACACTTGTTCAGAACGAAAGAAAGCACAGAACCCCAGATTTGCTGTTGTCCTGGAGAGCTTGGAGAGTACTGGGGAAAGGCAGGTAGAGAATTCCCTGCTCGCACCTTCTCTGTGCCTGGGAAGCAGAAGTGTTCCCATTGCTTCGCAGAATCGCTTTTGTGCAGAAAACAGTAACACTTGTTCAGAACGAAAGGAAGCACAGAGCCCCACATTTTATGTTGTCCTGGAGAGCTTGCAGAGGACTGGGGAAATGCAGGTAGAGAATTCCCTGCTCGCACCTTCTCTGTGCCTGGGAAGCAGAAGTGTTCCCATTGCTTCGCAGAATCGCTTTTGTGCAGAAAACAGTAACACTTGTTCAGAACGAAAGAAAGCACAGAGCCCCAGATTTGCTGTTGTCTTGGAGAGCTTGCAGAACACTGGGGAGAGGCAGGCAGAGAATTCCCTGCTAGCACCTTCTCTGTGCCTGGGAAGCAGAAGTGTTCCCATTGCTTCGCAGAATCGCTTTTGTGCAGAAAACAGTAACACTTGTTCAGAACGAAAGAAAGCACAGAGCCCCACATTTTATGTTGTCCTGGAGAGCTTGCAGAGCACTGGGGAAAGGCAGGTAGAGAATTCCCTGCTCGCACCTTCTCTGTGCCTGGGAAGCAGAAGTGTTCCCATTGCTTCGCAGAATCGCTTTTGTGCAGAAAACAGTAACACTTGTTCAGAACGAAAGAAAGCGCAGAGCCCCAGATTTGCTGTTGTCCTGGAGAGCTTGCAGAGCACTGGGGAAAGGCAGGCAGAGAATTCCCTGCTAGCACCTTCTCTGTGCCTGGGAAGCAGAAGTGTTCCCATTGCTTCGCAGAATCGCTTTTGTGCAGAAAACAGTAACACTTGTTCAGAACGAAAGAAAGCACAGAGCCCCAGATTTGCTGTTGTCCTGGAGAGCTTGCAGAGCACTGGGGAAAGGCAGGCAGAGAATTCCTCCTAGCACCTTCTCTGTGCCTGGGAAGCAGAAGTGTTCACACTGCTTCGCAGAATCGCTTTTGTGCAAAAAACACTAAAACTTGTTCAGAACGAAAGAAAGCACAGAGCCCCAGATTTTAAGTTGTCCTCGAGAGCTTGCAGAGCACTGGGGAAAGGCAGGCAGAGAATTCCCTGCTAGCACCTTCTCTGTGCCTGGGAAGCAGAAGTGTTCCCATTGCTTCGCAGAATCGCTTTTGTGCAGAAAACAGTAACACTTGTTCAGAACGAAAGAAAGCACAGAGCCCCACATTTTATGTTGTCCTGGAGAGCTTGCAGAGCACTGGGGAAATGCAGGTAGAGAATTCCCTGCTCGCACCTTCTCTGTGCCTGGGAAGCAGAAGTGTTCCCATTGCTTCGCAGAATCGCTTTTATGCAGAAAACAGTAACACTTGTTCAGAACGAAAGAAAGCACAGAGCCCCACATTTTATGTTGTCCTGGAGAGCTTGCAGAGCACTGGGGAAAGGCAGGCAGAGAATTCCTCCTAGAACCTTCTCTGTGCCTGGGAAGCAGAAGTATTCACACTGCTTCGCAGAATCGCTTTTGTGCAAAAAACACTAAAACTTGTTCAGAACGAAAGAAAGCACAGAGCCCCAGATTTTATGTTGTCCTGGAGAGCTTGCAGAGCACTGGGGAAAGGCAGGCAGAGAATTCCCTGCTAGCACCTTCTCTGTGCCTGGGAAGCAGAAGTGTTCCCATTGCTTCGCAGAATCGCTTTTGTGCAGAAAACAGTAACACTTGTTCAGAACGAAAGAAAGCACAGAGCCCCACATTTTATGTTGTCCTGGAGAGCTTGAAGAGCACTGGGGAAAGGCAGGCAGAGAATTCCCTGCTAGCACCTTCTCTGTGCCTGGGAAGCAGAAGTGTTCCCATTGCTTCGCAGAATCGCTTTTGTGCAGAAAACAGTAACACTTGTTCAGAACGAAAGGAAGCACAGAGCCCCAGAGTTGCTGTTGTCCTGGAGAGCTGGCAGAGCACTGGGGAAAGGCAGGTAGAGAATTCCCTGCTAGCACCTTCTCTGTGCCTGGGAAACAGAAGTGTTCCCATTGCTTCGCAGAATCGCTTTTGTGCAGGAAATACTAACAATTCTTCAGAACGAAAGAAAGCACAGAGCCCCACATTTTATGTTGTCCTGGAGAGCTTGCAGAGCACTGGGGAAATGCAGGTAGAGAATTCCCTGCTAGCACCTTCTCTGTGCCTGGGAAACAGAAGTGTTCCCATTGCTTCGCAGAATCGCTTTTGTGCAGAAAACAGTAACACTTGTTCAGAACGAAAGAAAGCACAGAGCCCCAGATTTTATGTTGTCCTGGAGAGCTTGCAGAGCACTGGGGAAAGGCAGGCAGAGAATTCCCTGCTAGCACCTTCTCTGTGCCTGGGAAGCAGAAGTGTTCCCATTGCTTTGCAGAATCGCTTTTGTGCAGAAAACAGTAACACTTGTTCAGAACGAAAGAAAGCACAGAGCCCCAGATTTTATGTTGTCCTGGAGAGCTTGCAGAGCACTGGGGAAAGGCAGGCAGAGAGTTCCCTGATAGCACCTTCTCTGTGCCTGGGAAGCAGAAGTGTTCACACTGCTTCGCAGAATCGCTATTGTGCAGAAAACACTAAAACTTGTTCAGAATGAAAGGACGCACAGAGCCCCAGATTTGCTGTTGTCCTGGAGAGCTTGCAGAGCACTGGGGAAAGGCAGGCAGAGAATTGCTTGCTAGCACCTTCTCTGTGCCTGGGAAACAGAAGTGTTCCCATTGCTTCGCAGAATCGCTTTTATGCAGAAAACAGTAACACTTGTTCAGAACGAAAGAAAGCACAGAGCCCCAGATTTGCTGTTGTCCTGGAGAGCTTGCAGAGCACTGGGGAAAGGCAGGCAGAGAATTCCTCCTAGCACCTTCTCTGTGCCTGGGAAGCAGGAGTGTTCCCATTGCTTCGCAGAATCGCTTTTGTGCAGAAAACAGTAACACTTGTTCAGAACGAAAGAAAGCACAGAGCCCCAGATTTGCTGTTGTCTTGGAGAGCTTGCAGAACACTGGGGAGAGGCAGGCAGAGAATTCCCTGCTATCACCTTCTCTGTGCCTGGGAAGCAGAAGTGTTCCCATTGCTTCGCAGAATCGCTTTTGTGCAGAAAACAGTAACACTTGTTCAGAACGAAAGAAAGCACAGAGCCCCACATTTTATGTTGTCCTGGAGAGCTTGCAGAGCACTGGGGAAAGGCAGGCAGAGAATTCCTCCTAGCACCTTCTCTGTGCCTGGGAAGCAGAAGTGTTCACACTGCTTCGCAGAATCGCTTTTGTGCAAAAAACACTAAAACTTGTTCAGAACGAAAGAAAGCGCAGAGCCCCAGATTTGCTGTTGTCCTGGAGAGCTTGCAGAGCACTGGGGAAAGGCAGGCAGAGAATTCCCTGCTAGCACCTTCTCTGTGCCTGGGAAGCAGATGTGTTCACACTGCTTCGCAGAATCGGTTTTGTGCAGAATACACTAAAACTTGTTCAGAATGAAAGGACGCACAGAGCCCCAGATTTGCTGTTGTCCTGGAGAGCTTGCAGAGCACTGGGGAAAGGCAGGCAGAGAGTTCCCTGCTAGCACCTTCTCTGTGCCTGGGAAGCAGAAGTGTTCCCATTGCTTCGCAGAATCGCTTTTGTGCAGAAAACAGTAACACTTGTTCAGAACGAAAGAAAGCACAGAGCCCCACATTTTATGTTGTCCTGGAGAGCTTGCAGAGGACTGGGGAAAGGCAGGTAGAGAATTCCCTGCTCGCACCTTCTCTGTGCCTGGGAAGCAGAAGTGTTCCCATTGCTTCGCAGAATCGCTTTTGTGCAGAAAACAGTAACACTTGTTCAGAACGAAAGAAAGCGCAGAACCCCAGATTTGCTGTTGTCCTGGAGAGCTTGCAGAGCACTGGGGAAAGGCAGGCAGAGAATTCCCTGCTCGCACCTTCTCTGTGCCTGGGAAGCAGAAGTGTTCCCATTGCTTCGCAGAATCGCTTTTGTGCAGAAAACAGTAACACTTGTTCAGAACGAAAGAAAGCACAGAGCCCCAGATTTGCTGTTGTCCTGGAGAGCTTGCAGAGCACTGGGGAAAGGCAGGCAGAGAATTCCCTGCTAGCACCTTCTCTGTGCCTGGGAAGCAGAAGTGTTCACACTGCTTCGCAGAATCGCTTTTGTGCAAAAAACACTAAAACTTGTTCAGAACGAAAGAAAGCACAGAGCCCCACATTTTATGTTGTCCTGGAGAGCTTGCAGAGCACTGGGGAAAGGCAGGCAGAGAATTCCCTGCTAGCACCTTCTCTGTGCCTGGGAAGCAGAAGTGTTCCCATTGCTTCGCAGAATCGCTTTTGTGCAGAAAACAGTAACACTTGTTCAGAACGAAAGAAAGCACAGAGCCCCACATTTTATGTTGTCCTGGAGAGCTTGCAGAGCACTGGGGAAATGCAGGTAGAGAATTCCCTGCTCGCACCTTCTCTGTGCCTGGGAAGCAGAAGTGTTCCCATTGCTTCGCAGAATCGCTTTTATGCAGAAAACAGTAACACTTGTTCAGAACGAAAGAAAGCACAGAGCCCCAGATTTTATGTTGTCCTGGAGAGCTTGCAGAGCACTGGGGAAATGCAGGTAGAGAATTCCCTGCTAGCACCTTCTCTGTGCCTGGGAAACAGAAGTGTTCCCATTGCTTCGCAGAATCGCTTTTGTGCAGAAAACAGTAACACTTGTTCAGAACGAAAGAAAGCACAGAGCCCCAGATTTGCTGTTGTCCTGGAGAGCTTGCAGAGCACTGGGGAGAGGCAGGTAGAGAATTCCCTGCTAGCACCTTCTCTGTGCCTGGGAAGCAGAAGTGTTCCCATTGCTTCGCAGAATCGCTTTTGTGCAGAAAACAGTAACACTTGTTCAGAACGAAAGAAAGCACAGAGCCCCACATTTTATGTTGTCCTGGAGAGCTTGCAGAGCACTGGGGAAAGGCAGGTAGAGAATTCCCTGCTCGCACCTTCTCTGTGCCTGGGAAGCAGAAGTGTTCCCATTGCTTCGCAGAATCGCTTTTGTGCAGAAAACAGTAACACTTGTTCAGAACGAAAGAAAGCGCAGAGCCCCAGATTTGCTGTTGTCCTGGAGAGCTTGCAGAGCACTGGGGAAAGGCAGGCAGAGAATTCCCTGCTAGCACCTTCTCTGTGCCTGGGAAGCAGAAGTGTTCCCATTGCTTCGCAGAATCGCTTTTGTGCAGAAAACAGTAACACTTGTTCAGAACGAAAGAAAGCACAGAGCCCCAGATTTGCTGTTGTCCTGGAGAGCTTGCAGAGCACTGGGGAAAGGCAGGCAGAGAATTCCTCCTAGCACCTTCTCTGTGCCTGGGAAGCAGAAGTGTTCACACTGCTTCGCAGAATCGCTTTTGTGCAAAAAACACTAAAACTTGTTCAGAACGAAAGAAAGCACAGAGCCCCAGATTTTAAGTTGTCCTCGAGAGCTTGCAGAGCACTGGGGAAAGGCAGGCAGAGAATTCCCTGCTAGCACCTTCTCTGTGCCTGGGAAGCAGAAGTGTTCCCATTGCTTCGCAGAATCGCTTTTGTGCAGAAAACAGTAACACTTGTTCAGAACGAAAGAAAGCACAGAGCCCCAGATTTTATGTTGTCCTGGAGAGCTTGCAGAGCACTGGGGAAATGCAGGTAGAGAATTCCCTGCTAGCACCTTCTCTGTGCCTGGGAAACAGAAGTGTTCCCATTGCTTCGCAGAATCGCTTTTGTGCTGGAAATACTAACACTTGTTCAGAACGAAAGAAAGCACAGAGCCCCAGATTTGCTGTTGTCCTGGAGAGCTTGCAGAGCACTGGGGAGAGGCAGGCAGAGAATTCCCTGCTAGCAACTTCTCTGTGCCTGGGAAGCAGAAGTGTTCCCATTGCTTCGCAGAATCGCTTTTGTGCAGAAAACAGTAACACTTGTTCAGAACAAAAGAAAGCACAGAGCCCCACATTTTATGTTGTCCTGGAGAGCTTGCAGAGCACTGGGGAAAGGCAGGCAGAGAATTCCTCCTAGAACCTTCTCTGTGCCTGGGAAGCAGAAGTATTCACACTGCTTCGCAGAATCGCTTTTGTGCAAAAAACACTAAAACTTGTTCAGAACGAAAGAAAGCACAGAGCCCCACATTTTATGTTGTCCTGGAGAGCTTGCAGAGCACTGGGGAAAGGCAGGCAGAGAATTCCCTGCTAGCACCTTCTCTGTGCCTGGGAAGCAGAAGTGTTCCCATTGCTTCGCAGAATCGCTTTTGTGCAGAAAACAGTAACACTTGTTCAGAACGAAAGAAAGCACAGAGCCCCACATTTTATGTTGTCCTGGAGAGCTTGAAGAGCACTGGGGAAAGGCAGGCAGAGAATTCCCTGCTAGCACCTTCTCTGTGCCTGGGAAGCAGAAGTGTTCCCATTGCTTCGCAGAATCGCTTTTGTGCAGAAAACAGTAACACTTGTTCAGAACGAAAGGAAGCACAGAGCCCCAGAGTTGCTGTTGTCCTGGAGAGCTGGCAGAGCACTGGGGAAAGGCAGGTAGAGAATTCCCTGCTAGCACCTTCTCTGTGCCTGGGAAACAGAAGTGTTCCCATTGCTTCGCAGAATCGCTTTTGTGCAGGAAATACTAACAATTGTTCAGAACGAAAGAAAGCACAGAGCCCCACATTTTATGTTGTCCTGGAGAGCTTGCAGAGCACTGGGGAAATGCAGGTAGAGAATTCCCTGCTAGCACCTTCTCTGTGCCTGGGAAACAGAAGTGTTCCCATTGCTTCGCAGAATCGCTTTTGTGCAGAAAACAGTAACACTTGTTCAGAACGAAAGAAAGCACAGAACCCCAGATTTTATGTTGTCCTGGAGAGCTTGCAGAGCACTGGGGAAAGGCAGGCAGAGAATTCCCTGCTAGCACCTTCTCTGTGCCTGGGAAGCAGAAGTGTTCCCATTGCTTTGCAGAATCGCTTTTGTGCAGAAAACAGTAACACTTGTTCAGAACGAAAGAAAGCACAGAGCCCCAGATTTTATGTTGTCCTGGAGAGCTTGCAGAGCACTGGGGAAAGGCAGGCAGAGAGTTCCCTGATAGCACCTTCTCTGTGCCTGGGAAGCAGAAGTGTTCACACTGCTTCGCAGAATCGCTATTGTGCAGAAAACACTAAAACTTGTTCAGAATGAAAGGACGCACAGAGCCCCAGATTTGCTGTTGTCCTGGAGAGCTTGCAGAGCACTGGGGAAAGGCAGGCAGAGAATTGCTTGCTAGCACCTTCTCTGTGCCTGGGAAACAGAAGTGTTCCCATTGCTTCGCAGAATCGCTTTTATGCAGAAAACAGTAACACTTGTTCAGAACGAAAGAAAGCACAGAGCCCCAGATTTGCTGTTGTCCTGGAGAGCTTGCAGAGCACTGGGGCAAGGCAGGCAGAGAATTCCTCCTAGCACCTTCTCTGTGCCTGGGAAGCAGGAGTGTTCCCATTGCTTCGCAGAATCGCTTTTGTGCAGAAAACAGTAACACTTGTTCAGAACGAAAGAAAGCACAGAACCCCAGATTTGCTGTTGTCCTGGAGAGCTTGGAGAGTACTGGGGAAAGGCAGGTAGAGAATTCCCTGCTCGCACCTTCTCTGTGCCTGGGAAGCAGAAGTGTTCCCATTGCTTCGCAGAATCGCTTTTGTGCAGAAAACAGTAACACTTGTTCAGAACGAAAGGAAGCACAGAGCCCCACATTTTATGTTGTCCTGGAGAGCTTGCAGAGGACTGGGGAAATGCAGGTAGAGAATTCCCTGCTCGCACCTTCTCTGTGCCTGGGAAGCAGAAGTGTTCCCATTGCTTCGCAGAATCGCTTTTGTGCAGAAAACAGTAACACTTGTTCAGAACGAAAGAAAGCACAGAGCCCCAGATTTGCTGTTGTCTTGGAGAGCTTGCAGAACACTGGGGAGAGGCAGGCAGAGAATTCCCTGCTAGCACCTTCTCTGTGCCTGGGAAGCAGAAGTGTTCCCATTGCTTCGCAGAATCGCTTTTGTGCAGAAAACAGTAACACTTGTTCAGAACGAAAGAAAGCACAGAGCCCCACATTTTATGTTGTCCTGGAGAGCTTGCAGAGCACTGGGGAAAGGCAGGTAGAGAATTCCCTGCTCGCACCTTCTCTGTGCCTGGGAAGCAGAAGTGTTCCCATTGCTTCGCAGAATCGCTTTTGTGCAGAAAACAGTAACACTTGTTCAGAACGAAAGAAAGCGCAGAGCCCCAGATTTGCTGTTGTCCTGGAGAGCTTGCAGAGCACTGGGGAAAGGCAGGCAGAGAATTCCCTGCTAGCACCTTCTCTGTGCCTGGGAAGCAGAAGTGTTCCCATTGCTTCGCAGAATCGCTTTTGTGCAGAAAACAGTAACACTTGTTCAGAACGAAAGAAAGCACAGAGCCCCAGATTTGCTGTTGTCCTGGAGAGCTTGCAGAGCACTGGGGAAAGGCAGGCAGAGAATTCCTCCTAGCACCTTCTCTGTGCCTGGGAAGCAGAAGTGTTCACACTGCTTCGCAGAATCGCTTTTGTGCAAAAAACACTAAAACTTGTTCAGAACGAAAGAAAGCACAGAGCCCCAGATTTTAAGTTGTCCTCGAGAGCTTGCAGAGCACTGGGGAAAGGCAGGCAGAGAATTCCCTGCTAGCACCTTCTCTGTGCCTGGGAAGCAGAAGTGTTCCCATTGCTTCGCAGAATCGCTTTTGTGCAGAAAACAGTAACACTTGTTCAGAACGAAAGAAAGCACAGAGCCCCACATTTTATGTTGTCCTGGAGAGCTTGCAGAGCACTGGGGAAATGCAGGTAGAGAATTCCCTGCTCGCACCTTCTCTGTGCCTGGGAAGCAGAAGTGTTCCCATTGCTTCGCAGAATCGCTTTTATGCAGAAAACAGTAACACTTGTTCAGAACGAAAGAAAGCACAGAGCCCCACATTTTATGTTGTCCTGGAGAGCTTGCAGAGCACTGGGGAAAGGCAGGCAGAGAATTCCTCCTAGAACCTTCTCTGTGCCTGGGAAGCAGAAGTATTCACACTGCTTCGCAGAATCGCTTTTGTGCAAAAAACACTAAAACTTGTTCAGAACGAAAGAAAGCACAGAGCCCCAGATTTTATGTTGTCCTGGAGAGCTTGCAGAGCACTGGGGAAAGGCAGGCAGAGAATTCCCTGCTAGCACCTTCTCTGTGCCTGGGAAGCAGAAGTGTTCCCATTGCTTCGCAGAATCGCTTTTGTGCAGAAAACAGTAACACTTGTTCAGAACGAAAGAAAGCACAGAGCCCCACATTTTATGTTGTCCTGGAGAGCTTGAAGAGCACTGGGGAAAGGCAGGCAGAGAATTCCCTGCTAGCACCTTCTCTGTGCCTGGGAAGCAGAAGTGTTCCCATTGCTTCGCAGAATCGCTTTTGTGCAGAAAACAGTAACACTTGTTCAGAACGAAAGGAAGCACAGAGCCCCAGAGTTGCTGTTGTCCTGGAGAGCTGGCAGAGCACTGGGGAAAGGCAGGTAGAGAATTCCCTGCTAGCACCTTCTCTGTGCCTGGGAAACAGAAGTGTTCCCATTGCTTCGCAGAATCGCTTTTGTGCAGGAAATACTAACAATTCTTCAGAACGAAAGAAAGCACAGAGCCCCACATTTTATGTTGTCCTGGAGAGCTTGCAGAGCACTGGGGAAATGCAGGTAGAGAATTCCCTGCTAGCACCTTCTCTGTGCCTGGGAAACAGAAGTGTTCCCATTGCTTCGCAGAATCGCTTTTGTGCAGAAAACAGTAACACTTGTTCAGAACGAAAGAAAGCACAGAGCCCCAGATTTTATGTTGTCCTGGAGAGCTTGCAGAGCACTGGGGAAAGGCAGGCAGAGAATTCCCTGCTAGCACCTTCTCTGTGCCTGGGAAGCAGAAGTGTTCCCATTGCTTTGCAGAATCGCTTTTGTGCAGAAAACAGTAACACTTGTTCAGAACGAAAGAAAGCACAGAGCCCCAGATTTTATGTTGTCCTGGAGAGCTTGCAGAGCACTGGGGAAAGGCAGGCAGAGAGTTCCCTGATAGCACCTTCTCTGTGCCTGGGAAGCAGAAGTGTTCACACTGCTTCGCAGAATCGCTATTGTGCAGAAAACACTAAAACTTGTTCAGAATGAAAGGACGCACAGAGCCCCAGATTTGCTGTTGTCCTGGAGAGCTTGCAGAGCACTGGGGAAAGGCAGGCAGAGAATTGCTTGCTAGCACCTTCTCTGTGCCTGGGAAACAGAAGTGTTCCCATTGCTTCGCAGAATCGCTTTTATGCAGAAAACAGTAACACTTGTTCAGAACGAAAGAAAGCACAGAGCCCCAGATTTGCTGTTGTCCTGGAGAGCTTGCAGAGCACTGGGGAAAGGCAGGCAGAGAATTCCTCCTAGCACCTTCTCTGTGCCTGGGAAGCAGGAGTGTTCCCATTGCTTCGCAGAATCGCTTTTGTGCAGAAAACAGTAACACTTGTTCAGAACGAAAGAAAGCACAGAGCCCCAGATTTGCTGTTGTCTTGGAGAGCTTGCAGAACACTGGGGAGAGGCAGGCAGAGAATTCCCTGCTATCACCTTCTCTGTGCCTGGGAAGCAGAAGTGTTCCCATTGCTTCGCAGAATCGCTTTTGTGCAGAAAACAGTAACACTTGTTCAGAACGAAAGAAAGCACAGAGCCCCACATTTTATGTTGTCCTGGAGAGCTTGCAGAGCACTGGGGAAAGGCAGGCAGAGAATTCCTCCTAGCACCTTCTCTGTGCCTGGGAAGCAGAAGTGTTCACACTGCTTCGCAGAATCGCTTTTGTGCAAAAAACACTAAAACTTGTTCAGAACGAAAGAAAGCGCAGAGCCCCAGATTTGCTGTTGTCCTGGAGAGCTTGCAGAGCACTGGGGAAAGGCAGGCAGAGAATTCCCTGCTAGCACCTTCTCTGTGCCTGGGAAGCAGATGTGTTCACACTGCTTCGCAGAATCGGTTTTGTGCAGAATACACTAAAACTTGTTCAGAATGAAAGGACGCACAGAGCCCCAGATTTGCTGTTGTCCTGGAGAGCTTGCAGAGCACTGGGGAAAGGCAGGCAGAGAGTTCCCTGCTAGCACCTTCTCTGTGCCTGGGAAGCAGAAGTGTTCCCATTGCTTCGCAGAATCGCTTTTGTGCAGAAAACAGTAACACTTGTTCAGAACGAAAGAAAGCACAGAGCCCCACATTTTATGTTGTCCTGGAGAGCTTGCAGAGGACTGGGGAAAGGCAGGTAGAGAATTCCCTGCTCGCACCTTCTCTGTGCCTGGGAAGCAGAAGTGTTCCCATTGCTTCGCAGAATCGCTTTTGTGCAGAAAACAGTAACACTTGTTCAGAACGAAAGAAAGCGCAGAACCCCAGATTTGCTGTTGTCCTGGAGAGCTTGCAGAGCACTGGGGAAAGGCAGGCAGAGAATTCCCTGCTCGCACCTTCTCTGTGCCTGGGAAGCAGAAGTGTTCCCATTGCTTCGCAGAATCGCTTTTGTGCAGAAAACAGTAACACTTGTTCAGAACGAAAGAAAGCACAGAGCCCCAGATTTGCTGTTGTCCTGGAGAGCTTGCAGAGCACTGGGGAAAGGCAGGCAGAGAATTCCCTGCTAGCACCTTCTCTGTGCCTGGGAAGCAGAAGTGTTCACACTGCTTCGCAGAATCGCTTTTGTGCAAAAAACACTAAAACTTGTTCAGAACGAAAGAAAGCACAGAGCCCCACATTTTATGTTGTCCTGGAGAGCTTGCAGAGCACTGGGGAAAGGCAGGCAGAGAATTCCCTGCTAGCACCTTCTCTGTGCCTGGGAAGCAGAAGTGTTCCCATTGCTTCGCAGAATCGCTTTTGTGCAGAAAACAGTAACACTTGTTCAGAACGAAAGAAAGCACAGAGCCCCACATTTTATGTTGTCCTGGAGAGCTTGCAGAGCACTGGGGAAATGCAGGTAGAGAATTCCCTGCTCGCACCTTCTCTGTGCCTGGGAAGCAGAAGTGTTCCCATTGCTTCGCAGAATCGCTTTTATGCAGAAAACAGTAACACTTGTTCAGAACGAAAGAAAGCACAGAGCCCCAGATTTTATGTTGTCCTGGAGAGCTTGCAGAGCACTGGGGAAATGCAGGTAGAGAATTCCCTGCTAGCACCTTCTCTGTGCCTGGGAAACAGAAGTGTTCCCATTGCTTCGCAGAATCGCTTTTGTGCAGAAAACAGTAACACTTGTTCAGAACGAAAGAAAGCACAGAGCCCCAGATTTGCTGTTGTCCTGGAGAGCTTGCAGAGCACTGGGGAGAGGCAGGTAGAGAATTCCCTGCTAGCACCTTCTCTGTGCCTGGGAAGCAGAAGTGTTCCCATTGCTTCGCAGAATCGCTTTTGTGCAGAAAACAGTAACACTTGTTCAGAACGAAAGGAAGCACAGAGCCCCACATTTTATGTTGTCCTGGAGAGCTTGCAGAGCACTGGGGAAAGGCAGGCAGAGAATTCCTCCTAGAACCTTCTCTGTGCCTGGGAAGCAGAGTATTCACACTGCTTCGCAGAATCGCTTTTGTGCAAAAAACACTAAAACTTGTTCAGAACGAAAGAAAGCACAGAGCCCCACATTTTATGTTGTCCTGGAGAGCTTGCAGAGCACTGGGGAAAGGCAGGCAGAGAATTCCCTGCTAGCACCTTCTCTGTGCCTGGGAAGCAGAAGTGTTCCCATTGCTTCGCAGAATCGCTTTTGTGCAGAAAACAGTAACACTTGTTCAGAACGAAAGAAAGCACAGAGCCCCACATTTTATGTTGTCCTGGAGAGCTTGAAGAGCACTGGGGAAAGGCAGGCAGAGAATTCCCTGCTAGCACCTTCTCTGTGCCTGGGAAGCAGAAGTGTTCCCATTGCTTCGCAGAATCGCTTTTGTGCAGAAAACAGTAACACTTGTTCAGAACGAAAGGAAGCACAGAGCCCCAGAGTTGCTGTTGTCCTGGAGAGCTGGCAGAGCACTGGGGAAAGGCAGGTAGAGAATTCCCTGCTAGCACCTTCTCTGTGCCTGGGAAACAGAAGTGTTCCCATTGCTTCGCAGAATCGCTTTTGTGCAGGAAATACTAACAATTGTTCAGAACGAAAGAAAGCACAGAGCCCCATATTTTATGTTGTCCTGGAGAGCTTGCAGAGCACTGGGGAAATGCAGGTAGAGAATTCCCTGCTAGCACCTTCTCTGTGCCTGGGAAGCAGAAGTGTTCCCATTGCTTCGCAGAATCGCTTTTGTGCAGAAAACAGTAACACTTGTTCAGAACGAAAGAAAGCACAGAGCCCCAGATTTGCTGTTGTCCTGGAGAGCTTGCAGAGCACTGGGGAAAGGCAGGCAGAGAATTGCCTGCTAGCACCTTCTCTGTGCCTGGGAAGCAGAAGTGTTCCCATTGCTTCGCAGAATCGCTTTTGTGCAGAAAACAGTAACTCTTGTTCAGAACGAAAGAAAGCACAGAGCCCCAGATTTGCTGTTGTCCTAGAGAGCTTGCAGAGCACTGGGGAAATGCAGGCAGAGAATTCCCTGCTAGCACCTTCTCTGTGCCTGGGAAACAGAAGTGTTCCCATTGCTTCGCAGAATCGCTTTTGTGCAGAAAACAGTAACACTTGTTCACAACGAAAGAAAGCACAGAGCCCCAGATTTTATGTTGTCCTGGAGAGCTTGCAGAGCACTGGGGAAAGGCAGGCAGAGAATTCCCTGCTAGCACCTTCTCTGTGCCTGGGAAGCAGAAGTGTTCCCATTGCTTTGCAGAATCGCTTTTGTGCAGAAAACAGTAACACTTGTTCAGAACGAAAGAAAGCACAGAGCCCCACATTTTATGTTGTCCTGGAGAGCTTGCAGAGCACTGGGGAAAGGCAGGCAGAGAGTTCCCTGATAGCACCTTCTCTGTGCCTGGGAAGCAGAAGTGTTCACACTGCTTCGCAGAATCGCTTTTGTGCAGAAAACACTAAAACTTGTTCAGAATGAAAGGACGCACAGAGCCCCAGATTTGCTGTTGTCCTGGAGAGCTTGCAGAGCACTGGGGAAAGGCAGGCAGAGAATTCCTCCTAGCACCTTCTCTGTGCCTGGGAAGCAGAAGTGTTCACACTGCTTCGCAGAATCGCTTTTGTGCAAAAAACACTAAAACTTGTTCAGAACGAAAGAAAGCACAGAGCCCCACATTTTAAGTTGTCCTCGAGAGCTTGCAGAGCACTGGGGAAAGGCAGGCAGAGAATTCCCTGCTAGCACCTTCTCTGTGCCTGGGAAGCAGAAGTGTTCCCATTGCTTCGCAGAATCGCTTTTGTGCAGAAAACAGTAACACTTGTTCAGAACGAAAGAAAGCACAGAGCCCCACATTTTATGTTGTCCTGGAGAGCTTGCAGAGCACTGGGGAAATGCAGGTAGAGAATTCCCTGCTCGCACCTTCTCTGTGCCTGGGAAGCAGAAGTGTTCCCATTGCTTCGCAGAATCGCTTTTATGCAGAAAACAGTAACACTTGTTCAGAACGAAAGAAAGCACAGAGCCCCACATTTTATGTTGTCCTGGAGAGCTTGCAGAGCACTGGGGAAAGGCAGGCAGAGAATTCCTCCTAGAACCTTCTCTGTGCCTGGGAAGCAGAAGTATTCACACTGCTTCGCAGAATCGCTTTTGTGCAAAAAACACTAAAACTTGTTCAGAACGAAAGAAAGCACAGAGCCCCAGATTTTATGTTGTCCTGGAGAGCTTGCAGAGCACTGGGGAAAGGCAGGCAGAGAATTCCCTGCTAGCACCTTCTCTGTGCCTGGGAAGCAGAAGTGTTCCCATTGCTTCGCAGAATCGCTTTTGTGCAGAAAACAGTAACACTTGTTCAGAACGAAAGAAAGCACAGAGCCCCACATTTTATGTTGTCCTGGAGAGCTTGAAGAGCACTGGGGAAAGGCAGGCAGAGAATTCCCTGCTAGCACCTTCTCTGTGCCTGGGAAGCAGAAGTGTTCCCATTGCTTCGCAGAATCGCTTTTGTGCAGAAAACAGTAACACTTGTTCAGAACGAAAGGAAGCACAGAGCCCCAGAGTTGCTGTTGTCCTGGAGAGCTGGCAGAGCACTGGGGAAAGGCAGGTAGAGAATTCCCTGCTAGCACCTTCTCTGTGCCTGGGAAACAGAAGTGTTCCCATTGCTTCGCAGAATCGCTTTTGTGCAGGAAATACTAACAATTGTTCAGAACGAAAGAAAGCACAGAGCCCCACATTTTATGTTGTCCTGGAGAGCTTGCAGAGCACTGGGGAAATGCAGGTAGAGAATTCCCTGCTAGCACCTTCTCTGTGCCTGGGAAACAGAAGTGTTCCCATTGCTTCGCAGAATCGCTTTTGTGCAGAAAACAGTAACACTTGTTCAGAACGAAAGAAAGCACAGAGCCCCAGATTTTATGTTGTCCTGGAGAGCTTGCAGAGCACTGGGGAAAGGCAGGCAGAGAATTCCCTGCTAGCACCTTCTCTGTGCCTGGGAAGCAGAAGTGTTCCCATTGCTTTGCAGAATCGCTTTTGTGCAGAAAACAGTAACACTTGTTCAGAACGAAAGAAAGCACAGAGCCCCAGATTTTATGTTGTCCTGGAGAGCTTGCAGAGCACTGGGGAAAGGCAGGCAGAGAGTTCCCTGATAGCACCTTCTCTGTGCCTGGGAAGCAGAAGTGTTCACACTGCTTCGCAGAATCGCTATTGTGCAGAAAACACTAAAACTTGTTCAGAATGAAAGGACGCACAGAGCCCCAGATTTGCTGTTGTCCTGGAGAGCTTGCAGAGCACTGGGGAAAGGCAGGCAGAGAATTGCTTGCTAGCACCTTCTCTGTGCCTGGGAAACAGAAGTGTTCCCATTGCTTCGCAGAATCGCTTTTATGCAGAAAACAGTAACACTTGTTCAGAACGAAAGAAAGCACAGAGCCCCAGATTTGCTGTTGTCCTGGAGAGCTTGCAGAGCACTGGGGCAAGGCAGGCAGAGAATTCCTCCTAGCACCTTCTCTGTGCCTGGGAAGCAGGAGTGTTCCCATTGCTTCGCAGAATCGCTTTTGTGCAGAAAACAGTAACACTTGTTCAGAACGAAAGAAAGCACAGAACCCCAGATTTGCTGTTGTCCTGGAGAGCTTGGAGAGCACTGGGGAAAGGCAGGTAGAGAATTCCCTGCTCGCACCTTCTCTGTGCCTGGGAAGCAGAAGTGTTCCCATTGCTTCGCAGAATCGCTTTTGTGCAGAAAACAGTAACACTTGTTCAGAACGAAAGGAAGCACAGAGCCCCACATTTTATGTTGTCCTGGAGAGCTTGCAGAGGACTGGGGAAATGCAGGTAGAGAATTCCCTGCTCGCACCTTCTCTGTGCCTGGGAAGCAGAAGTGTTCCCATTGCTTCGCAGAATCGCTTTTGTGCAGAAAACAGTAACACTTGTTCAGAACGAAAGAAAGCACAGAGCCCCAGATTTGCTGTTGTCTTGGAGAGCTTGCAGAACACTGGGGAGAGGCAGGCAGAGAATTCCCTGCTATCACCTTCTCTGTGCCTGGGAAGCAGAAGTGTTCACACTGCTTCGCAGAATCGCTTTTGTGCAAAAAACACTAAAACTTGTTCAGAACGAAAGAAAGCGCAGAGCCCCAGATTTGCTGTTGTCCTGGAGAGCTTGCAGAGCACTGGGGAAAGGCAGGCAGAGAATTCCCTGCTAGCACCTTCTCTGTGCCTGGGAAGCAGATGTGTTCACACTGCTTCGCAGAATCGGTTTTGTGCAGAATACACTAAAACTTGTTCAGAATGAAAGGACGCACAGAGCCCCAGATTTGCTGTTGTCCTGGAGAGCTTGCAGAGCACTGGGGAAAGGCAGGCAGAGAGTTCCCTGCTAGCACCTTCTCTGTGCCTGGGAAGCAGAAGTGTTCCCATTGCTTCGCAGAATCGCTTTTGTGCAGAAAACAGTAACACTTGTTCAGAACGAAAGAAAGCACAGAGCCCCACATTTTATGTTGTCCTGGAGAGCTTGCAGAGGACTGGGGAAAGGCAGGTAGAGAATTCCCTGCTCGCACCTTCTCTGTGCCTGGGAAGCAGAAGTGTTCCCATTGCTTCGCAGAATCGCTTTTGTGCAGAAAACAGTAACACTTGTTCAGAACGAAAGAAAGCGCAGAACCCCAGATTTGCTGTTGTCCTGGAGAGCTTGCAGAGCACTGGGGAAAGGCAGGCAGAGAATTCCCTGCTAGCACCTTCTCTGTGCCTGGGAAGCAGAAGTGTTCCCATTGCTTCGCAGAATCGCTTTTGTGCAGAAAACAGTAACACTTGTTCAGAACGAAAGAAAGCACAGAGCCCCAGATTTGCTGTTGTCCTGGAGAGCTTGCAGAGCACTGGGGAAAGGCAGGCAGAGAATTCCTCCTAGCACCTTCTCTGTGCCTGGGAAGCAGAAGTGTTCACACTGCTTCGCAGAATCGCTTTTGTGCAAAAAACACTAAAACTTGTTCAGAACGAAAGAAAGCACAGAGCCCCACATTTTATGTTGTCCTGGAGAGCTTGCAGAGCACTGGGGAAAGGCAGGCAGAGAATTCCCTGCTAGCACCTTCTCTGTGCCTGGGAAGCAGAAGTGTTCCCATTGCTTCGCAGAATCGCTTTTGTGCAGAAAACAGTAACACTTGTTCAGAACGAAAGAAAGCACAGAGCCCCACATTTTATGTTGTCCTGGAGAGCTTGCAGAGCACTGGGGAAATGCAGGTAGAGAATTCCCTGCTCGCACCTTCTCTGTGCCTGGGAAGCAGAAGTGTTCCCATTGCTTCGCAGAATCGCTTTTATGCAGAAAACAGTAACACTTGTTCAGAACGAAAGAAAGCACAGAGCCCCAGATTTTATGTTGTCCTGGAGAGCTTGCAGAGCACTGGGGAAATGCAGGTAGAGAATTCCCTGCTAGCACCTTCTCTGTGCCTGGGAAACAGAAGTGTTCCCATTGCTTCGCAGAATCGCTTTTGTGCAGGAAATAGTAACACTTGTTCAGAACGAAAGAAAGCACAGAGCCCCAGATTTGCTGTTGTCCTGGAGAGCTTGCAGAGCACTGGGGAGAGGCAGGCAGAGAATTCCCTGCTAGCACCTTCTCTGTGCCTGGGAAGCAGAAGTGTTCCCATTGCTTCGCAGAATCGCTTTTGTGCAGAAAACAGTAACACTTGTTCAGAACGAAAGGAAGCACAGAGCCCCACATTTTATGTTGTCCTGGAGAGCTTGCAGAGCACTGGGGAAAGGCAGGCAGAGAATTCCTCCTAGAACCTTCTCTGTGCCTGGGAAGCAGAGTATTCACACTGCTTCGCAGAATCGCTTTTGTGCAAAAAACACTAAAACTTGTTCAGAACGAAAGAAAGCACAGAGCCCCACATTTTATGTTGTCCTGGAGAGCTTGCAGAGCACTGGGGAAAGGCAGGCAGAGAATTCCCTGCTAGCACCTTCTCTGTGCCTGGGAAGCAGAAGTGTTCCCATTGCTTCGCAGAATCGCTTTTGTGCAGAAAACAGTAACACTTGTTCAGAACGAAAGAAAGCACAGAGCCCCACATTTTATGTTGTCCTGGAGAGCTTGAAGAGCACTGGGGAAAGGCAGGCAGAGAATTCCCTGCTAGCACCTTCTCTGTGCCTGGGAAGCAGAAGTGTTCCCATTGCTTCGCAGAATCGCTTTTGTGCAGAAAACAGTAACACTTGTTCAGAACGAAAGGAAGCACAGAGCCCCAGAGTTGCTGTTGTCCTGGAGAGCTGGCAGAGCACTGGGGAAAGGCAGGTAGAGAATTCCCTGCTAGCACCTTCTCTGTGCCTGGGAAACAGAAGTGTTCCCATTGCTTCGCAGAATCGCTTTTGTGCAGGAAATACTAACAATTGTTCAGAACGAAAGAAAGCACAGAGCCCCATATTTTATGTTGTCCTGGAGAGCTTGCAGAGCACTGGGGAAATGCAGGTAGAGAATTCCCTGCTAGCACCTTCTCTGTGCCTGGGAAGCAGAAGTGTTCCCATTGCTTCGCAGAATCGCTTTTGTGCAGAAAACAGTAACACTTGTTCAGAACGAAAGAAAGCACAGAGCCCCAGAGTTGCTGTTGTCCTGGAGAGCTTGCATAGCACTGGGGAAAGGCAGGCAGAGAATTGCCTGCTAGCACCTTCTCTGTGCCTGGGAAGTAGAAGTGTTCCCATTGCTTCGCAGAATCGCTTTTGTGCAGAAAACAGTAACTCTTGTTCAGAACGAAAGAAAGCACAGAGCCCCAGATTTGCTGTTGTCCTGGAGAGCTTGCAGAGCACTGGGGAGAGGCAGGCAGAGAATTCCCTGCTAGCACCTTCTCTGTGCCTGGGAAGCAGAAGTGTTCCCATTGCTTCGCAGAATCGCTTTTGTGCAGAAAACAGTAACACTTGTTCAGAACGAAAGAAAGCACAGAGCCCCACATTTTATGTTGTCCTGGAGAGCTTGCAGAGCACTGGGGAAAGGCAGGCAGAGAATTCCTCCTAGCACCTTCTCTGTGCCTGGGAAGCAGAAGTATTCACATTGCTTCGCAGAATCGCTTTTGTGCAAAAAACACTAAAACTTGTTCAGAACGAAAGAAAGCACAGAGCCCCAGAGTTGCTGTTGTCCTAGAGAGCTGGCAGAGCACTGGGGAAAGGCAGGCAGAGAATTCCCTGCTAGCACCTTCTCTGTGCCTGGGAAACAGAAGTGTTCCCATTGCTTCGCAGAATCGCTTTTGTGCAGAAAACAGTAACACTTGTTCACAACGAAAGAAAGCACAGAGCCCCAGATTTTATGTTGTCCTGGAGAGCTTGCAGAGCACTGGGGAAAGGCAGGCAGAGAATTCCCTGCTCGCACCTTCTCTGTGCCTGGGAAGCAGAAGTGTTCCCATTGCTTTGCAGAATCGCTTTTGTGCAGAAAACAGTAACACTTGTTCAGAACGAAAGAAAGCACAGAGCCCCAGATTTTATGTTGTCCTGGAGAGCTTGCAGAGCACTGGGGAAAGGCAGGCAGAGAGTTCCCTGATAGCACCTTCTCTGTGCCTGGGAAGCAGAAGTGTTCACACTGCTTCGCAGAATCGCTTTTGTGCAGAAAACACTAAAACTTGTTCAGAATGAAAGGACGCACAGAGCCCCAGATTTGCTGTTGTCCTGGAGAGCTTGCAGAGCACTGGGGAAAGGCAGGCAGAGAATTGCTTGCTAGCACCTTCTCTGTGCCTGGGAAACAGAAGTGTTCCCATTGCTTCGCAGAATGGCTTTTCTGCAGAAAACAGTAACACTTGTTCAGAACGAAAGAAAGCACAGAGCCCCACATTTTATGTTGTCCTGGAGAGCTTGCAGAGCACTGGGGCAAGGCAGGCAGAGAATTCCTCCTAGCACCTTCTCTGTGCCTGGGAAGCAGAAGTGTTCCCATTGCTTCGCAGAATCGCTTTTGTGCAGAAAACAGTAACACTTGTTCAGAACGAAAGAAAGCACAGAACCCCAGATTTGCTGTTGTCCTGGAGAGCTTGGAGAGCACTGGGGAAAGGCAGGCAGAGAATTCCCTGCTCGCAACTTCTCTGTGCCTGGGAAGCAGAAGTGTTCCCATTGCTTCGCAGAATCGCTTTTGTGCAGAAAACAGTAACACTTGTTCAGAACGAAAGAAAGCACAGAGCCCCAGATTTTATGTTGTCCTGGAGAGCTTGCAGAGCACTGGGGAAATGCAGGTAGAGAATTCCCTGCTCGCACCTTCTCTGTGCCTGGGAAGCAGAAGTGTTCCCATTGCTTCGCAGAACCGCTTTTGTGCAGAAAACAGTAACACTTGTTCAGAACGAAAGAAAGCACAGAGCCCCAAATTTGCTGTTGTCCTGGAGAGCTTGCAGAACACTGGGGAGAGGCAGGCAGAGAATTCCCTGCTATCACCTTCTCTGTGCCTGGGAAGCAGAAGTGTTCCCATTGCTTCGCAGAATCGCTTTTGTGCAGAAAACAGTAACACTTGTTCAGAACGAAAGAAAGCACAGAGCCCCACATTTTATGTTGTCCTGGAGAGCTTGCAGAGCACTGGGGAAAGGCAGGCAGAGAATTCCCTGCTAGCACCTTCTCTGTGCCTGGGAAGCAGAAGTGTTCATACTGCTTCGCAGAATCGCTTTTGTGCAAAAAACACTAAAACTTGTTCAGAACGAAAGAAAGCACAGAGCCCCAGATTTGCTGTTGTCCTGGAGAGCTTGCAGAGCACTGCGGAAAGGCAGGCAGAGAATTCCTCCTAGCACCTTCTCTGTGCCTGGGAAGCAGAAGTGTTCACATTGCTTCGCAGAATCGCTTTTGTGCAAAAAACACTAAAACTTGTTCAGAACGAAAGAAAGCACAGAGCCCCAGAGTTGCTGTTGTCCTAGAGAGCTGGCAGAGCACTGGGGAAAGGCAGGCAGAGAATTCCCTGCTAGCACCTTCTCTGTGCCTGGGAAACAGAAGTGTTCCCATTGCTTCGCAGAATCGCTTTTGTGCAGAAAACAGTAACACTTGTTCAGAACGAAAGAAAGCACAGAGCCCCACATTTTATGTTGTCCTGGAGAGCTTGCAGAGCACTGGGGAAAGGCAGGTAGAGAATTCCCTGCTCGCACCTTCTCTGTGCCTGGGAAGCAGAAGTGTTCCCATTGCTTTGCAGAATCGCTTTTGTGCAGAAAACAGTAACACTTGTTCAGAACGAAAGAAAGCACAGAGCCCCACATTTTATGTTGTCCTGGAGAGCTTGCAGAGCACTGGGGAAATGCAGGCAGAGAATTCCCTGCTCGCACCTTCTCTGTGCCTGGGAAGCAGAAGTGTTCCCATTGCTTCGCAGAATCGCTTTTGTGCAGAAAACAGTAACACTTGTTCAGAACGAAAGAAAGCACAGAGCCCCAGATTTGCTGTTGTCTTGGAGAGCTTGCAGAACACTGGGGAGAGGCAGGCAGAGAATTCCCTGCTATCACCTTCTCTGTGCCTGGGAAGCAGAAGTGTTCCCATTGCTTCGCAGAATCGCTTTTGTGCAGAAAACAGTAACACTTGTTCAGAACGAAAGAAAGCACAGAGCCCCACATTTTATGTTGTCCTGGAGAGCTTGCAGAGCACTGGGGAAAGGCAGGCAGAGAATTCCTCCTAGCACCTTCTCTGTGCCTGGGAAGCAGAAGTGTTCACACTGCTTCGCAGAATCGCTTTTGTGCAAAAAACACTAAAACTTGTTCAGAACGAAAGAAAGCACAGAGCCCCAGAGTTGCTGTTGTCCTAGAGAGCTGGCAGAGCACTGGGGAAAGGCAGGCAGAGAATTCCCTGCTAGCACCTTCTCTGTGCCTGGGAAACAGAAGTGTTCCCATTGCTTCGCAGAATCGCTTTTGTGCAGAAAACAGTAACACTTGTTCAGAACGAAAGAAAGCACAGAGCCCCACATTTTATGTTGTCCTGGAGAGCTTGCAGAGCACTGGGGAAAGGCAGGTAGAGAATTCCCTGCTCGCACCTTCTCTGTGCCTGGGAAGCAGAAGTGTTCCCATTGCTTCGCAGAATCGCTTTTGTGCAGAAAACAGTAACACTTGTTCAGAACGAAAGAAAGCACAGAGCCCCACATTTTATGTTGTCCTGGAGAGCTTGCAGAACACTGGGGAAATGCAGGCAGAGAATTCCCTGCTCGCACCTTCTCTGTGCCTGGGAAGCAGAAGTGTTCCCATTGCTTCGCAGAACCGCTTTTGTGCAGAAAACAGTAACACTTGTTCAGAACGAAAGAAAGCACAGAGCCCCAGATTTGCTGTTGTCTTGGAGAGCTTGCAGAACACTGGGGAGAGGCAGGCAGAGAATTCCCTGCTATCACCTTCTCTGTGCCTGGGAAGCAGAAGTGTTCCCATTGCTTCGCAGAATCGCTTTTGTGCAGAAAACAGTAACACTTGTTCAGAACGAAAGGAAGCACAGAGCCCCACATTTTATGTTGTCCTGGAGAGCTTGCAGAGCACTGGGGAAAGGCAGGCAGAGAATTCCTCCTAGCACCTTCTCTGTGCCTGGGAAGCAGAAGTGTTCACACTGCTTCGCAGAATCGCTTTTGTGCAAAAAACACTAAAACTTGTTCAGAACGAAAGAAAGCACAGAGCCCCAGATTTGCTGTTGTCCTGGAGAGCTTGCAGAGCACTGGGGAAAGGCAGGCAGAGAATTCCTCCTAGCACCTTCTCTGTGCCTGGGAAGCAGAAGTATTCAGATTGCTTCGCAGAATCAGTTTTGTGCAAAAAACACTAAAACTTGTTCAGAACGAAAGAAAGCACAGAGCCCCACATTTTATGTTGTCCTAGAGAGCTGGCAGAGCACTGGGGAAAGGCAGGCAGAGAATTCCCTGCTAGCACCTTCTCTGTGCCTGGGAAACAGAAGTGTTCCCATTGCTTCGCAGAATCGCTTTTGTGCAGAAAACAGTAACACTTGTTCAGAACGAAAGAAAGCACAGAGCCCCAGATTTTATGTTGTCCTGGAGAGCTTGCAGAGCACTGGGGAAAGGCAGGCAGAGAATTCCCTGCTAGCACCTTCTCTGTGCCTGGGAAGCAGAAGTGTTCCCATTGCTTTGCAGAATCGCTTTTGTGCAGAAAACAGTAACACTTGTTCAGAACGAAAGAAAGCACAGAGCCCCAGATTTTATGTTGTCCTGGAGAGCTTGCAGAGCACTGGGGAAAGGCAGGCAGAGAGTTCCCTGATAGCACCTTCTCTGTGCCTGGGAAGCAGAAGTGTTCACACTGCTTCGCAGAATCGCTATGGTGCAGAAAACACTAAGACTTGTTCAGAATGAAAGGACGCACAGAGCCCCAGATTTGCTGTTGTCCTGGAGAGCTTGCAGAGCACTGGGGAAAGGCAGGCAGAGAATTGCTTGCTAGAACCTTCTCTGTGCCTGGGAAGCAGATGTGTTCCCATTGCTTCGCAGAATCGCTTTTATGCAGAAAACAGTAACACTTGTTCAGAACGAAAGAAAGCACAGAGCCCCAGATTTGCTGTTGTCCTGGAGAGCTTGCAGAGCACTGGGGCAAGGCAGGCAGAGAATTCCTCCTAGCACCTTCTCTGTGCCTGGGAAGCAGGAGTGTTCCCATTGCTTCGCAGAATCGCTTTTGTGCAGAAAACAGTAACACTTGTTCAGAACGAAAGAAAGCACAGAACCCCAGATTTGCTGTTGTCCTGGAGAGCTTGGAGAGCACTGAGGAAAGGCAGGTAGAGAATTCCCTGCTCGCACCTTCTCTGTGCCTGGGAAGCAGAAGTGTTCCCATTGCTTCGCAGAATCGCTTTTGTGCAGAAAACAGTAACACTTGTTCAGAACGAAAGAAAGCACAGAGCCCCACATTTTATGTTGTCCTGGAGAGCTTGCAGAGCACTGGGGAAAGGCAGGCAGAGAATTCCTCCTAGCACCTTCTCTGTGCCTGGGAAGCAGAAGTGTTCACACTGCTTCGCAGAATCGCTTTTGTGCAAAAAACACTAACACTTGTTCAGAACGAAAGAAAGCGCAGAGCCCCAGATTTGCTGTTGTCCTGGAGAGCTTGCAGAGCACTGGGGAAAGGCAGGCAGAGAATTCCCTGCTAGCACCTTCTCTGTGCCTGGGAAACAGAAGTGTTCCCATTGCTTCGCAGAATCGCTTTTGTGCAGAAAACAGTAACACTTGTTCACAACGAAAGAAAGCACAGAGCCCCAGATTTGCTGTTGTCCTGGAGAGCTTGCAGAGCACTGGGGAAAGGCAGGCAGAGAATTCCTCCTAGCACCTTCTCTGTGCCTGGGAAGCAGAAGTGTTCACACTGCTTCGCAGAATCGCTTTTGTGCAAAAAACACTAAAACTTGTTCAGAACGAAAGAAAGCACAGAGCCCCACATTTTAAGTTGTCCTCGAGAGCTTGCAGAGCACTGGGGAAAGGCAGGCAGAGAATTCCCTGCTAGCACCTTCTCTGTGCCTGGGAAGCAGAAGTGTTCCCATTGCTTCGCAGAATCGCTTTTGTGCAGAAAACAGTAACACTTGTTCAGAACGAAAGAAAGCACAGAGCCCCAGATTTGCTGTTGTCCTGGAGAGCTTGCAGAGCACTGGGGAAATGCAGGTAGAGAATTCCCTGCTCGCACCTTCTCTGTGCCTGGGAAGCAGAAGTGTTCCCATTGCTTCGCAGAATCGCTTTTATGCAGAAAACAGTAACACTTGTTCAGAACGAAAGAAAGCACAGAGCCCCACATTTTATGTTGTCCTGGAGAGCTTGCAGAGCACTGGGGAAAGGCAGGCAGAGAATTCCTCCTAGAACCTTCTCTGTGCCTGGGAAGCAGAAGTATTCACACTGCTTCGCAGAATCGCTTTTGTGCAAAAAACACTAAAACTTGTTCAGAACGAAAGAAAGCACAGAGCCCCAGATTTTATGTTGTCCTGGAGAGCTTGCAGAGCACTGGGGAAAGGCAGGCAGAGAATTCCCTGCTAGCACCTTCTCTGTGCCTGGGAAGCAGAAGTGTTCCCATTGCTTCGCAGAATCGCTTTTGTGCAGAAAACAGTAACACTTGTTCAGAACGAAAGAAAGCACAGAGCCCCACATTTTATGTTGTCCTGGAGAGCTTGAAGAGCACTGGGGAAAGGCAGGCAGAGAATTCCCTGCTAGCACCTTCTCTGTGCCTGGGAAGCAGAAGTGTTCCCATTGCTTCGCAGAATCGCTTTTGTGCAGAAAACAGTAACACTTGTTCAGAACGAAAGGAAGCACAGAGCCCCAGAGTTGCTGTTGTCCTGGAGAGCTGGCAGAGCACTGGGGAAAGGCAGGTAGAGAATTCCCTGCTAGCACCTTCTCTGTGCCTGGGAAACAGAAGTGTTCCCATTGCTTCGCAGAATCGCTTTTGTGCAGGAAATACTAACAATTGTTCAGAACGAAAGAAAGCACAGAGCCCCACATTTTATGTTGTCCTGGAGAGCTTGCAGAGCACTGGGGAAATGCAGGTAGAGAATTCCCTGCTAGCACCTTCTCTGTGCCTGGGAAACAGAAGTGTTCCCATTGCTTCGCAGAATCGCTTTTGTGCAGAAAACAGTAACACTTGTTCAGAACGAAAGAAAGCACAGAGCCCCAGATTTTATGTTGTCCTGGAGAGCTTGCAGAGCACTGGGGAAAGGCAGGCAGAGAATTCCCTGCTAGCACCTTCTCTGTGCCTGGGAAGCAGAAGTGTTCCCATTGCTTTGCAGAATCGCTTTTGTGCAGAAAACAGTAACACTTGTTCAGAACGAAAGAAAGCACAGAGCCCCAGATTTTATGTTGTCCTGGAGAGCTTGCAGAGCACTGGGGAAAGGCAGGCAGAGAGTTCCCTGCTAGCACCTTCTCTGTGCCTGGGAAGCAGAAGTGTTCACACTGCTTCGCAGAATCGCTATTGTGCAGAAAACACTAAAACTTGTTCAGAATGAAAGGACGCACAGAGCCCCAGATTTGCTGTTGTCCTGGAGAGCTTGCAGAGCACTGGGGAAAGGCAGGCAGAGAATTGCTTGCTAGCACCTTCTCTGTGCCTGGGAAACAGAAGTGTTCCCATTGCTTCGCAGAATCGCTTTTATGCAGAAAACAGTAACACTTGTTCAGAACGAAAGAAAGCACAGAGCCCCAGATTTGCTGTTGTCCTGGAGAGCTTGCAGAGCACTGGGGCAAGGCAGGCAGAGAATTCCTCCTAGCACCTTCTCTGTGCCTGGGAAGCAGGAGTGTTCCCATTGCTTCGCAGAATCGCTTTTGTGCAGAAAACAGTAACACTTGTTCAGAACGAAAGAAAGCACAGAACCCCAGATTTGCTGTTGTCCTGGAGAGCTTGGAGAGCACTGGGGAAAGGCAGGTAGAGAATTCCCTGCTCGCACCTTCTCTGTGCCTGGGAAGCAGAAGTGTTCCCATTGCTTCGCAGAATCGCTTTTGTGCAGAAAACAGTAACACTTGTTCAGAACGAAAGAAAGCACAGAGCCCCAGATTTGCTGTTGTCTTGGAGAGCTTGCAGAACACTGGGGAGAGGCAGGCAGAGAATTCCCTGCTATCACCTTCTCTGTGCCTGGGAAGCAGAAGTGTTCACACTGCTTCGCAGAATCGCTTTTGTGCAAAAAACACTAAAACTTGTTCAGAACGAAAGAAAGCGCAGAGCCCCAGATTTGCTGTTGTCCTGGAGAGCTTGCAGAGCACTGGGGAAAGGCAGGCAGAGAATTCCCTGCTAGCACCTTCTCTGTGCCTGGGAAGCAGATGTGTTCACACTGCTTCGCAGAATCGGTTTTGTGCAGAATACACTAAAACTTGTTCAGAATGAAAGGACGCACAGAGCCCCAGATTTGCTGTTGTCCTGGAGAGCTTGCAGAGCACTGGGGAAAGGCAGGCAGAGAGTTCCCTGCTAGCACCTTCTCTGTGCCTGGGAAGCAGAAGTGTTCCCATTGCTTCGCAGAATCGCTTTTGTGCAGAAAACAGTAACACTTGTTCAGAACGAAAGAAAGCACAGAGCCCCACATTTTATGTTGTCCTGGAGAGCTTGCAGAGGACTGGGGAAAGGCAGGTAGAGAATTCCCTGCTCGCACCTTCTCTGTGCCTGGGAAGCAGAAGTGTTCCCATTGCTTCGCAGAATCGCTTTTGTGCAGAAAACAGTAACACTTGTTCAGAACGAAAGAAAGCGCAGAACCCCAGATTTGCTGTTGTCCTGGAGAGCTTGCAGAGCACTGGGGAAAGGCAGGCAGAGAATTCCCTGCTAGCACCTTCTCTGTGCCTGGGAAGCAGAAGTGTTCCCATTGCTTCGCAGAATCGCTTTTGTGCAGAAAACAGTAACACTTGTTCAGAACGAAAGAAAGCACAGAGCCCCAGATTTGCTGTTGTCCTGGAGAGCTTGCAGAGCACTGGGGAAAGGCAGGCAGAGAATTCCTCCTAGCACCTTCTCTGTGCCTGGGAAGCAGAAGTGTTCCCATTGCTTCGCAGAATCGCTTTTGTGCAGAAAACACTAAAACTTGTTCAGAACGAAAGAAAGCACAGAGCCCCACATTTTATGTTGTCCTGGAGAGCTTGCAGAGCACTGGGGAAAGGCAGGCAGAGAATTCCCTGCTAGCACCTTCTCTGTGCCTGGGAAGCAGAAGTGTTCCCATTGCTTCGCAGAATCGCTTTTGTGCAGAAAACAGTAACACTTGTTCAGAACGAAAGAAAGCACAGAGCCCCACATTTTATGTTGTCCTGGAGAGCTTGCAGAGCACTGGGGAAATGCAGGTAGAGAATTCCCTGCTCGCACCTTCTCTGTGCCTGGGAAGCAGAAGTGTTCCCATTGCTTCGCAGAATCGCTTTTATGCAGAAAACAGTAACACTTGTTCAGAACGAAAGAAAGCACAGAGCCCCAGATTTTATGTTGTCCTGGAGAGCTTGCAGAGCACTGGGGAAATGCAGGTAGAGAATTCCCTGCTAGCACCTTCTCTGTGCCTGGGAAACAGAAGTGTTCCCATTGCTTCGCAGAATCGCTTTTGTGCAGGAAATACTAACACTTGTTCAGAACGAAAGAAAGCACAGAGCCCCAGATTTGCTGTTGTCCTGGAGAGCTTGCAGAGCACTGGGGAGAGGCAGGCAGAGAATTCCCTGCTAGCACCTTCTCTGTGCCTGGGAAGCAGAAGTGTTCCCATTGCTTCGCAGAATCGCTTTTGTGCAGAAAACAGTAACACTTGTTCAGAACGAAAGGAAGCACAGAGCCCCACATTTTATGTTGTCCTGGAGAGCTTGCAGAGCACTGGGGAAAGGCAGGCAGAGAATTCCTCCTAGAACCTTCTCTGTGCCTGGGAAGCAGAGTATTCACACTGCTTCGCAGAATCGCTTTTGTGCAAAAAACACTAAAACTTGTTCAGAACGAAAGAAAGCACAGAGCCCCACATTTTATGTTGTCCTGGAGAGCTTGCAGAGCACTGGGGAAAGGCAGGCAGAGAATTCCCTGCTAGCACCTTCTCTGTGCCTGGGAAGCAGAAGTGTTCCCATTGCTTCGCAGAATCGCTTTTGTGCAGAAAACAGTAACACTTGTTCAGAACGAAAGAAAGCACAGAGCCCCACATTTTATGTTGTCCTGGAGAGCTTGAAGAGCACTGGGGAAAGGCAGGCAGAGAATTCCCTGCTAGCACCTTCTCTGTGCCTGGGAAGCAGAAGTGTTCCCATTGCTTCGCAGAATCGCTTTTGTGCAGAAAACAGTAACACTTGTTCAGAACGAAAGGAAGCACAGAGCCCCAGAGTTGCTGTTGTCCTGGAGAGCTGGCAGAGCACTGGGGAAAGGCAGGTAGAGAATTCCCTGCTAGCACCTTCTCTGTGCCTGGGAAACAGAAGTGTTCCCATTGCTTCGCAGAATCGCTTTTGTGCAGGAAATACTAACAATTGTTCAGAACGAAAGAAAGCACAGAGCCCCATATTTTATGTTGTCCTGGAGAGCTTGCAGAGCACTGGGGAAATGCAGGTAGAGAATTCCCTGCTAGCACCTTCTCTGTGCCTGGGAAGCAGAAGTGTTCCCATTGCTTCGCAGAATCGCTTTTGTGCAGAAAACAGTAACACTTGTTCAGAACGAAAGAAAGCACAGAGCCCCAGAGTTGCTGTTGTCCTGGAGAGCTTGCATAGCACTGGGGAAAGGCAGGCAGAGAATTGCCTGCTAGCACCTTCTCTGTGCCTGGGAAGTAGAAGTGTTCCCATTGCTTCGCAGAATCGCTTTTGTGCAGAAAACAGTAACTCTTGTTCAGAACGAAAGAAAGCACAGAGCCCCAGATTTGCTGTTGTCCTGGAGAGCTTGCAGAGCACTGGGGAGAGGCAGGCAGAGAATTCCCTGCTAGCACCTTCTCTGTGCCTGGGAAGCAGAAGTGTTCCCATTGCTTCGCAGAATCGCTTTTGTGCAGAAAACAGTAACACTTGTTCAGAACGAAAGAAAGCACAGAGCCCCACATTTTATGTTGTCCTGGAGAGCTTGCAGAGCACTGGGGAAAGGCAGGCAGAGAATTCCTCCTAGCACCTTCTCTGTGCCTGGGAAGCAGAAGTATTCACATTGCTTCGCAGAATCGCTTTTGTGCAAAAAACACTAAAACTTGTTCAGAACGAAAGAAAGCACAGAGCCCCAGAGTTGCTGTTGTCCTAGAGAGCTGGCAGAGCACTGGGGAAAGGCAGGCAGAGAATTCCCTGCTAGCACCTTCTCTGTGCCTGGGAAACAGAAGTGTTCCCATTGCTTCGCAGAATCGCTTTTGTGCAGAAAACAGTAACACTTGTTCACAACGAAAGAAAGCACAGAGCCCCAGATTTTATGTTGTCCTGGAGAGCTTGCAGAGCACTGGGGAAAGGCAGGCAGAGAATTCCCTGCTCGCACCTTCTCTGTGCCTGGGAAGCAGAAGTGTTCCCATTGCTTTGCAGAATCGCTTTTGTGCAGAAAACAGTAACACTTGTTCAGAACGAAAGAAAGCACAGAGCCCCAGATTTTATGTTGTCCTGGAGAGCTTGCAGAGCACTGGGGAAAGGCAGGCAGAGAGTTCCCTGATAGCACCTTCTCTGTGCCTGGGAAGCAGAAGTGTTCACACTGCTTCGCAGAATCGCTTTTGTGCAGAAAACACTAAAACTTGTTCAGAATGAAAGGACGCACAGAGCCCCAGATTTGCTGTTGTCCTGGAGAGCTTGCAGAGCACTGGGGAAAGGCAGGCAGAGAATTGCTTGCTAGCACCTTCTCTGTGCCTGGGAAACAGAAGTGTTCCCATTGCTTCGCAGAATGGCTTTTCTGCAGAAAACAGTAACACTTGTTCAGAACGAAAGAAAGCACAGAGCCCCACATTTTATGTTGTCCTGGAGAGCTTGCAGAGCACTGGGGCAAGGCAGGCAGAGAATTCCTCCTAGCACCTTCTCTGTGCCTGGGAAGCAGAAGTGTTCCCATTGCTTCGCAGAATCGCTTTTGTGCAGAAAACAGTAACACTTGTTCAGAACGAAAGAAAGCACAGAACCCCAGATTTGCTGTTGTCCTGGAGAGCTTGGAGAGCACTGGGGAAAGGCAGGCAGAGAATTCCCTGCTCGCAACTTCTCTGTGCCTGGGAAGCAGAAGTGTTCCCATTGCTTCGCAGAATCGCTTTTGTGCAGAAAACAGTAACACTTGTTCAGAACGAAAGAAAGCACAGAGCCCCAGATTTTATGTTGTCCTGGAGAGCTTGCAGAGCACTGGGGAAAGGCAGGCAGAGAATTCCCTGCTCGCACCTTCTCTGTGCCTGGGAAGCAGAAGTGTTCCCATTGCTTCGCAGAACCGCTTTTGTGCAGAAAACAGTAACACTTGTTCAGAACGAAAGAAAGCACAGAGCCCCAAATTTGCTGTTGTCCTGGAGAGCTTGCAGAACACTGGGGAGAGGCAGGCAGAGAATTCCCTGCTATCACCTTCTCTGTGCCTGGGAAGCAGAAGTGTTCCCATTGCTTCGCAGAATCGCTTTTGTGCAGAAAACAGTAACACTTGTTCAGAACGAAAGAAAGCACAGAGCCCCACATTTTATGTTGTCCTGGAGAGCTTGCAGAGCACTGGGGAAATGCAGGTAGAGAATTCCCTGCTAGCACCTTCTCTGTGCCTGGGAAACAGAAGTGTTCCCATTGCTTCGCAGAATCGCTTTTGTGCAGAAAACAGTAACACTTGTTCAGAACGAAAGAAAGCACAGAGCCCCAGATTTTATGTTGTCCTGGAGAGCTTGCAGAGCACTGGGGAAAGGCAGGCAGAGAATTCCCTGCTAGCACCTTCTCTGTGCCTGGGAAGCAGAAGTGTTCCCATTGCTTTGCAGAATCGCTTTTGTGCAGAAAACAGTAACACTTGTTCAGAACGAAAGAAAGCACAGAGCCCCAGATTTTATGTTGTCCTAGAGAGCTTGCAGAGCACTGGGGAAAGGCAGGCAGAGAGTTCCCTGCTAGCACCTTCTCTGTGCCTGGGAAGCAGAAGTGTTCACACTGCTTCGCAGAATCGCTATTGTGCAGAAAACACTAAAACTTGTTCAGAATGAAAGGACGCACAGAGCCCCAGATTTGCTGTTGTCCTGGAGAGCTTGCAGAGCACTGGGGAAAGGCAGGCAGAGAATTGCTTGCTAGCACCTTCTCTGTGCCTGGGAAACAGAAGTGTTCCCATTGCTTCGCAGAATCGCTTTTATGCAGAAAACAGTAACACTTGTTCAGAACGAAAGAAAGCACAGAGCCCCAGATTTGCTGTTGTCCTGGAGAGCTTGCAGAGCACTGGGGCAAGGCAGGCAGAGAATTCCTCCTAGCACCTTCTCTGTGCCTGGGAAGCAGGAGTGTTCCCATTGCTTCGCAGAATCGCTTTTGTGCAGAAAACAGTAACACTTGTTCAGAACGAAAGAAAGCACAGAACCCCAGATTTGCTGTTGTCCTGGAGAGCTTGGAGAGCACTGGGGAAAGGCAGGTAGAGAATTCCCTGCTCGCACCTTCTCTGTGCCTGGGAAGCAGAAGTGTTCCCATTGCTTCGCAGAATCGCTTTTGTGCAGAAAACAGTAACACTTGTTCAGAACGAAAGAAAGCACAGAGCCCCAGATTTGCTGTTGTCCTGGAGAGCTTGCAGAGCACTGGGGAAAGGCAGGCAGAGAATTCCCTGCTAGCACCTTCTCTGTGCCTGGGAAGCAGATGTGTTCACACTGCTTCGCAGAATCGGTTTTGTGCAGAATACACTAAAACTTGTTCAGAATGAAAGGACGCACAGAGCCCCAGATTTGCTGTTGTCCTGGAGAGCTTGCAGAGCACTGGGGAAAGGCAGGCAGAGAGTTCCCTGCTAGCACCTTCTCTGTGCCTGGGAAGCAGAAGTGTTCCCATTGCTTCGCAGAATCGCTTTTGTGCAGAAAACAGTAACACTTGTTCAGAACGAAAGAAAGCACAGAGCCCCACATTTTATGTTGTCCTGGAGAGCTTGCAGAGGACTGGGGAAAGGCAGGTAGAGAATTCCCTGCTCGCACCTTCTCTGTGCCTGGGAAGCAGAAGTGTTCCCATTGCTTCGCAGAATCGCTTTTGTGCAGAAAACAGTAACACTTGTTCAGAACGAAAGAAAGCGCAGAACCCCAGATTTGCTGTTGTCCTGGAGAGCTTGCAGAGCACTGGGGAAAGGCAGGCAGAGAATTCCCTGCTAGCACCTTCTCTGTGCCTGGGAAGCAGAAGTGTTCCCATTGCTTCGCAGAATCGCTTTTGTGCAGAAAACAGTAACACTTGTTCAGAACGAAAGAAAGCACAGAGCCCCAGATTTGCTGTTGTCCTGGAGAGCTTGCAGAGCACTGGGGAAAGGCAGGCAGAGAATTCCTCCTAGCACCTTCTCTGTGCCTGGGAAGCAGAAGTGTTCACACTGCTTCGCAGAATCGCTTTTGTGCAAAAAACACTAAAACTTGTTCAGAACGAAAGAAAGCACAGAGCCCCACATTTTATGTTGTCCTGGAGAGCTTGCAGAGCACTGGGGAAAGGCAGGCAGAGAATTCCCTGCTAGCACCTTCTCTGTGCCTGGGAAGCAGAAGTGTTCCCATTGCTTCGCAGAATCGCTTTTGTGCAGAAAACAGTAACACTTGTTCAGAACGAAAGAAAGCACAGAGCCCCACATTTTATGTTGTCCTGGAGAGCTTGCAGAGCACTGGGGAAATGCAGGTAGAGAATTCCCTGCTCGCACCTTCTCTGTGCCTGGGAAGCAGAAGTGTTCCCATTGCTTCGCAGAATCGCTTTTATGCAGAAAACAGTAACACTTGTTCAGAACGAAAGAAAGCACAGAGCCCCAGATTTTATGTTGTCCTGGAGAGCTTGCAGAGCACTGGGGAAATGCAGGTAGAGAATTCCCTGCTAGCACCTTCTCTGTGCCTGGGAAACAGAAGTGTTCCCATTGCTTCGCAGAATCGCTTTTGTGCAGGAAATACTAACACTTGTTCAGAACGAAAGAAAGCACAGAGCCCCAGATTTGCTGTTGTCCTGGAGAGCTTGCAGAGCACTGGGGAGAGGCAGGCAGAGAATTCCCTGCTAGCACCTTCTCTGTGCCTGGGAAGCAGAAGTGTTCCCATTGCTTCGCAGAATCGCTTTTGTGCAGAAAACAGTAACACTTGTTCAGAACGAAAGGAAGCACAGAGCCCCACATTTTATGTTGTCCTGGAGAGCTTGCAGAGCACTGGGGAAAGGCAGGCAGAGAATTCCTCCTAGAACCTTCTCTGTGCCTGGGAAGCAGAGTATTCACACTGCTTCGCAGAATCGCTTTTGTGCAAAAAACACTAAAACTTGTTCAGAACGAAAGAAAGCACAGAGCCCCACATTTTATGTTGTCCTGGAGAGCTTGCAGAGCACTGGGGAAAGGCAGGCAGAGAATTCCCTGCTAGCACCTTCTCTGTGCCTGGGAAGCAGAAGTGTTCCCATTGCTTCGCAGAATCGCTTTTGTGCAGAAAACAGTAACACTTGTTCAGAACGAAAGAAAGCACAGAGCCCCACATTTTATGTTGTCCTGGAGAGCTTGAAGAGCACTGGGGAAAGGCAGGCAGAGAATTCCCTGCTAGCACCTTCTCTGTGCCTGGGAAGCAGAAGTGTTCCCATTGCTTCGCAGAATCGCTTTTGTGCAGAAAACAGTAACACTTGTTCAGAACGAAAGGAAGCACAGAGCCCCAGAGTTGCTGTTGTCCTGGAGAGCTGGCAGAGCACTGGGGAAAGGCAGGTAGAGAATTCCCTGCTAGCACCTTCTCTGTGCCTGGGAAACAGAAGTGTTCCCATTGCTTCGCAGAATCGCTTTTGTGCAGGAAATACTAACAATTGTTCAGAACGAAAGAAAGCACAGAGCCCCATATTTTATGTTGTCCTGGAGAGCTTGCAGAGCACTGGGGAAATGCAGGTAGAGAATTCCCTGCTAGCACCTTCTCTGTGCCTGGGAAGCAGAAGTGTTCCCATTGCTTCGCAGAATCGCTTTTGTGCAGAAAACAGTAACACTTGTTCAGAACGAAAGAAAGCACAGAGCCCCAGAGTTGCTGTTGTCCTGGAGAGCTTGCATAGCACTGGGGAAAGGCAGGCAGAGAATTGCCTGCTAGCACCTTCTCTGTGCCTGGGAAGTAGAAGTGTTCCCATTGCTTCGCAGAATCGCTTTTGTGCAGAAAACAGTAACTCTTGTTCAGAACGAAAGAAAGCACAGAGCCCCAGATTTGCTGTTGTCCTGGAGAGCTTGCAGAGCACTGGGGAGAGGCAGGCAGAGAATTCCCTGCTAGCACCTTCTCTGTGCCTGGGAAGCAGAAGTGTTCCCATTGCTTCGCAGAATCGCTTTTGTGCAGAAAACAGTAACACTTGTTCAGAACGAAAGAAAGCACAGAGCCCCACATTTTATGTTGTCCTGGAGAGCTTGCAGAGCACTGGGGAAAGGCAGGCAGAGAATTCCTCCTAGCACCTTCTCTGTGCCTGGGAAGCAGAAGTATTCACATTGCTTCGCAGAATCGCTTTTGTGCAAAAAACACTAAAACTTGTTCAGAACGAAAGAAAGCACAGAGCCCCAGAGTTGCTGTTGTCCTAGAGAGCTGGCAGAGCACTGGGGAAAGGCAGGCAGAGAATTCCCTGCTAGCACCTTCTCTGTGCCTGGGAAGCAGAAGTGTTCCCATTGCTTCGCAGAATCGCTTTTGTGCAGAAAACAGTAACACTTGTTCACAACGAAAGAAAGCACAGAGCCCCAGATTTTATGTTGTCCTGGAGAGCTTGCAGAGCACTGGGGAAAGGCAGGCAGAGAATTCCCTGCTCGCACCTTCTCTGTGCCTGGGAAGCAGAAGTGTTCCCATTGCTTTGCAGAATCGCTTTTGTGCAGAAAACAGTAACACTTGTTCAGAACGAAAGAAAGCACAGAGCCCCAGATTTTATGTTGTCCTGGAGAGCTTGCAGAGCACTGGGGAAAGGCAGGCAGAGAGTTCCCTGATAGCACCTTCTCTGTGCCTGGGAAGCAGAAGTGTTCACACTGCTTCGCAGAATCGCTTTTGTGCAGAAAACACTAAAACTTGTTCAGAATGAAAGGACGCACAGAGCCCCAGATTTGCTGTTGTCCTGGAGAGCTTGCAGAGCACTGGGGAAAGGCAGGCAGAGAATTGCTTGCTAGCACCTTCTCTGTGCCTGGGAAACAGAAGTGTTCCCATTGCTTCGCAGAATGGCTTTTCTGCAGAAAACAGTAACACTTGTTCAGAACGAAAGAAAGCACAGAGCCCCACATTTTATGTTGTCCTGGAGAGCTTGCAGAGCACTGGGGCAAGGCAGGCAGAGAATTCCTCCTAGCACCTTCTCTGTGCCTGGGAAGCAGAAGTGTTCCCATTGCTTCGCAGAATCGCTTTTGTGCAGAAAACAGTAACACTTGTTCAGAACGAAAGAAAGCACAGAACCCCAGATTTGCTGTTGTCCTGGAGAGCTTGGAGAGCACTGGGGAAAGGCAGGCAGAGAATTCCCTGCTCGCAACTTCTCTGTGCCTGGGAAGCAGAAGTGTTCCCATTGCTTCGCAGAATCGCTTTTGTGCAGAAAACAGTAACACTTGTTCAGAACGAAAGAAAGCACAGAGCCCCAGATTTTATGTTGTCCTGGAGAGCTTGCAGAGCACTGGGGAAATGCAGGTAGAGAATTCCCTGCTCGCACCTTCTCTGTGCCTGGGAAGCAGAAGTGTTCCCATTGCTTCGCAGAACCGCTTTTGTGCAGAAAACAGTAACACTTGTTCAGAACGAAAGAAAGCACAGAGCCCCAAATTTGCTGTTGTCCTGGAGAGCTTGCAGAACACTGGGGAGAGGCAGGCAGAGAATTCCCTGCTATCACCTTCTCTGTGCCTGGGAAGCAGAAGTGTTCCCATTGCTTCGCAGAATCGCTTTTGTGCAGAAAACAGTAACACTTGTTCAGAACGAAAGAAAGCACAGAGCCCCACATTTTATGTTGTCCTGGAGAGCTTGCAGAGCACTGGGGAAAGGCAGGCAGAGAATTCCTCCTAGCACCTTCTCTGTGCCTGGGAAGCAGAAGTGTTCACACTGCTTCGCAGAATCGCTTTTGTGCAAAAAACACTAAAACTTGTTCAGAACGAAAGAAAGCACAGAGCCCCAGATTTGCTGTTGTCCTGGAGAGCTTGCAGAGCACTGCGGAAAGGCAGGCAGAGAATTCCTCCTAGCACCTTCTCTGTGCCTGGGAAGCAGAAGTGTTCCCATTGCTTCGCAGAATCGCTTTTGTGCAAAAAACACTAAAACTTGTTCAGAACGAAAGAAAGCACAGAGCCCCAGAGTTGCTGTTGTCCTAGAGAGCTGGCAGAGCACTGGGGAAAGGCAGGCAGAGAATTCCCTGCTAGCACCTTCTCTGTGCCTGGGAAACAGAAGTGTTCCCATTGCTTCGCAGAATCGCTTTTGTGCAGAAAACAGTAACACTTGTTCAGAACGAAAGAAAGCACAGAGCCCCACATTTTATGTTGTCCTGGAGAGCTTGCAGAGCACTGGGGAAAGGCAGGTAGAGAATTCCCTGCTCGCACCTTCTCTGTGCCTGGGAAGCAGAAGTGTTCCCATTGCTTTGCAGAATCGCTTTTGTGCAGAAAACAGTAACACTTGTTCAGAACGAAAGAAAGCACAGAGCCCCACATTTTATGTTGTCCTGGAGAGCTTGCAGAGCACTGGGGAAATGCAGGCAGAGAATTCCCTGCTCGCACCTTCTCTGTGCCTGGGAAGCAGAAGTGTTCCCATTGCTTCGCAGAATCGCTTTTGTGCAGAAAACAGTAACACTTGTTCAGAACGAAAGAAAGCACAGAGCCCCAGATTTGCTGTTGTCTTGGAGAGCTTGCAGAACACTGGGGAGAGGCAGGCAGAGAATTCCCTGCTATCACCTTCTCTGTGCCTGGGAAGCAGAAGTGTTCCCATTGCTTCGCAGAATCGCTTTTGTGCAGAAAACAGTAACACTTGTTCAGAACGAAAGAAAGCACAGAGCCCCACATTTTATGTTGTCCTGGAGAGCTTGCAGAGCACTGGGGAAAGGCAGGCAGAGAATTCCTCCTAGCACCTTCTCTGTGCCTGGGAAGCAGAAGTGTTCACACTGCTTCGCAGAATCGCTTTTGTGCAAAAAACACTAAAACTTGTTCAGAACGAAAGAAAGCACAGAGCCCCAGAGTTGCTGTTGTCCTAGAGAGCTGGCAGAGCACTGGGGAAAGGCAGGCAGAGAATTCCCTGCTAGCACCTTCTCTGTGCCTGGGAAACAGAAGTGTTCCCATTGCTTCGCAGAATCGCTTTTGTGCAGAAAACAGTAACACTTGTTCAGAACGAAAGAAAGCACAGAGCCCCACATTTTATGTTGTCCTGGAGAGCTTGCAGAGCACTGGGGAAAGGCAGGTAGAGAATTCCCTGCTCGCACCTTCTCTGTGCCTGGGAAGCAGAAGTGTTCCCATTGCTTCGCAGAATCGCTTTTGTGCAGAAAACAGTAACACTTGTTCAGAACGAAAGAAAGCACAGAGCCCCACATTTTATGTTGTCCTGGAGAGCTTGCAGAGCACTGGGGAAATGCAGGCAGAGAATTCCCTGCTCGCACCTTCTCTGTGCCTGGGAAGCAGAAGTGTTCCCATTGCTTCGCAGAACCGCTTTTGTGCAGAAAACAGTAACACTTGTTCAGAACGAAAGAAAGCACAGAGCCCCAGATTTGCTGTTGTCTTGGAGAGCTTGCAGAACACTGGGGAGAGGCAGGCAGAGAATTCCCTGCTATCACCTTCTCTGTGCCTGGGAAGCAGAAGTGTTCCCATTGCTTCGCAGAATCGCTTTTGTGCAGAAAACAGTAACACTTGTTCAGAACGAAAGGAAGCACAGAGCCCCACATTTTATGTTGTCCTGGAGAGCTTGCAGAGCACTGGGGAAAGGCAGGCAGAGAATTCCTCCTAGCACCTTCTCTGTGCCTGGGAAGCAGAAGTGTTCACACTGCTTCGCAGAATCGCTTTTGTGCAAAAAACACTAAAACTTGTTCAGAACGAAAGAAAGCACAGAGCCCCAGATTTGCTGTTGTCCTGGAGAGCTTGCAGAGCACTGGGGAAAGGCAGGCAGAGAATTCCTCCTAGCACCTTCTCTGTGCCTGGGAAGCAGAAGTATTCAGATTGCTTCGCAGAATCACTTTTGTGCAAAAAACACTAAAACTTGTTCAGAACGAAAGAAAGCACAGAGCCCCACATTTTATGTTGTCCTAGAGAGCTGGCAGAGCACTGGGGAAAGGCAGGCAGAGAATTCCCTGCTAGCACCTTCTCTGTGCCTGGGAAACAGAAGTGTTCCCATTGCTTCGCAGAATCGCTTTTGTGCAGAAAACAGTAACACTTGTTCAGAACGAAAGAAAGCACAGAGCCCCAGATTTTATGTTGTCCTGGAGAGCTTGCAGAGCACTGGGGAAAGGCAGGCAGAGAATTCCCTGCTAGCACCTTCTCTGTGCCTGGGAAGCAGAAGTGTTCCCATTGCTTCGCAGAATCGCTTTTGTGCAGAAAACAGTAACACTTGTTCAGAACGAAAGAAAGCACAGAGCCCCAGATTTTATGTTGTCCTGGAGAGCTTGCAGAGCACTGGGGCAAGGCAGGCAGAGAATTCCTCCTAGCACCTTCTCTGTGCCTGGGAAGCAGGAGTGTTCCCATTGCTTCGCAGAATCGCTTTTGTGCAGAAAACAGTAACACTTGTTCAGAACGAAAGAAAGCACAGAACCCCAGATTTGCTGTTGTCCTGGAGAGCTTGGAGAGCACTGAGGAAAGGCAGGTAGAGAATTCCCTGCTCGCACCTTCTCTGTGCCTGGGAAGCAGAAGTGTTCCCATTGCTTCGCAGAATCGCTTTTGTGCAGAAAACAGTAACACTTGTTCAGAACGAAAGAAAGCACAGAGCCCCAGATTTGCTGTTGTCCTGGAGAGCTTGCAGAGCACTGGGGAAAGGCAGGCAGAGAATTCCTCCTAGCACCTTCTCTGTGCCTGGGAAGCAGAAGTGTTCACACTGCTTCGCAGAATCGCTTTTGTGCAAAAAACACTAACACTTGTTCAGAACGAAAGAAAGCGCAGAGCCCCAGATTTGCTGTTGTCCTGGAGAGCTTGCAGAGCACTGGGGAAAGGCAGGCAGAGAATTCCCTGCTAGCACCTTCTCTGTGCCTGGGAAACAGAAGTGTTCCCATTGCTTCGCAGAATCGCTTTTGTGCAGAAAACAGTAACACTTGTTCACAACGAAAGAAAGCACAGAGCCCCAGATTTTATGTTGTCCTGGAGAGCTTGCAGAGCACTGGGGAAAGGCAGGCAGAGAATTCCCTGCTAGCACCTTCTCTGTGCCTGGGAAGCAGAAGTGTTCACACTGCTTCGCAGAATCGCTTTTGTGCAAAAAACACTAAAACTTGTTCAGAACGAAAGAAAGCACAGAGCCCCAGATTTGCTGTTGTCCTGGAGAGCTTGCAGAGCACTGGGGAAAGGCAGGCAGAGAATTCCCTGCTAGCACCTTCTCTGTGCCTGGGAAACAGAAGTGTTCCCATTGCTTCGCAGAATCGCTTTTGTGCAGAAAACAGTAACACTTGTTCAGAACGAAAGAAAGCACAGAGTCCCACATTTTATGTTGTCCTGGAGAGCTTGCAGAGCACTGGGGAAAGGCAGGCAGAGAATTCCCTGCTAGCACCTTCTCTGTGCCTGGGAAGCAGAAGTGTTCCCATTGCTTCGCAGAATCGCTTTTATGCAGAAAACAGTAACACTTGTTCAGAACGAAAGAAAGCACAGAGCCCCAGATTTGCTGTTGTCCTGGAGAGCTTGCAGAGCACTGGGGAAATGCAGGTAGAGAATTCCCTGCTAGCACCTTCTCTGTGCCTGGGAAACAGAAGTGTTCCCATTGCTTAGCAGAATCGCTTTTGTGCAGGAAATACTAACAATTGTTCAGAACGAAAGAAAGCACAGAGCCCCACATTTTATGTTGTCCTGGAGAGCTTGCAGAGCACTGGGGAAATGCAGGTAGAGAATTCCCTGCTAGCACCTTCTCTGTGCCTGGGAAGCAGAAGTGTTCCCATTGCTTCGCAGAATCGCTTTTGTGCAGAAAACAGTAACACTTGTTCAGAACGAAAGAAAGCACAGAGCCCCAGATTTGCTGTTGTCCTGGAGAGCTTGCAGAGCACTGGGGAAAGGCAGGCAGAGAATTCCTCCTAGCACCTTCTCTGTGCCTGGGAAGCAGAAGTGTTCCCATTGCTTCGCAGAAACGGTTTTGTGCAGAAAACAGTAACACTTGTTCAGAACGAAAGAATGCACAGAGCCCCACATTTTATGTTGTCCTGGAGAGCTTGCAGAGCACTGGGGAAATGCAGGTAGAGAATTCCCTGCTAGCACCTTCTCTGTGCCTGGGAAGCAGATGTGTTCACACTGCTTCGCAGAATCGGTTTTGTGCAGAATACACTAAAACTTGTTCAGAATGAAAGGACGCACAGAGCCCCAGATTTGCTGTTGTCCTGGAGAGCTTGCAGAGCACTGGGGAGAGGCAGGCAGAGAATTCCCTGCTAGCACCTTCTCTGTGCCTGGGAAACAGAAGTGTTCCCATTGCTTCGCAGAACCGCTTTTGTGCAGAAAACAGTAACACTTGTTCAGAACGAAAGAAAGCACAGAGCTCCAGATTTGCTGTTGTCCTGGAGAGCTTGCAGAGCACTGGGGAAAGGCAGGCAGAGAATTCCCTGCTAGCACCTTCTCTGTGCCTGGGAAGCAGAAGTGTTCCCATTGCTTCGCAGAATCGCTTTTGTGCAGAAAACAGTAACACTTGTTCAGAACGAAAGAAAGCACAGAGCCCCAGAGTTGCTGTTGTCCTAGAGAGCTGGCAGAGCACTGGGGAAAGGCAGGCAGAGAATTCCCTGCTAGCACCTTCTCTGTGCCTGGGAAACAGAAGTGTTCCCATTGCTTCGCAGAATCGCTTTTGTGCAGAAAACAGTAACACTTGTTCAGAACGAAAGAAAGCACAGAGCACCAGATTTTATGTTGTCCTGGAGAGCTTGCAGAGCACTGGGGAAAGGCAGGCAGAGAATTCCCTGCTAGCACCTTCTCTGTGCCTGGGAAGCAGAAGTGTTCCCATTGCTTTGCAGAATCGCTTTTGTGCAGAAAACAGTAACACTTGTTCAGAACGAAAGAAAGCACAGAGCCCCAGATTTTATGTTGTCCTGGAGAGCTTGCAGAGCACTGGGGAAAGGCAGGAAGAGAGTTCCCTCATAGCACCTTCTCTGTGCCTGGGAAGCAGAAGTGTTCACACTGCTTCGCAGAATCGCTTTTGTGCAGAAAACACTAAAACTTGTTCAGAATGAAAGGACGCACAGAGCCCCAGATTTGCTGTTGTCCTGCAGAGCTTGCAGAGCACTGGGGAAAGGCAGGCAGAGAATTGCTTGCTAGCACCTTCTCTGTGCCTGGGAAACAGAAGTGTTCCCATTGCTTCGCAGAATCGCTTTTGTGCAGAAAACAGTAACACTTGTTCAGAACGAAAGAAAGCACAGAGCCCCACATTTTATGTTCTCCTGGAGAGCTTGCAGAGCACTGGGGCAAGGCAGGCAGAGAATTCCTCCTAGCACCTTCTCTGTGCCTGGGAAGCAGAAGTGTTCCCATTGCTTCGCAGAATCGCTTTTGTGCAAAAAACACTAAAACTTGTTCAGAAAGAAAGAAATCACAGAGCCCAGATTTGCTGTTGTCCTGGAGAGCTTGCAGAGCACTGGGGAGAGGCAGGCAGAGAATTCCCTGCTAGCACCTTCTCTGTGCCTGGGAAGCAGAAGTGTTCCCATTGCTTCGCAGAATCGCTTTTGTGCAGAAAACAGTAACACTTGTTCAGAACGAAAGAAAGCACAGAGCCCCAGATTTGCTGTTGTCCTGGAGAGCTTGCAGAGCACTGGGGAAAGGCAGGCAGAGAATTCCCTGCTAGCACCTTCTCTGTGCCTGGGAAGCAGAAGTGTTCCCATTGCTTCGCAGAATCGCTTTTATGCAGAAAACAGTAACACTTGTTCAGAACAAAAGAAAGCACAGAGCCCCAGATTTGCTGTTGTCCTGGAGAGCTTGCAGAGCACTGGGGAAATGCAGGTAGAGAATTCCCTGCTAGCACCTTCTCTGTGCCTGGGAAACAGAAGTGTTCCCATTGCTTAGCAGAATCGCTTTTGTGCAGGAAATACTAACAATTGTTCAGAACGAAAGAAAGCACAGAGCCCCACATTTTATGTTGTCCTGGAGAGCTTGCAGAGCACTGGGGAAATGCAGGTAGAGAATTCCCTGCTAGCACCTTCTCTGTGCCTGGGAAGCAGAAGTGTTCCCATTGCTTCGCAGAATCGCTTTTGTGCAGAAAACAGTAACACTTGTTCAGAACGAAAGAAAGCACAGAGCCCCAGATTTGCTGTTGTCCTGGAGAGCTTGCATAGCACTGGGGAAAGGCAGGCAGAGAATTCCCTGCTAGCACCTTCTCTGTGCCTGGGAAGCAGAAGTGTTCCCATTGCTTCGCAGAAACGGTTTTGTGCAGAAAACAGTAACACTTGTTCAGAACGAAAGAATGCACAGAGCCCCACATTTTATGTTGTCCTGGAGAGCTTGCAGAGCACTGGGGAAATGCAGGTAGAGAATTCCCTGCTAGCACCTTCTCTGTGCCTGGGAAGCAGATGTGTTCAAACTGCTTCGCAGAATCGGTTTTGTGCAGAATACACTAAAACTTGTTCAGAATGAAAGGACGCACAGAGCCCCAGATTTGCTGTTGTCCTGGAGAGCTTGCAGAGCACTGGGGAGAGGCAGGCAGAGAATTCCCTGCTAGCACCTTCTCTGTGCCTGGGAAACAGAAGTGTTCCCATTGCTTCGCAGAATCGCTTTTGTGCAGAAAACAGTAACACTTGTTCAGAACGAAAGAAAGCACAGAGCCCCACATTTTATGTTGTCCTGGAGAGCTTGAAGAGCACTGGGGAAAGGCAGGCAGAGAATTCCCTGCTAGCACCTTCTCTGTGCCTGGGAAGCAGAAGTGTTCACATTGCTTCGCAGAATCGCTTTTGTGCAGAAAACAGTAACACTTGTTCAGAACGAAAGAAAGCACAGAGCCCCAGAGTTGCTGTTGTCCTAGAGAGCTGGCAGAGCACTGGGGAAAGGCAGGCAGAGAATTCCCTGCTAGCACCTTCTCTGTGCCTGGGAAACAGAAGTGTTCCCATTGCTTCGCAGAATCGCTTTTGTGCAGAAAACAGTAACACTTGTTCAGAACGAAAGAAAGCACAGAGCACCAGATTTTATGTTGTCCTGGAGAGCTTGCAGAGCACTGGGGAAAGGCAGGCAGAGAATTCCCTGCTAGCACCTTCTCTGTGCCTGGGAAGTAGAAGTGTTCCCATTGCTTCGCAGAATCGCTTTTGTGCAGAAAACAGTAACACTTGTTCAGAACGAAAGAAAGCACAGAGCCCCATATTTGCTGTTGTCCTGGAGAGCTTGCAGAGCACTGGGGAGAGGCAGGCAGAGAATTCCCTGCTATCACCTTCTCTGTGCCTGGGAAGCAGAAGTGTTCCCATTGCTTCGCAGAATCGCTTTTGTGCAGAAAACAGTAACACTTGTTCAGAACGAAAGAAAGCACAGAGCCCCACATTTTATGTTGTCCTGGAGAGCTTGCAGAGCACTGGGGAAAGGCAGGCAGAGAATTCCTCCTAGCACCTTCTCTGTGCCTGGGAAGCAGAAGTATTCACACTGCTTCGCAGAATCGCTTTTGTGCAAAAAAACACTAAAACTTGTTCAGAACGAAAGAAAGCACAGAGCCCCACATTTTATGTTGTCCTGGAGAGCTTGCAGAGCACTGGGGAAAGGCAGGCAGAGAATTCCCTGCTACCACCTTCTCTGTGCCTGGGAAGCAGGAGTGTTCCCATTGCTTCGCAGAATCGCTTTTGTGCAGAAAACAGTAACACTTGTTCAGAACGAAAGAAAGCACAGAGCCCCACATTTTATGTTGTCCTGGAGAGCTTGCAGAGCACTGGGGAAAGGCAGGCAGAGAATTCCCTGCTAGCACCTTCTCTGTTCCTGGGAAGCAGGAGTGTTCCCATTGCTTCGCAGAATCGCTTTTGTGCAGAAAACAGTAACACTTGTTCAGAACGAAAGAAAGCACAGAGCCCCACATTTTATGTTGTCCTGGAGAGCTTGCAGAGCACTGGGGAAAGGCAGGCAGAGAATTCCTCCTAGCACCTTCTCTGTGCCTGGGAAGCAGGAGTGTTCCCATTGCTTCGCAGAATCGCTTTTGTGCAGAAAACAGTAACACTTGGTCAGAACGAAAGAAAGCACAGAGCCCCAGATTTTATGTTGTCCTGGAGAGCTTGCAGAGGACTGGGGAAATGCAGGTAGAGAATTCCCTGCTCGCACCTTCTCTGTGCCTGGGAAGCAGAAGTGTTCCCATTGCTTCGTAGAATCGCTTTTGTGCAGAAAACAGTAACACTTGTTCAGAACGAAAGAAAGCACAGAGCCCCACATTTTATGTTGTCCTGGAGAGCTTGCAGAGCACTGGGGAAATGCAGGTAGAGAATTCCCTGCTAGCACCTTCTCTGTGCCTGGGAAACAGAAGTGTTCCCATTGCTTCGCAGAATCGCTTTTGTGCAGAAAACAGTAACACTTGTTCAGAACGAAAGAAAGCACAGAGCCCCACATTTTATGTTGTCCTGGAGAGCTTGCAGAGCACTGGGGCAAGGCAGGCAGAGAATTCCTCCTAGCACCTTCTCTGTGCCTGGGAAGCAGAAGTGTTCCCATTGCTTCGCAGAATCGCTTTTGTGCAGAAAACAGTAACACTTGTTCAGAACGAAAGAAATCACAGAGCCCAGATTTGCTGTTGTCCTGGAGAGCTTGCAGAGCACTGGGGAAAGGCAGGCAGAGAATTCCCTGCTTGCACCTTCTCTGTGCCTGGGAAGCAGAAGTGTTCCCATTGCTTCGCAGAATCGCTTTTGTGCAGAAAACAGTAACACTTGTTCAGAACGAAAGAAAGCACAGAGCCCCAGATTTGCTGTTGTCCTGGAGAGCTTGCAGAGCACTGGGGAAAGGCAGGCAGAGAATTCCCTGCTAGCACCTTCTCTGTGCCTGGGAAGCAGATGTGTTCACACTGCTTCGCAGAATCGGTTTTGTGCAGAATACACTAAAACTTGTTCAGAATGAAAGGACGCACAGAGCCCCAGATTTGCTGTTGTCCTGGAGAGCTTGCAGATCACTGGGGAAAGGCAGGCAGAGAATTCCTCCTAGCACCTTCTCTGTGCCTGGGAAGTAGAAGTGTTCCCATTGTTTCGCAGAATCGCTTTTGTGCAGAAAACAATAACTCTTGTTCAGAACGAAAGAAAGCACAGAGCCCCAGATTTGCTGTTGTCCTGGAGAGCTTGCAGAGCACTGGGGAGAGGCAGGCAGAGAATTCCCTGCTAGCACCTTCTCTGTGCCTGGGAAGCAGAAGTGTTCCCATTGCTTCGCAGAATCGTTTTTGTGCAGAAAACAGTAACACTTGTTCAGAACGAAAGAAAGCACAGAGCCCCAGATTTGCTGTTGTCCTGGAGAGCTTGCAGAGCACTGGGGAAAGGCAGGCAGAGAATTCCTCCTAGCACCTTCTCTGTGCCTGGGAAGCAGAAGTATTCACACTGCTTCGCAGAATCGCTTTTGTGCAAAAAATACTAAAACTTGTTCAGAACGAAAGAAAGCACAGAGCCCCACATTTTATGTTGTCCTGGAGAGCTTGCAGAGCACTGGGGAAAGGCAGGCAGAGAATTCCTCCTAGCACCTTCTCTGTGCCTGGGAAGCAGAAGTGTTCACATTGCTTCGCAGAATCGCTTTTGTGCAGAAAACAGTAACACTTGTTCAGAACGAAAGAAAGCACAGAGCCCCAGAGTTGCTGTTGTCCTGGAGAGCTGGCAGAGCACTGGGGAAAGGCAGGCAGAGAATTCCCTGCTAGCACCTTCTCTGTGCCTGGGAAACAGAAGTGTTCACATTGCTTCGCAGAATCGCTTTTGTGCAGAAAACAGTAACACTTGTTCAGAACGAAAGAAAGCACAGAGCCCCAGAGTTGCTGTTGTCCTGGAGAGCTGGCAGAGCACTGGGGAAAGGCAGGCAGAGAATTCCCTGCTAGCACCTTCTCTGTGCCTGGGAAACAGAAGTGTTCCCATTGCTTCGCAGAATCGCTTTTGTGCAGAAAACAGTAACACTTGTTCAGAACGAAAGAAAGCACAGAGCCCCAGATTTGCTGTTGTCCTGGAGAGCTTGCAGAGCACTGGGGAAATGCAGGTAGAGAATTCCCTGCTAGCACCTTCTCTGTGCCTGGGAAGATGAAGTGTTCCCATTGCTTCGCAGAATCGCTTTTGTGCAGAAAACAGTAACACTTGTTCAGAACGAAAGAAAGCACAGAGCCCCACATTTTATGTTGTCCTGGAGAGCTTGCAGAGCACTGGGGCAAGGCAGGCAGAGAATTCCTCCTAGCACCTTCTCTGTGCCTGGGAAGCAGGAGTGTTCCCATTGCTTCGCAGAATCGCTTTTGTGCAAAAAACACTAAAACTTGTTCAGAACGAAAGAAATCACAGAGCCCAGATTTGCTGTTGTCCTGGAGAGCTTGCAGAGCACTGGGGAAAGGCAGGCAGAGAATTGCCTGCTAGCACCTTCTCTGTGCCTGGGAAGCAGAAGTGTTCCCATTGCTTCGCAGAATCGCTTTTGTGCAGAAAACAGTAACACTTGTTCAGAACGAAAGAAAGCACAGAGCCCCACATTTTATGTTGTCCTGGAGAGCTTGCAGAGGACTGGGGAAATGCAGGTAGAGAATTCCCTGCTCGCACCTTCTCTGTGCCTGGGAAGCAGAAGTGTTCCCATTGCTTCGTAGAATCGCTTTTGTGCAGAAAACAGTAACACTTGTTCAGAACGAAAGAAAGCACAGAGCCCCACATTTTATGTTGTCCTGGAGAGCTTGCAGAGCACTGGGGAAAGGCAGGCAGAGAATTCCCTGCTATCACCTTCTCTGTGCCTGGGAAACAGAAGTGTTCCCATTGCTTCGCAGAATCGCTTTTGTGCAGAAAACAGTAACACTTGTTCAGAACGAAAGAAAGCACAGAGCCCCACATTTTATGTTGTCCTGGAGAGCTTGCAGAGCACTGGGGAAATGCAGGCAGAGAATTCCCTGCTAGCACCTTCTCTGTGCCTGGGAAGCAGAAGTGTTCCCATTGCTTCGCAGAATCGCTTTTGTGCAGAAAACAGTAACACTTGTTCAGAACGAAAGAAAGCACAGAGCCCCAGATTTGCTGTTGTCCTGGAGAGCTTGTAGAGCACTGGTGAAAGGCAGGCATACAATTCCCTGCTAGCACCTTCTCTGTGCTTGGGAAGCAGATGTGTTCACACTGCTTCGCAGAATCGCTTTTGTGCAGAATACACTAAAACTTGTTGAGAATGAAAGGACGCACAGAGCCCCAGATTCTATGTTGTCCTGGAGAGCTTGCAGAGCACTGGGGAAAGGCAGGCAGAGAATTCCCTGCTAGCACCTTCTCTGTGCCTGGGAAGCAGAAGTGTTCACACTGCTTCGCAGAATCGCTTTTGTGCAGAAAACACTAAAACTTGTTCAGAATGAAAGGACGCACAGAGCCCCAGATTTGCTGTTGTCCTGCAGAGCTTGCAGAGCACTGGGGAAAGGCAGGCAGAGAATTGCTTGCTAGCACCTTCTCTGTGCCTGGGAAACAGAAGTGTTCCCATTGCTTCGCAGAATCGCTTTTGTGCAGAAAACAGTAACACTTGTTCAGAACGAAAGAAAGCACAGAGCCCCACATTTTATGTTCTCCTGGAGAGCTTGCAGAGCACTGGGGCAAGGCAGGCAGAGAATTCCTCCTAGCACCTTCTCTGTGCCTGGGAAGCAGAAGTGTTCCCATTGCTTCGCAGAATCGCTTTTGTGCAAAAAACACTAAAACTTGTTCAGAACGAAAGAAATCACAGAGCCCAGATTTGCTGTTGTCCTGGAGAGCTTGCAGAGCACTGGGGAGAGGCAGGCAGAGAATTCCCTGCTAGCACCTTCTCTGTGCCTGGGAAGCAGAAGTGTTCCCATTGCTTCGCAGAATCGCTTTTGTGCAGAAAACAGTAACACTTGTTCAGAACGAAAGAAAGCACAGAGCCCCAGATTTGCTGTTGTCCTGGAGAGCTTGCAGAGCACTGGGGAAAGGCAGGCAGAGAATTCCCTGCTAGCACCTTCTCTGTGCCTGGGAAGCAGAAGTGTTCCCATTGCTTCGCAGAATCGCTTTTATGCAGAAAACAGTAACACTTGTTCAGAACAAAAGAAAGCACAGAGCCCCAGATTTGCTGTTGTCCTGGAGAGCTTGCAGAGCACTGGGGAAATGCAGGTAGAGAATTCCCTGCTAGCACCTTCTCTGTGCCTGGGAAACAGAAGTGTTCCCATTGCTTAGCAGAATCGCTTTTGTGCAGGAAATACTAACAATTGTTCAGAACGAAAGAAAGCACAGAGCCCCACATTTTATGTTGTCCTGGAGAGCTTGCAGAGAACTGGGGAAATGCAGGTAGAGAATTCCCTGCTAGCACCTTCTCTGTGCCTGGGAAGCAGAAGTGTTCCCATTGCTTCGCAGAATCGCTTTTGTGCAGAAAACAGTAACACTTGTTCAGAACGAAAGAAAGCACAGAGCCCCAGATTTGCTGTTGTCCTGGAGAGCTTGCATAGCACTGGGGAAAGGCAGGCAGAGAATTCCTCCTAGCACCTTCTCTGTGCCTGGGAAGCAGAAGTGTTCCCATTGCTTCGCAGAAACGGTTTTGTGCAGAAAACAGTAACACTTGTTCAGAACGAAAGAATGCACAGAGCCCCACATTTTATGTTGTCCTGGAGAGCTTGCAGAGCACTGGGGAAATGCAGGTAGAGAATTCCCTGCTAGCACCTTCTCTGTGCCTGGGAAGCAGATGTGTTCAAACTGCTTCGCAGAATCGGTTTTGTGCAGAATACACTAAAACTTGTTCAGAATGAAAGGACGCACAGAGCCCCAGATTTGCTGTTGTCCTGGAGAGCTTGCAGAGCACTGGGGAGAGGCAGGCAGAGAATTCCCTGCTAGCACCTTCTCTGTGCCTGGGAAACAGAAGTGTTCCCATTGCTTCGCAGAATCGCTTTTGTGCAGAAAACAGTAACACTTGTTCAGAACGAAAGAAAGCACAGAGCCCCACATTTTATGTTGTCCTGGAGAGCTTGAAGAGCACTGGGGAAAGGCAGGCAGAGAATTCCCTGCTAGCACCTTCTCTGTGCCTGGGAAGCAGAAGTGTTCACATTGCTTCGCAGAATCGCTTTTGTGCAGAAAACAGTAACACTTGTTCAGAACGAAAGAAAGCACAGAGCCCCAGAGTTGCTGTTGTCCTAGAGAGCTGGCAGAGCACTGGGGAAAGGCAGGCAGAGAATTCCCTGCTAGCACCTTCTCTGTGCCTGGGAAACAGAAGTGTTCCCATTGCTTCGCAGAATCGCTTTTGTGCAGAAAACAGTAACACTTGTTCAGAACGAAAGAAAGCACAGAGCACCAGATTTTATGTTGTCCTGGAGAGCTTGCAGAGCACTGGGGAAAGGCAGGCAGAGAATTCCCTGCTAGCACCTTCTCTGTGCCTGGGAAGTAGAAGTGTTCCCATTGCTTCGCAGAATCGCTTTTGTGCAGAAAACAGTAACACTTGTTCAGAACGAAAGAAAGCACAGAGCCCCATATTTGCTGTTGTCCTGGAGAGCTTGCAGAGCACTGGGGAGAGGCAGGCAGAGAATTCCCTGCTAGCACCTTCTCTGTGCCTGGGAAGCAGAAGTGTTCCCATTGCTTCGCAGAATCGCTTTTGTGCAGAAAACAGTAACACTTGTTCAGAACGAAAGAAAGCACAGAGCCCCACATTTTATGTTGTCCTGGAGAGCTTGCAGAGCACTGGGGAAAGGCAGGCAGAGAATTCCTCCTAGCACCTTCTCTGTGCCTGGGAAGCAGAAGTATTCACACTGCTTCGCAGAATCGCTTTTGTGCAAAAAAACACTAAAACTTGTTCAGAACGAAAGAAAGCACAGAGCCCCACATTTTATGTTGTCCTGGAGAGCTTGCAGAGCACTGGGGAAAGGCAGGCAGAGAATTCCCTGCTACCACCTTCTCTGTGCCTGGGAAGCAGGAGTGTTCCCATTGCTTCGCAGAATCGCTTTTGTGCAGAAAACAGTAACACTTGTTCAGAACGAAAGAAAGCACAGAGCCCCACATTTTATGTTGTCCTGGAGAGCTTGCAGAGCACTGGGGAAAGGCAGGCAGAGAATTCCCTGCTAGCACCTTCTCTGTTCCTGGGAAGCAGGAGTGTTCCCATTGCTTCGCAGAATCGCTTTTGTGCAGAAAACAGTAACACTTGTTCAGAACGAAAGAAAGCACAGAGCCCCACATTTTATGTTGTCCTGGAGAGCTTGCAGAGCACTGGGGAAAGGCAGGCAGAGAATTCCTCCTAGCACCTTCTCTGTGCCTGGGAAGCAGGAGTGTTCCCATTGCTTCGCAGAATCGCTTTTGTGCAGAAAACAGTAACACTTGGTCAGAACGAAAGAAAGCACAGAGCCCCAGATTTTATGTTGTCCTGGAGAGCTTGCAGAGGACTGGGGAAATGCAGGTAGAGAATTCCCTGCTCGCACCTTCTCTGTGCCTGGGAAGCAGAAGTGTTCCCATTGCTTCGTAGAATCGCTTTTGTGCAGAAAACAGTAACACTTGTTCAGAACGAAAGAAAGCACAGAGCCCCACATTTTATGTTGTCCTGGAGAGCTTGCAGAGCACTGGGGAAATGCAGGTAGAGAATTCCCTGCTAGCACCTTCTCTGTGCCTGGGAAACAGAAGTGTTCCCATTGCTTCGCAGAATCGCTTTTGTGCAGAAAACAGTAACACTTGTTCAGAACGAAAGAAAGCACAGAGCCCCACATTTTATGTTGTCCTGGAGAGCTTGCAGAGCACTGGGGCAAGGCAGGCAGAGAATTCCTCCTAGCACCTTCTCTGTGCCTGGGAAGCAGAAGTGTTCCCATTGCTTCGCAGAATCGCTTTTGTGCAGAAAACAGTAACACTTGTTCAGAACGAAAGAAATCACAGAGCCCAGATTTGCTGTTGTCCTGGAGAGCTTGCAGAGCACTGGGGAAATGCAGGTAGAGAATTCCCTGCTAGCACCTTCTCTGTGCCTGGGAAACAGAAGTGTTCCCATTGCTTAGCAGAATCGCTTTTGTGCAGGAAATACTAACAATTGTTCAGAACGAAAGAAAGCACAGAGCCCCACATTTTATGTTGTCCTGGAGAGCTTGCAGAGCACTGGGGAAATGCAGGTAGAGAATTCCCTGCTAGCACCTTCTCTGTGCCTGGGAAGCAGAAGTGTTCCCATTGCTTCGCAGAATCGCTTTTGTGCAGAAAACAGTAACACTTGTTCAGAACGAAAGAAAGCACAGAGCCCCAGATTTGCTGTTGTCCTGGAGAGCTTGCATAGCACTGGGGAAAGGCAGGCAGAGAATTCCTCCTAGCACCTTCTCTGTGCCTGGGAAGCAGAAGTGTTCCCATTGCTTCGCAGAAACGGTTTTGTGCAGAAAACAGTAACACTTGTTCAGAACGAAAGAATGCACAGAGCCCCACATTTTATGTTGTCCTGGAGAGCTTGCAGAGCACTGGGGAAATGCAGGTAGAGAATTCCCTGCTAGCACCTTCTCTGTGCCTGGGAAGCAGATGTGTTCAAACTGCTTCGCAGAATCGGTTTTGTGCAGAATACACTAAAACTTGTTCAGAATGAAAGGACGCACAGAGCCCCTGATTTGCTGTTGTCCTGGAGAGCTTGCAGAGCACTGGGGAGAGGCAGGCAGAGAATTCCCTGCTAGCACCTTCTCTGTGCCTGGGAAACAGAAGTGTTCCCATTGCTTCGCAGAATCGCTTTTGTGCAGAAAACAGTAACACTTGTTCAGAACGAAAGAAAGCACAGAGCCCCACATTTTATGTTGTCCTGGAGAGCTTGAAGAGCACTGGGGAAAGGCAGGCAGAGAATTCCCTGCTAGCACCTTCTCTGTGCCTGGGAAGCAGAAGTGTTCACATTGCTTCGCAGAATCGCTTTTGTGCAGAAAACAGTAACACTTGTTCAGAACGAAAGAAAGCACAGAGCCCCAGAGTTGCTGTTGTCCTAGAGAGCTGGCAGAGCACTGGGGAAAGGCAGGCAGAGAATTCCCTGCTAGCACCTTCTCTGTGCCTGGGAAACAGAAGTGTTCCCATTGCTTCGCAGAATCGCTTTTGTGCAGAAAACAGTAACACTTGTTCAGAACGAAAGAAAGCACAGAGCACCAGATTTTATGTTGTCCTGGAGAGCTTGCAGAGCACTGGGGAAAGGCAGGCAGAGAATTCCCTGCTAGCACCTTCTCTGTGCCTGGGAAGTAGAAGTGTTCCCATTGCTTCGCAGAATCGCTTTTGTGCAGAAAACAGTAACACTTGTTCAGAACGAAAGAAAGCACAGAGCCCCATATTTGCTGTTGTCCTGGAGAGCTTGCAGAGCACTGGGGAGAGGCAGGCAGAGAATTCCCTGCTAGCACCTTCTCTGTGCCTGGGAAGCAGAAGTGTTCCCATTGCTTCGCAGAATCGCTTTTGTGCAGAAAACAGTAACACTTGTTCAGAACGAAAGAAAGCACAGAGCCCCACATTTTATGTTGTCCTGGAGAGCTTGCAGAGCACTGGGGAAAGGCAGGCAGAGAATTCCTCCTAGCACCTTCTCTGTGCCTGGGAAGCAGAAGTATTCACACTGCTTCGCAGAATCGCTTTTGTGCAAAAAAACACTAAAACTTGTTCAGAACGAAAGAAAGCACAGAGCCCCACATTTTATGTTGTCCTGGAGAGCTTGCAGAGCACTGGGGAAAGGCAGGCAGAGAATTCCCTGCTACCACCTTCTCTGTGCCTGGGAAGCAGGAGTGTTCCCATTGCTTCGCAGAATCGCTTTTGTGCAGAAAACAGTAACACTTGTTCAGAACGAAAGAAAGCACAGAGCCCCACATTTTATGTTGTCCTGGAGAGCTTGCAGAGCACTGGGGAAAGGCAGGCAGAGAATTCCCTGCTAGCACCTTCTCTGTTCCTGGGAAGCAGGAGTGTTCCCATTGCTTCGCAGAATCGCTTTTGTGCAGAAAACAGTAACACTTGTTCAGAACGAAAGAAAGCACAGAGCCCCACATTTTATGTTGTCCTGGAGAGCTTGCAGAGCACTGGGGAAAGGCAGGCAGAGAATTCCTCCTAGCACCTTCTCTGTGCCTGGGAAGCAGGAGTGTTCCCATTGCTTCGCAGAATCGCTTTTGTGCAGAAAACAGTAACACTTGGTCAGAACGAAAGAAAGCACAGAGCCCCAGATTTTATGTTGTCCTGGAGAGCTTGCAGAGGACTGGGGAAATGCAGGTAGAGAATTCCCTGCTCGCACCTTCTCTGTGCCTGGGAAGCAGAAGTGTTCCCATTGCTTCGTAGAATCGCTTTTGTGCAGAAAACAGTAACACTTGTTCAGAACGAAAGAAAGCACAGAGCCCCACATTTTATGTTGTCCTGGAGAGCTTGCAGAGCACTGGGGAAATGCAGGTAGAGAATTCCCTGCTAGCACCTTCTCTGTGCCTGGGAAACAGAAGTGTTCCCATTGCTTCGCAGAATCGCTTTTGTGCAGAAAACAGTAACACTTGTTCAGAACGAAAGAAAGCACAGAGCCCCACATTTTATGTTGTCCTGGAGAGCTTGCAGAGCACTGGGGCAAGGCAGGCAGAGAATTCCTCCTAGCACCTTCTCTGTGCCTGGGAAGCAGAAGTGTTCCCATTGCTTCGCAGAATCGCTTTTGTGCAGAAAACAGTAACACTTGTTCAGAACGAAAGAAATCACAGAGCCCAGATTTGCTGTTGTCCTGGAGAGCTTGCAGAGCACTGGGGAAAGGCAGGCAGAGAATTCCCTGCTTGCACCTTCTCTGTGCCTGGGAAGCAGAAGTGTTCCCATTGCTTCGCAGAATCGCTTTTGTGCAGAAAACAGTAACACTTGTTCAGAACGAAAGAAAGCACAGAGCCCCAGATTTGCTGTTGTCCTGGAGAGCTTGCAGAGCACTGGGGAAAGGCAGGCAGAGAATTCCCTGCTAGCACCTTCTCTGTGCCTGGGAAGCAGATGTGTTCACACTGCTTCGCAGAATCGGTTTTGTGCAGAATACACTAAAACTTGTTCAGAATGAAAGGACGCACAGAGCCCCAGATTTGCTGTTGTCCTGGAGAGCTTGCAGATCACTGGGGAAAGGCAGGCAGAGAATTCCTCCTAGCACCTTCTCTGTGCCTGGGAAGTAGAAGTGTTCCCATTGTTTCGCAGAATCGCTTTTGTGCAGAAAACAATAACTCTTGTTCAGAACGAAAGAAAGCACAGAGCCCCAGATTTGCTGTTGTCCTGGAGAGCTTGCAGAGCACTGGGGAGAGGCAGGCAGAGAATTCCCTGCTAGCACCTTCTCTGTGCCTGGGAAGCAGAAGTGTTCCCATTGCTTCGCAGAATCGTTTTTGTGCAGAAAACAGTAACACTTGTTCAGAACGAAAGAAAGCACAGAGCCCCAGATTTGCTGTTGTCCTGGAGAGCTTGCAGAGCACTGGGGAAAGGCAGGCAGAGAATTCCTCCTAGCACCTTCTCTGTGCCTGGGAAGCAGAAGTATTCACACTGCTTCGCAGAATCGCTTTTGTGCAAAAAATACTAAAACTTGTTCAGAACGAAAGAAAGCACAGAGCCCCACATTTTATGTTGTCCTGGAGAGCTTGCAGAGCACTGGGGAAAGGCAGGCAGAGAATTCCTCCTAGCACCTTCTCTGTGCCTGGGAAGCAGAAGTGTTCACATTGCTTCGCAGAATCGCTTTTGTGCAGAAAACAGTAACACTTGTTCAGAACGAAAGAAAGCACAGAGCCCCAGAGTTGCTGTTGTCCTGGAGAGCTGGCAGAGCACTGGGGAAAGGCAGGCAGAGAATTCCCTGCTAGCACCTTCTCTGTGCCTGGGAAACAGAAGTGTTCACATTGCTTCGCAGAATCGCTTTTGTGCAGAAAACAGTAACACTTGTTCAGAACGAAAGAAAGCACAGAGCCCCAGAGTTGCTGTTGTCCTGGAGAGCTGGCAGAGCACTGGGGAAAGGCAGGCAGAGAATTCCCTGCTAGCACCTTCTCTGTGCCTGGGAAACAGAAGTGTTCCCATTGCTTCGCAGAATCGCTTTTGTGCAGAAAACAGTAACACTTGTTCAGAACGAAAGAAAGCACAGAGCCCCAGATTTGCTGTTGTCCTGGAGAGCTTGCAGAGCACTGGGGAAATGCAGGTAGAGAATTCCCTGCTAGCACCTTCTCTGTGCCTGGGAAGATGAAGTGTTCCCATTGCTTCGCAGAATCGCTTTTGTGCAGAAAACAGTAACACTTGTTCAGAACGAAAGAAAGCACAGAGCCCCACATTTTATGTTGTCCTGGAGAGCTTGCAGAGCACTGGGGCAAGGCAGGCAGAGAATTCCTCCTAGCACCTTCTCTGTGCCTGGGAAGCAGGAGTGTTCCCATTGCTTCGCAGAATCGCTTTTGTGCAAAAAACACTAAAACTTGTTCAGAACGAAAGAAATCACAGAGCCCAGATTTGCTGTTGTCCTGGAGAGCTTGCAGAGCACTGGGGAAAGGCAGGCAGAGAATTGCCTGCTAGCACCTTCTCTGTGCCTGGGAAGCAGAAGTGTTCCCATTGCTTCGCAGAATCGCTTTTGTGCAGAAAACAGTAACACTTGTTCAGAACGAAAGAAAGCACAGAGCCCCACATTTTATGTTGTCCTGGAGAGCTTGCAGAGGACTGGGGAAATGCAGGTAGAGAATTCCCTGCTCGCACCTTCTCTGTGCCTGGGAAGCAGAAGTGTTCCCATTGCTTCGTAGAATCGCTTTTGTGCAGAAAACAGTAACACTTGTTCAGAACGAAAGAAAGCACAGAGCCCCACATTTTATGTTGTCCTGGAGAGCTTGCAGAGCACTGGGGAAAGGCAGGCAGAGAATTCCCTGCTATCACCTTCTCTGTGCCTGGGAAACAGAAGTGTTCCCATTGCTTCGCAGAATCGCTTTTGTGCAGAAAACAGTAACACTTGTTCAGAACGAAAGAAAGCACAGAGCCCCACATTTTATGTTGTCCTGGAGAGCTTGCAGAGCACTGGGGAAATGCAGGCAGAGAATTCCCTGCTAGCACCTTCTCTGTGCCTGGGAAGCAGAAGTGTTCCCATTGCTTCGCAGAATCGCTTTTGTGCAGAAAACAGTAACACTTGTTCAGAACGAAAGAAAGCACAGAGCCCCAGATTTGCTGTTGTCCTGGAGAGCTTGTAGAGCACTGGTGAAAGGCAGGCATACAATTCCCTGCTAGCACCTTCTCTGTGCTTGGGAAGCAGATGTGTTCACACTGCTTCGCAGAATCGCTTTTGTGCAGAATACACTAAAACTTGTTGAGAATGAAAGGACGCACAGAGCCCCAGATTCTATGTTGTCCTGGAGAGCTTGCAGAGCACTGGGGAAAGGCAGGCAGAGAATTCCCTGCTAGCACCTTCTCTGTGCCTGGGAAACAGAAGTGTTCACACTGCTTCGCAGAATCGCTTTTGTGCAGAAAACACTAAAACTTGTTCAGAATGAAAGGACGCACAGAGCCCCAGATTTGCTGTTGTCCTGGAGAGCTTGCAGAGCACTGGGGAAAGGCAGGCAGAGAATTGCTTGCTAGCACCTTCTCTGTGCCTGGGAAGCAGAAGAGTTCCCATTGCTTCGCAGAATCGCTTTTGTGCAGAAAACAGTAACACTTGTTCAGAACGAAAGAAAGCACAGAGCCCCACATTTTATGTTGTCCTGGAGAGCTTGCAGAGCACTGGGGAAATGCAGGCAGAGAATTCCCTGCTAGCACCTTCTCTGTGCCTGGGAAACAGAAGTGTTCCCATTGCTTCGCAGAATCGCTTTTGTGCAGGAAACACTAACACTTGTTCAGAACGAAAGAAAGCACAGAGCCCCAGATTTTGTGTTGTCCTGGAGAGCTTGCAGAGCACTGGGAAAGGCAGGCAGAGAATTCCCTGCTAGCACCTTCTCTGTGCCTGGGAAGCAGAAGTGTTCCCATTGCTTCGCAGAATCGCTTTTGTGCAGAATACAGTAACACTTGTTCAGAACGAAAGAAAGCACAGAGCCCCAGATTTGCTGTTGTCCTGGAGAGCTTGCAGAGCACTGGGGCAAGGCAGGCAGAGAATTCCTCCTAGCACCTTCTCTGTGCCTGGGAAGCAGGAGTGTTCCCATTGCTTCGCAGAATCGCTTTTGTGCAGAAAACAGTAACACTTGTTCAGAACGAAAGAAAGCACAGAACCCCAGATTTGCTGTTGTCCTGGAGAGCTTGGAGAGCACTGAGGAAAGGCAGGTAGAGAATTCCCTGCTCGCACCTTCTCTGTGCCTGGGAAGCAGAAGTGTTCCCATTGCTTCGCAGAATCGCTTTTGTGCAGAAAACAGTAACACTTGTTCAGAACGAAAGAAAGCACAGAGCCCCACATTTTATGTTGTCCTGGAGAGCTTGCAGAGCACTGGGGAAAGGCAGGCAGAGAATTCCTCCTAGCACCTTCTCTGTGCCTGGGAAGCAGAAGTGTTCACACTGCTTCGCAGAATCGCTTTTGTGCAAAAAACACTAACACTTGTTCAGAACGAAAGAAAGCGCAGAGCCCCAGATTTGCTGTTGTCCTGGAGAGCTTGCAGAGCACTGGGGAAAGGCAGGCAGAGAATTCCCTGCTAGCACCTTCTCTGTGCCTGGGAAACAGAAGTGTTCCCATTGCTTCGCAGAATCGCTTTTGTGCAGAAAACAGTAACACTTGTTCACAACGAAAGAAAGCACAGAGCCCCAGATTTTATGTTGTCCTGGAGAGCTTGCAGAGCACTGGGGAAAGGCAGGCAGAGAATTCCCTGCTAGCACCTTCTCTGTGCCTGGGAAGCAGAAGTGTTCACACTGCTTCGCAGAATCGCTTTTGTGCAAAAAACACTAAAACTTGTTCAGAACGAAAGAAAGCACAGAGCCCCAGATTTGCTGTTGTCCTGGAGAGCTTGCAGAGCACTGGGGAAAGGCAGGCAGAGAATTCCCTGCTAGCACCTTCTCTGTGCCTGGGAAACAGAAGTGTTCCCATTGCTTCGCAGAATCGCTTTTGTGCAGAAAACAGTAACACTTGTTCAGAACGAAAGAAAGCACAGAGTCCCACATTTTATGTTGTCCTGGAGAGCTTGCAGAGCACTGGGGAAATGCAGGTAGAGAATTCCCTGCTCGCACCTTCTCTGTGCCTGGGAAGCAGAAGTGTTCCCATTGCTTCGCAGAATCGCTTTTATGCAGAAAACAGTAACACTTGTTCAGAACGAAAGAAAGCACAGAGCCCCAGATTTGCTGTTGTCCTGGAGAGCTTGCAGAGCACTGGGGAAATGCAGGTAGAGAATTCCCTGCTAGCACCTTCTCTGTGCCTGGGAAACAGAAGTGTTCCCATTGCTTAGCAGAATCGCTTTTGTGCAGGAAATACTAACAATTGTTCAGAACGAAAGAAAGCACAGAGCCCCACATTTTATGTTGTCCTGGAGAGCTTGCAGAGCACTGGGGAAATGCAGGTAGAGAATTCCCTGCTAGCACCTTCTCTGTGCCTGGGAAGCAGAAGTGTTCCCATTGCTTCGCAGAATCGCTTTTGTGCAGAAAACAGTAACACTTGTTCAGAACGAAAGAAAGCACAGAGCCCCAGATTTGCTGTTGTCCTGGAGAGCTTGCAGAGCACTGGGGAAAGGCAGGCAGAGAATTCCTCCTAGCACCTTCTCTGTGCCTGGGAAGCAGAAGTGTTCCCATTGCTTCGCAGAAACGGTTTTGTGCAGAAAACAGTAACACTTGTTCAGAACGAAAGAATGCACAGAGCCCCACATTTTATGTTGTCCTGGAGAGCTTGCAGAGCACTGGGGAAATGCAGGTAGAGAATTCCCTGCTAGCACCTTCTCTGTGCCTGGGAAGCAGATGTGTTCACACTGCTTCGCAGAATCGGTTTTGTGCAGAATACACTAAAACTTGTTCAGAATGAAAGGACGCACAGAGCCCCAGATTTGCTGTTGTCCTGGAGAGCTTGCAGAGCACTGGGGAGAGGCAGGCAGAGAATTCCCTGCTAGCACCTTCTCTGTGCCTGGGAAACAGAAGTGTTCCCATTGCTTCGCAGAATCGCTTTTGTGCAGAAAACAGTAACACTTGTTCAGAACGAAAGAAAGCACAGAGCCCCAGATTTGCTGTTGTCCTGGAGAGCTTGCAGAACACTGGGGAGAGGCAGGCAGAGAATTCCCTGCTATCACCTTCTCTGTGCCTGGGAAGCAGAAGTGTTCCCATTGCTTCGCAGAATCGCTTTTGTGCAGAAAACAGTAACACTTGTTCAGAACGAAAGAAAGCACAGAGCCCCAGAGTTGCTGTTGTCCTAGAGAGCTGGCAGAGCACTGGGGAAAGGCAGGCAGAGAATTCCCTGCTAGCACCTTCTCTGTGCCTGGGAAACAGAAGTGTTCCCATTGCTTCGCAGAATCGCTTTTGTGCAGAAAACAGTAACACTTGTTCAGAACGAAAGAAAGCACAGAGCACCAGATTTTATGTTGTCCTGGAGAGCTTGCAGAGCACTGGGGAAAGGCAGGCAGAGAATTCCCTGCTAGCACCTTCTCTGTGCCTGGGAAGCAGAAGTGTTCCCATTGCTTTGCAGAATCGCTTTTGTGCAGAAAACAGTAACACTTGTTCAGAACGAAAGAAAGCACAGAGCCCCAGATTTTATGTTGTCCTGGAGAGCTTGCAGAGCACTGGGGAAAGGCAGGAAGAGAGTTCCCTCATAGCACCTTCTCTGTGCCTGGGAAGCAGAAGTGTTCACACTGCTTCGCAGAATCGCTTTTGTGCAGAAAACACTAAAACTTGTTCAGAATGAAAGGACGCACAGAGCCCCAGATTTGCTGTTGTCCTGCAGAGCTTGCAGAGCACTGGGGAAAGGCAGGCAGAGAATTGCTTGCTAGCACCTTCTCTGTGCCTGGGAAACAGAAGTGTTCCCATTGCTTCGCAGAATCGCTTTTGTGCAGAAAACAGTAACACTTGTTCAGAACGAAAGAAAGCACAGAGCCCCACATTTTATGTTCTCCTGGAGAGCTTGCAGAGCACTGGGGCAAGGCAGGCAGAGAATTCCTCCTAGCACCTTCTCTGTGCCTGGGAAGCAGAAGTGTTCCCATTGCTTCGCAGAATCGCTTTTGTGCAAAAAACACTAAAACTTGTTCAGAACGAAAGAAATCACAGAGCCCAGATTTGCTGTTGTCCTGGAGAGCTTGCAGAGCACTGGGGAGAGGCAGGCAGAGAATTCCCTGCTAGCACCTTCTCTGTGCCTGGGAAGCAGAAGTGTTCCCATTGCTTCGCAGAATCGCTTTTGTGCAGAAAACAGTAACACTTGTTCAGAACGAAAGAAAGCACAGAGCCCCAGATTTGCTGTTGTCCTGGAGAGCTTGCAGAGCACTGGGGAAAGGCAGGCAGAGAATTCCCTGCTAGCACCTTCTCTGTGCCTGGGAAGCAGAAGTGTTCCCATTGCTTCGCAGAATCGCTTTTATGCAGAAAACAGTAACACTTGTTCAGAACAAAAGAAAGCACAGAGCCCCAGATTTGCTGTTGTCCTGGAGAGCTTGCAGAGCACTGGGGAAATGCAGGTAGAGAATTCCCTGCTAGCACCTTCTCTGTGCCTGGGAAACAGAAGTGTTCCCATTGCTTAGCAGAATCGCTTTTGTGCAGGAAATACTAACAATTGTTCAGAACGAAAGAAAGCACAGAGCCCCACATTTTATGTTGTCCTGGAGAGCTTGCAGAGCACTGGGGAAATGCAGGTAGAGAATTCCCTGCTAGCACCTTCTCTGTGCCTGGGAAGCAGAAGTGTTCCCATTGCTTCGCAGAATCGCTTTTGTGCAGAAAACAGTAACACTTGTTCAGAACGAAAGAAAGCACAGAGCCCCAGATTTGCTGTTGTCCTGGAGAGCTTGCATAGCACTGGGGAAAGGCAGGCAGAGAATTCCTCCTAGCACCTTCTCTGTGCCTGGGAAGCAGAAGTGTTCCCATTGCTTCGCAGAAACGGTTTTGTGCAGAAAACAGTAACACTTGTTCAGAACGAAAGAATGCACAGAGCCCCACATTTTATGTTGTCCTGGAGAGCTTGCAGAGCACTGGGGAAATGCAGGTAGAGAATTCCCTGCTAGCACCTTCTCTGTGCCTGGGAAGCAGATGTGTTCAAACTGCTTCGCAGAATCGGTTTTGTGCAGAATACACTAAAACTTGTTCAGAATGAAAGGACGCACAGAGCCCCAGATTTGCTGTTGTCCTGGAGAGCTTGCAGAGCACTGGGGAGAGGCAGGCAGAGAATTCCCTGCTAGCACCTTCTCTGTGCCTGGGAAACAGAAGTGTTCCCATTGCTTCGCAGAATCGCTTTTGTGCAGAAAACAGTAACACTTGTTCAGAACGAAAGAAAGCACAGAGCCCCACATTTTATGTTGTCCTGGAGAGCTTGAAGAGCACTGGGGAAAGGCAGGCAGAGAATTCCCTGCTAGCACCTTCTCTGTGCCTGGGAAGCAGAAGTGTTCACATTGCTTCGCAGAATCGCTTTTGTGCAGAAAACAGTAACACTTGTTCAGAACGAAAGAAAGCACAGAGCCCCAGAGTTGCTGTTGTCCTAGAGAGCTGGCAGAGCACTGGGGAAAGGCAGGCAGAGAATTCCCTGCTAGCACCTTCTCTGTGCCTGGGAAACAGAAGTGTTCCCATTGCTTCGCAGAATCGCTTTTGTGCAGAAAACAGTAACACTTGTTCAGAACGAAAGAAAGCACAGAGCACCAGATTTTATGTTGTCCTGGAGAGCTTGCAGAGCACTGGGGAAAGGCAGGCAGAGAATTCCCTGCTAGCACCTTCTCTGTGCCTGGGAAGTAGAAGTGTTCCCATTGCTTCGCAGAATCGCTTTTGTGCAGAAAACAGTAACACTTGTTCAGAACGAAAGAAAGCACAGAGCCCCATATTTGCTGTTGTCCTGGAGAGCTTGCAGAGCACTGGGGAGAGGCAGGCAGAGAATTCCCTGCTAGCACCTTCTCTGTGCCTGGGAAGCAGAAGTGTTCCCATTGCTTCGCAGAATCGCTTTTGTGCAGAAAACAGTAACACTTGTTCAGAACGAAAGAAAGCACAGAGCCCCACATTTTATGTTGTCCTGGAGAGCTTGCAGAGCACTGGGGAAAGGCAGGCAGAGAATTCCTCCTAGCACCTTCTCTGTGCCTGGGAAGCAGAAGTATTCACACTGCTTCGCAGAATCGCTTTTGTGCAAAAAAACACTAAAACTTGTTCAGAACGAAAGAAAGCACAGAGCCCCACATTTTATGTTGTCCTGGAGAGCTTGCAGAGCACTGGGGAAAGGCAGGCAGAGAATTCCCTGCTACCACCTTCTCTGTGCCTGGGAAGCAGGAGTGTTCCCATTGCTTCGCAGAATCGCTTTTGTGCAGAAAACAGTAACACTTGTTCAGAACGAAAGAAAGCACAGAGCCCCACATTTTATGTTGTCCTGGAGAGCTTGCAGAGCACTGGGGAAAGGCAGGCAGAGAATTCCCTGCTAGCACCTTCTCTGTTCCTGGGAAGCAGGAGTGTTCCCATTGCTTCGCAGAATCGCTTTTGTGCAGAAAACAGTAACACTTGTTCAGAACGAAAGAAAGCACAGAGCCCCACATTTTATGTTGTCCTGGAGAGCTTGCAGAGCACTGGGGAAAGGCAGGCAGAGAATTCCTCCTAGCACCTTCTCTGTGCCTGGGAAGCAGGAGTGTTCCCATTGCTTCGCAGAATCGCTTTTGTGCAGAAAACAGTAACACTTGGTCAGAACGAAAGAAAGCACAGAGCCCCAGATTTTATGTTGTCCTGGAGAGCTTGCAGAGGACTGGGGAAATGCAGGTAGAGAATTCCCTGCTCGCACCTTCTCTGTGCCTGGGAAGCAGAAGTGTTCCCATTGCTTCGTAGAATCGCTTTTGTGCAGAAAACAGTAACACTTGTTCAGAACGAAAGAAAGCACAGAGCCCCACATTTTATGTTGTCCTGGAGAGCTTGCAGAGCACTGGGGAAATGCAGGTAGAGAATTCCCTGCTAGCACCTTCTCTGTGCCTGGGAAACAGAAGTGTTCCCATTGCTTCGCAGAATCGCTTTTGTGCAGAAAACAGTAACACTTGTTCAGAACGAAAGAAAGCACAGAGCCCCACATTTTATGTTGTCCTGGAGAGCTTGCAGAGCACTGGGGCAAGGCAGGCAGAGAATTCCTCCTAGCACCTTCTCTGTGCCTGGGAAGCAGAAGTGTTCCCATTGCTTCGCAGAATCGCTTTTGTGCAGAAAACAGTAACACTTGTTCAGAACGAAAGAAATCACAGAGCCCAGATTTGCTGTTGTCCTGGAGAGCTTGCAGAGCACTGGGGCAAGGCAGGCAGAGAATTCCCTGCTTGCACCTTCTCTGTGCCTGGGAAGCAGAAGTGTTCCCATTGCTTCGCAGAATCGCTTTTGTGCAGAAAACAGTAACACTTGTTCAGAACGAAAGAAAGCACAGAGCCCCAGATTTGCTGTTGTCCTGGAGAGCTTGCAGAGCACTGGGGAAAGGCAGGCAGAGAATTCCCTGCTAGCACCTTCTCTGTGCCTGGGAAGCAGATGTGTTCACACTGCTTCGCAGAATCGGTTTTGTGCAGAATACACTAAAACTTGTTCAGAATGAAAGGACGCACAGAGCCCCAGATTTGCTGTTGTCCTGGAGAGCTTGCAGATCACTGGGGAAAGGCAGGCAGAGAATTCCTCCTAGCACCTTCTCTGTGCCTGGGAAGTAGAAGTGTTCCCATTGTTTCGCAGAATCGCTTTTGTGCAGAAAACAATAACTCTTGTTCAGAACGAAAGAAAGCACAGAGCCCCAGATTTGCTGTTGTCCTGGAGAGCTTGCAGAGCACTGGGGAGAGGCAGGCAGAGAATTCCCTGCTAGCACCTTCTCTGTGCCTGGGAAGCAGAAGTGTTCCCATTGCTTCGCAGAATCGTTTTTGTGCAGAAAACAGTAACACTTGTTCAGAACGAAAGAAAGCACAGAGCCCCAGATTTGCTGTTGTCCTGGAGAGCTTGCAGAGCACTGGGGAAAGGCAGGCAGAGAATTCCTCCTAGCACCTTCTCTGTGCCTGGGAAGCAGAAGTATTCACACTGCTTCGCAGAATCGCTTTTGTGCAAAAAATACTAAAACTTGTTCAGAACGAAAGAAAGCACAGAGCCCCACATTTTATGTTGTCCTGGAGAGCTTGCAGAGCACTGGGGAAAGGCAGGCAGAGAATTCCTCCTAGCACCTTCTCTGTGCCTGGGAAGCAGAAGTGTTCACATTGCTTCGCAGAATCGCTTTTGTGCAGAAAACAGTAACACTTGTTCAGAACGAAAGAAAGCACAGAGCCCCAGAGTTGCTGTTGTCCTGGAGAGCTGGCAGAGCACTGGGGAAAGGCAGGCAGAGAATTCCCTGCTAGCACCTTCTCTGTGCCTGGGAAACAGAAGTGTTCCCATTGCTTCGCAGAATCGCTTTTGTGCAGAAAACAGTAACACTTGTTCAGAACGAAAGAAAGCACAGAGCCCCAGAGTTGCTGTTGTCCTGGAGAGCTGGCAGAGCACTGGGGAAAGGCAGGCAGAGAATTCCCTGCTAGCACCTTCTCTGTGCCTGGGAAACAGAAGTGTTCCCATTGCTTCGCAGAATCGCTTTTGTGCAGAAAACAGTAACACTTGTTCAGAACGAAAGAAAGCACAGAGCCCCAGATTTGCTGTTGTCCTGGAGAGCTTGCAGAGCACTGGGGAAATGCAGGTAGAGAATTCCCTGCTAGCACCTTCTCTGTGCCTGGGAAGATGAAGTGTTCCCATTGCTTCGCAGAATCGCTTTTGTGCAGAAAACAGTAACACTTGTTCAGAACGAAAGAAAGCACAGAGCCCCACATTTTATGTTGTCCTGGAGAGCTTGCAGAGCACTGGGGAAAGGCAGGCAGAGAATTGCCTGCTAGCACCTTCTCTGTGCCTGGGAAGCAGAAGTGTTCCCATTGCTTCGCAGAATCGCTTTTGTGCAGAAAACAGTAACACTTGTTCAGAACGAAAGAAAGCACAGAGCCCCACATTTTATGTTGTCCTGGAGAGCTTGCAGAGGACTGGGGAAATGCAGGTAGAGAATTCCCTGCTCGCACCTTCTCTGTGCCTGGGAAGCAGAAGTGTTCCCATTGCTTCGTAGAATCGCTTTTGTGCAGAAAACAGTAACACTTGTTCAGAACGAAAGAAAGCACAGAGCCCCACATTTTATGTTGTCCTGGAGAGCTTGCAGAGCACTGGGGAAAGGCAGGCAGAGAATTCCCTGCTATCACCTTCTCTGTGCCTGGGAAACAGAAGTGTTCCCATTGCTTCGCAGAATCGCTTTTGTGCAGAAAACAGTAACACTTGTTCAGAACGAAAGAAAGCACAGAGCCCCACATTTTATGTTGTCCTGGAGAGCTTGCAGAGCACTGGGGAAATGCAGGCAGAGAATTCCCTGCTAGCACCTTCTCTGTGCCTGGGAAGCAGAAGTGTTCCCATTGCTTCGCAGAATCGCTTTTGTGCAGAAAACAGTAACACTTGTTCAGAACGAAAGAAAGCACAGAGCCCCAGATTTGCTGTTGTCCTGGAGAGCTTGTAGAGCACTGGTGAAAGGCAGGCAGAGAATTCCTCCTAGCACCTTCTCTGTGCTTGGGAAGCAGATGTGTTCACACTGCTTCGCAGAATCGCTTTTGTGCAGAAAACACTAAAACTTGTTCAGAATGAAAGGACGCACAGAGCCCCAGATTTGCTGTTGTCCTGGAGAGCTTGCAGAGCACTGGGGAAAGGCAGGCAGAGAATTGCTTGCTAGCACCTTCTCTGTGCCTGGGAAGCAGAAGAGTTCCCATTGCTTCGCAGAATCGCTTTTGTGCAGAAAACAGTAACACTTGTTCAGAACGAAAGAAAGCACAGAGCCCCACATTTTATGTTGTCCTGGAGAGCTTGCAGAGCACTGGGGAAATGCAGGCAGAGAATTCCCTGCTAGCACCTTCTCTGTGCCTGGGAAACAGAAGTGTTCCCATTGCTTCGCAGAATCGCTTTTGTGCAGGAAACACTAACACTTGTTCAGAACGAAAGAAAGCACAGAGCCCCAGATTTTGTGTTGTCCTGGAGAGCTTGCAGAGCACTGGGAAAGGCAGGCAGAGAATTCCCTGCTAGCACCTTCTCTGTGCCTGGGAAGCAGAAGTGTTCCCATTGCTTCGCAGAATCGCTTTTGTGCAGAATACAGTAACACTTGTTCAGAACGAAAGAAAGCACAGAGCCCCAGATTTTATGTTGTCCTGGAGAACTTGCAAAGCACTGGGGAAAGGCAGGCAGAGAATTCCCTGCTAGCACCTTCTCTGTGCCTGGGAAGCAGAAGTGTTCACATTGCTTCGCAGAATCGCTTTTGTGCAGAAAACAGTAACACTTGTTCAGAACGAAAGAAAGCACAGAGCCCCACATTTTATGTTGTCCTGGAGAGCTTGCAGAGCACTGGGGAAAGGCAGGCAGAGAATTCCCTGCTAGCACCTTCTCTGTGCCTGGGAAGCAGAAGTGTTCACATTGCTTCAAAGAATTGCGTCAAACAATCCACAATCCACCATCAACGGTCCACCATCCACCATCAAACCGTCCAACATTCATCATACAGCATTCACAAGCCACCATCCTGGACCAAAGCATCCACCATCCAGGATCAAACGAGCCACCATCACCCATCCAGGATCAGACCATCAACTATCCACCATCCAGGATAAAACAGTCCACCACCCACCATCCACCATTTAGGATCAAATCATCCACAATCCACCATCCAGGATCAAACCATCCAGGATCAATCCGTCCACCATCCACCAGACAGTATCAAGCTCTCCACCATGTATCATCGAGGAACAAACCATCCACGATCAGATCATCCACCATCGAGGATGAAACATTCCACCATCCAGGACCAAACTGTCCACCGTCCACCATCCCCCATCCAGGATTAAACAATTCACGATCCACCATCCACCACCCAGGACCAAACCCTCCACCATCCACCATCCAGGATCAAACCGTCCACCACCCATGACCAAACCGTCCACCAGCCACCATCAGCAATCCAGGATCAAACCGTCCAGGAATCACCATCCAGGATCAAATCATCCACCATCCACCATCCAGGATGAAACCATCCACCATCCAACATCCAGGACACAACCGTCCACCATCCAGTATAAAACCATTCAACATTCACCATCCACCATCCCCCATCCAGGATCAAACAATTCACGATCCACAATACACCATCCAGGACCAAACCGTCCACCATCCACCTTCCAGGATATAACCGTCCACCATCCACAATCCACCATCCAGGATCAAACAAGCCACCATCCACCATCAACGATCCACCATCAAACCATCCAACACCCATTATACACGATCCACAATCCACCATCCTGGACTAAACAATCTACCATCGCCCATCCAGGATCAAACCATTGACCATCCACAACCAAACCGTCCACCAGCCACCATCCAGGATAAAACAGTGCACCACCCACCATCCACCATTTAGGATCAAATCATCCACAATCCACCATCCAGGATCAAACCATCAAGGATCAATCCGTCCACCATCCACCACACAGTATCAAACTCTCCACCATGCACCATCCTGAACAAACCATCCACCATACAACGCCCCCAGGATCAAAGCGTCCATCACCCACCATCCAGGATGAAACCGTCCATCATTCACCATCCAGGATCCAAGCATCCACCATCCACCATCAGGATCAAACATCCACCATGCACCATCCAAAATCTAACCATCCGCCATCCACCATGCACCATCCAGGATCAAACCATCAACCATCAAGGATCAGACCATCCACCATCCACCATCCAGGATCAAAGCATCTACCATCCAGCATCCACATTCAAAGCGTCCACCATCCAGGATCAAACCGTCAGCCATACACCCCCCAGGATCAAAGCGTCCATCACCCACCATCCAGGATTAAACAGTCCATCATTCACCATCCAGGATCAAAGCATCTACCATCCACCATCGAGGACCAAATTCTACACCACCCACCATGCACCATTGAGGATCAAATTCTACACCACCCACCATCCACCATCAGGATCAAACATCCACCATGCACCATCCAAGATCTAACCAACCACAATCCACCATCCTGGACTAAACCATCCACAATCTAGGATAAAACCATACACCATCATGTATCAAAGCATCTACCATCCGCCACCCAGGTTATAGAGCACTGGGGAAAGGCAGGCAGAGAATTCCCTGCTAGCACCTTCTCTGTGCCTGGGAAGCAGAAGTGTTCACATTGCTTCGCAGAATCGCTTTTGTGCAGAAAACAGTAACACTTGTTCAGAACGAAAGAAAGCACAGAGCCCCACATTTTATGTTGTCCTGGAGAGCTTGCAGAGCACTGGGGAAAGGCAGGCAGAGATTTCCCTGCTAGCACCTTCTCTGTGCCTGGGAAACAGAAGTGTTCCCATTGCTTCGCAGAATCGCTTTTGTGCAGAAAACAGTAACACTTGTTCAGAACGAAAGAAAGCACAGAGCCCCACATTTTATGTTGTCCTGGAGAGCTTGCAGAGCACTGGGGAAAGGCAGGCAGAGAATTCCCTGCTAGCACCTTCTCTGTGCCTGGGAAGCAGAAGTGTTCACATTGCTTCAAAGAATTGCGTCAAACAATCCACAATCCACCATCAACGATCCACCATCCACTATCAAACCATCCAACATTCATCATACAGCATTCACAAGCCACCATCCTGGACCAAAGCATCCACCATCCAGGATCAAACCAGCCACCATCACCCATCCAGGATCAGACCATCAACTATCCACCATCCAGGATAAAACAGTCCACCACCCACCATCCACCATTTAGGATCAAATCATCCACAATCCACCATCCAGGATCAAACCATCCAGGATCAATCCGTCCACCATCCACCAGACAGTATCAAGCTCTCCACCATGTATCATCCAGGAACAAACCATCCACGATCAGATCATCCACCATCGAGGATCAAACAATCCACCATCCAGGACCAAACTGTCCACCGTCCACCATCCCCCATCCAGGATTAAACAATTCACGATCCACAATACACCATCCAGGACCAGACAGTCTACCATCCACCATCCAGGATCAAACCGTCCACCATCCAGGACCAAACCGTCCACCAGCCACCATCAGCAATCCAGGATCAAACCGTCCAGGAATCACCATCCAGGATCAAATCATCCACCATCCAGGATGAAACCATCCACCATCCAACATCCAGGACACAACCGTCCACCATCCAGTATAAAACCATTCAACATTCACCATCCACCATCCCCCATCCAGGATCAAACAATTCACGATCCACAATACACCATCCAGGACCAAACCGTCCACCATCCACCTTCCAGGATAAAACCGTCCACCATCCACAATCCACCATCCAGGATCAAACAAGCCACCATCCACCATCAACGATCCACCATCAAACCATCCAACACCCATTATACACGATCCACAATCCACCATCCTGGACCAAACAATCCACCATCGCCCATCCAGGATCAAACCATCCACCATCCACGACCAAACCGTCCACCAGCCACCATCCAGGATAAAACAGTGCACCACCCACCATCCACCATTTAGGATCAAATCATCCACCATCCACCGTCCAGGATCAAACCGACCAGCATCCACCATCCACAATCCAGGATCAAACCAACCACCATCCAGGATCAATCCATCCACCATCCACCACACAGTTTCAAACTCTCCACCATGCACCATCCTGAACAAACCATCCACCATACACCCCCCCAGGATCAAAGCGTCCATCACCCACCATCCAGGATTAAACCGTCCATCATTCACCATCCAGGATCAAACCGACCACCATCCACCATTTAGGATCAAATCATCCACCATCCAGGATCAAACCAGCCACCATCCTCCATCCAGGATCAAACCGACCACCATCCACCATCCACCATTTAGGATCAAATCATCCACCATCCAGGATCAAACCATCCACCATCCACCATCCAGGATCAAACCGACCACCATCCACAATCCAGCATCTAACCAACCACCATGCACCATCCAGGATCAGTCCGTCCACCATCCACCACGCACCATCCAGGATCAAACCATCCACCATCAGATCATCCACCATCCAGCATCAAAGCATCCACCATCCAGGATCAAACCGACCACCATCCACAATCCAGGTTCTAACCAACCACCATCTACCATCCAGGATCAATCCGTCCACCATACAGTATCAAACTCTCCACCATGCACCATCCTGGACAAAACCATCCACCATCTAGGATCAAACCATCCACCATCCAGTATCAAAGCATCTACCATCCGCCATCCAGGTTACAGAGCACTTGGGGAAAGGCAGGCAGAGACTTCCCTGCTAGCACCTTCTCTCTGCGCGGGAAGGAGAAGTGTTCACATTTTTTTGCAGAATCGCATTTGCGTCGCTGCAGACAACACAAACGCATGTTCAGGACGAAAGAAAGCACAGAGCCCCAGATTTGCTGTTGCCCTGGAGAGCTTGCAGAGCACTGGGGAAAGGCAGGCAGAGAGTTCCCTGCTAGCACCTTCTCTGTGTTTGGGAAGGAAGAGAGTTCACCTTTGCTTCGCAGAATCGCTTTTCTGCAGAGAACACTAACGCTTGTTTAGGAGAAAAGAAAGCACAGAGCCCCAGATTTGCTGTTGCCCTGGAGAACTTGCAGAGCACTGGGGAAAGGCACGCAGAGAATTCCCTGCTAGCACCTTCTCTCTGCGCGGGAAGGAGAAGTGTTCACATTGTTTCAAAGAATTGCGTCAAACAATCCACAATCCACCATCAACGATCCACCATCCAACCATCATCATACACCATTCACAAGCCACCATCCTGGACCAAAGCATCCACCATCCAGGATCAAACCATCCCGGATCAGACCATCAACTATCCACCACCCAGGAACAAACCGTCCATCATCCACCATCCAGGATAAAACAGTCCACCACCCACCATCCACCATTTAGGATCAAATCATCCATAATCCTCCATCCAGGATCAAACCATCAAGGATCGATCCCTCCACCATACAGTATCAAACTCTCCACCATGCATCATCCAGGAACAAACCATCCACCATACACCCCGCGGGATCACAGCGTCCATCACCCACCATCCACGATTAAACCGTCCATCATTCACCACCCAGGAACAAACCGTCCATCATCCACCATCCAGGATCAAACCGACCACCATCCACCATCCACCATTTAGGATCAAACCATCCACCAACCACCATCCAGGATCAAACCGACCACCATCCACAATCCACCATCCAGGATCAATCCATCCACCATCCAGGATCAAACCGACCACCATCCACAATCCAGCATCTAACCAAACACCATGCACCATCCAGGATCAATCCGTCCACCATCCACCATGCACCATCCAGGATCAAACCATCCACCATCAGATCATCCACCATCCACTATCAAACCATCCACCATTCAGGATCAAACCGACCACCATCCACAATCCAGGATCTAACCAACCACCATCCACCATCCAGGATCAATCCGTCCACCATACAGTATCAAACTCTCCACCATGCACCATCCTGGACAAAACCATCCACCATCTAGGATCAAACCATCCACCATCCAGTATCAAAGCATCTACCATCCGCCATCCAGGTTACAGAGCACTTGGGGAAAGGCAGGCAGAGACTTCCCTGCTAGCACCTTCTCTCTGCGCGGGCAGGAGAAGTGTTCACATTTTTTCACAGAATCGCATTTGCGTCGCTGCAGACAACACAAACGCATGTTCAGGACGAAAGAAAGCACAGAGCCCCAGATTTGCTGTTGCCCTGGAGAGCTCGCAGAGCACTGGGGAAAGGCACGCAGAGAATTCCCTGCTAGCACCTTCTCTCTGCGCGGGAAGGAGAAGTGTTCACATTGTTTCAAAGAATTGCGTCAAACAATCCACAATCCACCATCAACGATCCACCATCCCACCATCATCATACACCATTCACAAGCCACCATCCTGGACCAAACCATCCACCATCCAGGATCAAACCATCCTGGATCAGACCATCAACTATCCACCATCCAGGAACAAACCGTCCACCAGCCACCATCAGGATAAAACAGTCCACCACCCACCATCCACCATTTAGGATCAAATCATCCATAATCCTCCATCCAGGATCAAAACATCAAGGATCGATGCCTCCACATTCCACCAGACAGTATCAAACTCTCCACCATGCATCATCCAGGAACAAACCATCCACCATACACCCCTCCCAGGATCAAAGCGTCCATCACCCACCATCCAGGATTAAACCGTCCATCATTCACCATCCAGGATCAAACCGACCACCATCCACCATCCACCATCCAGGATCAAACCGACCACCATCCACAATCCAGCATTTAACCAACCACCATGCACCATCCAGGATCAATCCGTCCACCATCAACGATCAAACCATCCACCATCAGATCATCCACCATCCAGCATCAAACCATCCACCATCCAGGATCAAACCGTCCACCATACAGTATCAAACTCTCTACCATGCACCATCCTGGACCAAACCATCCACCATCTAGGATCAAACCATCCACCATCCAGTATCAAAGCATCTACCATCCGCCATCCAGGTTACAGAGCACTTGGGGAAAGGCAGGCAGAGAATTCCCTGCTAGCACCTTCTCTGTGCCTGGGAAGCAGAAGTGTTCACATTGCTTCGCAGAATCGCTTTTGTGCAGAAAACAGTAACACTTGTTCAGAACGAAAGAAAGCACAGAGCCCCACATTTTATGTTGTCCTGGAGAGCTTGCAGAGCACTGGGGAAAGGCAGGCAGAGATTGCCCTGCTAGCACCTTCTCTGTGCCTGGGAAACAGAAGTGTTCCCATTGCTTCGCAGAATCGCTTTTGTGCAGAAAACAGTAACACTTGTTCAGAACGAAAGAAAGCACAGAGCCCCAGATTTTATGTTGTCCTGGAGAGCTTGCAGAGCACTGGGGAAAGGCAGGGAGAGATTTCCCTGCTAGCACCTTCTCTGTGCCTGGGAAGCAGAAGTGTTCACATTGCTTCGCAGAATCGCTTTTGTGCAGAAAACAGTAACACTTGTTCAGAACGAAAGAAAGCACAGAGCCCCACATTTTATGTTGTCCTGGAGAGCTTGCAGAGCACTGGGGAAAGGCAGGCAGAGAATTCCCTGCTAGCACCTTCTCTGTGCCTGGGAAGCAGAAGTGTTCACATTGCTTCAAAGAATTGCGTCAAACAATCCACAATCCACCATCAACGATCCACCATCCACTATCAAACCATCCAACATTCATCATACAGCATTCACAAGCCACCATCCTGGACCAAACCATCCACCATCCAGGATCAAACCAGCCACCATCACCCATCCAGGATCAGACCATCAACTATCCACCATCCAGGATAAAACAGTCCACCACCCACCATCCACCATTTAGGATCAAATCATCCACAATCCACCATCCAGGATCAAACCATCCAGGATCAATCCGTCCACCATCCACCAGACAGTATCAAGCTCTCCACCATGTATCATCCAGGAACAAACCATCCACGATCAGATCATCCACCATCGAGGATCAAACAATCCACCATCCAGGACCAAACTGTCCACCGTCCACCATCCCCCATCCAGGATTAAACAATTCACGATCCACAATACACCATCCAGGACCAGACAGTCTACCATCCACCATCCAGGATCAAACCGTCCACCATCCAGGACCAAACCGTCCACCAGCCACCATCAGCAATCCAGGATCAAACCGTCCAGGAATCACCATCCAGGATCAAATCATCCACCATCCAGGATGAAACCATCCACCATCCAACATCCAGGACACAACCGTCCACCATCCAGTATAAAACCATTCAACATTCACCATCCACCATCCCCCATCCAGGATCAAACAATTCACGATCCACAATACACCATCCAGGACCAAACCGTCCACCATCCACCTTCCAGGATAAAACCGTCCACCATCCACAATCCACCATCCAGGATCAAACAAGCCACCATCCACCATCAACGATCCACCATCAAACCATCCAACACCCATTATACACGATCCACAATCCACCATCCTGGACCAAACAATCCACCATCGCCCATCCAGGATCAAACCATCCACGACCAAACCGTCCACCAGCCACCATCCAGGATAAAACAGTCCACCACCCACCATCCACCATTTAGGATCAAATCATCCACCATCCACCGTCCAGGATCAAACCGACCAGCATCCACCATCCACAATCCAGGATCAAACCAACCACCATCCAGGATCAATCCATCCACCATCCACCACACAGTTTCAAACTCTCCACCATGCACCATCCTGAACAAACCATCCACCATACACCCCCCCAGGATCAAAGCGTCCATCACCCACCATCCAGGATTAAACCGTCCATCATTCACCATCCAGGATCAAACCGACCACCATCCACCATTTAGGATCAAATCATCCACCATCCAGGATCAAAACATCCACCATCCACCATCCAGGATCAAACCGACCACCATCAACAATCCAGCATCTAACCAACCACCATGCACCATCCAGGATCAATCCGTCCACCATCCACCATACAGTATCAAGCTCTCCACCATGTATCATCCAGGAACAAACCATCCACGATCAGATCATCCACCATCCAGGATCAAACAATCCACCATCCAGGACCAAACTGTCCACCAGCCACCATCCGCAATCCAGGATCAAACCGTGCAGGAATCACCATCCAGGATCAAATCATCCACCATCCAGGATGAAACCATCCACCATGCAACATCCAGGACACAACCCTCCACCATCCAGTATAAAACCATTTCACCATCCACCATCCACCATCCCCCATCCAGGATTAAACAATTCACGATCCACAAAACACCATCCAGGACCAGACAGTCCACCATCCACCATTTAGGATCAAATCATCCACAATCCTCCATCCAGGATCAAACCATCCAGGATCGATCCCTCCACCATCCACCAGACAGTATAAAACTCTACACCATGCATCATCCAGGAACAAACCATCCACAATACACCCCCCGGGATCAAAGCGTCCATCACCCACCATTCAGGACTAAACCGTCCACCATCCCACATTTAGGATCAAATCATCCACCATCCAGTATCAAGCCATCCACCATCCACCATCCAGGATCAAACCGACCAGCATCCACCATCCACAATCCAGGACCTAACCAAACACCATCCAGGATCAATCCGTCCACCATCCACCAGACAGTATCAAACTCTCCACCATGCACAATCCTGAACAAACCATCCACCATACACCCCTCCCAGGATCAAAGCGTCCATCACCCACCATCCAGGATTAAACCGTCTATCATTCACCATCCAGGATCAAACCGACCACCATCCACCATCCACCATCCAGGATCAAACCGACCACCATCCACAATCCAGGATCTAACCAACCACCATACACCATCCAGGATCAATCCGTCCACCATACACTATCAAACTCTACACCATGCATCATCCAGGAACAAACCATCCACCATACACCCCGCGGGATCAAAGCGTCCATCACCCACCATCCACGATTAAACCGTCCATCATTCACCATCCAGGATCAAAGCGTCTACCATCCACCATCCAGGATCAAACCAGCCACCATCCTCCATCCAGGATCAAACCGACCACCATCCACCATCCACCATTTAGGATCAAATCATCCACCATCCAGGATCAAACCATCCACCATCCACCATCCAGGATCAAACCGACCACCATCCACAATCCAGGATCTAACCAACCACCATGCACCATCCAGGATCAGTCCGTCCACCATCCACCACGCACCATCCAGGATCAAACCATCCACCATCAGATCATCCACCATCCAGCATCAAAGCATCCACCATCCAGGATCAAACCGACCACCATCCACAATCCAGGTTCTAACCAACCACCATCTACCATCCAGGATCAATCCGTCCACCATACAGTATCAAACTCTCCACCATGCACCATCCTGGACAAAACCATCCACCATCTAGGATCAAACCATCCACCATCCAGTAACAAAGCATCTACCATCCGCCATCCAGGTTACAGAGCACTTGGGGAAAGGCAGGCAGAGACTTCCCTGCTAGCACCTTCTCTCTGCGCGGGAAGGAGAAGTGTTCACATTTTTTTGCAGAATCGCATTTGCGTCGCTGCAGACAACACAAACGCATGTTCAGGACGAAAGAAAGCACAGAGCCCCAGATTTGCTGTTGCCCTGGAGAGCTTGCAGAGCACTGGGGAAAGGCAGGCAGAGAGTTCCCTGCTAGCACCTTCTCTGTGTTTGGGAAGGAAGAGAGTTCACCTTTGCTTCGCAGAATCGCTTTTCTGCAGAGAACACTAACGCTTGTTTAGGAGAAAAGAAAGCACAGAGCCCCAGATTTGCTGTTGCCCTGGAGAACTTGCAGAGCACTGGGGAAAGGCACGCAGAGAATTCCCTGCTAGCACCTTCTCTCTGCGCGGGAAGGAGAAGTGTTCACATTGTTTCAAAGAATTGCGTCAAACAATCCACAATCCACCATCAACGATCCACCATCCAACCATCATCATACACCATTCACAAGCCACCATCCTGGACCAAAGCATCCACCATCCAGGATCAAACCATCCCGGATCAGACCATCAACTATCCACCATCCAGGAACAAACCGTCCATCATCCACCATCCAGGATAAAACAGTCCACCACCCACCATCCACCATTTAGGATCAAATCATCCATAATCCTCCATCCAGGATCAAACCATCCAGGATCGATCCCTCCACCATACAGTATCAAACTCTCCACCATGCATCATCCAGGAACAAACCATCCACCATACACCCCCCGGGATCACAGCGTCCATCACCCACCATCCACGATTAAACCGTCCATCATTCACCATCCAGGATCAAAGCGTCTACCATCCACCATCCAGGATCAAACCGACCACCATCCACCATCCACCATTTAGGATCAAACCATCCACCAACCACCATCCAGGATCAAACCGACCACCATCCACAATCCAGCATCTAACCAAACACCATGCACCATCCAGGATCAATCCGTCCACCATCCACCATGCACCATCCAGGATCAAACCATCCACCATCAGATCATCCACCATCCACTATCAAACCATCCACCATCCAGGATCAAACCATCCACCATCAGATCATCCACCATCCACTATCAAACCATCCACCATTCAGGATCAAACCGACCACCATCCACAATCCAGGATCTAACCAACCACCATCCACCATCCAGGATCAATCCGTCCACCATACAGTATCAAACTCTCCACCATGCACCATCCTGGACAAAACCATCCACCATCTAGGATCAAACCATCCACCATCCAGTATCAAAGCATCTACCATCCGCCATCCAGGTTACAGAGCACTTGGGGAAAGGCAGGCAGAGACTTCCCTGCTAGCACCTTCTCTCTGCGCGGGCAGGAGAAGTGTTCACATTTTTTCACAGAATCGCATTTGCGTCGCTGCAGACAACACAAACGCATGTTCAGGACGAAAGAAAGCACAGAGCCACAGATTTGCTGTTGCCCTGGAGAGCTTGCAGAGCACTGGGGAAAGGCAGGCAGAGATTTCCCTGCTAGCACCTTCTCTGTGCCTGGGAAGCAGAAGTGTTCCCATTCCTTCGCAGAATCGCTTTTTTGCAGGAAACACTAACAATTGTTCAGAACGAAAGGAAGCACAGAGCCCCAGATTTTATGTTGTCCTGGAGAGCTTGCAGAGCACTGGGGAATGGTAGGCAGAGAATTCCCTGCTAGCACCTTCTCTGTGCCTGTTCACATTGCTTCGCAGAATCGCTTTAGTGCAGAAAACACTAAAACTTGTTCAGAACGAAAGATAGCACAGAGCCCCAGATTTTATGTTGTCCTGGAGAGCTTGCAGAGCACTGGGGAAAGGTAGGCAGAGATTTCCCTGCTAGCACCTTCTCTGTGCCTGGGAAGCAGAAGTGTTCACATTGTTTCAAAGAATTGCGTCAAACAATCCACAATCCACCATCAACGATCCACCATCCACCATCAAACCATCCAACATTCATCATACAGCATTCACAAGCCACCATCCTGGACCAAAGCATCCACCATCCAGGATCAAACCATCCACCATCACCCATCCAGGATCAGACCATCAACTATCCACCATCCAGGATAAAACAGTCCACCACCCACCATTTAGGATCAAATCATCCACAATCCACCATCCAGGATCAAACCATCAAGGATCAATCCGTCCACCATCCACCAGACAGTATCAAGCTCTCCACCATGTATCATCCAGGAACAAACCATCCACCATCCAGGATCAAACAATCCACCATCCAGGACCAAACTGTCCACCGTCCACCATCCCCCATCCAGGATTAAACAATTCACGATCCACAATACACCATCCAGGACCAGACAGTCTACCATCCACCATCCAGGATCAAATCATCCGCCATCCACCACCCAGGACCAAACCGTCCACCATGCACCATCCAGGATCAAACCGTCCACCATCCAGGACCAAACCGTCCACCAGCCACCATCAGCAATCCAGGATCAAACCGTCCAGGAATCACCATCCAGGATCAAATCATCCACCATCCACCATCCAGGATGAAACCATCCACCATCCAACATCCAGGACACAACTGTCCACCATCCAGTATAAAACCATTCAACATTCACCATCCACCATCCCCCATCCAGGATCAAACAATTCACGATCCACAATACACCATCCAGGACCAAACCGTCCACCATCCACCTTCTAGGATAAAACCGTCCACCATCCACGATCAAACAAGCCACCATCCACCATCAACGATCCACCATCAAACCATCCAACACCCATTATACACGATGCACAATCCACCATCCTGGACCAAACAATCCACCATCGCCAATCCAGGATCAAACCATCCACCATCCACGACCAAACCGTCCACGAGCCACCATCCAGGATAAAACAGTCCACCACCCACCATCCACCATTTAGGATCAAATCATCCACCATCCACCATCCACCGTCCAGGAACAAACCGACCAGCATCCACCATCCACAATCCAGGATCTAACCAACCACCATCCAGGATCAATCCGTCCACCATCCACCACACAGTTTCAAACTCTCCACCATGCACCATCCTGAACAAACCATCCACCATACCCCCCCCCAGGATCAAAGCGTCCATCACCCACCATCCAGGATGAAACCGTCCATCATTCACCATCCAGGATCAAATCATCCACCATCAGGATCAAACATCCACCATGCACCATCCAAGATCTAACCATCCGCCATCCACCATGCACCATCCAGGATCAAACCATCAACCATCCAGGATCAGACCATCCACCATGCACCATCCAGGATCAAACCATCCACCATCCAGGACGAAACCGTCCACCATGCACCAACTGCAATCCACGATAAAACCGTCCAGGATTCACCATCCAGGATCAAACCATCCACCATCCAGGATCAAATCATCCACCACCCAGGATCAAAACATTCACCTTCCACCATCCAGGATCAAACCGTCCACCATTCACAATCTATCAGCCAGGATGAAACCATCTACCATACACCATCCAACATCCAGGACACAACCGTCCACCATCCACCATCCAGGATCAAACCATTCAACATTCACCATCCACCATGCACGATCAAACCATCCACCATCAACGATCCACCATCCACCATCAAACCATCCAACAACCATCATACACCAACCACAATCCAGCATCCTGGACCAAACCATCCACCATCCAGTATCAAAGCATCTACCATCCAGCATCCACATTCAAAGCGTCCACCATCGAGGATCAAACCGTCAGCCATACACCCCCCAGGATCAAAGTGTCCATCACCCACCATTCAGGACTAAACCGTCTACCATCCACCATTTAGGATCATATCATCCACCATCCAGGATCAAACCGACCACCATCCACAATCCAGGATCTAACCAACCACCATGCACCATCCAGGATCAATCCGTCCACCATCCACCATGCACCATCCAGGATCAAACCATCGACCATCAGATCATCTACCATCCAGGATCAAACCGACCACCATCCACAATCCAGGATCTAACCAACCACCATCCAGGATCAATCCGTCCACCATACAGTATCAAACTCTACACCATGCACCGTCCAGGAACAAACCATCCACCATACACCCCCCAGTATCAAAGCGTCCATCACCCACCATCCAGGATTAAACCGTCCATCATTCACCATCCAGGATCAAAGCATCTACCATCCACTATCCAGGACCAAACTCTACACCATGCACCATCCACCATCAGGATCAAACATCCACCATGCACCATCCACCATCCAGGATCACACCATCCACCATGCACCATCCAGGATCAAACCATCCACCATCCAGGACCAAACAGTCCACCATCCACAAACCGCAATCTAGGATAAAACAGTCCAGGATTCACCATCAAGGATCAAACCATCCAACATCCAGGATCAAATCATGCACCATCCAGGACCAAATCCTACATCACCCACCATCAGGATCAAACATCCACCATGCACCATCCAGGATCAGACCATCCACCATCCAGGATCAAACCAGCCACCATCCACCATCCTGGATCAGACCATCCACCAACCGCAATCCAGGATCAAACCATCCAGGATTCACCATCCAGGATTAAACCATCCACCATCACCCATCCAGGATCAGACCATCAACTATCCACCATCCAGGATAAAACAGTACACCACCCACCATCCACCATTTGGGATCAAATCATCCACAATCCACCACCCAGGATCAAACCATCCAGGATCAATCCGTCCACCATCCACCAGACAGTATCAAGCTCTCCAACATGCACCATCCAGGAACAAACCATCCACCATACAACCTCCAGGATCAAAGCGTCCATCACCCACCATCCAGGATTAAACAGTCCATCATTCACCATCCAGGATCAAAGCATCTACCATCCACCATCGAGGACCAAATTCTATACCACCCACCATGCACCATTGAGGATCAAACATCCACCATCCACCATCCAGGATCAAACCGTCCATCATTCACCATCCAGGATCAAACCGGCCACCATCCACCATCCACCATTTAGGATCAAATCATCCACCATCCAGGAACAAACCATCCACCATCCACCATCCAGGATCAAACCGACCACCATCCAGCATCTAACCAACCACCATGCACCATGCAGGATCAATCTGTCCACCATCCACCGTGCAACATTCAGGATCAAACCATCCACCATCAGATCATCCACCATCCTGTATCAAACCATCCACCATCGAGGACCAAATTCTACACCACCCACCAGGCACCATTGAGGATCAAATTCTACACCACCCACCATCGACCATCAGGATCAAACATCCACCATGCACCATCCAAGATCTAACCATCCACCATCCACAATCCACCATCCTGGACCAAACCATCCACCATCTAGGATCAAACCATCCACCACCATGTAGCAAAGCATCTATCACCCGCCGTCCAGGTTACTGAGCACTTGGGGAAAGGCAGGCAGAGAATTCCCTGCTAGCACCTTCTCTGTGCCTGGGAAGCAGAAGTGTTCACACTGCTTCGCAGAATCGCTTTTGTGCAGAAAACAGTAACACTTGTTCAGAACGAAAGAAAGCACAGAGCCCCAGATTTTATGTTGTCCTGGAGAGCTTGCAGAGCACTGGGGAAAGTCAGGCAGAGAATTCCCTGCTAGCACCTTCTCTGTGCCTGTTCACATTGCTTCGCAGAATCGCTTTTGTGCAGAAAACAGTAACACTTGTTCAGAACGAAAGAAAGCACAGAGCCCCAGATTTTATGTTGTCCTGGAGAGCTTGCAGAGCACTGGGGAAAGGCAGGCAGAGATTGCCCTGCTAGCACCTTCTCTGTGCCTGGTAAGCAGAAGTGTTCCCATTGCTTCGCAGAATCGCTTTTGTGCAGAAAACAGTAACACTTGTTCAGAACAAAAGAAAGCACAGAGCCCCACATTTTATGTTGTCCTGGAGAGCTTGCAGAGCACTGGGGAAAGGCAGGCAGAGAATTCCCTGCTAGCACCTTCTCTGTGCCTGGGAAGCAGAAGTGTTCACATTGTTTCAAAGAATTGCGTCAAACAATCCACAATACACCATCAACGATCCACCATCCACCATCAAACCATCCAACATTCATCATACAGCATTCACAAGCCACCATCCTGGACCAAAGCATCCACCATCCAGGATCAAACCATCCACCATCACCCATCCAGGATCAGACCATCAACTGTCCACCATCCAGGATAAAACTGTCCACCACCCACCATCCACCATTTAGGATCAAATCATCCACAATCCACCATCCAGGATCAAATCATCCAGGATCAATCCGTCCACCATCCACCAGACAGTATCAAGCTCTCCACCATGTATCATCCAGGAACAAACCATCCACGATCAGATCATCCACCATCCAGGATCAAACAATCCACCATCCAGGACCAAACTGTCCACCAGCCACCATCCGCAATCCAGGATCAAACCGTGCAGGAATCACCATCCAGGATCAAATCATCCACCATCCAGGATGAAACCATCCACCATGCAAAATCCAGGACACAACCCTCCACCATCCAGTATAAAACCATTTCACCATCCACCATCCCCCATCCAGGATTAAACAATTCACGATCCACAAAACACCATCCAGGACCAGACAGTCCACCATCCACCATTTAGGATCAAATCATCCACAATCCTCCATCCAGGATCAAACCATCCAGGATCGATCCCTCCACCATCCACCAGACAGTATCAAACTCTCCACCAAGCATCATCCAGGAACAAACCATCCACCATACACCCCCGGGGTCAAAGCGTCCATCACCCACCATTCAGGACTAAACTGTCCACCATCCACCATTTAGGATCAAATCATCCACCATCCAGTATCAAACCATCCACCATCCACCATCCAGGATCAAACCGACCAGCATCCACCATCCACAATCCAGGACCTAACCAAACACCATCCTGGATCAATCCGTCCACCATCCACCACACAGTATCAAACTCTCCACCATGCACCATCCTGAACAAACCATCCACCATACACCCCCCCAGGATCAAAGCGTCCATCACCCACCATCCAGGATTAAACCGTCCATCATTCACCATCCAGGATCAAACCGACCACCATCCACCATCCACCATCCAGGATCAAACCGACCACCATCCACAATCCAGGATCTAACCAACCACCATCCACCATCCAGGATCAATCCGTCCACCATACAGTATCAAACTCTACACCATGCATCATCCAGGAACAAACCATCCACCATACACCCCCCGGGATCAAAGTGTCCATCACCCACCATCCACGATTAAACCGTCCATCATTCACCATCCAGGATCAAAGCGTCTACCATCCACCATCCAGGATCAAACCAGCCACCATCCTCCATCCAGGATCAAACCGACCACCATCCACCATCCACCATTTAGGATCAAATCATCCACCATCCAGGATCAAACCATCCACCATCCACCATCCAGGATCAAACCGACCACCATCCACAATCCAGGATCTAACCAAACACCATGCACCATCCAGGATCAGTCCGTCCACCATCCACCACGCACCATCCAGGATCAAACCATCCACCATCAGATCATCCACCATCCAGCATCAAACCATCAACCATCCAGGATCAAACCGTCCACCATACAGTATCAAACTCTCCACCATGCACCATCCTGGACAAAACCATCCACCATCTAGGATCAAACCATCCACCATCCAGTATCAAAGCATCTACCATCCGCCATCCAGGTTACAGAGCACTTGGGGAAAGGCAGGCAGAGACTTCCCTGCTAGCACCTTCTCTCTGTGCGGGAAGGAGAAGTGTTCACATTTTTTCACAGAATCGCATTTGCGTCGCTGCAGACAACACAAACGCATGTTCAGGACGAAAGAAAGCACAGAGCCCCAGATTTGCTGTTGCCCTGGAGAGCTTGCAGAGCACTGGGGAAAGGCAGGCAAAGAGTTCCCTGCTAGCACCTTCTCTGTGTTTGGGAAGGAAGAGAGTTCACCTTTGCTTCGCAGAATCGCTTTTCTGCAGAGAACACTAACGCTTGTTTAGGAGAAAAGAAAGCACAGAGCCCCAGATTTGCTGTTGCCCTGGAGAACTTGCAGAGCACTGGGGAAAGGCACGCAGAGAATTCCCTGCTAGCACCTTCTCTCTGCGCGGGAAGGAGAAGTGTTCACATTGTTTCAAAGAATTGTGTCAAACAATCCACAATCCACCATCAACGATCCACCATCCAACCATCATCATACACCATTCACAAGCCACCATCCTGGACCAAACCATCCACCATCCAGGATCAAACCATCCAGGATCAGACCATCAACTATCCACCATCCAGGAACAAACCGTCCATCATCCACCATCCAGGATAAAACAGTCCACCACCCACCATCCACCATTTAGGATCAAATCATCCATAATCCTCCATCCAGGATCAAACCATCCAGGATCGATCCCTCCACCATACAGTATCAAACTCTCCACCATGCATCATCCAGGAAGAAACCATCCACCATACACCCCTCCCAGGATCAAAGCGTCCATCACCCATCATCCAGGATTAAACCGTCCATCATTCACTATCCAGGATCAAAGCATCTACCATCCACCATCAAGGACCAAATTCTACACCACCCACCATCCACCATCAGGATCAAACATCCACCATGCACCATCCAGGATCAAACCATCCACCATCCACGATCAGATCATCCACCATCCACCATCCAGGATCAAACAATCCACCATCCAGGACCAAACTGTCCACCAGCCACCATCCGCAATCCAGGATCAAACCGTCCAGGAATCACCATCCAGGATCAAATCATCCACCATCCAGGATGAAACCATCCACCATGCAACATCGAAGACACAACCCTCCACCATCCAGTATAAAACAATTCAACATTCACCATCCACCATCCCCCATCCAGGATCAAACAATCCACCATCCAGGACCAAACTGTCCACCAGCCACCATCAACGATCCAGGATCAAACCGTCCAGGATTCACCATCCAGGATCAAGCCATCCACGATCCAGGATCAAACCGACCAGCATCCACCATCCACAATCCAGGATCTAACCAACCACCATCCAGGATCAATCCGTCCACCATCCACCACACAGTATCAAACTCTCCACCATGCACAATCCTGAACAAACCATCCACCATACACCCCCCCAGGATCAAAGCGTCCATCACCCACCATCCAGGATGAAACCGTCCATCATTCACCATCCAGGATCAAAGCATCTACCATCCACCATCGAGGACCAAATTCTATACCACCCACCATCCACCATCAGGATCAAACATCCACCATGCACCATCCAAGATCTAACCATCGGCCATCCACCATGCACCATCCAGGATCAAATCATCCACCACCCAGGATCAAAACATTCACCTTCCACCATCCAGGATCAAACCGTCCACCATTCACGATCTATCAGCCAGAATGAAGCCATCTACCATACACCATCCAACATCCAGGACACAACCGTCCACCATCCAGTATAAAACCATTCAACATTCACCATCCACCATCCAGGATCAAACCATCCACCATCAAACCATCCAACAACCATCATACACCAACCACAATCCAGCATCCTGGACCAAACCATCCACCATCCAATATCAAAGCATCTACCATCCACATTCAAAGCGTCCACCATCCACCATCCAGGATCAAACCGTCAGCCATACACCCCCCAGGATCAAAGCGTCCATCACCCACCATTCAGGACTAAACCGTTCACCATCTGGGATCTAATCATCCACCATCCAGGATCAAACCATCCACCATCCACCATCCAGGGTCAAACCGACCACATTCCACCATCCACAATCCAGGATCTAAGAAACCACCATCCACCATCCAGGATCAATCCGTCCACCATACAGTATCAAACTCTCCACCATGCACCATCCAGGAACAAACCATCCACCATACACCCCCCCCAGGATCAAAGCGTCCATCAGCCACCATCCAGGATGAAACCGTCCATCATTCACCATCCAGGATCAAAGCATATACCATCCACCATCGAGGACCAAATTCTACACCACCCACCATCCACCATCAGGATCAAACATCCACCATGCACCATCCAGGATCAAACCACCCACCATCCACGATCAGATCATCCACCATCCACCATCCAGGATCAAACAATCCACCATCCAGGACCAAACTGTCCACCAGCCACCATCCGCAATCCAGGATCAAACCGTCCAGGAATCACCATCCAGGATCAAATCATCCACCATCCAGGATGAAATCATCCACCATGCAACATCCAGGACACAACCCTCCACCATCCAGTATAAAACCATTCAACATTCACCATCCACCATCCACCATCCCCCATCCAGGATTAAACAATTCACGATCCACAATACACCATCCAGGACCAGACAGTCCACCATCCACCAACCAGGATCAAACCATCCACCATCCACCATCCAGAACCAAACCGTCCACCACCACCATCCACATTCCAGGATCAAACGGTCCAGGATTCACCATCCAGGATCAAGCCATCCACCCTCCAACATCCAGGACACAACTGTCCACCATCCAGTGTAAAACCATTCAACATTCACCATCCACCATCCCCCATCCAGGATCAAACAATTCACGATCCACAATACACCATCCAGGACCAAACCGTCCACCATCCACCTTCCAGGATAAAACCGTCCACCATCCACAATACACCATCCAGGATCAAACAAGCCACCATCCACCATCAACGATCCACCATCAAACCATCCAACACCCATTATACACGATGCACAATCCACCATCCTGGACCAAACAATCCACCATCGCCCATCCAGGATCAAACCATCCACCATCCACGACCAAACCGTCCACCAGCCACAATCCAGGATCTAACCAACCACCATACACCATCCAGGATCAATCCGTCCACCATCCACCACACCATATCAAACTCTCCACCATGCACCATCCTGAACAAACCATTCACCATACACCCCCCCAGGATCAAAGCGTCCATCACCCACCATCCAGGATGAAACCATCCATCATTCACCATCCAGGATCAAAGCATCTACCATCCACGATCAGACCATCCACCATCCACCATCCAGGATCAAACAATCCACCATCCAGCCATCCAAAACCATCCACAACCCACCATCCTGGACCAAACCATCCACCATCCTTGGTCAAAGCATCCACCATCCAGTATCAAAGCAACTACCATCCAGGTTCAAGACATCTACCATCCACCTTACCCCATCCAGGATCAAACCATCAACCATCCACCATGCAGGATCAAACCATCCACCATCCTGGATCAGACCATCCACCATCCAGGATCAAACCATCCACCATCCAGGACGAAACCGTCCACCATCCATCAACTGCAATCTAGGATAAAACCGTCCAGGATTCACCATCCAGGATCAAACCATCCACCATCCACGATCAAATCATCCACCATCCACCACCCAGGATCAAAACATCCACCATACACCATACAGGATCAAACCGTCCACCATCTACAATCTATCATCCGGGATGAAATCATCTACCATACACCATTCAACATCCAGGACACAACCGTCCACCATCCACTATAAAACCATTCAACATTCACCATCCAGGATCAAACCATCCACCATGCACCATCCACCATCCAGGATGAAACAATCCACCATCAACGATCCAACATCCACCATCAAACCATCCAACAACCATCATACACCAACCACAATCCAGCATCCTGGACCAAACCATCCACCATCCAATATCAAAGCATCTACCATCCAGCATCCACATTCAAAGCGTCCACCATCCACCATCCACCATCCAGGATCAAACCTTCAGCCATACACCCCCCCCCAGGATCAAAGCGTCCATCACCCACCATTCAGGACTAAACCGTCTACCATCCACCATTTAGAATCAAATCATCCACCATCCAGGATCAAACCATCCACCATCCAGGATCAATCCGTCCACCATACAGTATCAAACTCTCCACCATGCACCATCCAGGATCAAATCATCCACCACCCAGGATCAAAACATTCACCATCCACCATCCAGGATCAAACCATCCACCATCCACCATCAACGATCCACCATCCACCATCAAACCATCCAACAACCATCATACACCAACCACAATCCAGCATCCTGGACCAAACCATCCAGTATCAAAGCATCCACCATCAACCATCCAGGATCAAACCGTCAGCCATACACCCCCCCAGGATCACAGCGTCCATCACCCACCATTCAGGACTAAACCGTCCACCATCCAACATTTAGGATCAAATCATCCACCATCCACCATCCACGATCAAATCATCCACCATCCAGGATCAAACCGACCACCATCCACAATCCAGCATCTAACCAAACACCATGCACCATCCAGGATCAATCAGTCCACCATCCACCATGCACCATCCAGGATCAAACCATCCACCATCAGATCATGCACCATCCAGCATCAAACCATGCACCATCCACCATCCAGGATCTAACCAACCACCATCCAGGATCAATCCGTCCACCATACAGTGTTAAACTCTCCACCATGCACCGTCCAGGAACAAACCATCCACCATACACCCCCCAGGATCAAAGCGTCCATCACCTACCATCCAGGATTAAACCGTCCATCATTCACCATTCAGGATCAAAGCATCTGCCATCCACCATCGAGGACCAAATTCTACACCACCCACCATCCACCATCAGGATCAAACATCCACCATGCACGATCCAAGATCTAACCATCCACCATCCACAATCCACCATCCTGGACCAAACCATCCACCATCCAGGATCAAACCATCCAGGATCAGACCATCAACTACCACCATCCAGGATTAAACTGTCCACCACCCACCATCCACCATTTAGGATCAAATCATCCACAATCCTCCATCCAGGATCAAACCATTCGGACAGATCCCTCCACCATCCACCATACAGTATCAAACTCTCCACCATGCATCATCCAGGAACAAACCATCCACCATACACCCCCCGGGATCAAAGCGTCCATCACCCAACATTCAGGACTACACCGTCCACCATCCACCATTTAGGATCAAATCATCCACCATCCAGTATCAAACCATCCACCATCCACCATCCAGGATCAAACCGACCAGCATTCACCATCCACAATCCAGGACCTAACCAACCACCATCCAGGATCAATCCGTCCACCATCCACCACACAGTATCAAACTCTCCACCATGCACAATCCTGAACAAACCATCCACCATACACCCCCCCAGGATCAAAGCGTCCATCACCCACCATCCAGGATTAAACCGTCCATCATTCACCATCCAGGATCAAACTGACCACCATCCACCATTTAGGATCAAACCATCCACCATCCACCATTCAGGATCAAACCGACCACCATCCACAATCCAGCATCTAACCAACCACCATGCACCATCCAGGATCAATCCGTCCACCATCCACCATGCACCATCCAGGATCAAACCATGCACCATCCAGGATCAATACGTCCACCATACAGTATCAAACTCTACACCATGCACCGTCCAGGAACAAACCATCCACCATACACCCCCCAGTATCAAAGTGTCCATCACCCACCATCCAGAATTAAACCGTCCATCATTCACCATCCAGGATGAAAGCATCTACCATCCACCATCAAACTCTACACCACCCACCATCCACCATCAGGCTCAAACATCCACCATGCAGCATCCCCCATCCAGGATCAGACCATCCCCCATCCAGGATCAGACCATCCACCATCCAGGATCAAACCATCCACCATCCAGGATAAAATCATGCACCATCACCACCCACCATCCAAGATTAAACCGATCACCATCCACAATCCAGGATCTAACCAACCATCATTCACCATCCAGGATCAATCCGTCCACCATACAGTATCAAGGTCGCCAACATGCACCATCCAGGAACAAATCATCCACCATACAACCTCCAGAATCAAAGCGTCCATCACCCACCATCCAGGATGAAACCGTCCATCATTCACCATCCAGGATCAAAGCATCTATCATCCACCATCGAGGACCAAATTCTACACAACCTACCATCCACCATCAGGATCAAACATCTACCATGCACCATCCAGGATAAAACCATCCACCATCCAGGATCAAACCATCCACCATCAGATCATCCACCATCCAGCAGTAAACCATCCACCATCCGGGATCAAACCGACCACCATCCACAATCCAGGATCTAACCAAACACCATGCACCATCCAGGATCAATCCGTCCACCATCCACCATGCACCATCCAGGTTCAAACCATCCACCATCAGAACATCCACCATCCAGGATCAAACCGACCACCATCCACAATCCAGGATCTAACCAACCACCATCCACCATCCAGGATCAATCCGTCCACCATACAGTATCAAACTCTACACCATGCACCATCCAGGAACAAACCATCCACCATACACCCCCCAGGATCAAAGCGTCCATCACCTACCATCCAGGATTAAACCGTCCATCATTCACCATCCAGGATCAAAGCATCTACCATCCACCATCGAGGACCAAATTCTACACCACCCACCAGGCACCATTGAGGATCAAATTCTACACCACCCACCATCCACCATCAGGATCAAACATCCACCATGCACCATCCAAGACCTAACCATCCACCATCCACAATCCACCATCCTGGACCAAACCATCCACCATCTAGGATCAAACCATCCACCATCATGTATCAAAGCATCTACCATCCGCCATCCAGGTTACAGAGCACTTGGGGAAAGGCAGGCAGAGACTTCCCTGCTAGCACCTTCTCTGTGCCTGGGAAGCAGAAGTGTTCACACTGCTTCGCAGAATCGCTTTTGTGCAGAAAACACTAACACTTGTTCAGAAGGAAAGAAAGCACAGAGCCCCAGATTTTATGTTGTCCTGGAGAGCTTGCAGAGCACTGGGGAAAGGCACGCAGAGAATTCCCTGCTAGCACCTTCTCTGTGCCTGGGAAGCAGAAGTGTTCACATTGTTTCAAAGAATTGCGTCAAACAATCCACAATCCACCATCAACGATCCACCATCAAACCATCCAACATTCATCATACAGCATTCACAAGCCACCATCCTGGACCAAAGCATCCACCATCCAGGATCAAACCATCCACCATCACCCATCCAGGGTCAGACCATCAACTATCCACCATCCAGGATAAAACAGTCCACCACCCACCATCCATCATTTAGGATCAAATCATCCACCATCGAACATCCAGGACACAACCGTCCAGCAGCCACCATCCAGGATAAAACAGACCACCACCCAACATCCACCATTTGGGATCAAATCATCCACCATCCACCATCCACCATCCAGGATCAAACCGACCAGCATCCACCATCCACAATCCAGGATCTAACCAACCACCATCCAGGATCAATTCGTCCACCATCCACCACACAGTATCAAACTCTCCACCATGCACCATCCTGAACAAACCATCCGACATACACCCCCCCCCCCAGCATCAAAGCGTCCATCACCCACCATCCAGGATGAAACCGTCCATCATTCACCATCCAGGATCAAACCATCAACCATCCAGGATCAGAGCATCCACCAGGCACCATCCAGGATCAAATCATCCACCATCCAGGACGAAACCGTCCACCATGCACCAACTGCAATCCACGATAAAACCGTCCAGGATTCACCATCCAGGATCAAACCATCCACCATCCACGATCAAATCATCCACCACCCAGGATCAAAACATTCACCTTCCACCATCCAGGATCAAACCGTCCACCATTCACAATCTATCAGCCAGGATGAAACCATCTACCATACACCATCCAACATCCAGGACACAACCGTCCACCATCCACCATCCAGTATAAAACCATTCAACATTCACCATCCACCATGCACGATCAAACCATCCACCATCAACGATCCACCATCCACCATCAAACCATCCAACAACCATCATACACCAACCACAATCCAGCATCCTGGACCAAACCATCCACCATCCAATATCAAAGCATCTACCATCCAGCATCCACATTCAAAGCGTCCACCATCCAACATCCACCATCCAGGATCAAACTGTCAGCCATACACCCCCCCAGGATCAAAGCGTCCATCACCCACCATTCAGGACTAAACCGTCCACTATCCACCATTTAGGATCAAATCATCCACCATCCACGATCAAACCATCCACCATCCACCATTCAGGGTCAAACCGACCACATTCCACCATCCACAATCCAGGATCTAAGAAACCACCATCCACCATCCAGGATCAATCCGTCCACCATACAGTATCAAACTCTCCACCATGCACCATCCAGGAACAAACCATCCACCATACACCCCCCCCAGGATCAAAGCGTCCATCAGCCACCATCCAGGATGAAACCGTCCATCATTCACCATGCAGGATCAAAGCATCTACCATCCACCATCGAGGACCAAATTCTACACCACCCACCATCCACCATCAGGATCAAACATCCACCATGCACCATCCAGGATCAAACCACCCACCATCCACGATCAGATCATCCACCATCCACCATCCAGGATCAAACAATCCACCATCCAGGACCAAACTGTCCACCAGCCACCATCCGCAATCCAGGATCAAACCGTCCAGGAATCACCATCCAGGATCAAATCATCCACCATCCAGGATGAAACCATCCACCATGCAACATCCAGGACACAACCCTCCACCATCCACCATCCAGTATAAAACCATTCAACATTCACCATCCACCATCCACCATCCCCCATCCAGGATTAAACAATTCACGATCCACAATACACCATCCAGGACCAGACAGTCCACCATCCACCAACCAGGATCAAACCATCCACCATCCACCATCCAGAACCAAACCGTCCACCACCACCATCCACATTCCAGGATCAAACGGTCCAGGATTCACCATCCAGGATCAAGCCATCCACCATCCAGGAACAAATCATCCACCATCCACCACCCAGGACCAAACCGTCCACCATCGAACATCCAGGATCAAACCGTCCACCATCCAGGACCAAACCGTCCACCAGCCACCATCAGCAATCCAGGATCAAACCGTCCAGGAATCACCATCCAGGATCAAATCATCCACCATCCACCATCCAGGATGAAACCATCCACCATCCAACATCCAGGACACAACCGTCCACCATCCAGTATAAAACCATTCAACATTCACCATCCACCATCCACCATCCCCCATCCAGGATCAAACAATTCACGATCCACAATACACCATCCAGGACCAAACCGTCCACCATCCACCTTCCAGGATAAAACCGTCCACCATTCACCATCCAGGATCAAACAAGCCACCATCCACCATCAACGATCCACCATCAAACCATCCAACACCCATTATACACGATCCACAATCCACCATCCTGGACCAAACAATCCACCATCGCCCATCCAGGATCAAACCATCCACGACCAAACCGTCCACCAGCCACCATCCAGGATAAAACAGTCCACCACCCACCATCCACCATTTAGGATCAAATCATCCACCATCCACCATCCACAATCCAGGATCTAACCAAACACCATCCACCATCCACAATCCAGGATCTAACCAAACACCATCCAGGATCAATCCGTCCACCATCCACCACACAGTATCAAACTCTCCACCATGCACAATCCTGAACAAACCATCCACCATACACCCCCCCCAGGATCAAAGCGTCCATCACCCACCATCCAGGATGAAACCGTCCATCATTCACCATCTAGGATCAAAGCATCTACCATCCACCATCGAGGACCAAATTCTATACCACCCACCATCCACCATCAGGATCAAACATCCACCATGCACCATCCAAGATCTAACCATCGGCCATCCACCATGCACCATCCAGGATCAAATCATCCACCACCCAGGATCAAAACATTCACCATCCACCATCCAGGATCAAACCATCCACCATTCACAATCTATCAGCCAGGATGAAACCATCTACCATACACCATCCAACATCCAGGACACAACCGTCCACCATCCACTATAAAACCATTCAACATTCACCATCCACCATCCACCATCCAGGATCAAACCATCCACCATCCACCATCAACGATCCACCATCCACCATCAAACCATCCAACAACCATCATACACCAACCACAATCCAGCATCCTTGACCAAAACATCCACCATCCAATATCATAGCATCTACCAACCAGCATCCACATTCAAAGCGTCCACCATCCACCATCCACCATCGAGGATCAAACCGTCAGCCATACACCCCCCCCCAGGATCAAAGCGTCCATCACCCACCATTCAGGACTAAACCATCCACCATCCACCATTTAGGATCAAATCATCCAACATCCACCATCAACCATCCAGGATCAATCCGTCCACCATCCACCACACCGTATCAAACTCTCCACCATGCACCATCCTGAACAAACCATTCACCATACACCCCCCCAGGATCAAAGCGTCCATCACCCACCATCCAGGATGAAACCGTCCATCATTCACCATCCAGGATCAAAGCATCTACCATCCACCATCGAGGACCAAATTCTACACCACCCACCATCCACCATCAGGATCAAACATCCACCATGCACCATCCAAGATCTAACCATCTGCCATCCACCATGCACCATCCAGGATCAAACAATCCACCATCCACCATCCAGCCATCCAACACCATCCACAATCCACCATCCTGGACCAAACCATCCACCATCCACCATCCAGGTTCAAAGCATCCACCATCCACCATCCCCCATCCAGGATCAAACCGTCAACCATCCACCATCCAGGATCAAACCGTCCATCATCCACCATGCAGGATTAAACCGTCCATCATTCACCATCCAGGATCAAAGCATCTACCATCCACGACCAAACTCTACACAATGCACCATCCACCATCAGGCTCAAACATCCACCATGCACCATCCCCCATCCAGGATCAGACCATCCACTATGCACCATCCAGGATCAAACCATCCACCATCCACCATCCCGGATCAGACCATCCACCATCCACCATCCAGGACGAAACCGTCCACCATCCACCAACCGCAATCTAGGATAAAACCGTCCGGGATTCACCATCCAGGATCAAACCATCCACCATCCACCATCCAGGATCAAATCATCCACCATCCACCACCCAGGATCAAAACATTCACCATACACCATCCAGGATCAAACCATCCACCATCCACAATCTATCAGCCAGGATGAAATCATCTACCATACACCATCCAACATCCAGGACACAACCGTCCACCATCCACCATCCAGTATAAAACCATTCAACATTCACCATCCAGGATCAAACCATCCACCATGCACCATCCACCATCCAGGATGAAACAATCCACCATCAACGATCCAACATCCACCATCAAACCATCCAACAACCATCTAACACCAACCACAATCCACCATCCTGGACCAAACCATCCACCATCCAGGATCAAACCGACTACCATCCACCATCCACGTTCAAAGCGTCCACCATCCACCACCCCCCATCCAGGATCAAATCGTCAACCATACACCCCCCAGGATCAAAGCGTCCATCACCCACCATTCAGGATTAAACCGTCCACCATCCACCATCCACCATTTAGGATCAAATCATCCACCATCCACCATCCACCATCCAGGATCAAACCATCAACCATCCACCATCCAGGATCTAAGCAACCACCATCCAGGATCAATCCATCCACCATCCACAATACAGTATCAATCTCTCCACCATGCACCATCCAGGAACAAACCATCCACCATACACCCCGCGGGATCAAAGCGTCCATCACTCACCATCCAGGATCAAACCGTCCATCATTCACCATCCAGGATCAAAGCGTCTACCATCCACCATCCAGGATCAAACCAGGCACCATCCTCCATCCAGGAACAAACCATCCACCATCCACCATCCAGGACCAAACCATCCACCATCCACCATCCACAATCCAGGATCAAACCGTCCATCATCCACCATCCAGGATAAATCCGTCCACCATACACCCTATACCGTACACCATCCACCATTCAGGATCAAATCATCCACCATCCAGTATCAAACCATCCACTACCCAGGATCAAACCATCCACCATCCACGATCAAACCGTCCACCATACACCATCCAGCATCAAATCATCCACCATCCACCATCCAGGATAAAACTGTCCATCATCCACCATCCAGGATCAAACAATCCACCATCCACCATGCAGGATCTAACTGTCCACAATCCACCACCCAGGATCAAAATATCCACCATCCACCATCCAGGATCAAACCATCCACCATCCAGGATCAAACCATCCACCATGCACCATCCAGGACCAAACTGTCCCCCATCCACCATCCACCATCCATAATCCACTATCCAAGATGAAATCATCCACCATCCACCACTAACGATCCACCATCCAGGATGAAACCATCCAACACCCGCCATCCACAATACACCACCCAGGATCAAGCTATCGACAATCCACCATCAGCGATCCACCATCCAGGATCAAACCATCCAACACCCACCATCCACCATCCACAATGCAGTATTCTTCATTAAACCAGCCACCATCCAGGATCAAACCATCCACCACCCTGGATCAAACCATCCAACACCCACCATCCACCATCCACAATGCAGTATTCTTCATTAAACCAGCCACCATCCAGGATCAAACCATCCACCACCCTGGATCAAACCATCCACCATCCAGTATCAAACCATCTACACTCCACCATCCAGGTTCAAAACGTCCACTTTCCACCATCCACCATCCAGGATCAAACTGTCCACCATCCACCATCCAGGATCAAACGGTCCACTATCCACCATCCACCATCCACAATCCACCACCCAGGATCAAAACATCCACCATCCACCGTCCAGGATGAAACCATCCACAATCCATCATCCAGCATCAAACCATTCACTATCCACCATCCACCATCCACGAACAAACCATCCACCATCCACCATCCAGCATCCAGCATCAAACCATCCACCATACACCATCCAGGATCAAACCATACACCATGCAGGATCAAACCATTCACCATCCACCATCCAGGATCAAGTCAACCGCCATCCACTAGCCACCATCGACCATCCACCATCCAGGATCAAAACATCCACCATCCACCATCCACCCTCCAGGATCAATTTTCACCCTAGCTTTCCACAGTGCTTTGCAACCTCTCCAGGGCAACAGTGAATCTGGGGCTCTGTGCTTTCTGTCACACTAGACAAGTGTTAGTGTCACCTGCAGCAATGCAAACGCAATTCTGTGAAACAATGTGAACACTTGTCCTTCCCAGGCACAGAGAAGGTGCTAGCAGGGAATTCTCTCCCTGCCTTTTCCCAGTGCTTTACAGCCTGTCCAATCCAACAGCAAATCTGGGACTCTGTGCTTGCTTTGGCCCTGAACAGCAGTTGTGTCATCTCCAGTGACACAAACGAAACCCTGCAGAACTCATGCAACCAAACAATTTGAACACTTCTCCTTCCCAGGCACAGAGAAGGTGGTAGAAGGGAATTCTCTGCCTGGCTTTCCTGAGTGTTTTCCATCCTCCCCAGACCAACAGCAACTCTGGGCCTCTGCGCTTGCTTTGGCCCTGAACAACCATTCTTGCCACATCCAGGGAAAGATTCCGAACACATCTCCTGCCCAGCCACAGAGAAGGTGGAAGAAGGGAATTCTCTTGTGGGATGGCTGTAAGGTGGATGTTTATGGTGGATCTTGGATTGTGGCATGGTGGATGTTTGATGCTGGATTTTGGATGGTGGATTGTGGTATGGTGGAAGGTTGATGGTGGATGGTGGGAAGTTGCATGATGGAATGTGTTATGGGGGATGGTGGATGGTGGATGGAGGATTGTGGGGTGGTGGATGGTGGATTGTGGTATGGTGGATGGTGGAAGGTGGGAAGGTGGATGGTGGATTGTGGTATCGGTTAAGGTGGATGGCGGGATGGTGGATAGTGGGATTTTGGATGGTGGATGGTGGATTGTCTATGGTGGATTGTGGAATGGTGGAAGATAGATTGTGGGAATGTGGTTGGCGAATGGTGGATGTTTGGTAGTTGGATGGCAGATGGTCAATGGTGTATTGTGGGATGGTGAATGGTTGATGGTGGATGGTGGATTGTGGTGTGTTTGATGGTGGACAGTGGGAAGTTGGATGTTGGATTGTGCGATGGTGGTTGGTGGATTGTGGATTGGGGGATATTGGATGGTGTATGGTGCAAGGTGGATTGTGTAATGCTGGATGGTGGATGAACGATGGGGGAAGGTGCATGGTGGCTTTGGGATGCTGGATGGTGAGAAGGTGGATGGTGGATTGTGGATGGTGGGAAGGAGGATGATGGATGGTGGATGTTATATTGTTGGATGGTGGATGGTGTATTTTGGGATGGTGGATAGTGGATGTGGATGGTCGGAATGTGGATGGTGAATGGTGGACGGTGGGATGGTGGATGCTGGATAGTGGATGGTCGATGGTGGATTGTGGGATGGTGGATGGTAGATGGTGGATTGGTGTGTGGTGGATGTTGGATAGTGGATTGTGGGATGGTGAATGGTGCATGCTGTGAAAGTGGAAGGTGCATTGTGGGATATTGGATGGTGGATTGTGGACAGTTGATTGTGGATTGTGGATTCTTGATGGTGGATGGTGGATTGTGGGATGGTAAACAGTGAATGATGTATTGTGGGATGGTGGATGGCAGATGGTGGGAAAGGGGATGGTTGGAAGGAGATGGTTCATGGTGGATGGTGCATTGTGGGATTCTTTTGGATGTTATGTAGGGGGATATGTTGTAGGGGAGAACTTTGTAGAGTAGGGCTGATGGTTGGACTTGATGATCCCAAGGGTCTTTTCCAACCTGAATGATTCTTTGATTCTGTTGGATGGTGGTTGGTGTATTATGGGATGGTGGATGGCAGATAGTGGGATGGTGGATGGTGGATTGTAGATTGTGGATTGTGGCATGTTGGATGGTAGATGTTGGATTGTGGATGGTGTGAGAGACTGAAATGTCATATGACTGTCTCAAAACTTGCTTGTATCTGTGCAAACCTCAGGGACAAGCTGCTGTGGCCTGTGGATTGGTCTGGGGAGTGTCGCCCAGGGAAGTGGGAGTTTATTGAAGAACACACTCCCCCCATTCCTTTGCAGTTGCATTGTCAAACTCCTTAGATAAGACTCAAAAGGACCGATGTGTACTGACCTGGCCCCACCGTGTAGCCATTTGTGGCTCTATTGTGTATGCCAGACACCATGCATGCATTGCTAATGAATTGATGAGGCAAACGTTTCTGCCCAGAAGCAGGACAAAACCTGTGGGACCAGAGGAAAAAAAAAAACACTAAAGGTGGGCAGATATGCTAATCAGCGGATACGATGAACTTAAAAACGCAGCAGAAAGTTTTGCTCAGCGTGCATCTACCATCGAAGCTAGATCTGTGTGCACCCACGTCCAAAGAACTGAAGACTGAGGACCAACAGGACGCTGGTAGATCCATGGTGGTGACTATTCTTGCAGCCCTATCCTGCATCCTTGCTTTATTTCTGTCTTTTCCTTCCATTCTGTCCTATCATTACCCCTCTTCACTTTTTTAATAATAAAAACCTGTTTTGGGTATATGGCGTTTGACCTCATTTGTGTCTTAATCTCGCTCTTAGGATCACATTGAAACCTCCCCCGATATTGGATCAGGACAGATGGTGAATGGTGGATGATGGGAAGGTAGGATGGTAAGAAGGTGAATGGTTGATTGTGGGATGGTGGATGTGTGAATGGCCTCCACCCTCTGTGCAGAGCCTGGGCAGGGAGCGGGCAGCACGCCCTCAGGGAGGGATGGGGGTGCGTTTCTACATCCTGCATTCCCTGCTCACCTTTTAGTCCCCAGGAGGAAGGGCAGGAGCATCCCATCTTTCCCAACTCTCCACACTGCTCTAAGTCAATCCAACTCACTGGCAAGGGACAGCGAGGGGATGGGCCTATGCAGGGTTTGGAAATAACACCATGGCAGCTCCCCAGGGGAGCCCTCCTGTGTGGCACAGGGGCACTGTGCACCTCTGCACATGCACAGGTCTCTAAAGGGATAAGGTGCCAGAGCCACCCTGGAGCCAATGACAGTGATAGCTCTCTTCTGGGATATCAACAATTCCTTGTCAACTGTGTTTCCCAAAGAAAAGGGAACCAAGCCATGCCTGTTTCTGCCTTTGTGGCTTTACCAGTGCTTTCTGGCTCTGTCGTTGTAGGTGCTGATTTCCTGTTACTGGCTGAACCCCTGTGACTCCTGGGCTCCTACACTTGATGTCCACAATAAAAGGACATTTTCTCTCTTCTGACTGTGTGTGCCATATGATATTCTGGACTAGGTAGAACTTGTTTTGTGATGCATCCTAGTGGAGGAGTTTGGGATCATCCCTTGTCCCAGAATCCTTTTCAGCAGGCATCAGGGCTGAGTTCAGGTGCTTGAGGAGTCAAACCAAAGCACAGAATCTCACAGAACAGCTCTTATGTCAAATGAAATACCAATGGCCTGGTTAAGCAGCCCATCACCTGGCAGTTTGTGCCTTAGAATGATACTAAGTTGTGCCACCTACCACAGTTCACATTTGGTACTTTACAGACTTCAGTGGTCTTTACTTTTTTAAGGGAACTGCTGACTGACTCAACCTGTACCCAGTGAACTCTCTCTACAAACAGAGGCTGGACAGACAGGCTTTATTAATTCTGAAAAATTAAACTGAGAAGAACTGCACACTCTGTCCAAAGGCTTAACCTTTAGACAAACTCATTTAGGCTGACAGCTATTCAGCCACTTTCCAACAAACCACAGACAAGAACAACGAAAAAATTTCTATTGCCAGGAGTGGACACAGGCAGGGCAAGACATCAGCCTTTTATGGGCACAAATTCCTGCTTGCCTTTGATTAACCATTTCTAATTTTCTTGCACCTGCCCCTGAGATACTTATGCCTAGCCATTGTCTGACAGTTTGAACTAGACTGCTCAAAAGTCACACCAAAGCCACACTCTGTTAGATAGCTCTCATATTTGGCATCCTCTTTTCCCCTTCCTCAAGAAAATCAAGTTATTCGCATGACCTCTGGGTCTGTACTTGCTAGAGAGCTCAGAGAGAACTAAAAAAGACTCAAGAACTTTTTGGTGGGACCACAGGATCACCAATGTACTAAGTCTCCAACAGTGGCTATGAAGGAGTGAGGGGATGGAAGAGTAGAAAAACGATCAGAACTGAAAAACTCCCAAGAGACAACTCTTCATGAGACTTAACCCTCTTGAGCATCAACAGCACTACAACTTATTTTCTTTCCCTCTTCATAACTTCAGGCACAGCGTCTAAAAAGGCAATTAGTCACTGTCACGTCCCGCTCAGACGAGGGGGACAAGTGACTCAGATTCGCAAATCCCCAATGGAGCGGACAACAAGTCTCCAAGTCTAAACATTTATTAACTACTCACAATGTACTAATTGAACACAGGATAGTTGGCTAAGTATATAGCAAGTTGTGGCAAGCAATATAATATGCCTTGCATTTCTTAATAGGAAAGGGAAAAGAGGGAGATAGAGGGAATGGGGAAATACAGATCACCAGTCTGGGTTTCTGCGCTGATCCTGTCAAGGAGGGTTCCGGGAGGCACAGGAGACATCCGTCTTTTTCACTGGCATCCGTCTTCTTCGCTTCACTGCACTCTTTCTCCCCGGGCCACGCGCACCCCCCCCTTCTTGATTTATACCCACTTTCCTTGGGTCCATCCCCTAGGCCGACCCACATACCTACGTATCCCATGTACGGGGAGGGGTGAGGTGTTTCATGGGATGATGTAATTAGCATGATCATGTTAGCCCTCGTTAGCATATTGAGGGGTGTTAACTTTAATATGCATTTCGTGGATAATGAAGCAAAGGTCATTCACCGGACAGATGGCCCTTGAAGTTTTGGCCAGGTGCACCAGAGCAGAGCCGTCCTGTCTTCACAGGGCTCCCTTCTCCAGTCCCATCTTGTGTTATTCGGGCAGCCTTATCAGCTTCGACCTCTGCAGAATGCACCCTGTGACTCACAGTTTTGTCTTGCGATTGTTTGAGGCATTTCTTTGATCAGCCTCAACTTTTGCTTTCTCAGGCTGTTTTTCTTAGTTTCTCGCAGGCCTGGTTTCTCGTCTCTCACAGTCACACAAAAGCCGTCACATTTGGCATGCCAAAAGAGCTGAGGTCTACTTCACTACAAAAGACAGTACAAGTTATTCAGTTAGATACTTTGGCAAATGAATCACTAGAGGTAACAACAGGCAAAGCTTTGCTTGGCCCAAGGCTACCAAAGCATCAGCATGAAACAAGCCCCACAACAGTCTTGCTTTTGCCACCCCAATTTAAGATCCCATCAAGTTCAACTTTCCTATCCCACCAGGATGGGACAAATAGCTTCAAGGGCTGGCAGAGCAATGTTTTAAACAGTCTGCCCTGTGCTGGGTTTTCCCAGAAAGACATTACAAGCATGCCCCATTCTCAGCCCTTCTGAGTTTCCACAGCAACAAGTCTGCCTCTCTCTCTCCCAGGCAGGTCATACCACTCCAGCCTTTCAAACATCACAGTACAACTCCATCTCTGTCCACACACTATTAAGATAGGGCTCAGCTGGACCAAAAGTCAGAACCTGCAGCAACACATCTACTAGGCTTCTTTTGCCTCTTGCTGAGCTCCCTCCCAAATCCAATAACCACCAGGTCAAGCAAAAGAGCTTGAAGCCCCTGGCCTGTAAAGGAACAAGTCAGCCTGATCCAGCAACCATCAGCTACTTGCCACAGGACTGCTGCAGACTGGTAGTAACACAGAACAAGGTGACAGAAAAGAACCACTTTCATTTGCATCCCTCCATTATTAAAGGCAAGTGCAGAAGGCCAGTGAAGGCAGATGACATTTTTAACATCACCTTCCCCTTCTCCGGTGCTTTTCATTACATATTAAGCAAATCTTGATTATTTCCTTTTCAAAGGTGCAAAAATTGTTCAATACCATAAGTTTATGTTTGACTATCACCCAGTGGCAGAAAAAGAGAGAACAGCAGAGTCTTCAATCTCAAAGCACAAATCAATCCACTAAATCACACAGCTGAAGAACTAAAGGCATTCCTGCAGCAAGATGCAAAACATTGTAGTAGTTGACAAAAGCATTCTCTGGATTTACTGAGCAGAGTATCTGTTAATAGAGGAAGTAAACCATTTTCTCTGGAGATGCCAGAAAGCATTCATGAGCTACTACCACATTCCAAGATTTTCCACCAAAGCCTTCCTCATCCACTACTACTTGATTTTACAGGGGCCCTTTGAAGTGCTAAGGCTTGGACAATAGGCCCAAGCCAGAGTTCACCTATAGATGAATCCTGTATATTTTATAACTGATAACCATTGTGCTAACAGGTATTATACTAAGTTGTAACAAACCACCTAGTCTGATGTAAAAGGTGGAAGTGTTGAAGCCTGAGCAACAGGCCCTGAACCGAAACTGTTAACTCAGTATGTAATCCCTAATGAAATATGCATGGAGGATGTAGCTATCTTGAATGTATCTTTCCCTTCCTCTGTATGTGAATAGAACAACAGTCACACAGAGGCAGGTGTCTGTCTCCGAGGCCTGATGTGATGTAGCTATCTTGAATGTATCTTTCCCTCCCTTTGTATATGAATAGAATAACAGAGCCATGGAGGCAGGTGCCTGTCCTCGAGGCCTGATGTAAGACCTTGCGCATAATCTGATCAGATAAGCAGAGAAATTCCCTTAGTTTCTTCCTTGAGCCCTGGCCAGCCTCGGGGGGAACCTAATGTGAGATTTAAACCAGATATTTCCGCTTAAAACAAAGGTGCCAGCTATTCTGGCTTGCTGATTTTTGGGTATATAAGGCTGGACCCGCTCACAGTGACTTTGGAAGCCTCACCTACGGGTGGACGCACCACGTAGGATTTCCCACTTGCCGGGACAGGCTCCCAAATCCTCGCTGTAACCGGGGCTGCCCAGCGACTGCGGGTCTGGATGATGGTGACGTATGCAAGTGGTGATGGATCTTTCTTAATCGCTATTGTCTCTCTGAGGTGGTAATGATTTGATGCATGACCCTGTATTTTCCTATTTGTTTAAGTGCACTATTCTGTCTTTCCTTACTGTATGTTTTCTGATTATTCTGTTATATTATTTAGTTATCTCCAGTAAAATACGCCTGCTCTTTTCACTGTGGTGTCTGAGTTTAATTGATATCCCTTTAAGTCCACATCCATCTTCAGACACCAACCTTCCCCAAAATCCTTACTAGTTCTCCATAAAAAGCATGCTGAAAAGGAGTCCTGCAGCTGGCCCTCTTCCCTCCCATGTCTCTCAGGAATAGACACCTACATAACATACGCGAGACTTACAGGACTGGGTAAACATGGAGGACATTCTACAAGTGACCCTTTCTAAACCTGCTGGAACTAGTCTTTAATAACAGAAAATGTAACTTTTATTCATCAGCTGACTACAATGCTATAAAAAAACCACAGGAGTCCACAGATAATGATCAAATTTGATTCTGCATGTTGATTAACAGTTAATTGTAGTGTGTGATGTTGATTACACAGGCTGCAATTGAAGAAACTCAAATGGTATAACTAGATTTCTAGGCATGTTCTCGATGTTGCTGCCTCTACCACAGCACCATGGTACGACATTAGAACATGCATTGTAATCACTCCTAAAAACAGGGGGTTCTAAAACAGAAATAAACTCATGCAAGACATACTCTTCAATCTAAATCATACACAATTAAATTCCGTACATCATAAATCCTTCCAGTGTAAGAAAACATACAGTTGCTTTAAAGGTGACAGATGACGTCTGTTTAAGATGACTCCAAACATGGCTCGGCATGGAAAAGCAATGGATTTTCTTTAAGGAGCACAACTGTATGAAGATACCCCACCATACTGCTCAGGTATTAATAATCATGCAAGCCAACTCCAAAGCAAGAGCAGTCAAACCAAGGAAAAGGACAGGTACAGCAAGCTGTACATTTTCTTATGGCCACAGAACAGTGCTACTGCACGGTAACAGAATGTCTTTCACTTTTTGTCCTTGGTCACACACTGCCTCAAGCACATGCTTCCTTCATACCTCTGGAGTATTATAGAACAGTGGCACTTTATCATGGATGGACAGTTAAACATGCTGAAGATTAAGTCTGCAAAGAAACGGAGACCGGAAGGAGCCCAGGTAAAGATATCCATTGTGCTCATGTGCCTCACTAACATAAGCTACTATCACTCCATTGGGATCATGAAAGCTTCTTCTGTAGGATCCTGTCTCACTAAGTTCAACAACAAGGCTATATTTGGGCACAAACTTCGTCATGGTTTCCTGACTCAGCAACTAAAAGAAAAAGAAAAGAAAAAACAGAAAATTAACAACAAAAGATTTTGTTCTCCACAATTAGATCTCAGACACTTAGAGTCAAAAGACCATTCCACACTCTTTGGAAGGAGCAGCTAAGAACATAAGCACACATTTTGAGTAAATACCATTACACAGGCTTAATACATTAACATCTGAAAAGCCAACTTTAAAAAAAAAAAAAAAAAGACACCAGCAGCTCCAGCACTAGGCTGAAAGGATGTCCACTCATGAGACATCAGCTTGTTCTGGTGCAGCTGGGGCCAAGCAGCAGACCTCATGCTCTGCTCCCCATAGCATCAGCTTTTTAAGGCTCCTGCACTGCACCAGGAGAGACAACACATTTTACAGCAACAGCACAGAGTTTGTTTAGCTGAAATGGCACTTCCAGCTGAAACACTGCTTGTTGATTTTTTTTTTGGGGGGGGGGGAATGGAAGTATTTTTTTCAAGTCTTGTTTATTGTTTAAAAAGCACCATGCTGTTTATCAGATATCCCTTACAAAATACATTATTCTTGTTCAGCCTCATCCTAAAGGGGGCTGTGATGTAACAACAGACATACTGAATCAGAACAAAGTGTCACCTAGCAGCATACATAACACACACACATTGTCTTCCAGGATGACTAGTGTAGTCATTAGAACTGGTCAGACTTCCCAGATGCTCTCTGGACACCTGGCAATAAGTAGTTTAGGCACTTCGGTTACAAAGGTGAAGTCTTCACATATCCAAATGTCGATTCTGTGTTGCTGCATGGCTAGGGCAGAGATAGTCTCTTTTTCTTTCCTGAAATCAAGATGGAAGGCAACCTAAAAGACGTGTACCTGCTACTCACAGATGCAAATGTTAGTTTTACTACCTATGAATGTATCAGGACTGTTCTACCTGGGGACAACCACAACAGTTTTAACCATTGTGGTGGTTTAGCCCCTGCCGGGGTCTGAGACCACGTGGCCGCTACCCCTCCCCCACAAAGGGAGTGAAAATACAAAGCCCCAAGACTGAAATAAGGAAAGGTTTAATACAACAATGCAATAGCAACACAACCAACCACAACAATAACAATAACAGTAATAGTGATAGCAATGAACAGAGCAAAATAGCTACCAAATACAGCAGTTTGAAACACGATGTACAAAACCACGAGTGCACCGCGCTCCCGCGCCAGGAAAATGTGACCTGCCAGGATGTGACATCCGCATGGTATCTGAATAACCCGGCTAGAGCTCCCCCCGACTGCTGGGGAAACTCAACCCTATCCTGGTTAAACCAGGACATAATCCACCCCTTCATTCTACACCATGTGCGTCACATCCAGCTGCCATTTAGCAATTAGAATTGACAAAGAAAAATTAACAAAAGCACAGTATAACTCACGGTGTGTTTTCACCCACAATCAAGTCCCCTTGTGGCACGCATCGGACCTCTCCATCCTTCTGCATCACCCACTAGGTGCACCCAGGTCCTTGAGCAAAGACAATCCCGTGGATGGGTTTGCCTTTGCCTGGCGCAGGACTAACCCAGACCATTTTTCCCAGCAGGTCCCTCATGCGCACCACAGGGACTCTATCCCCGTCCACAACACGTGGAAGTTTTGACTGAGCCGGGCCAGCTCGATTGGCAGATCCTCTTGTGTTCACTAACCAAGTGGCCTTTGTCAGATGTGTGTCCCAGTGTTTGAAGGTTCCACCCCCCATTGCTCTCAATGTAGTTTTTAACAGTCCATTGTAGCGCTCGATCTTCCCGGAGGCTGGTGTGTGGTAGGGGATGTGGTAGACCCACTCGATGCCGTGTTCTTCTGCCCAGGCATGTATGAGGTTATTTTGGAAGTGAGTCCCGTTGTCCGACTCAATCCTCTCTGGGGTGCCGTGTCGCCACAGGACTCGCTCTTCAAGGCCCAGGATGGTGTTTCGGGCGGTGGCGTGGGACACTGGATAAGTTTCGAGCCATCCAGTGGTTGCTTCCACCATTGTGAGCACGTGGCGCTTGCCTCAGCGGGTCTGTGGCAGTGTGATGTAGTCGATCTGCCAGGCCTCTCCATATTTATATTTCATCCATCGATCTTCATTCCACTGGGGCTTCACCCGTTTGGCTTGTTTGATTGCAGCACACGTCTCACATCCGTGGATGATCTCTGTGATGGTGTCAATGGTGAGGTCCACCCCTCGATCTCGAGCCCACCTATATGTTGCATCTCTGCCTTGGTGGCCCGAGGTCTCCTGAGCCCACCGGGCTATGAACAGTTCACCTTTATGCTGCCAGTCCAAGTCCACCTGAGCCACCTCGATCTTAGCAGCCTGGTCCGCCTGCTGGTTATGCTGATGTTCATCAGTGGCTCGACTCTTGGGTATATGGGTGTCCACATGGCGCACCTTCACAACGAGGTTCTCCACTCGGGCTGCAATGTCCTGCCATACTTCAGCGGCCCAGATGGGTCTGCCCTTGCGTTGCCAGTTGTTCTGTTTCCATTGCTGCAACCACATCCACAGGGCACTTGCCATCACCCACGAGTCAGTGTAGATATAGAGCCTCGGCCACTTTTCTCGCTCAGCAATCTCCAAAGCCAATTGGGTGGCTTTCACCTCTGCGAACTGGCTCGATTCACCTTGTCCCTCAACAGCTTCAGTGGTTTCTCGTGTGGGATGCCACACTGCAGCCTTCCATCGTCGGTGTTTTCCCACAATGCGGCAAGACCCATCAGTGAACAGGGCATATTGTTTTTCTTCCTCTGGCAGCTCGTTATATGGTGGGGCCTCCTCAGCACGTTTCACCTCTTGTTCTGGTGACATCCCAGCATCCTTGCTCTCTGGCCAGTTCATGATCATTTCCACTAATCCTGGGGGGTCGCGGTTCCCTATTCGAGCCCGTTGTGTTATCAACGCAACCCATTTACTCCACGTGGCATCTGTTGCATGATGTGTGGAGGGAGCCTTTCCTTTGAACATCCATCCCAGCACCGGCAGTCGAGGTGCCAGGAGGAGCTGTGTCTCAGTGCCGACCACTTCTGAGGCAGCCCGAATTCCTTCATATGCTGCCAGTATCTCCTTCTCAGTCAGGGTATAGTTAGCTTCAGAGCCTTTGTATCCCCGGCTCCAAAAGCCTAGAGGTCGGCCTCGGGATTCCCCATCTGCTCTCTGCCAAAGGCTCCAGGAAGGGCCATTCTCCCCGGCTGCAGTGTAGAGCACGTTCTTAATCTCCTGCCCTGTCCGGACTGGCCCGAGAGCCACTGCCTGGGTAATCTCCTGCTTAATTTGTTCAAAGGCTTGTTGTTGCTCTGGGCCCCATTTAAAATCGTTCTTCTTGCGGGTTATGTGGTAGAGAGGGCTCACAATCAGGCTGTAGTTTGGGATGTGCATCCTCCAGAACCCCACAGCGCCCAGGAAAGACTGAGTCTCCTTTTTGGTGGTTGGTGGGGCCATGGCTGTTATCTTGTTTATCACCTCCACTGGGATGTGGCGATGCCCATCTTGCCATTTTATTCCTAGGAACTGAATCTCCCTTCCAGGCCCCTTAACTTTCTGTCACTTGATGGCAAAACCAGCCTTCAGGAGGATTTCAATTACCTTCTTTCCTTTCTCAAAGACTTCCTCAGCTGTGTCCCCCCATACAATGATATCATCAATGAACTGCAGGTGTTCTGGAGCCCCACCTTTCTCCAGTGCAGTATGGACCAGTCTATGGCAAATGGTGGAGCTGTGTTTCCACCCCTGGGGCAATCGATTCCAGGTGTACTGGATACCCCTCCAAGTGAACGCAAACTGCGGCCTGCACTCTGGTGCTATTGGAATGGAGAAAAATGCGTTAGCGATGTCAATCATGGCGTACCACTTGGCCGCCTTCGACTCCAGCTCATACTGGAGTGCATGTCTGGCACTGTAGCACTCATTGCTGGCGTAACTTCATTCAGGCCACGGTAGTCCACAGTCAGTCTCCATTCGCCATTAGGTTTTCTCACTGGCCATATAGGGCTGTTGAAAGGTGAGTGAGTCTTGCTGATCACCTTCTGGCTTTCTAGTCGACGGATCAGCTGATGGATGGGGACCAGGGAATCTCGGTTAGTACGGTACTGTCACCGGTGCACCGTCTTGGTAGCAATTGGCACTCGCTGCTCTTCAACCTTAAGCGACCCCACCACCGAGGGGTCCTCTGAGAGGCCGGGTAAGGTGGACAATTGCTCAACCTCCTCCAGGGCAGCTATACCAAAGGCCCACCGGTACCCTTTTGGGTCTTTAAGGTACCCTCTCCTGAGGTAGTCTATACCTAGGATGCACGGGGCATCTGGGCCAGTCACAATGGGGTGCTTATGCCAGTCCTTCCCAGTTAAGCTTACTTCAGCTTCTAATAGGGTCAGCTGTTGGGACCCCCCTGTCACTCCAGAGATGCAGATGGATTCAACCCCACTGTGGCTTGATGGCATCAAGGTGCACTGTGCGCCAGTGTCTACCAAGGCCTTATATTCTTGTGGTTCTGATGTGCCAGGCCATCGGATCCACACCTTCCAGTAAATCCGATTATCCCTTTCCTCCACCTGGCTGGAGGCAGGGCCCCTCTAATCCTGCTCACCATCACTCACTTGATCTAAGAGTGACTCCTGCAGGAATGACTTCCTGGTCCCCTCAAGAGGGTCAAGCATACTGTTGGCCATTCTATTCTGTTTGGGGGATTTCTGACTAGACACTGGAGCTGCATCTCTCTTGGAAGACTCCCCTTTCATGGTGGTCTTCCCTTTCAGTTGCTGTACTCGTGCAGCTAGGGCAGAAGTGGGCTGTCCATGCCACCTTCTCATGTTTTCCCCATTGTCGCGGAGGAAGAACCACAGGGTGCCCCGTGGTGTGTACCTTCTACTGCCCTTCTCTTGGGTGGGGAAACGCCTGCTTCTAATAGCTGAGACATCGGCCCGTGCAGGTGGAACATAGGACATGTCCTGTTCCACTTTCTGGAGCCTCTGAGACAGTTCCTCTACGGCTGAAACCCAGGCATGTTGGGAGGAAGGGAGACTTCCCTCATAGTGCCGGAGCTGCATAGTCACTTCATCCACTGTCTGATTGTCTCGCCACCAGGATGCTGCTGCTAATGCTTTGGAATGTCCCTCTGGTCCACTTTGCAGGAACTTCCGCCACATCAGCTGTGTACAAGGGACCTGATCTGGATCCAATGGTGACTGCTCATCATTCAGATCACCATAGATCATATCAAACACAGCCATTTCCCTGAGGTTTTGGATGCCTTTCTCCATGTCGGTCCACTTGCCTAACCGACATAGAGCATCATCCTTGTAGGGGTACCTCTCCCTCACAGCGAGCAGGAGTCGCTTCCAAAGGCTGAGGGTTTGAGCCTGTTTCCCTATTGCCTTGTCTATACCAGCCTGCTTGGCTAAAGGTCCCACCTGCTTGGCCTCTCTCCCCTCCAATTCCAAACCAGCAGCTCCACTATCCCAGCACCGGAGCAACCAGGTGCAAATTTGCTCGCCTGCAATGCGGCTGTAATCCTTCCGCATATCTCGCAACTCAGTGAGGGATAGAGATCGGATGATTACCTCCGGCTCTTTCTCCTGCTCTCGTGATGGGCCTGGTTCATTATCACCCTGTACATTGCGAGGGGATTTTTTGGTATATTTGGTTTTCCGTATCGGGGCACCTGATATTGGTACTGCTTGTCCCTTCGGCTCAGCTGCTGTGCTGGTGGAGGCGACCGGTACTGGCGCTGCCTGTCCCCCTGGCCCAGCTGCTGTACCAGCAGGCTCACTTTCAGACCCTGCAGCTCTTTCGCCCCCTTGAGGGCAGTGATCAGTGTTAAGGGCGATGCAGTAAGCATGGGCAAGCCCCCAGCACATCGCAGCGAGCTGCATCTCCCGGGGTTTGTCTGATTGGCCGCACACCTTTTCCAAACACTCCACCAGTTTATCAGGACTCTGCACTTGTTCGGGAGTAAAATCCCAGAATGTTGGGGGTGACCACTCACTCAGGTACTTGCCCATCTTCTCCCACATACCTAGCCATTTATAACTATCTGCCCCCGGGGTAGGTTTCCAGGTGGTGCTATTGTTGGAAAAGTACCGCATGGCCCAAAACAAGATCTGGCAGGCATTTAGAAAGCATTGTGCCGCAAACACACTGGCCTGGATGCTCCAGGGATAGCTGAAACTCTCAAAAACTGAGAGAATCTCTTCCCCTGGCTCACCCATAGAGGGGGTGAGACCCCAAACAAAAGACCAGGCAGCAAACAGGTATCGGTTCACCCCCACAAGCAGCGAAACGAGCCCATTATAAGCAGACAGTAACCAGTAGAGCAAAACAAGTCCCTTGATACATTTTCCACCGAGAACAAACACCAGCACTAGGAGCATAGAGTGGATATGAGGATTAATCCAGCCCCACCACGCAAGCAAATTGCCCAGCATTGCAAACATTTCTTATCAAACAATACAAGTAAAAACAGAAAAATTACACCTAACAGATTGCTCTAACACACTTCTCCTTTTGTCCTTATTTCAGTCTTCTCCAGCCTCACGTTGGAGCGCCAAAGTTGTGGTGGTTTAGCCCCTGCCGGGGTCTGAGACCACGCGGCCGCTGCCCCTCCCCCACAAAGGGAATGAAAATACAAAGCCCCAAGACTGAAATAAGGAAAGGTTTAATACAACAATGCAATAGCAACACAACAAACCACAACAATAACAATAACAGTAATAGTGATAGCAATGAACAGAGCAAAATAGCTACCAAATACAGCAGTTTGAAGCACAATGTACAAAACCACGAGTGCACCGCACTCCAGTGCCAGGAAAATGTGACCTGCCAGGATGTGACATCCGCATGGTATCTGAATAACCCGGCTAGAGCTCCCCCCCACTGCTGGGGAAACTTAACCCTATCCTGGTTAAACCAGGACAACCATGGCACTAAAAATTTTTTTAAATCTTCCTGTGAAGAGGAAGAAACAGAACAAATATTTATCACTTCCACTCCTACGCTAAAGGTGATTTTTAAAAAAAAAAAGTAATATTTGTTTTTTACCTTAAATATCATCCTTTTAATCCATGGTTTTTCAGACAAGAAATCCAACAAAGAAAATCCAGGATTGGGCCGGACAGCTGACATAGCTACCCAATATCCACCTGAGCTGCTTAACCTGATATTATCTGGAAGACCAGGCATATTCTCGACAAACATATCTGCTCCACCTTTCATCAGCCCAGACACGTAATACCTGAAAGTTATAGACAGTAGGATTAGGACATCTTAACTCAAGCAGTCTAAGTAGTAAATAAAAAGTCACAAAAGGAACTCACTTAAAAAAATAAAAAAAATTTTCTTTTTCCTTATTTTGGTACAAGGAAATACAGCACAGCCACATTCCTCTCCCCAGAAAAAGTCAGCTTACTCCATTATGTTCAAGGAGCCCATGATGGAAAGATTATGCAGTCCAGATGTTCACAGTGAAAGAAACAATTAAGTATTGAGGAAGGCCACCTTCTCTGCCACTGATAACTAGGTATGACTAGAGTGTAGAGTTTCTTCAACTCATTTATTTACACAATCTCTAAACAGAGAACAGTAATAACTTCAAAGTCATACCCACCTCCTGATTCTAGCCATCGTTGTCTCCTGCACCAGGACAAAGTCTTCTGCAGGAGAAAGCTGGACACCATTGGGAAACCTCAGCCCCACCATTAAGACTTTGACTTCTTTTGTTACCATGTCATATTCAAGCAGGCTAAAAAGAAAACATTATATATGGTTCTGAGTGAAGACAAATATTTATCCATCTTGGTTTCATTCTTCAGGCATTCTATCTTCTCTCACATGCATTTCACCTAACTTAAAAAGGCAGAATAGTCGGGAAGCATTTGTTTATGAACACAGGAGAAATACTAAGCCACTTCAGATTGGCAGCATTCATGAAGGATTTAGGCTGAACATAATGCTAATACCTTTCCTTTTAAAATAGATGTTCCATGCAATTCCTCTTGAAGGAAAAAAGAGGATTCTCACTTATTTCGCTGCAGGTCTCATTAGCAACATCCACACATTCTCTCACTCTCTCCTGGGCAGTGCAGTGTTTGCACAAGTGGTTTATAAAGAGAAAAAACTTGAAGACCACAGAAGTCCTATAGTTGAGCTTACAATAAGTTAATGCCTTGGGGAAGAGATACTTGCCGCCCATCATCTGTGGCTTCCATAATCAAGAATAAATAGTCTCGCCTTTGCCATTTGCTACTGGAGTCAGTGAAGTAAATTTTCCTCCCATCCCGAGTCACTGAAAGATCATTCAAAAATGACAACTTCTGACCTTCAATTAGTGTTTTGGTTGACACAAGCATTTTCGTTTCACCTGGTTACAAAAAGAAGGGGAGAAAAAAACCCAAAAGACACACAAGACAAGCTTCTGTCTTTCGTATGTCCTGCCTTGGAAATGAGCTAAATACTAACATGAAATTAGCAGGCAATTCACACTTTTTCCATTCATGCCTCTGTTAAGTAATAAGGTTTTAGGTTGTAATGGAACAACTCAACACTGAACATGAATGACCAGGAGAAAATACTCTTCAGAAAAACTGAAACAGTAGATGAGGTTCCCTACTGGTAGGTGCCAGACTTCTCATGTTTCTGAAGCTCATATGAAACTGAGTGCCTCAGGTCTCAACCCTGTAGAAGGATGCAGGCAAACCAATCACTACTCCCTCTTTCCCCATAAATCTGTAGGAACAAAGAGTAGTATTTTCTAAACATTAGAACATGAGCATGTTCACTAAACTGCTCTGCCACATATTACCATGCAAATTAAGGTCAAATCTCTAAAAATTAACCAAAATCTATTGACGTCATTTCTGGGCATGGGGTTTGGTTTGTTTGGTTGGTTTTGTCATGACTGAGTTAATATGGCAGCTGTCTGCCATCAAAAGGGGAGACCTTGATCATATCCTCCCAGAGCCACACAGTCTGAGCCCTTCAGTTACATCTCACCTAGCATTTGGCTAGCCTCCCTCTCCCCATCTGAAGCCAGTTTGGAGATGTAAACTGTCAGAAAATCAACCCCACATGAAAGCAACTATTGCTCTCTGACAGCACAGCTCCTAAAACTGAGATCTGGCCCAGGGACATACAAGGAAGGGCATGATGCAACAGTGCCTTTCTCAGCAGGAACAAGTCACTTGACCTTCAGCCACACCACAATACATCTTTCTTCACTTTCTATAGATTGAGGTAACAGGGAAGTTAAGAGCTCTTCACTACCACATAGTGAGATCAAAGCAGAAACAAAAGTACAGCAAACATGACAAAAAGTTTATGTAACAGCAATATTTTTTTTTTTCCTTTATGGAAACTAAAACTACTACACAGAGCTTTATTTATGGATCCTGAGGTAGCAATTTTGACAACCAAAAGCATATGTCACCAGAATATAAGCCACTGGTAACTCTGATCCAGACAGAAATAGAGAGGAAGTGATTGCTGCAAGAAAACAAATATCAAGTTTCATCCAGACAGCTTCAAATCACTTTACAAAGAAGGCAGGCATTGTTTTGCCTATGGTGTCTGGCAAAACTGCAAATTAAGCCCAGATTTATCAGTGGAAGAGAACTTCTGAGCAGAAAAGTCATACCTGTACCAGGATTTACTTCATAGAGTCCATAATAAGCATCTGCCACAAAAAGGGTGTTATTTGGCCCCACTCTGATGCCAAGTGGTCTTCCACACATTGGCTCATCCTCACGGGTTCCTTAGGAAACAATTTTAAAATGGTTTTCCAAATAGAAATAAATACAAGGCATTCAGGCTACCTATATAGGTCAGACTGTAGCTGAACAAAACTCTATGGCCAGCATCACACACATTCATCAAAGAAATGATTCTTACTTTCCTAGGTGTGAGTGAAACAGGTATCCCCATTTTTTCACCAGTCTAGAGATAATCATATAATTTGCCAGGCTGGTAGCTAGCTAACAGCTGCCCCAAGTACGGCTGAATATCAGAAAACTGGATTTAACTAAATGCTACTTCTCAGAAAGAATGAATTTTACTGGGAGGTTTTCTTTTCTTTTTAAAATAAATAAATAAAAATATACACACACATCTAGGAACTTTCTTTTTCTGGAAAGGTCCAATGAAACACGCAGTTTCTCAAGACACAGACACTGAAAACTTCTATATGTGGAGGCATATACAAATCTGAAAAATTTGTTTACTTGAGTCCTGAAGAACTAAGAACTTCAGAACATCTGTAGTTTGAAAGATTAGAAAGAGAAACTTCTGGAGAAGTTAGTCAGCTATAGCCTTTCCACTTCCCTCCCCAACTCAAGGAGGGCAAGACAGAAGTCTAGGCTCCCCACTAACTCTTTGGCCCCGAAGAAATAGGGCAGCATAATCTTTCCACCTCTCCCAAGCTGTACAAGTTCAATGCAAATGAGCAGTGGAAAGGTGATTCTTCACACCCATCCCAATCCACATTCATGCCTAAGCAGCAGATGGAAGTCCAGATTCCTCTCAGCTAGCAGCAAACTTCATTGGCTGTCAGCACCAAGGCTGTCCTCCTACCTGTTAGGCAGCCAAGAGTGCTTCCAAACCAGTCCAGAGCCTAATTGTGTGAACATCCATGTAAAATTACATAGGTAAAATGATGAACGTGTCAATGCAAGCTCCCATAAAGACCACAACAATTCCTGCCCATAAATTCTGTCTAACTGGCAACCAGCACAGGGCTACAGAACCTCTACATTGTTACCGCAAACAAAACCACCCACAATCCCAACAGACACTGGCCAGGCTTCTCAGACTGCCCAAGCAGTACTGAGATGGTAAACGTTAAGCTTCCCCATAGGAATGGTTCTGTTAATAAACAAGCCACTACCAGTTTTTTTCACTCAGTTCAGAAATCTCATTAAATGAAGAAAATAAGTGGTTCAGAAAGAAGTGTGGAATTCAACAAGAAATAACTGCAATCTAGTGGTGAGAAAACAGAAATATTATGACCAATGCTAAAGCAGGTGCAGCCAACACAACTCCCCACAGTACTTACAAATAGAGAAAGGGAAATTAGTACAACAAAATGCAAGGCAAAATTCTGTGGATGGGGAAGGTGATATTTATTTTCAAAAATCTCTAAATAAGTTGATCTTTCCCACTCACACAACTGAGTTCATTCACTCACACTTGTTTAGGAGTCCTCAGATTTTATGGGGTGGCCCTTCACCTCAGAATCTTGCTGACTTCAGCTTCCATAAATATTAGGCCAGGTTGCTGCCCATTTTTACCTTGTTCAGGAAACGTGCTTTTTCTAGATGGACTAACAGGAAAAGGAATGTTATTTGCGATGCACTTCAACCTCATCTTCCTCCCAGTGTTAAGATCTGCAGGATCTTCTACTGACAAGTCATCCATGCTGCAGCCTTATGAGAGCGCAGGCGTTGTAGCCATGACATAAAAAACCTGCATTCCTAAATTTTACTGCTGCGAACAGTGTCCTTTGTTACCGAGAGCACTCATTCCCATCCTTTTGGCCCTCTGTTCTGCTGTTCCTTCCAGTACTTATATACATATTTTCACTCATACTTCATTCATACGAATATATTACCATTTCTGTTACAAATCTCTACAGAGGAAGATAAGCACTTGCAAGAGCAATCCAGACAAAACACCAGTTTAATCAACACAAGCCCTGACCCAGACGTTTTCAGATACACTATGCTCAGGAGCTGTCACTCACCACAAGGACCATGGCCAATTCTGGCTATTGTTTGTATTTCCCCATCTTCAATTTTGATAATCTTCCCATCAGCTGTTCCAGTAAATAGCACATCTGCAAAAACAACTGGTGTGATTAGCTTGATCACAAAACTGTAGTAGCAAACTTCTTTCTGCATGATCCTTCTACTGGCATGAAGTAGCATTTGAGTTTAAGATAGTAACAGTCATCTTCAGTCATAGCAAAAGAATAAAGAGGTAAGGGGAAAGATGAAGGCAATAAGAGTATTTGGTTAGACTTCTTCCAACTCAAAAAGAAGAGGAAGGATTTAAGCCTTAGGAGTTATGAATATGGGACCCACATGTGGTCCAAATCCTTGGTTAAAGGTAGATGTAACAACTTAATGGCTAGCCATTGGATTGATCCCTCTGGGCAAGTTTCTACATCATCATAAAATGTGATCAGGCACTGCATCCATCTTACCACTCTTCAACAAGGGACTGACAAATTAAAACTTCTCATTCTGAGACGGTCCACGCAGGCTGCTGGACACCTGTCAATGCTCATATTGTATCAGTTCTGGAGAAGAATTACAAAAACTATAGCAATTGAACAACCACCCAAAGCATTGCCAAATTACTGTATGCATGCCAAGACATGTGACAGCATAAGACAGTTTCACTGAATACAAACAACACACAAACTTTTCCATACAACCAAATTAAAATGTAAGAACACTTGATTAGTAGGGCCCATTTCCTGGACTTTTCCATTTCCAATTTAACTTTAAGTTTTAAGTTTGCTAATTACACTTTTAAAAGTGAATAAGATGACTTCAACATTTATTCATACAAAACTTATTCCCAGTCAGGTTGATTATTTCACCCATAGGTCAGTTGTTTCTTGCAGGAAGGTTTCCTTAAAGAGTTTCCAATAAGATTGACAAAACTAGGGAACAGAAAAGAATCAGCGGCTTTGGGTAATCACTTTAGTACATTGTTAACAGAGATAGGTAGAAAAAGCATGATCTGAGGAAGGAATTTACAGTAGTTTCTTGCTGGGTAAAATAACTTTAAAAATATTTTACTAAGTTATTAGAAGATACAGCAGAAGAAAAATAAATTATATGCCTACTGAGCACCTCTTGTATTGAAGAAGGTTTCAGTAAGGGCCTTGCTTGCAGCTCCCACACCCTTTCCTTTTCACATTAAAACAGTCAAGGACTCATGTCAAGACTAGTTTCTAGCCTCACTCCTCTTTCAAAGACAAAGAAAACAACCCCTGCACAAAGCTGTTTTCCACATAAGTGGGTGTCATGCCATTACAAGTCTAGCCACCTCATTAAGAAACTGCTCAGTGGTGGCATGTGTTTGTGACCCGGGGAGAACACACATGCCATAAGAGAGAAGTATAGGATGACACCTGTAATGGATGCAAGAGCAGTAAAATGTAAATATGCTATTTATCAATTTGAGATTTTTTTTCTGCCATATAAACAAAAATTAACACCACAAAACTCAGGTCCCTTGGAGGCAATGAGCATTAAAAGAGTAAATAGTACCCTGTAAATATTAATTCCAGTTAAGAGCTAGCCAGATGAAAAATGGGCCCACTTCCTCCAAACATAAGTAGCCCCAACTACATTGCCGATGCTTCCAGTCCTGAAAGACAGATTTTTAACCTGGCAACAAGATTTATTTTATACTAGGGAAAGAGGAGAAAAGCAGTATATAGCAGTCAGGTTTTGCTGCATAACACAATTATTTTTTAAAAAACCTTCACATTCAAAATAAGTTCCAGAGTTTGTTATCTAAGAGCTTTATTTCTGAACAAACCTTTATCAGTGGAGCAATTTAAAGCATTAAACATTTAAAGACCCTTCTTTAAAAGCTTATTTTGTCAGTGCTTACCCCCAATATTGACAATGGACTCTGGTCCAACCAGCTCATTTTCCCATAACCGCTCAGCTTTTCGCAACTTGATATTGGGCTCTAGCACACCCGTCAGGAGGGGAGGTTCCTTCAAACTGCAAAACAGAACACAGGCCTCATGATCTGCACAAATCTGCAAACATTCTTGAGCAACATATTTGATCATTTTCTTCTAGTTTGCCAACTCCTGCAAACCTGACCTATACCTTACATACAGCATATTTCAAAAAAGAAAACACAGCTGACAAGCTGAAAAATCGACTCTGGTTCATCAAGGATCATCATTTTCTGGTTCTGACGACCAGAAAAGTTGCAGTTATGTGTTCCCAAGATGTATATGGAAATCCATACAGCTTCAAGTCCAACAACATGTTCCCAGTTCATCTATCTTACACAAAGGCAAAGGATTTCTGCATTGCCACAACACAAAAGAATAACTGCTTTTGTATTCAGCTGAATGAGTTATTTGTACCAGCATATTTTTTCCTAAGTAGATATATTCAAATTCCTAAGCAAAAAGGTTTTAAAACTTAAAAGCCTGACATTTTACAATACACAGAGATCTGACACTGTATAGCATTTTCATCAGGGAGAAAAAAATAATTTTTAATTACTGATTAGCATACAACTAGGGAAGCAAGTGTTCCCATAGTTTGAGCACTACACATGCTTTTGTACCGTATTGAAACATATATTCTCATTCGTGACTTGAATGCATTCCCATAGAGAAAGACCAACTCAGACATAAACTTAAAGGGTATTGAACTGATACCTAAAAATGACAAAATAAGGTCAAGTCTTGCAAGTTCTTATTCACATAAATAGTCAGGTTCAAGCCAGCCGCAGTTGTGGCTGACAAACTCGAGTATGTTCCAGTCTCTTAGGTTCTTAAAAACACACATAAGCCACCTCAGTCTTCATGAGTTAAGGATTTAAAGTAATTACTAAAAGCTGCATAAAAATGTAATTACTAAAAGCATCCCAGGGTGATAAGCTCATTACATGTTTATTCACAAGAGTATGCTAAAACTCCCCTAGGACAATTTTTGAGAGATTTTTTTTTTTTAATATAACTGCTTATGTGACCAGAAGCAAATGCCTTCCACCTGTAGAATCTTAAAAAGATGAGGTTTGACTTCAAAATTTGCCCAGGTTCACAGGATTCAGGACCTATTTGTCACCAAGCACACTGCAACTCTACTGCTCATATAGTAAAAATCATTACAATTTCTAGAGCTTCAGTGACTGGGGGAAAAAAGTCAACTGAAATTGCAAACGATAAAAGCCATGACAATGGAGGAAAACAGGTTCACAACACAAATAATTCAGGAGAGAAAAATACATACTTTTGTGGCAACTGAGGCACGGACTCCCGATGAAATCCAGAGAGAGAGTTTATTGTTACAACGGTACATACTTATGCTCTCCGATGCTCTTGGTAAAGCTCTTACTTCATAGTTAACAAATCAGCAATTAGACAGTTATCAACCTTTTCTCCTATCAGCCTAAGACCTCTCTAAAACGCCCTGTGCAGACCAATCACCCTCTCGTTCACGCGCTGTTCTCGGGCAGTAACTTCTCACAGTTCAGTACTTTTCCACAGCTTAGTGTTCCAGCTGTCGGTTGTTTTTCCCTGCCACCTTGGCATAGCTCAGCAGCCTCTTATCTTCTTCCAAGGCCTGTTTTCCATCAAAGCCTAGCTATTTCTCAGAGGCTGTGCAAGGCTGACAGGCCAATGCCTCCCACATACTTTTATCTGTCTAGTTACAGACAGCAAACTTCCCTTTAAGTGTGTATTACTGCAGTGGCAAAGCCACCTGAATTACTAGCTCCTGTCCACAAAAGATTTACAACACGGTTGTCTTCACAATGCTAACAAAAATTTGTTTTTCATCCCTTCTTCCAAGCATTAGAGAGTTTCAGATGAGGATAACAGGCTTCAGATAAGGAACTCATTTGCTGGGAACTTTAGACAGTTGTGTTTGCAAGCAGAAAATCCTCCCCGGGATCAATATTATCCAAGACAGGCTCATAAAGAAAGAACTTGAAATAAACCAGAGTTGCAGGAATTTCACATGGGGTTTCACAGACCATATCTGCTTTCTTCTCCCCTCTCTTATTCCTCATTATTCCCAGTGGCTTACAGGAATAACATCACTATCGGCAAACAAGATTTTGCATGTTCTTTCACTGAAGGGATTGATTCAGATAGCATCTACGTCCTTGAGCTTTTTCAAAACATTTCATAAACATCACACAGAATCATCCTATCTACTGTACAAGACTTCTGGCAGTGAAGCTAAGCAACTAATTAAGAATGTACAGCAATATAAGCCAGTGATTTAGGCAGAAAGAATAGCTCTCCCAGTCTTGTAAAAGGGAGTTAAAGACATGTGAGCATGCAGAATACTGTTACCCTGATTTAGACAAGGACTATATATAGGAAAAACATTATAGACATATCCTATTGGTTTTCAGAATTACTGTTTAACTGCAGTGTATTTCAGGCAATTGGGTCTTATTAAATGCAACCACAGTAGAAAGCATGATTTGCAATGAGGCAGCTTATGTCTAATAGCCTATTGGCAAGACTTGTAAGTACTACCCTACCACACTAACAATTTCTTTCAACTCTAGAGATAATTATAGTGTTGTTCCTTTTCATTAAGGAATTATCAAGTTGATCATAAATATTGATAAGACTGAGCATTTTCACTTACTTCAAAATGCCATGAGCACTAAAGAGCCTGACTCCACCCTATGCTAGCAGTCAAAGCATTTCACACACAACTGCTCCCAACACAGGTCACATTTTCTCACCTAGTTGATTCACTGTTACACTACACATTTGATACAGACCTCCATTCAGATGTTTATGAATCCAGACAGGGCAGAATTCACTTAGCTACACTGCTTTATGAGATCTGTATTTAAATATAACATCACCATATGGTTCCGCTGGTACAAAGCACCAAATCAACCCAATCAGGTTATCCATTTCAATTTCCATCCTCAGATAAACAGTCTCTCTTTGACAGAACTATAATAGCAGGGGTACAGCTTGCTCCTTAGTGAAAATGCAGTTCTTGTCTCGCAGTGGGCAAGAGTGCACAGAAGTAATCACAAGCTCCACTGACAGCTTGGACAGCAGAAAATCATTTTCTAGACTAATGATCAAAGAAAGTAATTCAGCTCCTTCAATGATCAGTAGTGACAACTGCACAAGTGGCTCAGAAACAGACTGGGTATGCAAAGCAAGCCATGACAATGGATAATACTGCAATCACTCCCCAATTTCTTAGTCCAGTTAGAACCACTTCACACAGCTGACTCTTGTTTGCTGAAAAAAAAAAAAAGAAAAACAAACAACGAACAGAACACATAGAGGAAGTTATGCTTGAGTAACACTTATTTCAAAACAAAGCAGCAATTTACCTTATAGGCTGTGGGTCTATAGGACAATCCAGTAGAACAGTTACTCCAAGCAGGGGCACAACTACAGACGCAGCCAAAGTCAAGAAGGTAACACGGAACACCTTGCTGCTGTAAGTACTGACAAAACCAGACAAGAAATAGGATGAACATCATAAGCTGGCTTAAGATACAATAGTCTAAAGATTCTTTAACAGCCTATTTTCTTCACAAAAGGAATCAGAAATACTTTTACCCAACCACCATCCTGAACAACCTTTAAGGTCCATGTTGAACTCATTAGGATAAGAGAAAGGGATATTTATCCAGTCTCAGCATACTGGCATCATATAAAGCAGAGTATTCTCATGTATGGGTTTCATGTATGCTACAAGTTACAGCTGACTGAAAAAAAACCCAAACAAACCACCCACCCAAGATTGGGGGTGGAGGTGATGTTGTTTGGTTGAGGCTTTTGTAATCTGATCTTCAGTTTTGGCAATGGTTTCCATCCCAGCGCAAATTTCGGATGAAAAGTTCAATTAAAACAACAAACATTAGAGGAAATTAAATGAATGCTTGCTTAACTTAGTCAACATTGGTTTGAAACTCAAGCTCCAGCACACAGAAGAAAATATCTTCTATTTACCCATCAAAACACACAACAAAAAAATAAAAACCGTTCTTCCACAGGAGAAAAACAGGTTTTGTTCCCAACAAGTTTAGAGGCATCAATCAGGCTTTTACAGAGGAAAGCACAGAGCTACGCTCAACAAATCCTAGCCTTGAACTGGAAAAGCAGCTCTCACAATTTTAGCTACTCTGAACCATTCACTGACACAGCCAGTCAGTCTCCTTGCAGTATCAATTAAATAAAGGCAAACGGTGCCTGACCGTTCTGCATTAACCCTTGGACCACTTCCACTGTTTTGTCCTTCATTAGCCAATCATCCAGACAGTAGAAAATATGAACTACTGCCCAGAGCACAAACATCACAACCGAGGAGCTAATGACATGTACTTGCAGTACTCGTATCAGCATCAAGGTAGCCTTTGGGATTATCAGCTGGAACAGCAAGGACAGAACTAGGTCTGGATTTGGCCACTGCTTGCATGTACAGAAGTTGGAATATTCTTAATCCATCACAGCTCCTTCCTGATGGCACAGCTGCTGCCAGCCCCTCTCTTCTGGCAGCAGACACAGGCGGTTAGGATGGAGACCTGCCCCAGTTTCCCCGGCTCTACATGGTACCCAACAGGCCATCACAAGCCACCATGCAAATCACCAGGCTGTGCCAAGCTGGCTGCTACAAGGATGCTGACAGCCTGACATGACAAGAGCTGCCGCTGCTGCTAGCCCAAAGCCACAGGCAGTTCAGCCTGCTCCAAGAAGTGTTTTTAGCACTGCTGCTGTTGGTCACTGAACTTTCTCCAGCCCCCCCAAGGCACTTGCCACTTGAGCCTACTTCCTTTCCACCAGCATGCTGTGGAAGCCATGTAAGAACTTTGTCCTAAAGAGACTGCTTGCTACAGCAACCCATACCCTGCCCTCAACAACAGGAAACAGCGCTGGCAAAAACTGGCTAAGCAGAACCAAGATATTCTTGTGGCATGCAACTTCCTTAGGAACACTGGGGGCTCCTGCCATCCTACAACCCCGCAGTTTGATTTGTGCATACTCAGGCCTCTTGGAACACCAGCAGAGGGAGTGCGTGATGCAAGACTCAGCGCCTGATTATTTCCACAATGGCAACTCCTCCCTATGCTAACATGAGAGAGAAGATAGGGCAGAGACTTTTATGCTTAAATACTCAGGTTTTGTGTTGCTGTGTATGCAGCCACCACTCTTGGAAGACCCAACTGCGCAAGACATCGCTGGATCCCAGGGTGGTGAACTCTCTCTCCCACCTCTTTTCCTTTCTTTCTCCCTTTCTCTCCTTTCTTTCCTTTTAATAACCTCAGGCACAAAGGGCAATTGCTTTGCTTTATTGCCAGAAAATTAACTCCTCAGGTGATTCAAATGTGTAATCAATAAATTGGTATTAAGTTTGACCATTTGGTGTCATTTCACCTTAATTCACCCCAAGGTATCAGCTAAAGAATCTCTCGTTAGTCCCCTCCTCTGTGGTCAGGGCACAACACATGCCCAAGTATTCCTGCTCTCAGCTATATTAAAAAATAGATTATATTTCTCACACTTAAGAGCACAGCATTCCCACCATGAACTTCAGCACTGTTACAGCACTAAGCCTGTTTCCACCTGAGCTGGACCAGGCTGGGAACCTGCTTTAAACAAGCTTTCTCACCTGCACTGACATCTTTGTACTTCCTAAGAGCCAGACTGACCTTGTAATTAATTAGAAGAATTCAAGACTTGCTGTCTAACAGTAGATGTCTCGAGGAAACAACAACCTCCCAGTCTGTTTCCCCTTGGATTTGGAATCGAGAGCGGGTGGTAGAGATACAAGGCAATCCCTAAATTTACACAAAGACTTCAGCTGTCAGACTTGTCTTTCCACTGTCCTTCAAAAGATGAAGGCTCAATACTATAAGATTAAGAGTACTGTCAGCAGACACCTCAGCATCTTTGTGACAGCTGAGAACAGATCACACAAAAAGAAGCAGATAAAGATGAATGGGAGCTCATCTGCCAAAGCCAACTTAATTAAAGCTCCTGAAAGCATTATTTAAGTAAAGGTCGTATTTCTGATCCTCATTCAAACTTGTAAGGAATTGACAATAAAAGAAAAAGGCAGGAAGAATGACATGACAAGCAAACACTCTTTAAGCCTTCAAACTGCAAGACCTCTTTTAGACATCACTGAAACCACAGGAATTTAAATAAACCCCAAAAACTAAAAAAAGAGAAAATTAAAAAGTCAGCTGCTCAGAATCCTTATAAAGGTAAACAAAACAAAACACACCTAATATAGAATACTGACAACTACAAGTTACTGACTGGCCACTGGAAAGAATCACTGAAGTAATGGTTCACCAACACTGATAAGCAAAACAGAAATCCTTAGCTAATCGTGTCTCTGATAATCCTACATGGACTCCAGCCACAAATCTCAATAATGCAACTTACCAGGACTCGCTCCACAATAACAGCAATTTAGCTGTCACTAAGAACTAAAAAGAGAAGACATTGCACCAGCTCCTGATGACAGTCGGTAGGCTGGCAAGACAATACTATGGGTCACTGTAGGCAGGAGTCCGGGCTGCCTCATCCTCTTGGCAGAGGAACTACTGGGGTGCCAGAGGAGAAACTCAGCAAGAGTTTCTGCCACACCTCCCAGCCATTAAAAGGGCAGCCTCCAGAATTTCTTCCACTGGTTTCACACTGGACAGTCTCATGAGAACAGCACCTGTGGATACTCTAGATCATTGCTGGAGCCCTAGAAATTCAACAGATTTAAGCAAAGTTAAGAGGCTGAAGCCAGGAAGGACAGTCTCTCAAACTAAGAGATGCTGATGCTGTCCTTCAAAAACAGGGGCTACGCATGCAAGCCACCATAGTCTTTCATTCTGATGACCCTGAAGGGTAGAGATAAGAATCTGCAAGGTACTCAAATCTGAAGAGACATAACCGATGGTGAACCAAAGTATTACGAGTCATCAAGTACTTTATTCAGTGGAAGGCAAAGCAAACACCACCACTTTCTTATTGCAGCTATTGCCTTTAGTTACAGTGAACTTTTTTATAAAATTCCTAAACAGAAAACTGTAAATGGAATCTTCTTTAACTTAGCCACAAACAAATGGACTGTTTGTAAGGTTATTCTATCTCAGGCACATATAGACTCATCTTTAAACTGCAAATTACTCTTTAAGCTATTGCCAAATATAAACAGACTAACCAGAGTTATATAGGACTTAATCACACCCATAATAAATCTGTGCAAGCCACAATGGGATAACTGTTATTTCTTGACTAGAAAAAGATAAATAGTACTTAAACAGAACCACTGGGGAAAACAAACAAGCAAACAAACAAACCAACAAAAAAACCCAGCCACAAATTACACCATCTTTGTTAAAAGCTCTTCCTGCATCTCGGCAGAAGCAGATGTGCAGGCCCTGCCTCAAAACCTCCTCCCTCTGTCAGTCACCTGAGCAAAATGAAGAGAAGCACCCCCTGCGGAGCCGGGGTGCTGGGAGGCCGGGGGTACCCACACGCTGACACGCACGGGTGCCCCAGCATCAGCCTGTGCCATCAACTAAGAGAGGGGAACCCAGGCCTCGCTCCCCATGTCCGCGGCAGCCTGCTCAGCCCCGGGGCAGTCAGCCAACCCCTCCCAGCCCCTCTCGCCCAGGACAGCCTCTCCCAGGGCGCTCTGGCCCAGGTCAGGGCCTCCCTCAGCCGGGTCAGGCTGGGCCGGTGGATCCCTCCCCTCCCAGCACACTTCCCAGCCACATTTCCCTCAGGCCGGGCCCGATCATCTCGCTACAGCCTCAGGTCAGGCCGGGCCCCACAACCCCCCAACCGGGCCCCACAACCCCCCAACCAGGACCCCCTCCCCCCGCCTCGGCTCCCCGGCCAGACCAGGCCCTCCCGTCGGGTCGAGCCGAATTCCCGCTCGCACGGGACAGGCCCGGGTCCTCAGCGCCCCCCCTCCCACCTCAGCCCGGCCCTCCTCTCCGCTCGGGCTAGGCCTGCCCCGCGGTCACGGCAGGCCTATCCTCCCTCCCCGCCACGGGGGATCGCGCCGGCTCCCACCTGCCCTCCTTGGCCTCCTGCGCTGAGCTGTCCTCGGTGATGACCTGCGGGCGGACCGGCCGGCGCTGCCGTAGACCCTCCGCCTCATTCATGCTGCCGCTCCCGCCGCCGCGTAGCAGCGGCCCCGGCCCCGCCCTCTCCACACCCCCCCAAGGAGCCACCCCGAGCCCCCGCCCCCATGGGCATCAAGTCCCGCCCCCGCTCTCTCCTCAGGCGGGAGCCGCCTCCCCGCCGTGAGGTTAAGGGCGCTCAGCTGCTTCGGCCGCCGGGAAGGATGTGCTAGGAGCTGTTCTGCCGCCACGGGGGTCTCAGCGAGCTCCACTGCTGCCTCCCGGGCTGCCTGGGGCTCTCCGGGGCAGGGCCAGTGCTGCAACCGTCCGTCCGACGGGCGCGACCTGGGCACGGCGCGCCCATGCCCGCAAGATGGCGCCAGGAAACCGCGAGGGAGGAAGAGGATGATTTTCCCCGGAGAGGCGGGGAAAATGATCTCCCGTGGGACGGGGAGGCCGCCGTGAAGGGCTCTGGGACGCGGAGGCAAATCCCTTGGTGGCTCCCGGAGCCGGCTATGGGGGTGTGAGCTGGCGGAGCTGCCTGTCTCCCTCAACAACTTGTGCGCCCAGGGGATAACTTAACCCAGATGCGAGTGGTGACACCGCCCCCGTCTTTGTCAGCCCGTGGGCTCCCAGAACATCACCTTTGCTCCTCTCTTGGTCTTTTGGGTAACACACTACTGAGATTTTTTTCTGGCTTCTTTGCCTTGCTCAGAAGCAACAGCATTACGTAGGCAGGACCCTGGCTGCTAGTGCCAAAATCAGACCCTCCGCCATGTCAACACTGAAAAATAAGAACATTCAGCAAGTGCAGCTCAACAGGCAAGGGCTGGAGCTGGGGGTTGCTCCAGCTGCGCAATGCCAAGGAATGGGAAAGGCTATTTGACATCATGCCAAATAACAAAACGTGTGGGTTTTCCACTGAGAGGTGCTGTGGCAAGGAAAGGAGGGCGGCAGCGGCACAGGGGGGCTTTTCTCTCTGTTCAGGTTGAATTCAGGCAACAAGCCCAGCAGCTGCATGAGAGCTTAGCAGCACTGTTCCCTAAAGACACCTGCTTTCCTGAACAACCATCTCACCTCTGGACCTTGTGAGTAGTGCTCCAAAACATCTCTTTCCAACTCTGCCATGAAGCTACTGTTGTTCCTGGAGGTGCAGAGGAGTAAAATGGCATCCCCAAGGTCCAGGAGGTAGAAAAAGAAATTTGAGTCTTCTGCGTGCCAGGTGCAGGATGAGCACTAAAAAGCACTGGGTTTCCACTCTCCCAGCTTTAACAGACCAAAATGCTAAAGTAAGCTTTGTCACTGCGGATGCAGGGAGTCCAGGCAGATACACACCAGCTAGAGAGGAATAGAAGCAAGAGTGAAAAAGCTGCTGTGTCAGATCATTAATTACCAATGTTTGTAGGCTGGTAATTTTGCATAGCCATGACCATTGCTACCCCAGAAGGTGGTTATGTCCTCAAATCCTTCTATCCATGACAAAGCAGGGCTAGACTCACTGCCATGAACAAGATGCTGTGTCTCTAGACTCAGCCAGAAGACAATTCCCTGTCCAGAATTGTCTGTTTTCAAGCTGAAGAAGAATCATCTGTTCCTGCTTAGTTTAAAAACAGAAACTTACCAGTTTCTGTGGCTTTAACTGGCCACAGAGACAGCCCCAGAATATAACTGTGTCAGGCTGGAGAACAGTCTCCATTTTAGCAATAAATTCTCAGTAAATAGATCAGAGCAGCTGCAGTAGCAAAAGATAAAGTGAGGAGATGGGCACCTGCCTTTCTGTCTAGCCCTTTCCATGACTTGTCAGACACACTTGCCTGAGGGTTGCAAGAGCTAGGAGTGGCATTGGAAGCTTTCCAGAAGCAGCTGCTGGAGGTAACAGAAGTGGCTAATGAGGAGGTTCAGTGTCTGTTCCTGCATTACAACTACAGTATTATCCATGTGGTACACAGAGGGCGAAACACAGTCTTCCTCACTTCATAATGGGCAAGGTGCCCTGCAGAGGATGTATTCCTGGCACTGACAAACAATCCATGGCACCTGGGAACAAACTTCTCATCTGCTCAGCTCTGGGACAGCTGTACACTTTCCACACAATGCTGTCTCTCATGTTGCCACACACATCTTGTTTTCACTCCTTTTCTACTTGTTGTGCACAAGACAAGATTAGTAGCTGAACCATCCACATTAACTAACAGTAATTAATTGTTCCTACTAATTGTTCTTGGTTAGCATCATGCATGAGTAACTGTAGAGCAGTGGGACCTTGGGATTTACACAAGATGTGCAGCTTACTGACATGCAAATGCTAGTTCTTCAACTTTTTGACTTGTTTTGAAGTGGCAGTTTTCTAGTGGTAATTCATGTCCTGTAAGCTACTGTTTAGAGAAAAGTAACAAAGCAAAACAGCAATTTGGACCACAAGATGACTCGTCCTGATTTCGAACTCCTTTGCCTTTGTTTGGTCTGTGCTGGTAGACTAAGATAATCAGGACAGGCAGAAACAGGTCCAAAGAACTGAAGAAGTCCCAGAACCTTTAGGGGATGGAGGGCCAGACACTTAGGATGCAAAGCCAGCCTATCACACAGAGAAAGTTATTTCCTTTAATGAAAATATGAATACAGAGATCATTGAAGAAACTGGTTTTAGTCAAGGACAATAAATGTATTTAAAGCATGATTATAAGAAAACAGAATGAAATTAAAGGCTTACCATTAGACTGTACAACACACACTTCATCTCTAGGAAGACAGAATTTCCCTTTCTAAAATTAAGAAAATCATGGTCTATGTCTGCAGTGGGGGAAAGGGCACCATGATTGGGTCTCACCGGCAAAAGCAAGTGGGGAAAAAAAAAGCAAGCACATTTGCCCTCTGCAAAAAAACTGCAACAGGTAGAATTGACTCTGGATCTCTTAATGAAGCTACAAAGGCAGTCTGGCAAATAACCCACACATTAGTCATGGACACACAAAGGTTTAGAAGAATTCAAAGGTTCTGCTTTTCTGAAGGAAGCAATTACCCCTGTTTGTCCCACGATCTCACTGTAAAGTATTCCATTTATCATCACCTCCTACACTGAGTAGTGAAGATCAGCTCTTGAGATTGGAGGCCCATGGTCTTTTGCAAGCTACTTCCTTCCCAGCATTTCAAGAACTGAGGACATCGGTGCCGGTTTTGCAGACTGAACCCCTTCCTGAACCACAAGCCTCGGGTGGGGTGAGACTACTGCCTGTGAAGCAGAAAGCACTGTCACCACACACCAGTGCTGATGTTCATGACATCCAGGGAATAACGAAAATGCAAAGCTCGACTCAGGCTTCCACTGAAGATGCAACCGCTGCAGTTAACAGAGATCATGGGGAAAAAGAAGAAAGGGAGACTTCTCTGTCTGGAAAATTTTATGTTTGGCAAAGCTTTCTATGAGAAGCCTACCCATTGAAGCACAATATTCTCCTTTTTCTAAGAAGTACCAGTTCCAAGGCCTGCCTAGTTGTTTCTGCCAGCCTCAGGGTGCTATTAGATGAACTGAGCACAGGGTTTAGCTCCAAGAGCTAATGCTGGTATACTTGCAGAAGTGCAGTTTTACCAGATGAGGTGGGGGCTGAGGCTGCCCAGCAGGAGCTGTGTCCAGTGCAGAAAACCACATGGGAAGCACAACAGCACCACGTGCTCTCTTTGAAAACCCTGTGGGGCCCTCTGAGCGGATGGACATCCCAGGGACCACGGCTCAGCTGTGGAAATGCACAAGGAAGAGAGCTGCCATTGTGGTACCAGATGGCAGGCATGTGGCACTCTAAGCTTGCATATGCTGGTGACGTCATTTTAGCAAAGGTGCTCATAAGGCTTCAGAAGTTCACAGTATGAGGTTTGTTTGTAATTACAGTGTGTCCACACCATGGCTGGCATGGCTGTGAATTTACTGGGGTGCTGCAGCTACCTGATTAGTCTGTAACCTCCCTGAAGCCGTGGTCCTAAGCCCATCCAAGTAGAGCCAACAGGGATACAGGTGAGGGAACACACCCTATCTCCCATTTTCCCTGAGCAGAGGAATTGTATGATGAATGTCTCGATGTACCAAAGTGCACTGCTCCTCACATAGCTAGTCTTCGTGAGACACTTCAGATGAATTACACCATGTGTCTGTGACCACTGGGTCACACCTTAGCATGGAAATTTCAGGTTAACAGGACAAGGAAATCCTATAACCATAATAGAGGAAATGCTTTCCTGACTAAAAAGAAAGTGTGTAATCTTGTTCAAAAGTAATTTTTCTTCCTCCACACTGTATTTCAGATTGTGTGGAGACAACTTGTTTAAACAAGGCAGTCTACTTTTCCTGTAAAAAGCATTAACTCCTGGCTCCTTCTCACTTGAAAATCACTTAAGGAAGTTTGGGGGGTTTTTTGCAATTACAATAAAGGATATATGTACTAGCTGTCTCCTAAAATATTAGCACCCTATGAACTCTATCTAATTTTCTGATCTTCAACTTCCCAAAGTCCATAGGGTGTCTACTTACCTTAAGCAAAAATGGATTGCAGTCAGAAAGGATGGAAATTTTAACAAAGCATGATATTCCCTAGAGTTGAATTTTCATTTTTCATAGAGATGAAATTTCATTTCATCAACATTTCCCATGATATTCCCTAATTCCCTACTACCCAGTCCCTAGAGACATTTAAAATATTTTTTTTAAAAAAAACAAAACAGCAAATACAGCTAGCATTTGAGAACAAATCATACTGCAAGCAGCCTGCTTCCCCATTTGGTACCAGAATCTCTGCTAGCCAAAAAACTCACCGCTCCTCTCCCAGTCCTACAGGATCATCTAGCCATTTCCTTCCTGACTTTCCTGCCTCCAGTTAGGTGGAGAGATTGTCTTTCCAGTGCACAGTCCCACTGGAAAAGGCAGTGCTGCTCCAGTTAAATTCATCAGTAAGTCACCCCTGTACAACTAGGGCAAAATTTGGCAATTCTGCCAATTACTCAGGGGTTTGACAGGCCAAAATATATAGCTCTGTGAAACTAAGCAGACTGTCATCTGAGAAAGACAGAGGGAGGACTGCAAGGCTTGATGGAGTGACCCCAGCTACAGCTGTGGAATGGTGGTTAGCAGTCACTCAGCTTAGGCAGGTTAAGATGGAGCAGCTCTACCCGAGCCCTTGTGGCACACACTCCCAGGATCAGCACTGTGCACGCCACTCTAGTTTATGCCTTGAGTCTTTGCACCCAGGTAGAGGGGAGGAGTCTTCTACCATGCTTTCCTGGCATGCTCTGTGGCCCCTCCAACCACTCTGAACACCTCAGTCAACTGAAACCAAATTTAGCAGTGGCAGAAGTCTCAAAGGCATTTGGCACCTACAGGCCTTTCCATGACCTTCAGTGGCATAGTAGAGGACAGGAGACCTAGTAGCAAATTCTTCTGAACAGCCCAAATACAAGGAGTATTTCAATCAAAATGTATTCATGATAAAGTAAGCCCACAAATAAAACACTGAATATATTAGTTGCAATTTTGAAAGCATATGAAAGAGAAAGGCTCTTGTTCCCTGATATTCTGAGGTTGCTGGTCTGGAATGCTATTGTCGCTTTCCAGAAGGCATCTAAGAGGCACTTCGTCCTTCTTTGTGGATTGTGCAATTTGCGGGTACCCACCTGGCACTTAACTCTTTGGAAAATCAGCACAGCAGCACACAGAAGGGGCAGACGTGGTAGGGCCCAACTTGAAACGATAAGTGTTAAGTCATAACTTCTGAAGGGAGAAACAACCTACCTCCAAACTGGGTGCCTGTCTTTGTTGGAGCAAACAAGATTACAGGCCATTTGGGAGTGGGCTAAAATAAGCACTCCTTGGTCAGAAGTCACACAGCCCGGCAAGTCATAACAAACCCTCCAGCACATCTGTCAGCTGCAGACCTCTTGAGCACTTCTGGATTTTGTTTCCCAATGCTTCTCTGACAGACAGCAAGCACACATCATCCCTTTTCATAGCAACTTCAAGAAACCAAGACACCTACACAAATCACCAACTGGCAACAAAAATCTACCAGTTGGAGACCACCACTCCTAATATGCAGAAGTGAACCACAATGGACAACATTGATCCAGTTGTCATCACCAGTGAGGAAGAGGACAGTTACGTTAAAAGCTCAGTTGGTGATCTCAGTCTCTCAAGGCAGAATAAAAGCCTGTGGGACCAGACCCCTCCTACACAACTGGCAATGCACTGAGGACATGTAAGAAGTCCATCAGTAGGCTCTATGGCTCAGTTTTGCAGCTGGAAGTGCCAGCACTGGGTTGCCTAGGTGGGACATGAAGGGACACAGGCTCACCATCTCTGGCAAGTCCCAGGACATACAGTGGAAGGAACAAATCCTTAGGAGGAAAGCCAAAGGAGGTATTAGAACAACTGGGTAAACACAAGAAAGAATTACCAGAGTAGCCATATCCTTCTCATTTCCCTAATAACACATGTGAAACATCTACTGGGTATTCTACCCAGCATTGCTGAAAAGGCACCACAGTTGCAGTGAAATACTCAGATATCCAAACCGAAGAAAAAATTGAAGTACCTTCCAGGGCTTCTTTTAAACCAGCAAAAGTATTGTATAAAAACATTTCCCTGTACAGTAACATTAAAATAAGAAAACATTAACATCTAAATCTCGCTTCAGCTAGTATTAAGTTTCATCATAGCTAATGAAAACCACCGACGGCTGCTCTACAACAGCCCTAAAAGCAATGAAAGGGAGCTCACTGACTGCAAAACTGCAGATTGCGCCTAGCTCTGTGCATCTCAAAATACATTGTCGAGTGGAAAATCTTGTCCCCCTAGAAGGGAACACAGTCTTTAAAAAAACACCAAGAGAGAATTATGTTGTCTGCCTGGTTATCTGAGACTTCCCACGTTTCCAGAGGAGAGAGATTCCAGAGCTGCCTGTTATAAGGAACTTTTCTCCTTGTACTTCTGGTAAGCATCCAGAATCTCCTTGACAACACTTGGATCATCAAGTGTGGTGACATCTCCCATGTTACTTGATTGTTCAGTGACTACTTTCCTCAGCAGCCTTCTCATGATCTTCCCTGATCGAGTTTTAGGAAGACGTTTTACCACCTGCAGAGAAGGGAAAGACACACCTATAATGGAACCTGGGTCCTGCTGGAAACCACAAGGAAATTTGGCTTAACTGTCCTAAGCCTGGTACACCATCTCATGGCCACAGCTTCTTTGAGGCTCCTGGAACATACTAGACCACTGAGCACACTAGTTTATGTCCAAGGGAAGGAGCATCACTAACATCAGTTCCTTGTGCTATAAATTTTATTCTTATTTAAGTGGACTTTGTTCCCCACTTACTCATTGTTCTGTATGTCCAGGCTGGGTGCTGCAGGACACACAGCTCTTTGGAGAATCAGGTCCTGAATAAGCTGTTAATTATTGAACTAGAAAGCTAGTTACACTCAAAAACCTAGGCACTGATGATGACACAGATCTCAACACATTACCAGAACAGACATATTCCCCTTTACAGGGAAGGAATATAAAGCGCACAATACTGCACGCCAGCTACAGGATCTCCTACTCAAGGGATAACTGCTATCTGCTGATGTTTCTCTTTGCCTGATCATATCTGTCAGCCTACACACCTTCCTTCATAACCAGAAGAAAAATGTCTTGGCTACGCTTTCTGCAAAGGACTTAGCAGCAGATTCAAAGGCTTTAGCATAAACTTGAGCCTGGTAAAGAGTTCTCAGGCCCTGAACAGAGATACTAGCAGGTCTCACATTTTGCTACATGATCAGGTCAGTAGGTTACAAAACTCCAAAGCATGCAAGGAAACAGTTGTCGGACTTCTCCGCAGGACTACCCCCAAACACAGGGAAACAGAGGTGTTTCTTTGCAAACCTGCAAGTTCTGGAAGCTGCTCTAATCCACTGAGGATGTCCTGGGCTGTTCCAAGTTGAATGAGCCACCCTTTCTCCCTGCTCCTCTAGTATTCTGTAACCTGTGTCTTGGTGTCCACCTTCCAAGCATGTGGCTAAACCAGAGCCCCTCAAAGAAGTGGTCTGGTCACTGCCTCCAAGCATGGATGCAGGTGGGTCTTGGGGGGCAGCTTTGTGCACTCTCCCCAAAGACACAAAGGGAGCTGCTGAAAAGCAAGGAGGCTTGAAACAGAGCCTGGAGTTCATCAGTGCTCCCAGGGTCAGGCTGAACAGCTGTCAGTTATGCAACAAACAGCCAGTGCTTTGAAATGTGGGGTTGATGCTAACTATCAATGCAAAATAGGTGGGCAGTGGAAAGTGTCACTCTGCCTCTCAGTGACACTGAAGATTGTGGTATTTCTCTATTTGGTGGGGTTTTATCTGATCCATTGCACAGGGTCATAGAGAGCAGTACTACATTGCTTCAGCAAGGGATTAGCTGAGGGCCAGAGCTGTGTGGAGCAGTAATGCTGCTACACGGTGACAGGGACATCAAGCACATTTTGAGGCACAGGGTGGGCCCAGGGTTCACCTCCGCGAGAGCTCTCACCAAGCATGGTGCTCTTAACACTCTCTGTGCATCCTATTTAGAGGGTTGTTCGGCACTTGGTCCAAATGGAGCAGCCTCAGGGTGGCTCTAAAACATGCTCTGTAACAGTCCCACCGAGAAGCTGTTCCGCAGGCTGGAACAGCTGTAATATCCCAGCCACCCTCTGGGTCACTGTTGATCCTCAGACATGGTGAAGGAGCACATGCAGACCACTGTACCTTCCCTCCCTGACCTAGGGATCCCTCCAGCTAGTTCTGTTTTTCTGTTTCTTTGTCCTGTCAGAAAGGGACAACAGTCAGCACTACAGGTAGAAAGGTGACACTTGCTCAGTGTGACCATTCCCACTCCTGGTACCAGTTACAGTCTCCCACTTACCAGAATGTGGTCAGGCACAGCATATTTTGCTATCTTGGAAGCCACTATGGTTTTGAGCTCTTCTTTGACACGGTCTATATGAGCTGTCTGCTCCTTTAGTACTATGAAAGCAAAGGCACCTGGAAGACAAATGTGCAGAAGCCACATAACTCATATTAGATCCTGGCTGGCAAGACCTGGGATGCTCATTCGAATGCCAAGGCAGGTTTCAAATCATTCCTATGCGCAATCTAGGGACTGCCAAGAAAACCGTTGATCCTGTTCACAAAAGGGAGTCAGACTCCAGCCTTCAAATAATGGCCCAGCCTTGTCTTGAAATCTATGGACCAGACTGATCTCAGTGACAACTCAACATAAATTACCAAAGTGTCATTGGGATCAAAACCTGACCAACGCAAATCAGCTATTCCCATTCTGTTCGAAGGACATGTCTGAGCACAATCCTTTTAAAGGAAGCTCTGCCACACAGAAAACAGTTGAGGGACTAATATCTGCATGCAGCTTAGGAACACACAGTTATTTTCATGGCTGTCTTTGCCTCTTGGGGCTACAACAGCAGTCAACGTAAGGATAACTGCCCTCCCATTCCCTCGGCACCTCCTAACATGCAGCCCAGGTTAGAAATTAACAAAAGTGTATGCAGGTGTCATGTCAGGACACTGCTTTTCACATACCTTCTCCTTTGATCTTGTGCGGATACCCAATCACAGCTGTCTCAGGCACCTCGGGGTGATCGGCCTTCACAAGAAATGAAACAAAAACACACAGAGCCTAACAACTGCTTCAAGCCCTGCAGAGTTTGTGCCAGTTGCTCTAGGAACAAAACACCTTGCCATATCTCACCCTCCCCTTGGTAGATCCTGCTGAAAGTGCAAGAGGAAAGCTGGATGCCACCTTCCTACCGCATGCTCGGCTGGTGGCCATGGCCATGTCTCTAGGAGTAGCATTTACACACTGAATTGGCCCTGCTTTTAAACACACAAATAAGTACTCTTACATACACTGCTAAGCCCAGCTGCACACCCAGGTGAATTTGCACCAGCTGGAAACCTCCTTTCTCTTTCTTTGTCTGTGCTCTCGTGTGTACATGGCTATGGTCCCCAGTGGTGACTGGCCATGACTAAATCACAAACAAAATCAGTCCTGCATTGCTCTGTGCCACAGGGAACTGTTGCCAGCAGAACAAAAGTGAAGCTGCCAACATCACAGTCCACATTAGACTGGCATTTATAAGTGCCCAAAGCAGACCAGAAGGCAGAAAGAATCAGGCTTCTTCATTTTCCCAGAAGAGGGGAAGGGTTGTTTTGCCAAATGCATATTTTTATTGTTATGCTACACAACAGTGGTTTATTCTGTCACACTTCAGAGTTTGATTTAACATTCTTCTGCAGTAAGACGACAATTTGGGTGTACAGACCGGAAGAAATCACATATCTGAATCCCACACCAAAGACTGGATTATGCTATCTTAAATTAGATTAAAATATGAAAGAAAACATCACAGAGCAATCTAAGCATATAAATATATTTGCATATACACATGCATACATAGAGTGGAAGAGGAACTGGATCCTATATCTACAATCAGAAATCCACACAGACAAAAGGAGTACTCACAGAGGAGAAAGTAGGATCCTGTATGCCATCCAAACACGGCTCAGGTTTATCAAATATTACATTTAAGTGCCATTTTCAGGCAAGGCCCAGTTATAGAAATATTCAGGTCAAGCTTTGAAGATAAATGCTCTGAGGAGGTTTTGTTTTCAATTCCCTGAGCTAGTATTATTTTCTCTCAAAATGACAGGCTAGCTGTGCAGCTGACATGAATCAAGGTTGCTTCATATTTAACACTGCTGAATTCTCAGGCATACTCAGCTCATTTGGATGATCAAGAACCACAGATTTGAAGGAGGGCTTAGGTGTTAGCACAAGGGAAGGAACAAACAGGAGAGACAATTCCTTACGGAGACTCGACTGGCATCCAAAATGGCAACTGCAACAGCACAATGTCACTGAGAGGAAACAGCTCTGACAGTTCAACTGCAGGGACTGCCCACAGTGTGACTCCTCTCTCACTTGCCCATTTGTTGTCTCCTTAATAAGGGATCTGTTTCCTTTTGCATATTTGCTATTCATTATGCATCAAGCTGTGTGTATGCAGGGGCAGGGGTTTGAAGGCAAGAGACCCTGTGCTTGTTTAAATTCATAAAACTTCTTTGAAAGGGCCGCCCTGACCCAAAGGTATGCCCTGTCAACCTTGGAACTGCTTGGAACTTACCATTGCATCTTCTATCTCTGCTGTCCCCAGTCTGTGTCCACTGATGTTAATGACATCATCCATGCGCCCCGTTATCTGGTAATAGCCTTTCTTGGTCCTGTAAGCACCATCCCCTGTGAAGTAGTAACCTACAGCAAAGACACGTGGGTGGTCAGCAGCAGGAAGTGTAGCAGCCTATTGCTTTGGGCTCTGATGCAGAACAGATGATGCTCTAGGACAGCAACTAGGGTAGGGTGGATCAGGCAGCTTGCAGGGCCTTATAAGCTTACAGCTGCGTGACCTGCCACACACCATTTCCCCCTTACCCCTGCCATCCCCAACCTTCATCTGCTGTGCCTGGGCTGTGCTGGCTCCTAGCAGGCACCTGAGCAGCATCAAGACAGTGGAGCTCAGATCTCTGCCAAGATGGGCAAAATAATTGCAGGCAATCAGCAGCAATCAGGGGCAGATGTCCCTGTAGTAAAACCAAGTTCAGCAACACAACACAGTGATGCTTTGTTGGATTTACAAAACCAAGGGGGCCTCTCTGATCTCCCTAGGCTTTACACACCTACAGCTGCACAGCAACTGTGTGCTCAGGCCTGGTCCATACAGCACTAAAATAAAACCACTTCAAATGCTATTTGCCATCATGCCATAGGCTATTGGTCAAATTCAGATCTGCTGCTAGCTACACCTCAGCGCTCACAGAAAACTACAACTGTTCAGCCGAAAGGGAGCAGTTCTACTACATTTTGTACATGGGAACACTGCCAATTTTTTTTAATCACTTACACTGGAACGAATGAAAAGCCATTTTCCCTCTTGACTAACAAGATTCAGATCCCAGATAACAGCCCCTCTCCAGAATGAGCATGGCAGAAACACTGTTATCAGATTGGCTGGAAAAAAAAAAACAACCCACGACAAGCATGGTGTTTGGAGGGTCTAAAACATTTGATGAAAGCTGAAAAAGACCCAGTGGTTCCAGAAAACTTCAGTGTCACTAAGATCACTGTTGGCTCTTGAAGTTGGCTCTTCATCAAAGCCATGTCCACATCTGAATTGTTCCTGTGGCACTTCTGAGCAGCAGCAGGCAGCTAGCACTGTGAAATCTGAAGGTGGTTCTTGCCAAGACACATTATTGGCCAATTTATGGACTTTCAGTCATGCCTCCTGCCCTTTCAAATCAATTAAATGACTATCAACTAAATATCAACAAGATTTCAGATGCAAATATGCAGTGAGTAATAAGGGACTATGGGCTCATACAATTTCTTCTACCAGTTTCCCGTTCTTATTTTTGAACCCGTTTTGTACAATTTGCAGGATTGTCTCTCTAATTTTTGTCTACCTTGTAGCTTACAAATCCTTTTCAGTGCCTTCACTCCCTGAGCGAAGACAGTGGTCTTGTCCAATGTCCTACAAAAAATGTTTCCCTGCCACTTCTAATTACTTGCCAGATACAACTTGATCGTATTTTAAAAAGGAAGGATGTAACAAAGCATGTGACAGCAGGGGTGAGATTCAGTGATGCAAGAGGTACTGTCCCATCAAATATGCCTATTTCCAAGTGAGACACAAATGGCCCCAAAGAAAAGGGTTTTGGACTTTAAAATTTGGGCATTAAAATGTTCTAGAAAATACATTCCCTTTTGACAGATAGAAAGGTCAACACTAAGGCCATTAGTGCATGCTTGTAACACGTGACACACAACCCCAAGTAACCAAAATCTTGCTGGTACAGAAATATCACGAAGTGCTGCTGAAAATATTCAGTGTGCTTATACTGCAGTGCAAACTGCCTTCCCTTGGCACTTTCCTTACCTGGGTAGGCTTTGAAATAGGCATCAACAAATCGCTGCTGATCTCCATAGATTGTTCTTGCCATGCCAGGCCATGGCTGGGCAATGCAGAGCGCACCGGACACATCGTTGCCCTCTACAACCTTTCCCTGCAGGTTTAAGCACAGGAAGGATGATCAGGTGAACAAAATAGAAACAGTAAGGGCTTCTGTGTCATTGATCACCAGTGGAGGGCCACAGGTGGAGAAAATGAGCCCATTCATGAAGCTACTGTCTGTATCTTGCCTTCCTCACCCCTTGAGGACAGCAGCACAGCAGAAAAGACTAAAAGCAAAGTGAGTCCTGTGATTCTCTGGAGGGAAATGCCATCAAAGATGACAGCAAAAATGTGCCAAGCAGCCAAAGGATGCCTGGGATGAGGCTAGCAGTGAAATGCCTGAACCCCTGCCTTCCACTTTTGTTAACTGGCACATTCCCTTACCAAACTGTACGCGAAGGAGATTACATGCTTTACTGTTTAACAGAGCACTGGAGCGCAGATGGGGATTGCTCCACACAGCTTTACTGGCCAGCACCAGTTTTCTCAGGGCCTCATGCCTTGCATTTCCCTTGGAAAACCCCACCAGTCCCATTGGCCGCTCCAGTCTTGCCATGACACTAGATGTTGCATGTTCTGCTCCAACTGTTCAGCTCCCTGGTTCTCAGGAGCTGTGTGACTTCTGACTTCTCATAAATCGAGGCAGCAGCTCTTAATCAGAAGCAGTGTAAGACCATAAAAGTGGTGCTGAAAGTGCAAACACTCCTCTAGAGATTTGCAGGCAGCTTGCAATGCCCAGTTGGCAATCTGTATGGACATTTGAGATACGCTCAATACATAAATTGCTCATCTATTCTACCATTTTAATGGAGGAAAAAACATCCTTCCAGATCCTGTTCCTCTGACATTAGAAAGGTGATTAAGGCAGAAACACACATCATCTTCTCTTCTGGGCACCAGAACAGCCTCAACTCACATTCTCATCCATCAGCATGGGCACAATCCCAAAGAAAGGTCTCATAGCCATAGCCGGAACGATCTCAGCTTTCTCCTCTGAAGGCCGTGGGGCAATGCAGATGCCACCAGTTTCTGGAAGAATAATGAAAAACAAAATATGTGGGGGGCCCATCCAATCCTGGACAAAAGCAAATGCCAGCTCTTCTTAGTTAAAGAAGAGAACAGCTAAGCTACCTTGAAAGAAAAAGCCAATGGGAAGGAATTATGCAACACCAAGCAGCACAGATATCTGAAAGCAGCACAGACCTGGTAAACCAAGAGCTCTTTGTGAATATAAGGAAGGCTTAAACATAGAAAAACCATCTGGCAAGCCAGGATGACACCACCAAGGCCTGTTCTCTCTACAAAGGACATTGCAGCGGGTAGAGAGTGCAGAGCTGCAGACAGGTGAGCTCGGATCAAGAGCTACTCCTACTCCCTGTTTGCATGGTGCCTCATTCGGTGCCGCCTGCAAAAATCACTGCTCACTGTGTACACCAGTGACAAACCAGACTGCGGCCAAGCAACCTCCTCAGGGGAAGAGCAGCTTGCCATGCCCCAGAGCATCAGGATCACTGGCATCCAGCTTAGCTCTTCAAAGGCTCAGAGGATGGCAGTATATGGTTCTAGAGCAGCTGGCTTTGCACCAGCAGCCACAGCATGTGTGTTCGACAGCCTTCCCACAGTCCTGTCTGTGGCAAATCAATCGGACACAGTGAAGACCCCATGGATTCAGCCCACATGCTCTGTTCCCTACACCTGGCCCTAAGTCAGTTCACAGATAAACCCACTCCTCCAGCTATCAACCACCAACCAACACAGGCAGGTCTAACACATGCTGACACCCTTGCAGGTCCTTCTCACACTAATAGGGCTGCCTGGTGGCGGGAGCAGTACTCACCAGCCCCACTTCCTAGCCCAGAAGTGATTTTACAGGAGAAGTATAAGCATGTCAGGGGATTTATCTCCTGGTGCTGTTTTTACAGCTGTCTAAGGTTAGCGTGAAAAGCACTTCAGGAGTCTGAATTACTATTATTACAAAACCCACCTCTTACAGGCAGGTTGAGCTTATCTTCTATTCAAAATCGAACCATTTAATCATCCCTTTTCATTCCTGCTGGGATGAACATTAAATCAGATTCCAAACTTAATCAGATCTTTTCTATTCTAAAATTAATTCAGAAACACAAGAGAAACAAAAACAAAGGAGAATTAGGCTTTTAAAAATACAGTCTATAAATAAAGGTATGTTCTGCCACTTTGAGAGTGAATTCCTCTACTGGCTTTGCTGAGGTTGTGAAAACTGAAACCAGGGGTTGGAAAGGCTGAATTTAACCTTGAATTTACATCCACCTGCCCTGACATAGCTATGAGGAAGGGTCTCTTTGCAGAACCTTAAGCTTCAGACCTGCAGAAAATAATTTCACATGTGGCTTACACATGAAATCATTTCAGATTTCATTGATGAGCATGCACCCACTTCACATGTTTCTGTTTATTTTGCAAGGGTCATCTTGAATTTTTTCAGAAAAAGAAAAAAGTATCCCAGACACCTGCTGTTCTCTGCACAAACAAAATCTGCATCAGAGCAGGGAACCTGATTAAACTGATGGTTGCTCTTCCCAAGCCAGTACTCATTCTGAATAGAGCACTGCAAGCTGTGTTTCAACATGGGTTTTGCCACATCCTACACATCCTGCAACCAGCTGCACATAATGCAGTAAAGTCACATTTCAGAGGGAGATGCCTGGTGGCAAGGATGCTTTAAAAATTATTTTCACGGTAAAGACCTATTTTAAACCGGTTTAAAAGTACTAATTTTAGCCACTGACAGATGACAGCTAGCAAGGCTTCTAGGCTCTACCCTGCCTTTATGAAGTCCAACTCTTTAGAGGCAGAGCTGGCAGAAGAAAAACCATGCTTCCATGTTACCTGTGCCCATGCTGTCACCTCAGTGCAAATCCACCCAGACTTTAAGCAAGGACAGCAGAGTCTGAGCAACGAGGGTGATGCATCGAAACAGGCTTCCCTCCGCCTAGGGTAAATCACTTCTGGCAGCAGGGTGGAGCATGTACTCTCTGCCACCATTGTCTTCACCACCACAGATAGATTGGCCTGACTACTTTGGGGGGAATCCATCTCAGAAGCACCAGCCCAGTCATCATGGCTGTAAGATGATGCCAAAACCAAAAGCTTCCAGGGCCTATTCAGAGATGTCTTTCAAAACCAGCTTTTGTTCACAGCTGTGTACAACAGCTGTACTTTTTTTAGAAAAGTAACAACAAAAGTAAAAATACCTAGTATCTCTTCTGCACTGTGAAGAGCTACACCTGAAACTCAAACACAGCTTTGATTCTATTACTGCCAATCACAGCACAGCACTACCTAACAGTAAGAGTCACAAGAATTTTTCATCTCTCTCATCTGCACATACCACACTACTCAAATTGCTTCTTGTAATTGCTATCTCACTCCTTTGCTCATGCAAAGACTTTCAAGTGTATTCTTAAATCACCATTTGCTAACCTTTATGCCTACCAGGCTTTATTAGCTGGCAACACGTTGCTACTTCAGAGAGCAACATACCGTAGAGGACACTGCATACTATAGACCATTAACAAGCTACATTGAAATTGTATATGAGAGGTGACACTGCAGGACCACATCCAGCATCAAACTGTTTTTATGATCTCTTTCCACACTGCCTTTACATTCAAATGGTGTATATAATGTTTCCAAGATTAATTTGGCTTCCTCTTTATTGGAAGTATCAACTGCGGAGAAAGACTGATTCTACTTTCTAACAAAATCAATTTCATGAATATTTATCATTATATTATGTTTTCAGGAGCTGGTAACTATTTACCTGCAAAACTATGCCTGGTTCAAAGTAAGATCAAGCACTCTGCACTTACAGACTGTCCAACCTGACAGTTGTTGCTCCAAAAACCCTGGAGAAATATAAGATTCAACCCTGTACTTCAGAGGAAATAGAAGCCACTGCATGCACCAGTTAATTGAAGATAAACAAACAAAAAATGTTAGAGCAAAAAAAAGATTCTTCTCAATTCTGCCACTGTACAATAATCAACTGCTTCTCCATGGTGTTTTATTTCAGAGCAGTGAGGAGGAAGGCATATAGCACCCAGTCAGTCAGCTTTCCCTCTGCTCAGCATGTGAGAACTCAGATGGTTTAAGAGATCAGTAGTTCAAGTAGATAGTATTTAACATGGCTGCTCTGAATTCTGAGGTTGTTTTATTTCAAATCTGAAAATAAAAAGAGTCTGCAAGTGTGGTCTGGATTAAATAGAACTTGGTTGTGTGCCAGAAACTAATTCATCACATTGAAATGGGCGACAGGGATCCTGAAGAGAGAGCCTGCTAGCAGGAATAAGGATAAAATCAGGAGCAGCTTGACTGAAAAGGGAATGAATATTCTGCCCAGTGGCAGCTGGAAATTTAAGAGTAGGGATGGCTTTTTTTCAGCAGAGGCAGAATGCCAGCAGCTGTGCTGCATCCTTTAAGTCCATGGCTCCATGACAAACTGTGGTTCACAACTTGAGAAGGACATATAGCAAGATACCTTTAGCAGCTCTGGAATGTGGGTGCCCAGAAGAGAGGACCAGGTGCTGAGGAAGGAGCCAGGAAGGAGCTGCAGAACCCCTTCAAGCACAGGGCCCCAGCAGGCAGCACAGCCCCAGCCACAGTGCAGCACTGTGGCCTCTCTCCGCCGCTGGCCAGGGAGGGCAGGAGGCAGGGACCAGCTCTGCTCCAACTGGATAGGGATTTGAGAGTCAGCTCTGTCCAGCAGGTTGTAAATGGAAAACAAGCCTTAACTGATGTACACAGCTGGGCCAAGCATGTTGTCAAAACAGAAGTGCACTCCTTTTTGAGGCATCAAAGGTCCAGGGCCAAAGCAACTACAGCATACTACTTCACTCCTGGGAGAAGCTGCTCCCAGGCAGCCCTGCTGGGTGATAGCCACTGTCCCCTACCCAGCCAATGCACAGCCAGCAAGCTCCACTCACTCCCTTCCAATCCGATGGAGCAGTTGCACTAGGTCCCTTTGGCTACACAGCTTAGTTTTCCATCCTCCTCTGACTGTTCCCAGGAAGGGAAACAAAGCACACTTGAGTACACATTGTGGCTATATGGTGCTATAAACACCTTTTCACAGTAAGACCATATCAAGGTCAGTACAGTTGGATAAATAACTGAAAATGAGGTTTCCAATTCAAGCTGCCTACTCCCAGTTTTGCCCAAAAATTCAATCTCTGCCTCCTGTTTGTAGAACCAAATGAGATTTTCTGGCATGCAAAATATCAAAGAACATTTAGAGGGGAAAAGAAAAAAACCAACATTGCTATTGCTTTCATATGCTGTTACGTTGCTATTATGTGCTGAAACTCCCCAGTGACTTTCAAAAGCTGATCCAAATGCCAGGAGGGTTTTTTTGACAGACTTGTTGGATCAAATTGAAATGTATTAATCTTTCTCTACCCACCAGCACCCTGTACATGGTCAGGGCCCCCCACACTCCCCGAGGACCCCTTTTACCTGTCTGCCACCATGTGTCCACAAGGGTGCAGCGCCCTTCTCCCACCACATGGTAGAACCATTGCCACGCTTCGTTGTTGATGGGCTCTCCCACTAGACCAAAATAAGACAGGAAGCAGCCTGAGGCTCAGGGAGTTGCAGGCAGTTCATTCTCCCTTTTGGTGCACAACATGCTGAATGCATGATCTTTAAGCAGAATGCTTACAGCATTTTTGCTGAGATGTGCAAAGGACTGCAAGGCACTCATTTAACTGAGGACTGACTTTTTCCAGAAAGACCAAAAGGCAAGCAACAAATATCACTGAAGGTAACTAATCAATGCAGGTAATGTATAAGAACCTCTAGAATCCTAAATAACACAGGAAAATGCTGCTTGGGTCATCTATGCCAGCAAAATTCAAAGTGATGTCATTTACCATTGGATAAATCTTTTTAGCAAAGAATGTGATCCTGCAAAATAAGCTAGGAAATGGGCAAGCACACTAAGGTTCGTTAGCCCCAACTTCAGTTTATTTCTCTTTCTGCTGAGAAAATATCTGAAAAGCCAGACAGGAAGCCTGCTTTATTATCTGTTTTTAACCACATCCCATCTGGTCAGCCAAGCTCCTCTGGTACCTTCATTTCACCAGCTAGAACCCCCTTGTCTTTTTCAGATGAATGGCCCTTACCTGATCCCAAGGTCTTCAAGGAAGATCTGTCGTATTTCTTCACCCACTCTTCTCCATAATTCAGCAGCAAGCGTATAGCTGTAGGTGCTCCATAAAACTGATTAATTTTCAACCTTTGTACCACTTCCCAGTAACGACCTGCAAAATCACAAACAGGCTTTTTATCTGTCTAGCACCAACATACCACTGCAAATGCTCACCAGGAGGGTTAACAGCCAAAGCTAAAGCTGTGACTACTGTGAGTACAGAGCAAAACCAATGGCAACTTTTTTTTTTTCACCCTGGATGCACAGATGTTCCTGAATGTCACAGACACATGTTCCAAAGAAATGGAGCTTACCACCCCTGAGCCCGCAGGTCACACTGGACAGATTTCTAAGTCTCTTTTGTCACGCTGCCATATCTAGCCAAACCTTTGCCCACCACTTCCTCACCTGGGTCAGGGTATACTGGAGTGCTTTCAAACAGGACAGAGGTGGCTCCATTGCAGAGTGGTCCATACACAACATAGCTATGTCCCGTGATCCAGCCAATGTCAGCCACACAGCCAAAGACATCGCCTTGCTGGTAGTCAAATACATACTGCAAAGATAAATGTAAGGCCAGCTGACTTTCTGTTCACAAGTGCAAAGAACTTAAAGATAAGGTGCTGGGCTGGACATCCAAGTGGGAGCAAGAGACCGCACAGGGCAAGTGGAGCCAGGCATGTAGGACACAGCAGGCACAGAGGCCAGCCCAAGGTGAGGAAGCAAATCAGAGGGACCAGTATCAGGGTTTCCAGGCTCCTGACTGCTTTTGCAACCATACAGGGAGCATGGCTGGACCAGGAGCTGCTCAGATTGGAGCAACAAAGCTACAATCAAAGCCCAGAGCCCCGGATACCTAAGGTTGCCTACTCCAGACAGTCCACGTGGGAGAGCTGACCCTGAACTGCAGTGAAGCTGCAGGCCTCAGAGGCTCAGACCCCTCACCAATATCTCTAGGTTTCCGTGAGAAAGCTGGAGAAACTGGTAAGTGCTCATGAGACATTTTCTGAGAAATGTTCTTAGCTGCTCAGCTTCTCTGTCAGTGTACTGCTTTCCAGATGCTACCCTCTCCCTGCTCATAAAATTCAAGATAAAAATCCTGGAGAAGTCATTATCTTGTCTTGGTTATGGAAAATGCTTCTCACTGTAAATCTAACTCCTCTACTGCATGGTGAAGCAGTCCTGACTCATAAGGCAGTCAGCTTTATGTTTTAAGTGAAAGCAAGTGGATCAGAACCAAAAAAAAAACCCCATTAGCATGTAACAAGAATGTTACACGTGAGTGTGCAAAGACCACAGAGGCCACACAGGTCAGCTGATCCCTCTACCTAGGAGAGCCAGCTCTCACCTTACTTTTGCAAGTGCCTTTCCCTCTCAGGCTCTGAAGTACCTCTAAAGGGACTGCAGCTGCATACAGTGCCTCCCTGCATGTCTGCACCAGGGTGCAGGATCTACCTTATGGACTAAGAAAGAAAGAGATGCCTTGGAGGTGATGCTGTCACTTAGAAAAGCTGACGTAACAAATACCTTCATGCAGAGAAATCTGACACTTGCACATTCAAATCTTCTAAAAATTCAACTATGTCAGCCTAAAGAAAGAAAACCTCTTCCTGAATTGTGTGTGATTACAGTGTGATACAACTAAAGCCAAAGAGAGATCTTTCACCACAGTCCTCTCCACATTTCACTGTTACCTTTTCATATGCAGAGCTCAGACGTGAAGCTTCAAGCAGCAGTGCCTTGACTTGGTTTTTTTTTTTCCATGAGAAAGAGGGTTAAAATATTTAGCCTAGATCACATAAAGAGCAGCGCAAAAGTGCTACCACAGATCATGAAAGTAATTTTTGATCTTCAGACAAGTGCTATGCAAAGAGGTTGTTTTAAGAGTCCAGACCCTCTCTGGAAAAAAGGCCAGCATCCCACTACAAAATACTACAGTAATATCCACATTACCAATGTCAGTAAGATATTTACTAGAATCAACTCAGCTGCATCACTTTCATGTCCACAAATTCTGGCCTGCAACACTAGCACATTTTAAATGCAAAAGCAGCAGCACTGCAGTTTCCTTCCTCTCATAACTCTAGGCTCTGGTTTGCATAATATTACATTCTGCAGGAACAAATCCTGAAGATTAATTACACGTTCTCATTTCTCAATTTGTTCACACCCAGTAAGCCAGTTGGGCAGCAAACACAGAATATAGCATCCCTCACCAGTTCAAGTCCCTCTCATTAGTACTGTTGGAAGGTAAATGAACCCTTTCCAGAGGATGCACCTGAAGTTACCTTGTGCGTGAGAGCAGCATACAGCAGGTATCCAGCCTGGGTGTGAACGATTCCTTTGGGTTTCCCAGTGCTGCCCGAGGTATACAGCATGAAAAGCATGTCTTCGCTGTCCATGATCTCTGGAGGGCATACAGAAGCTGCCTTGGCCATCTCCTAAGGAAAAAAAGGTGGTAATAACAGAAAGACTTTAGCTATATGGAGCCAACCAATATTCCATTTGTAAGCATGTCAGCAGTGTCCAGAGACACTATTGCTCTTGCCCCCTCACAAACGTCCATGGATAGGTTGTATGTGCTCACCTAGTGGAAAATGTTCCTGGGGATGCATAGCACCTGGGCTTTCCACTAATACCTCTGCTAGGCGCATAAGTCAAGGGGAATTGGCCAGAGAAAATAACATTTCAGGAAAAAAATGGTAGGTCATAGCTTACCTTTCAAGCCTTTGCAAGCTGCCAGTAGAAAACCGAAGTGTGACTGCAAACATGAACCACACTTGATAGCAGCAGCAAGGCTGACTGGATACTGTTTAGGACTTTCCTTTTCCCTTTAAAACTTTAACTACAGTTAAATTGTGCATTCATCTCCCTTCTCTGGCCCCAGTAGTGGATGACTGTCCTGTCCATTTAATCCCAAATTCTAATTGCTTCTACCTATGAGAAGGAGAGTGCTTTACTCTCCTGCCTCTATCACTCTCCTCGTACTCCACTGTTTGGCCAGGTGGGTGAGATCTGCTCCTCATCCCTACAGTCAGAACCACAGGAGGAAAGGATGCAATGTCCTACTAGGCCAGAGCAAACTTTTGCTCCAGCTTGTGTGCCCAGTCCAGGAGAGGAAGGGGAAATAATGTGCTTTGAAAGAGATGCTTGTGGTCACTGAACCTTGCAGCAGCAGAAGGCTTGTCTGCCCAGACTGTAGATTTTTCAGGACAAGGTTGAACATTTTTCTTATCCATGTACAAACTTGCAATAATCACTGTCTGTTCCAGATGCGCAACATATGGCTGTAAAAAAAAGCACAGCTGGCTTGCTTCTCTCAAGCTCTGTACTATCCTAGATGAATAATGATTCCTGCAAGGGTTATTAGGCGGCTCTTTGGAATTTCTAGGTACTGCCTTTTTAAAAGTATACACTGTAAACACGCTGTATTTACAAGTGAACACTACCAATGGCAGGTCCAGTTGTTTAAAAGTGTCTGACAAACAAGCTTAATAAAATATGAAGAGTTGATAGAGTCAGGTATAATTCTTATCCTCTGAGTTACAGCACTCCTGCTCATCTTGGGTACTTATTGTAACATTTCAGCACTGTCAATTCAGGCTGACTTGACAGTCTTAGAAACTGAGATGGAGTTCTCATATGCTCAATTATAACATGAACTTAAATTTTGCAACAATCCATTGCACGAGAGCTAGAAAGCACAACTGCCATAAAGATCAGTAATGACAGAGTTAACAGCACTAATGGTTTAATTCTTGTTATGTTTCAGACCCTACAACTGACAATGGGCTGACCTCAGCTCTTGGATCACCAAAGTGCCTCAGGCTGTTTGCAGACTAAGGAAAATCATCAGAATGTGCTTTGTGGAGTAAGAAGGAGTAACACAGTTTCGAACTAAAACCTGCCTTCTCTGTTTAATCTACCCTAGTAGTTGCTCCTATCTCATGTGACCAGCACAGGGACTCCTGAGTGACTATCTTGGCTGCAGTCAGGTGATTTCCAGGCATTATTACGATGAACAGTTTCTGTTGGCTGCTGCCAGCAAACTGATAAAACTACTTCTGCATCAGGCTGCAGTCCCCTGTATACCAGCTAAACACATTAAAACAACTGCTGTTTTCTTCCCCAGGAAGCACAGATTCTACATATTCCCAAGTCATCGCTGTCCTCCCATCATGGGGTAACCACAATACTGTCCCCTCCAGGAACTTGATTATTTCTGCATTGCCTTTCAACAATGTCCAGTTTGAGAGTGCATATGACAAACCATAACACAGTGTCTGAACGCAGTAAAACAACAACAGCAATTGTATCAGTGCACTCCAGGTCTCAGGAAACATTCCTTAAAGCTCAGCACTGTTTGCAAGACTACTAAAATGGCAGCATACTGCTTGCCCATGCTGAGATGAATCAGATATATATTGAACTGCTTCAACTCCCAATCCTAGCAGACTGTAAATGCAATCCATTTGAGGATGAAGATCAAGGCCGTAAGGGGCATCTCCTTTTCATCTGCAGAACTCAGGTCCAAAAGGTACAGATGGAGAGAAAGATCATCTAGCCAACTCTCAGACTTAAAAGGAGTTATCCAGAGTGCCAGTGGGCATCTGCAGAGCTAGGTGACTGCAGGGACATACAGATGCTCTCACTGCAACGCAGCTGTATCCAGTAGTCCACCAGAGTACTGGGGCAGCACAGGAAGAGCAGTACACACTGAAAACCTGTTCCAGCGGCAGCATAAAGGCCAGTCATCACTGGCAGGTCTGCTGCTACACTAGAGTGCCAAGCTGCAGTGCAGCACCTGCTTCACAGGCTTTTAGCTCAGCACACATATGCAAGAAAAATATGGAGACTTCCTGGTCTTCCCTGGCTCCTGATGCCCAGTGTAGTCTACAGTAGCAGATCAAAGACCAAAGCCAAATACCAGAGTGCATCATCTACACATTCAGTGAGACTCTCACACGTGTTCTGAACAAAGGTGTCTCTGTTAGCTGGTCCCTACATTTATTACTGCACCATATTTCTCTCCCCCAGCACAGTAAACATCACATACTTCAAGAAACATCAGGGAAAACAGGCAAGGTTTACCAACACCAACATACCTTCTCAAGGGGAATATCATGGTCACGCATCTGGACTTTGTTATCTGTCCTCTGAGCCACAAAGACATGTTTGATGCTTGGACAGTTTTTCACAGCTTCATCCACAGTTGTCTTCAGCTCTGTGATTCGGCCTCCCCTGACTCCCTGGTTGTAGGTGATAACTGCTTTGCATCCAGCTAAAAAGAGAACGAATTAGCAGACATACCAACCTGTCTTCCAGGCTAGTATATGCACACTACTCTCATTACTTTTGGGGATGATGTATAGGACATGTGTGACAAATACTCAGAACTTCTATCAATCAAAAACTGTCAGTGTTACTGACAAAAAACACTTTAAAACCTGATACCCACAGAGCTTAGTGGTAGCTAGAACCTCCATAGGTTATCTAGTCCATCTCCACCACCCCAAGGCAGGGTCCACTCCAGCTAAACCATTTCTGTCAGCTGTCAGTCCAATCTTCCTAAAACACCCCAATGGCAGCTATTCTACCCTCTCCCTACCAGTCCACCCCAGTGCCTATCATGAACGTGAGAAAGTCTTGCCCAATATCTAGCCTAAGTATCACTCACTGCAATTTAAATGTCTCCATTACTGCCTATCAAAGCTGACATGAATAACAGTTTCTTCCCAGTTACCTGTGTTATAGTGAATATTGCTGCTTTAGTCTAACAGCTCAGGCACTGAAACCAGTGCAAGACTTCCTACAACCTTAGTGAATAAGCACCTTTGCCCCTTTCTCATCCTCTCTCCGGGGTGACACGTACCTTGAGGGAAGACTTACCCATACCTTGAGAGAAAATCTCTTGGAAGCCACAGCACACAGCAGCACTCTGGCAGAGCACTTCAAGTTGTATCACACTACATTATTACAGAGATGTGGCTGCAGAGAAATGGCTCTTTAGCCCATCACCTCCACACAAATGGCCAAAAGTGAGTGATAACTAAAACATGTACCTGCTCTCTATAGATTAACTCCACTAAAACAGAAAAAAAAGCATGAAAATTGCTGTAAGACTTATTCCCTCACACTAGTCATAAAGGAACTGATGTGACTGCTAGGACATGAGCCACTTGCTATCTTGTTCTTCTGCTGGTATTTTTAGCATTACTTTTTACCTAATCACACTACAAGTGCTTTGGGCTACAAACAGCTCTGTTGAAACAACAGCTAACAGACTGAGGGCAGGCTGCCAACACTTCCAGTGCTATACATAAATCACAGTATCACAATCAAGACTGCAGAATTAGCACTGTGCAGGAGTATCAAAGGAACACTGCAATTATACTGTGCAAGAACAAATCGGGCCCCATTCCTAAACTCTGGGTTTCCCTCCAGCTTCACTGCTGCCTGGCAGCAACCCAGCACAGACTGAATGTTAAGCAATTTATAAAGTATTTTAAGGTCAGAGGATACTGCATCTACCACTAAGGAAAAGGCTCTTCACAGTACTTTCAAAAGGAGTGTGAACTGTCCTGCCAGCTGAGAATGAACGTTTTCTCTTTCTGCCAAGAAAACACAGAACTGGGATATGTCTTGGAGCGCTGTCCTGAGCGGTTTGTTCCCTGGTCTGCATCTACTTACAGTCCATGATCCTCCCAGCTAAGGACTCCGCGCTGAATCCAGCGAAGACCACAGTGTGAACAGCACCAATCCTGGCACAAGCCAGCATGGCTGCCACAGACAAGGGAGACACAGACATATAGATGGCCACTCTGTCCCCCTTCTGTATCCCATATTTCTTCAGGGTGTTGGCAAGACGGCAAGTCATATCCAGAAGTTCCCTGTGGCAGAGAAGCAACGTTGTCATGGGACCACGCAACCTGTTTTACATCGGGGAGCAAAAAAAGGATGAACTTGAACCAAGTGAGGTATCGCAATCACCTCTGTACCCTGTCATCTCAGCAGTATAGAACATGCCAGCTTTTGCATCTTAAAGAAGGGTAGCCTGGGGTGTGGTGAGAGCCAGGCTGCTCTTGCCATTGGGGAGAGAAAAGGGGGGCAGAGAGACACACTTGCTGCAGAAGGACAAGCGAGCAAGAGCTGCAGGTGCTGCCCAGAGCTGCTGGATTCTGGTGCGGATAGAGGAACCAGCAAGCCAGTGGCTGTCCTGCTGCCTCCAGAAGTCGGTGTCCATTTTAGCCATCCTTGATGGCTTTCTTTTACCTGTGAGGCTCAGTCAGAAGCTGCTGGGAACACATGTGCAATAAACACAAGATAAAATGGCAGTGTTGTCCAAAGACTCCCAACACTGGGAGGGAACTTCTGGAAGCACTTCACAACTAGTAGCTTCTCTTTAAATTGCAAGGATAAACAATGCATTTGCATGCATAAGAAAGAAAAGGAGAAGTCCTGAGACACTTGTGTGAGTGGCAGATTTTACATGACTCTCATCAAAGCTGGATCACCCACAGCCCAAATTCCTGTTGTCACTTCACCCTGCCATGCCGCAGAGCTCAACAGCCTCACAGAACAGAGACACTGCTCCGAGTAAAACCTCAGCCACTCTTGCATAGAAAAACTCGGGAACACCGAGAACAGGCACAAAGGCTCTTTTCACAGGGCTCGCTGCTGCGACATGCTGGTTTAATAGCAGAAACGTTTCTCAAAGGAACAGAAAAACAGTTTGTGGGCAAGGACCTGGATGTACACTTATTCTGATGCCTGCATGGGAGACAACATGGTTGCAGGCATGCCTGGGACCAAGATGCTGTCATGCACTGAATAGCTCTGCCTGCCTGCAGTGGAATACAGAAAACTGTGCCAGGTGAGGAGTGGTCTTACACCAAGGAATGAGGTGACCCTCACGAGGGGCAGTAAAGCACCCCTTACTGGTGTCTGTCATTAGCTCAGAAGAGAAGACTCACAGAGTCCACCAGAAATTAAACTTGTCCTCTGGGTTCAGGAACTTGCTATTGAGGCCCAGAGGAGAGGTTTCTTCTGCTCCTAGCACACTCATCTTCAACCTGTCACCTGTGAATCCTTGGGGGTCTGTCAGCTATGCCACCAGGGACTCCAGAAACTGTTAACATGCAAATGAAATTTGGGGGTCTGCATTCCATAGTAAGCTGTAACACATGAATCTACCAATGTAGCCTTATCTCCCAGAACTGGCCATAGCTGTGAAAAAACAAACAAACAAAACCAGTTTTCAGCTGGTGGCTAAGCTGCAAATAAAATGAAACACTGTTTCTGGTCCATCAAAAATTGTTTCTTTTTTTAAACCAATGCAAGTTGGAAATAGGCAAAGCCCAAGTGCTCCATTTTGGAAATGTCATAACAAAACCATAGGCTGAGAATAACTTGGCATCTTACTTCTTTAGGATAAAACTCCATCTGCACTGTGAGGGCAGTGAAGCAACACAGCTGTAGAGAAAGTATGAAGACATACAGGGATGGCTGACGGGATACCACTTCCCTGACACCTTTTGGAAGATAAGGAAAGTGAGCCTTGAATCCCAGCCACAGCACTTTTTGTTATTTATTTTAAGACTATTCCTGTAGCACAAAGTAAATAGACCACTCCCGAAGCACAGGAACTCAGAAAGGTGGCCAGGCATGCTCAGTGCCTGCTCTTTCATAGTTGGCAGGGGCTGCCACCACAGAGAGACCGCAACCCTGCAGAAAGCAAATACAGAGTGGCTTTACTTCAGACTGAATTTCCTCCTAATCCCTTACAGCTAGAGATCAGCCTAAACTCTAAAGCACAACATTCAATACCTCTTCCAAAGTGCTTCATGACCATGCACGTTCCTGCTATCTACATAAGTGCACAGTCTGTTAGATGTATTATTTTGCTTACTTTTACTAAGTTAATGAACTGAGCGACACCACGCATTACTGAATTCCCACCCAATATTTCTTTTTGTGCCTTGTCCTGAAATGCCACATTCTCTGGCCTAGAATTCATCTGACACCGAGAGAAAAATCTCAACGTGGATTAATATTAAAGAGCCAAAACAAAACTAAGCTGCTCAACTGCAGAGCACAGGAAATGAAACAAGGCCCAGAGAGGCAGCTGTGAGAAAGCAAAACAAATCCACTTATCTGCAATGGAAAACACCCAAGTGCTTTCAGAGCTTTCTCCTGAACAGAAATGTCAGAAGAGCTCTGGCTAGGCCACCCCTTCTAAGCAACTCCATGGTTTGCTTGCTTATTCAGGACTCAATGACTGTGATGGCAGAAGCTCTCATTGTTTTTTTATGATTAACCCCAATTTAACATTTGCTTAATAAGAGTGTGTGAGCAAGCTGATAGACAATAAAGACCAAGTCTTCAGCCCAGATCTATTTGCTTTGCCTTTTCCTTTGTGCCCTGAAAGAAGGCAGAGATAGGAAGGCCTTGGAGGTCCCCTGGCTGTGCAGCACATGGGGGAACAGACACAAAGACAAAGAGAAGATGAAGCCAAGAGCTCCAACAAAGAAATCCACAAATCCCTGAGCATCAGGTGTGTCTTCTGGCTCCTGTAGCTGCAACTCAGGCTTCCCCTCCAGTTCAAGAACGGGAGTTGGCAGAAATGCTGTGTCAGGAATCCTTCCTTTGGCTTCCTCACCCTTTCACACATGTTTTGCTATCTAACAGGTAGGCAATTAGTACATGCCAGCAGGTTACACATTTCCAGTACTTAACCTAAACACGTCTCAGGGTGGAACGAGCACCCTGCAGGGTCGCTGCTCCGCTGAACCGGGTGGGACAGACCTAACCGAACTGAATAGAGGGAAACCATGGCCATCACTCTCTCCACCTACTACTGCTGTCAAGCTTGGCATTGCAGTCCCTCCATCACACAAGGTTAGAAGAGCCAAAAGCAATTCTGGCCTCAAGCCCAGCACTGCTCCACCCTTGTTGCCACATTGCCCTATGTTGACAGTGAAGGACAGAAGGTGGCCAGAGGCTCAGAGCAGATGTGCACTGCTTCTGCAAACCACAAGAACAGGAAGAAAGGCAAAATCCCAAGGGATGCTCGCAGCGCTGCCGCCTGCCAGCACTCCAGAGGATTTCAGTGCAGTCACCCAAGCAGACGGTGCAGAGCAGGGCACTATGCTCAGCAGAGGCAGGCAGGACAACCAACGGAGATGGATGAAGCCACAAAGCACACAGACAGGCCCAGGGTGCCCGGCTCCCTGTGCGCAAGCTGGACAGACAACAGGAGGATTTCAGCAGAGCCACTGCAGAAGGAAATGTGCCGCAACGGAAGGAAGCACCCAGCCCCTCTGGACAGAGACAGCTGAGAAACTGCAAAGTCAGTTCATGGCGCAACAGTCTGCAGATCCTCTGCAAAAGCAGATCATAAGAGCTGAGAGCAAATAAGAGAGCAAACCAGGCAGCAGAACGCCACTCCAGTGATTAAAGTATCAGGGTGGAGCTGAAAAACAGGGAAGCAGAAACCAGTTGGACCCAGGAGGCGAGACTGTTTGCACAGGAGGAAGAGCAGTATATAGAGTACGTGCTTTTAAAACAAAGCAAGCCAGGGAGATGGTAGGCACATTAATGAACATAGGGAAGGTGAAAAATTATGACATATGAAGGAGATTCTGGACTTGATTTTGGAAAATGTTATCTTTCAACTGAAAATGCAGACAAGCCCAACCCATTCCTTTTACTGCAGGTGTGAGGGTAGATAGCTGCTGAACATGGATTTCACATGAATTTACCCATCCCAACCCCGCCTCCAAAACCAGAGGGAAGCATTGTCTTACTCCAGTGGCATATCTGCTCACGCTGCAGGTGACACACTGAGAGGCACACCATGCACAAGAGCTCTGCGGAGAGCCAGCTCTCCCCCTGTGCCAGCAGGAAATGTGAGCAGGGACAGGCTGAGTTGCACATAAATCCCCCCCTCCATGTTCACAATGACCACCCCATTGCAGAGCTGCTCTTGGGTTTGCTTTCCTGACCCGCAACCCACTGATTTTCGTCAGCTTTGGAGCAAGCCCTTCACACAGCTGTTTCATGTCACAACCTGCTGGAAAACCACATGCTTTCATGGACAGAGCAGTCTGCTCCTGTTGTTTCCCTGCAGCCCTGTAACACAGTACTGCTGTGGCAAGCAGCATGCCACAGGCTTTGTACTGAGTTTGCAAGGTCTCAGGAACACAGCTTGTGATGCTCGCTCTGTCCGAGCTCTTCTTGGCCTACCTGCAGCCTCGTTTTCACTTGGTTTAGCTGTAACAGCAATTTTGCTAACTGACCAGGTAACCATGGCTAATTTTTTTTTTATGCTTCTTTATCTTTTTATGCTACCATCATGGGTTTACAGCCCTAACATAATGAAGTAGTATTAAGAAATTACAGGCCTGCTATGGTAAAAGGCCTTGAGAAGCGGAGGCACAGCACGTGGCATGAAGGCGAACCAACAAGAGATGGAGCACAGGCTGGCACTGGTGGCCCCACACTGCAAACAACCAGTAAAAGAAATGTGGACCTGATGCTGGACAAAAGTGGTGTCAGTCATAACTAACAGGACATCTTTCTTTCTTTTTCTGTAATAATTAGATCTTACCTAATAAGATTAGCTTGCTAAGGGTTCAGTTATACTAAGAATAAACTCTTGGCTGTCTCTATGTAAGGTGTGCTTCCTTTTTGCCCATAAACAGGACTTTTGAGTGTTAACACTGTTCTCTTCTAAAGGGTGTTCATCACCCTTTATGCAGGTATCTCCTCGGCTATCACAGCATCACTTCTAAGCACAGGACCTTCAAGGCTGCCCCTCCACCAGAGCCAGCAGATCACTGTTCAGGCCAGTACTCTGTTTAATCTAACAGATGCAGCACTTCTCTCCCTATCTTTACATTTCTGTTCAGAAACTACCAGACCATATTTCTCCCAGATCATTCCCCAGATACAGTGGTGCCTCTGTTTCCAAAGCCTATCACTCAATGTCTGGAACAACGACTCCTGTAAAACCCATCACCAACACATGGAATTTCTCTCATGCATTTTAGGGATGCCTGGCAGAAACATTTTTCCAAGAAGACTGATGCTATCTTTCACCACAGCAAGACAGCCTGAAGCTTTCTAAACAAAGAAAGCCAGTTCTTTTTACATCAAAAAAAATAGCATTAAGATCTTCTTTGGGAAGCAGCCTTTAGCAACATGTTTCTAGACATTTTCCTAATATATTCAATGCTGTATATGGGCTTTGACAGTGCCTGTTTAGGAGGCTCAGCACAAGCCATGTTTTCTGCTGTCTCAGCACTACAGCTGGGTTGATTATTTCTGGCAGTGACCAGTTTATTTCCTGGAACCAGTTTGGATCAGGATGAAACTATTTGAAAATTCAGGTCAAATGCCCCAAACAGGTTAGTACAAAAAAAAAAAGAAAACCCAAACAAAAAAAACACCCCCAAAAAACCCAGATCTGCGCATCTCTCACCCCAACACCCTCGTATCTCACCTCCTAGCTGTTGCTCTACATGAATCACTGCGGAGCAGCAGAGTTCAAAGCCAGCCTCCATACCTTGCAATCCCAGCGCTGCAGGTGGGTACTGTTGTTTGAGAGTTGTTGTACTGAGTCCCCTGGGACACAGTAGGTCTTTACACCCATCTCTTCTTCCTGGGTCAACGTTCTGGCCACAAGGATAATGCACAAACCTATTCACACCCCACTGCAGCTTCTGTGGTAGTGCCTCAGTATAACCCTCCATTTCCCCTCACTTTTTGCTAAATAGAGAAAACATGTGTTTCCTTTTTTCACCAAAAGAAAACTCAACATTTTTTTCCACTTTAGTGAGAATAACTGAAAAATACGAAGCTCAACATGAGGATTTTTGGCTGTAGGTTCAATTGCTAAGGTGAGCACAATTGTCCAACCTTCCTGCAGACATCCTGAACTCAGGGCAAGGAAAACCCCCTGTGACCTTTTTCAGGTAAGAAAGTAAAAAGTCCCTGAGCTGCCTTGGATGGGGAAGGCCAAAAGCCTGGGTAAGATGTTCCCAGGAAACGAAAGAGGAGGGAGGCAGGGAGGAAAAGAGTTTGCTGTCAACGAGAAACACCTTCTGCATTGCACAGCCTGGTAAGTACCCACATGGCTTCCGGCTGCAGCTTTCACTGTGATCTCTAATACAAACTTCAACCATTTCAGCTTGGGCTGAGGAACCACCATCTGTTGGCTTGTTAAAGGCATAGATGTGATGCAGCTAATGAAGATGTCCAACCACTTCTCTCCCAGCTACCTAGGACCCTACGAAAAGCTACCCAAGGACCCTAACTTCTGACCCCTCAGCTTCTGCTTTCCTCTCCCTACTTTGTATTTTGCATTTTGAACATTCCGTCTGCCCTCAACATTTTCTGCACCAGAGTGAGCTCCCTCATAAATCAAAACCCTTCCATTGAGAAACAGCCTGCAACCCTTTGCAAAAACAGGTTAGCTAACGCATACTGCTGCCCACTTCTTCACACAGCTCCCTTTGGCAATATCCATAGGATTTCGCAGTACTAGGAAACACTGGCTCACAGATGGCTAAATTGTAGAGACTGTGGTAAACAAGGGAACACCAGAGAGAATAAATAACCCCCTGTAGGACCGGGGGAGGTCTGGCATAACTTTAGCTGCTGTCTTTAACATTCCCTGTTGCTGAGCTTACAGAGCCTGCAACTCAACAGCTCCAGCTACCAACTCCACCTGCTTATATAAGGCACTTGATAATATAGTGCCCTTTAAAACCCGGGCTCAGCAATGCATTGGGGAATTCCTCTGCAAGGTTTCAAAGTTCCTGGGCCCTGACAACATCTACAGAGCAGGACAAAACACTCCCAGCTGGATTGGACCCTTCTGCCAATAAATTCAGCTGGTTGATCACAGCAGCACACTCCTGTGGGTTAACTGCTACTTTGCCACTGCCCCACCAATGAGTTTATGGTGGTTTAGCCTCTGGAGAGCCAGACCTCTTGATCTGCCAGACCTCGCATGATCTGTCCACACTTTGCTGACTGCAGCTGCCAGATCCCAGGAGGGTTGCATGCCCTGTGCTCACAAAGCAGTAAAAAACCCAAGTCTCCTGCCTTCCCATTCAAAACTGGAGATAATTTGAAACTTAGCTGAATTTCTACTTGATAAAAATGAAAGCCAGAGTGGGGGAAAAGCACAAGAGAATACAGGGAACTTTTTTCCTGAAAGGCTGAGTTGCATCAGCTGGAGACAGGACAAAACTCAGCAGTGAAAAAGATCATCACAACTGAGCTCATAAGGTCAGCAACCATCATTCAAGCAAAACTTAAATGTCTCACCCATGGCTTTGTGTATCTTTGCCAATAAGGAGATCTTTGGATTCCTCTCCTAGCACATAGCAATTGAACTCAGCTGCATAAACACAACCCACCTTGCTGACAAGTGCGCATGGGGATGTTGGCTGACTTACAGCATGGCCCCACCAGCTCTTTGCCCCCTGCAAGCTAGGCAGTTAGTGGGGCAGCAGAGGCAAATGGAGGCTGTTATTTCTCCCAGGGATGAGCAAGCTGAGACAGCACTTTCCAATGTAGTTGTGTTTCTTGCCAATGCATGGCGGAAGCCCCACTGATAGAGGCTTTCCCCTTCCTCAGGGATGAGGAAGACTGTTCCAGCCCTCTTCCTGCACACCCACCTGCTTCCTTTGCCGGCTATGATAGGAATGTGGCCAGCGCTCAGCTGTTTTCTTGCCCCTAAAAAGCTCCCCAGAGGAGAAGGGAGAGCACCACACTAGCAACCACGTCTTTCCTTGTGCCACGCAGGGCTTACCTATAAGGAGAAGCAGCTCACAGCAGCAAGCTTTGCAAAATAGATAATGCAAAAAACTGGAGCCTTTTACTTCCCTGAATGTAAGCCCTGGACATGGCCTAGCTGAGATTCCAGGACCTTCCTCAAAGCTGGTCTGTAAGGAAGTGGCCAAATTAAAGTCTCTACCTTCCTAGCGCACAACTTTAAGGCTGCTGTCCCATTAACAGTGCATACAGATCCTAAGGAAAGGGGAACATCTCCTCTGCCACTGACACCAGATTTTGGCTCTTTCTGATACCCATCATCCCTCTCATTCCCTCTTTACATTGGGGCTGTCTTGCACTGAGGCCGACACGCAGAGACCACCTGCTACAGAAGGCTCTCGGAGGATTACTCAACCAGCATCACAGCTTCTGGGCCACCTCTTTTTTTCATACGCTTTCCCTCACAAAACTTCTACCTAAAACAAGGTGCTACTGCAAAAAGTTTTCAACTAAGCTCAGCTTCAAAGGGAGGCCAGTACCAACACACCTTGGAAAACCACGCTGCCCTATTTAAAACCTTTAAAAATGCATCCCAAAGATCACAGAAAAGGCAAAACTTTTGACTCCCTCCTTGTGTACACACCCATATAATATCACTGTTTTCAACAAAGCTTTTCCTGACAATGAGATAAGCAGAGAACTAAGTGACTTGTTTACCATGTTGTAGGACCAAAGTCTCTTGAGAAACTATGTCACTCGAATTCAGTCACATCTCACCAAGAGTATCACGCAGAAACAGGAACGCAGCTCTCAAATACAAGCAGAAGCTCGAAAGCCAACTTGTCTTTCACTTGCATGTTCTTCTTTCTGGTTGCTAGTTACCATGTCTTTGTAAGGCTGTACAAAGAGGGATTCAGTTTTCAGATGCGAGTTACCTGTCTTCAAGCCACAGCAGTCATAAATACACAGACTGAAGATATGCTTTCTTCCAAATACATTTTGGCATGGTCAAGAAAAAAACAGTTCTGTTGCTGTTCAGAAAGGCCTTCTCACATCTCCAGAGATCCTGAGAAGATGGTTTGACGGTCTGGAGCAGCTCAGCACATTTCAAGTAGCACAGTCTAAGGAGGAGGCTAGAGTTGCCTTGAATGAGGCTGTGCTATCTGTTGGACTGCTCACCTTTTCAGGTTAATCAGAGTACAATTCCCACCTCTGACCTACTCCCAGGTTTCATGCCTGGGGCATGAAGAGAGTGGTAAAAGTACATACACCACCCCAAACTTTGGGACAAACCTTTGATTCCATCTCATTTCTAGCACCAGAATGGCAAAAGCAAACCTCAAAGCATTTAGCCAAGTTACCCAGTTGGTTACAACACATTTATATCATAACATGCCTACATAGCCTGTCAAATAACAATACCAAGATTAAAACCAATCCACTTCTTCCACAGCTTTGTATCAGATAGTGTTTATTTCTGTTGCACGGAGCACTAACCACTCAAAGCTATTTGTACACCCACTCCTTCCTGCTGACCAGCTTCCTCACTCCAATGAATAATGTCTTCAGGAGCTTTAATAAATTCTGTAGGTAAACCAGGCCACCAGAACCTATTTAGACTCAAGGAGCTCCAGGAACCCCAACTATCAACAAGGTACAGAAAACATTTTGTAAAAGAGTCAGATGCTAGGCCTTCCTATGTCTCCTCTACTTTCTGATCCAGCAGATCAAACACATGGCTTCCTGAGATCCAGCAGATCAAACATCTGGCTCCCTAAAATATGCACTGAAGAATGCACAAGTCTGTGAAACCTTTAACTCTCACTAGAGAGACAGATGATGTAAAAGGCATCATTGCAGGCAGGCCCGTCTCCTAAATAAGGGCACATAGCAGGCAGAAGAGAAATGTACTTGATAATGGCCATGTTCTAACAAACCCTACAATCTATTGCAGGAATTACAAGTCAGCATCACTCAGAGCAGTCTCAAGGTTGCTCTAAACTGCACTGAGGATGGGGAAGAGGAACACAGGGAGCTTCAAATCCCCTCCAGCCAGGACTCGGTATCATGCTATTGACCATCAGCACAAGATGTTTGCACCAAGATATTTGCTGCTGTGCTGAAACCAAAAGCTGCTACAGAAATTTTCCCATGAAGATTTTTAATGAGCAAAAAGAAAACTGACAGGTGAGAACATAAGCCAGGGAGAAAAAAACAAGCCTTTCTCTTCTAAAAGCCCTCACTTAGAGAGAAGGGAATCTACAGGTAGGCCTGATTAACACCATAACCAGAAGATGATGCCAGATCTCAAACTGAAATTTTCAGTAGCTGTCACTAACTTACATCCACTGTACCTCTCACCCTGTAACATGTTTATTACACAGGTGTCTAAGATCAGGGAGCCCTCTCCATGAAGAACCCAAGGGAAGAATATCATTTCTTGGTGGGAACACACCTCTGTTTTTCAGGAGCTATTTCATCATGACACCACAACCTAGCCACAGTGCCGTGGCTGCGCATCCTATGTGCTCGAGTACCTTGGAAGAAAGTAGAGTTTCACAGAGGTCTGATTTCAGAGCAGCAGCTCTTCTCCCTGCCCCACCACATTTCCAGGCATCACAAAGCATCGTGAGAAGGTGCCATACCTGTACGTGACATGCACTGCAGTGCCGGGCTCATCTCTCTCCCAAATCAAAGCCACTCTGTTTGGAGACTTTTCAACATGTCGATCCAAGCAATTTACTGTAAGAAAACAGAGGTTTAAACAAAGCCTGATCATATGCAAGGTGCTCTGTAAACTTAGCTTGGTCAAGCGTAACAGAAAGATGAAACATGATTTGTTAGCTAGCTAGCCACACGCTCATGTATAACACTGGAAATTATAGCATTTGTAGCACTAGTAAAGCTGTCCTCTGCTATATCTGTAGCATGCAAGTACCACAAATACTATACTTAATTGGTACAGCTGCCTTAGAGATGGCATCCCCACAAGAGGCCTCAGCTGATTCAGCTCATCTTAGCTCCACTGGCTAAGCTTAAACCAGCCCAAATCTCTCTCCCCTGCTCCCAGTAGCACAATGACAAGACACTCTTTTGATGTTTTTGCTCCCCAGAGCAGCATTTCGCTACGTCAATCTGACAAGACTGTCTTCCCCAGCTTGCATTTTTAGCATTGCATCATTTGAATTTTCTAATTAAAGCTCATGTGAAACATTTTTATTCTCGGGTATAACAGAAGAGCTGAATCTTAGCTAACTGAAAATATCTAAAACTTTAGGATCTAGGGTAAACTCACAGAGTACAGACATCTATACATTACCAGATATCTGGGAAAAATTAACATGCCTCAAGCTATGTACTACACCTCCTAAAACTTAAAGGTATAAAATTACCTTCTGAAGGTGCATCTCTTCCCCCAACAACTTGAGGTGGACAAAACCTGAACAACTACGTGAGATGCTCAAGTGGACTTAGGGAAAGCACTCACCCTGAAGAAACTGTAAGAGAATCCACCCAAGAAACCTGACTGCATATTCAGTAGCAACTTGCCTGACGTTTAGAGATTAACCTTGTAAGTATTCATTCCAAGCCTAAACTACGCTTACCTTCCAAAGCCAGTTACTTTATTCCAACAGAAAACTATTAAAAAAGTCAGGCACACTGCTGTGTAACTCAGAGAAAACCCTTAAAAAAATTGCTGAGGTTCAGATCATATTTCTTGGAAACATTAATACTGGTGGGGAAGGATTTCCTTTTTCCAGATAAATTAAGTGCGACAACAGCTGCCTATTGCTGTCACAATTTGTGACGTTTCAGTAAACTGCAGCCCGCAAGTCAGCTTCTGCTGTTCGGTGATCACAGCTGATTTATACCACCACCGGAAGGTGGGAATGAGCCCCTAAAGGTGCAGAGAGAGAGAGAAATCCCTCAGAATTTGGCATATTTCATCAGAAGAACAACTGTCAGTCTCAAAAATACAAAGAACTGCTCTTCAGCTTCTTTAAGTCTCTTATTTTTTAATGTAAATTCCTGCAGCAATACTATAAAAATAAAGGAGATAAAGCCATTTCTTAGGACAAACACTCTAACGAGGAATGCTTTAAGCAGTTATACACTGGCTTTGTCTGCTGTCCGTCCATAGGTAATTGGATCTGCTGCGCCTTGGTCTGCGACCCTTAGCAACTCCCACCTCCAAGCTCACTGCAACAACACCCTCACACATTGCGTCACACTACAGCAAACTACATTAACAGGGATTCATCGCCCAAGCAGTGTTTCTTACTCATGAGCAGCCGTACTAGCCTTCAGAGGGAATTTCTGCTGCACCAAGCTCCAGCTGAGCCAGCTCAGTAAGAACTGGCAGGTGAACCAGGGCCAAATGCTATTATTTCCTTCCTGAGCTTAGGCTTACAAGAGCCTTTTGCTCATTTTACAATTTAGTGGCCTCCCCCTTACTACTATACCCTAATGGTTTCTCCACATATTTTCTTGTCTCCTCAACAGCACTTCAAAATGATTCATTTCAGTAAGACACACTCCTGAGAACTCAGTGCCCTGGTTGGAAGTGCAGTACTTGGTCAGCTTATTCTCCTGGCCAGGAGTAACTGTGCAATAAACCCAGAAGCACTGAAGCTCACAGGTCCCCCAAATCCTGCCACAAGGTCTCCCCAAGCAAAAAGCAGCAGATGATTCAGTTGCCTGGTGTCCAGCTGTATTGGGAGACAGGCACACAGGATGCTCTGGATCAGGGACCTGAACTGCTGCCACATTTCTGTAACCAGTGTCAAATCAAGAAATAAAGGGACAAAACCACAGCCTCCTAGCAGAAAACCAGCCACTCGGCTTCATCGTGCTTTAAAAGAAGAAAAACAGCAATATCAAAACTGTTTAATACTGTGCATCTATGTTTCAGAAGCCTACAAGGCATCCTGGCTTGTATCAGCAATAGCATGGCCAGCAGGGACAGGGAAGTGATCTTACCCCTGTACTCAGCACTGGTGAGGCCACACCTCGATTACTGGGTTCAGTTTTGGGCCCCTCACTACAAAAAGGACATTGAATGACTCGAGCGTGTCCAGAGAAGGGCAACGAAGCTGGTGAAGGGTCTGGAGGACATGTCGTTCAAGGAGCAGCTGAGGGAACTGGGGGGGTTTAGTCTGGAGAAGAGGAGGCTGAGGGGAGACCTCATCACCCTCTACAACTACCTGAAAGGAGGTTGCAGAGAGCTGGGGATGAGTCTCTTTAACCAAGTAATGAGTGATAGGACAAGAGGGAATGGCCTCAAGTTGAGCCAGGGAAGGTTTAGACTAGATATTAGGAAGTATTTCTTTACAGAACGGGTTGTTAGGCGTTGGAATGGGCTGCCCAGGGAGGTGGTGGAGTCCCCATCCCTGGATGTGTTGGTGTTCAAGAGACAGGTTGACATAGCACTTAAGGATATGGTATAGTTGGGAACTGTCAGTGCTAGGTTAACGGTTGGACTAGATGATCTCCAAGGTCCTTTCCAACCTAGGTGATTCTGTGGTTCTGTGATTTCTTTTTACACATGCAAAGAAAACAAAAGTGGCATTTAGTGCCTTTTGAAGAACTAGACACAACACATGATCTAAAATCAGGGCCAGCAACATCTGCATTTCAGACACCTGACCCAAGAGGGATCCAGAAGAAGGTGCCGATCCCACTCTACAGAGGAAATAAACAGATCCCTGAAAGTCTCTATGCTCAGCCAAGATCTTCCTTTCAACAGGAACCAATGAAAACAGAAGTCTGGCTTCCCTCTGCTTGCTGGGTGCTGGAAGCAGGACTGTACATATGCCTCCATCAACTTGGGATCCACTGCTGGGAATCATCCCCTGGGAGGAGACGCTCCCCTTGCGTTCTCTGGAAGACCTGAGGAGGGTTTGCTCTCTTGCTGTGAAAAATGGTGGCCAGGGATGTTACCTTCCCGCACTACTGAACGGTGATTCAAGCACTCTCCCAGGAACGGGAAACGAAAGTAAGAAACGTACATCCCTATTAAAAGAGTTCACCAGCGAGGTGCACCCTAGATGGGGCTGGGGCTTACTCCCAATGGATCATCCAGTTCCAGCAGGGCCACAGCACAGAAGAGCCTTTAAGGCAGATACGGCCAGGAAGAAACTCAGGAGGTAGTCAGGACTGTCACAGCAAATTCCACTCTTCGTGGAGAAGTTGGAGAAGGCGATCAAGCTCCTCGTTTAGGATCGAAAAGACGCTGCAGCTACTGGGATTCGCACCGTCCCCCACCTCTGGTCCACCTTTGCGCCGGCGCTGCAGAGCCCACCCCGGGACCAAGCAGTCCCCGGCGGCCGGGGCTGAGGGCGGCAAAGCCGAGCTCAGGGCACCCGGGCCGGCACGGCGCCGGGGGCTGCCCCACGCCGGACCTCGGGACTGCGGCGGGGCTCCCGCAGAGGGTTACCCCCGGCCTCGGATTTTCTCCCCGCTCTCCAGCCATTTCGGAACGCCCGGCAGATTTTCTCCGAGCGCCGCCCAACAGAAATCTTTGGGTTTTTCCCCCAAGGAGGGACGCTGGCGAAAACTACCCCGGCGGGAAGGCGCCCGGCCGGCCCGGAGGCAGACGCGGGAAGCAGCGGCGGGGCCGCCCTAAGGGCGGCGGGGCGCGGGGGCCGCGCGGGCCCGCGGACGCCTTACCCGAGACGTTGAGGCGGCCGCCGAGGAACCAGCGGGCGGCGCCGGCGGCCGGGCCGGCCTGGCAGGCGGTGTGGAAGGGGCTGTCCCAGCGCAGTGCCCACCGCGCCACCTCCGCCCAGAAACCGGCGGGGTCGCGGGCCGCCCGCTCCTGCCAGACCCCGTACCCGCCGGGCGGCAGCGCGGCAGGACCCCCCGCGTCGCTGCAGCGGCGCCGGGCGGCGAGCGGGACCCGTCCCGGCGGGAGTGGGCGGCTGAGGGCGCGCAGCACCCGCGCTCGGGCCACCGCCAGCGCCATGGGGCACAGCCCTACGCCGCCGTCGGGGCCCCGCCGCGCCCGGCCCTGCCGGCCCCGGCACCGCCCCCGGCCGCGGAACAGCCCCCGCCCGCCGGGAGAGACCGCCCTCAGGGAGGGGCTGCCCCCAGCGCGGCGGCTTCGGGAGCGGCCAGGGGTGCCCCGCACCCCTACGGACCCAGGAGCACCCCAAGAGACACCCCTGCACCCACAGGGCCCCGGGAGCGCCCCAAACCCAGAGAGACACGCCTGCACCCCCGGGAGCATCCCCCACCCAAGGACACCCCTGCACCCCCGGGAGCATCCACCACCCAGAGACACCCCTGCACCCACAGGGCCCCGGGAGCACCCTGCACCCAGGGACATGCCTGCACCCTCACAGCCTTGGGAACACCCGTAGCATTCACACGGGTACACTCCACCCAGAGATACACTTACCCAAATGCACCCCTGTGCCCACTCAGCCCTGGGAACAAGCCCACTGCACCACCAGTCACCCACAAAGATACACCCTGCGCTCACACCACCCTGGGAACACCACCTGCACAGTCATGCAGGCAGAGGTGCACCCCTGCACACACCCTCAGATCACCACAGATGTGTGTGCGCAGCCATGCACTTTAACACACATGGCAACACTCAGCGCACACACGCACTGTCCTGTCAACAACTGATGTCCCCCGCCACACGCCTGGACACCGGCCACAAAGTCAGCACATCAGTGGCACAGTCCTCAAACCACGTGCCCAGCCCTCATGCACAGACACTGCTTGTGTGTGTGGGTAGGTAGCAAATGCATTGTGCCCTTGCACACCGCCACGTGTCATACCCCTGTCCTCCCTTTCTCAGAATGGGGTAAGTCTCTCTATGTGGGTACACATCCACTTTTTGCTTGGCAGCCCTGCGAGCATTGTCACTACCACAACGTGGAAATCCTGGCTTTGGTATCACGACACTTCTTCCATCAGATTTAACCCTGACTTTATAGTGCAAACCCTTCTCAACAAGCAGCAAGATTTTACAGCAGGTAACACGACCTTCTTCCCTGTGCAGAGCAGGGACCTCTTTGCTGGCATGAAGAAACTAATTCTTTCAGGTGGTTTGGTCCAGCCTCTCAGCACTGAGTTTGAAAACTTATATTAGAGAGACAAGGTCTGGGCATCCTTAAGAAGTGCCAAACTACCTGAGCGCCAACTCAACTCATTCCCAGAGTTTGGGCAGACAAAGCACATTTCATGTTCACAATTAAAAACTTGAACCTACTCTTCATGCTAAGCTGAAGCTTGTTCTGGCAGCAATAGAGACAAGTAGTGTTTTTTATAAATTTTTCCTGTCCTTGAAATATCACCAGACAGATTTTATCAGGATTTGAATTTCTGACACTTCTGACATTCGCAGCTGTGTTTTATAGTTAACGTACAAGAATAAAAATACTCTTTAACTTCCTTGTAAATTTGGCATTACTGCACGGCTAATACAGTTCGGTATTTCTTCCTTGTATTTTGAATGTCCGTGTTTCTGTTCGCCCAAGTGGTGAGCTACAAACAGCCACACGTCTGCCACCTGGTGCCAGACAGGAGTATGGAGAGCTCTTGGGCTTTCACTTGGTTTGCTGAAGGATTGCTCAAAACTTTTCTATCAAAGAGTACTTGTATGCAAACCACACGCTTCTCCCCGGGATTTCACAGTAATACTTTTCACCAAACAAGCAAATGAGTTGTCAAAAATATTAAGCATGAATTTAAATTCTTTGGCCTGAAACCCTAGCTGCTTAATTTGCAGACCTTGAAATCTTCTGGGAATGGTCCCCTTCTCTGGTTTTCTTCCACATAAGGCTGATTTTCCTTTTCCACCACCAAATTTTATTTTTCTCATGCTTCACCAGACCACCCCCCACCGTCAAGTTTTGACTGTCTTTCTCCTCAAAGAAAGCCATGACTATCATCAATACAACCCAGATGTAGTTCAGTTTGGAGGCCACCCAATCACCCCATCCAGCTGGGCTGCTGGGCAGGACAAGCACAACCCCAAATCTCCTTTCTTGCCTCGGAGAGAGCTGAGGAGAGGGGAGATGAGCCCCTGTGATTTTGCGATGCCTACTTGTTCTAGCTGTGACTTTCTGTCAGTGAAGGCTGGCATCAGGCTGTTGACTTTTGAGAAGTGAGGGGTGTTACAGCAATTCTTATTATGAAGTACAGTGTTTGAGTATGCCAGGAAAGGCTGGTGCTGGATAAAAGATGGGTTATGGAATTGTCTCCTGCATTCACTGTGTCTCCATTTGGAAGACCCTTCTGGCATTATGGAGTCCAAACAGCGATGTTGGTGTTACCAGCTCTGTAGAAGTCTGGATACTGTGATCTGCAAAGCCACCTCTCTGTGGCAGCTCCCAAAGGCTTTTGGCTGCCAGGGCAGAAGAAGTCACTGTCTGCTGCAGTCAAGTCCTCTGACATGGCCTTTCAGTGCAGATAGGCAACCTCACTGCCCTGCAAGAGATTTTAGCAGCTAACAGACTCACCTGCTGAATCGCTGCAACCCTTGGCATATATTAAGGGTCTTCTGTGCCGATATCATGGCAGGCACCGATGAACCAAGCCAGTAGCGGTTTGAGCAGGGCGTGAGTTTGGCTGCACATATCTCTTGATCAGAGCTGTAGCAAATAAAAAAATCAAAAACAAAACCAGAAAACCCAGCCTCTCACATCTTTCTACTCCTATTCTTACTGCTACCAGCAGTTATTTATTGGCCTCATCTTTGATTCCTGCCAACATACACAAGACTTACTCAATGTGGTGTGCAAGGCCTAAAAGTGCCCGCATAAAGCTGAGCACAGGCAGAGGTGTTTGCAGGATGGGGCACAGGATTTTCATCCCTGCTGGGTTAAAGAGCACCAGGCATCCTAGCAAGCCTAGCTGACTTTTCCACATCCATCTCTGACCCCCTGGAGACAGTTTGAAGCCACAGCCTACAGCTGAACCTGTGCTGGTTAGAGCCAGGAGTCCACCAGGCAGGCTAATCCCAGTCACAGCCTCCACGCCACAGTAACTCTCCATGGGCTCATTTTGCATTTACTCCACAGACCACCTCTTGCTCTCTCTGGTGTGATAGCCTGGAGAGCACTAGTCCTGTGCCACTGGGGAGAGAGAGAGTATCAGGGGATTTCTGCTTGTGCCCCTCTCCCAGGCACAGCTACCCTATCGGCACACACACCCATGCCCTCTGACTGCTTTGCTTTGCCTTTCTATCTTTTCTGTCAAAGCAGGTGTCTGACATGAGTTATGTTTCCCAATTGCCCATCCCCCTATTTTTCCCTTAATGGCCTAAAAAGGAGAGTAAGAAGATGATGAAATCCATGACTGCCACTTGGTTACCACTGTTCTGCTCCTAACTGTACTTTCCAGTGGTCTTCCCACATGGCATGCACACAGATGATATTTGGCCGCACAGAGAAATACAGGGCCAGGCAAAAACATAATTATAGAGCCATGTACACACTGGTCTGTGTTAGAAATCTTCCCAAGACACAATTAACCCAGATTTTAATAAAATCTTTTGGTCATTTTCAGCTACATTTGGGCCTGCAGATGAAATTGGACATGTTCCGAGATGTCTGATCCAGTGAGTTTGTGGATCCATTCAGCTCCATCTGCAGAGAAGGAGGCTGAGGGAGGTTTAGAGAAGGGATAAAATAAAACTAAAATGCAGTTGTTCAGGTACCACTTTAACTCAGTGGAACAGATCAGCATAGACCTTGGGTCCAAAGCAACAGGAACTACGGCAGGTTTGAAGGCACAGAGTACTCGAGCTAACTGGGGATGTGAACCTTCGCCAGATCTGCTCACATCTAGCCACACTTGAAATAAAGGTCTAAACAGTGTGAAAAATAAAGATTTGCTGTATTTCCATTTATGAATGTGTAATAAATGTCCAGTAAGTGACAAGGGAGAAAAATAATACTTAGAAATGTCCAGATAACTAAAGTGCTTTTAGACAGATGCAAAGAGACTGAAAACTTCTCTATAGCATTCTCGCAAACCTTTAACTCATGAGATTGCACATATTTCCCTTAAAATGGCTGCAAAGTTTGCATTTGCTGTACACAGTACAAAAAACACTTAAAAGTGTTAAAAAAATCATAAACAAAAATGCCTTTCCCCCCCAAGAATATTTCAAGAGGTGTGATATAAAGTCATGATAAGGCTGTTGAAGACCCAGTGCCCAGCTGAGCACAGAAGTAGATGCAGCACATGGTGCCTGCCCAGGTGGAGCATGCAGCACAGGACCAAGGTGCAGAACCCAGCCCTGCACCAAGAAAGAGGAGAGCATGAACATCTCCCGTGTGAGGTCTGTCTGCGGTGCATGGCACAGGGCATGGCTGCCACATGCACAGTGGCACTGGAGGATGCAGGAGCACCCCACAGGGTGCCAGCACAAGGGCACCTGGTGCTCCTTCAGGCCATCTGTCTGGAGTCCATGGAGGGCATGTCATGTTTGGCATCAGGGAACCAATGCCTCAGTGGCACTGCTCAGCGCCAGTACCTAGCGCAGGGTCGCTTCCTTCACCTCTGGAGACTCCTTGGCAGCACTGGTACGGTATCACACTGGGGCAGTCAGTAGCAAAAGAGATCACTGCTTTTTCTGGGTATCCTTCCCTGCTAGCACCCATACTCTCCATTGCACTTGTCAGTAGCCTGGCCAGGCCATCAGTTGTCCCACCCTCAAGAGTTTCCTGCTCAAGGCTGAATTTCAAAGCAAAGGGATCCAGTGCTGTTGTTGATATTCATTAACACTGAACTTTCCTTACCATTTGGCTCCTCTCCTGCACCAGCACAGTCTGCACTGTTTTTGCTATGTGCTTTGTTCCAGAAAGACCTTGCTGATGAGGATATCCACCCTGAGGGGAGACTGAAGGCTTCAGCACCAAACTCTTCCATCCCCTCCAGCTTGGCACCAATGCTCTGGGCTCAGCATGTGGCAGAGATCCACTCATGGACAGACAGTTGCCCGATAGAAACAACTGAGGAAGTTAGGAAGCCACCAGCTCTCGCTTGACTTCTGCTTCAGCTCATTGGGTGGTATTGCCTTCTCCTTTCAATTAAGGTCAAAGAGACACAAGTTGCAACATAAATGTGATTGCATGAAGAACTGCTTTCCCGGGAGAGAGGAGGAGGGACCTAGAGAGGCTGTGGTCTCTCCATCCCTGGAGAATTTCCAAACTGGCCTGGACAAGTCCTTGTTCTAATTCTGAAGCTAGCCCTGCCAGCAAGGCAAGGCTGTCCCTAGTCAGGGCCCAGTATTGGAGTACCCAGACAAGGTGGATGCAGCATTGGTAGCCAGGTTCAACCAAGAGCTCAAGTCACCAGGCAAGTTTGTGGTGATGAGGCAGGTGTGAGGTCAAGCCAGATAGTCGATCTACAGACCAGGATCAGGTGCAGTGATGGTAGCTTGGCTCAGACACTGTCCAGTGATTCCTGGGCAGGCCCATACTGTCAAGACAGCTTCAAGCTCAAGCCAGGAAGTCCATCCACAGGTCAGGGTCCATGGACAGGTCCAGCTGTGGCTGAGTTGAAGATCAGCACAGGGACTGAAGACTAAGCTGAAATGGAGCCCATGGGCAGGGTGTGGGTAGAGCCCCTGGTGAGGCTGGTAAGGGCCATTTGGTCTTATTACTGCACTCTTCCAATCCAACTCTGCTGCTGGGTCTGTGCTTGATGCTTCACCAGCCCTCTGAAAAAGGGGTCTGAAGGGCACCAAGAAGCATGTGAAAGGGCCTTTGGAGGGGAAGACAGCTCCCCCACTTTATCTTTTTGTTTTGCTCGCTTCCCTTGAGCCCTCTAGAACCTAGCACCAGGAGCCAGTGCTTGGTGATATGAATGATGGGAACTTGACTTGCAGCACAGAGAGATCATGTGGCAACTGTCAATCATCTGTGAATCATAGACCTAGAGTGACAAGGGCCAGGGCGTGAGGATGCCACTGCCTGTGAAGGGTTGTGTTACACCCTGGGACCTGTTGGATGGGCTGCTGCAGGGCGGGAGAATCCCTGAAGTCTCTGCAGGATGCTTCCACTGAGCAAGCCCTTGATGCAGGAGGCACAGGGCCATTTCAGCTAGTGGAAGAACATCATGGGGGCCTGGTAGCCCTGTTCTCCCTAGTCTGAGTGGCTGGGGGTGGCCGCAGTTGTGGTGGATCTGCCTTTGAGCAGGCACGTCTGCAGGGATGTCAATCTTCATAACAGATCTCCCTCATTACCATGCTGGTCCCCAGGGACTGCCTTGGGAGGGGGAAGAGTCCTGGCTAGAAGATACGTCCTACAAGGGATTGGGGAGAACTGCAGACCTGTGGAAGCTGGTGTGATATCCCACATATGAGATCAGATGGGAACCTCCAGGTAGGGACTGACAACGGGTTGGGTCACTCTGGTGGGGACAGGGAGAAGACATGGGTGTGTCACAAGTCTGTGGAGAGGGCTTGGGAGTAGCGCCCCTTGCAGTGTGTTGCATGAACATCTGCAGAGCACAGGACAGTGCACATCCACAGTTCGGGACACAGGTACAAGGTACAGCTGGGGATACCAGGGATTTGCAGTGCACATCTGGGATGAAAGTGCACAACTGTGTGCACTGCACAGCACATCTGTAGGAGACGCATGCTTATCTGCGCTCCAAGTATAAGGTGAGGAGCAGTGAGCTGGAGCATGGAAAATGGCACGTCCCTGGAGCAGGGGCACAGCTGTGTACCTCGGGGTGGGGGAACAGATAACTGCCCGGGGACAGGCACACTGTTCAGCTGCGAGCAGGGAAAGGCTCACTTTTGTGAGCCATTTCTCTGTGTGGCACAGTTTTGGTAGCACTGGTGCTGCACCCAGCTGTGGGCTGTGGGGCCTGTTCCCGGCCCTGGCAGGGCAGGACCCAGAGCTGTGCAGATGGGGATGGTTCTGGTCCCAGTGGTGCAGTGTCCTGCCCAATGCTGGTGGTGCTGGTCCCGGTTCCAGCGTGGTGTCCAGCCCAGACTACGCTGGTGCTGGCACGGGCAGTGCAGTGTAGCGCACCAGTCCCTTGCTGGTGGTGGGTGCTAGAGCTGCTCCTGGCCCCAGAGCACTGGAGTAAAAAATCCCAGGCCAGCACTGCTGGGGCTGGCTCTACCGCCAGATTTGGGCAGTGCCAGCCCCACGCTGGTGACGCTGCCAGTCCCAGTGCAACGCAACGCCCAGCCCCAGGCAGATGCTCTGACTCTGCTCTCGGTTCCAGCAGTTCAGCGCCCAGCGCCACGCTGAAGGTGCTGGTGACAGTCCCAGGCCCGGTGGGACAGTCCTGGTGAGACAGTCCCGGGACCGCGGTGCTGGTCCCGGTCAAAGCGCAGCACCTGGCCCTCTGCACACAGTGCCAGTGCTGGTCCCAGTCCCCGGGCTGGGCAGTGCCCAGCCGCATTCTGGTGATGCCAGTGCCGGTCCCAGAAGCGCAGAGACGAGCCTTGCAGCAGCCCCGTCCTGGCAATGCCGTTATCGTGCCTGCGGTGCCGATGCCGTTCCCGACCCCACGCCGGTGCGGTGCCCAGCGTCCCGTGTCCTGGCGCGCTGAAGTGCCCAGTCCCGTGTGCCGGCAGCGCGGTGCCCGGTGGCAGTGCCCAGCCTCACACGGGGGCCGGTTGCCGGTGGCGGCGGGGCGGGCCCAGGGCGGGCCCGTCCGGGCGGGGGCGGCCCGCGGGTGATGTCAGGCTGATGCTGTCGGTGCGGCGCGCGGTGCATTGTGGGTGAATCCCGCCGCCCGCCGCGGCTCCGAGGGGGAGGATGCGCCCGGGGCCGGCCCGCCCCACAGCCGCAGCCGCAGCGCGCCGGGCCGGCGGCCCCGAGCTCGGCGAGCCGCACTGAGGGGCGCGGGGCATGCACTGCCCACGCCGGCCGCAGCGGGAGGCGCCGGCGGCGGCGGGGCCAGGTGAGCCGGGCCGGGCCGCGGCGGCCGTTGCGGTCATTGGTGTGGGAGGGGGCGTCCCGCGGGCGGCTGGGGAGGCGCGGGGTCGCGGGCCGGGCCGGGCCGGGCCGGGCCGGGCCGGGCCGCGCCGCGCCGGGGCTGCGCGCGGGGCACTCTGGGAGCTGTAGTTCGTCCCTCCGCCCGGCGCCGGCTGCGGAAGGGGAAGGGTCCCGCGCGGAGGACTCGGGGTCCCAGCATGCTCGCGGGGTTGGGCGAGCCCGAAGCGGAGCGACGGGCGGGCTTCGCCAATGAGAAGGCGGGCCGGGGTGGGGCGAACCATCTGCCGAGAGGGGCGGTGGGGGGAGGCGGCGGCGTGCCGGCAGCTGCAGTGCAGGGGCGGACGCGGCCACCTCCTCGACGGGGGGAGGCGGGGCGGCCCGAGGTGAGGGGCAGGGTGGGGGGAGGCCCGGGTCGGCGGCGGCAGCGGCAGCTCCCCGTCCCCGCCGCCTCCTGCCCGGGCCGGCTGTGGGCCGGCGGGTGCCAGGGCTCAGGGCGAGGCGCGGGGGTTGCCCGCCGGGGGAGGGGCGGGCGGTGGCCTCGCAGGGGCGCGGGCGACGGCCGCGTCGTGGGCGGCGTGAGCCGGGGTACCCCGTCCCCCGCGCCCCGAAAGGCTCCGCGGCGGAGGGAATGGCCCCGCCGGGTGGTGCCAGGTGGCTCCGCCGCCCGCCCGGCAGCCGGTGTCGTGGTGGGGGCTGAGGTGCGAAGGCAGCCGGTGGCCTTGTGTGGGCAGCCGGGCCGGGCCGGGCCCTGCGGGTACCTGTGGGGTGAACCTGCGGAGGGTGTCAGCTCTTTCCGCGAGGCCAGGCTGCCGCCCGAGGTGAGGGGACAAGCAACCTTCCAGGTGTCACTAGGTGCCTGGTTAACCGAATGCTGGAAAGCCAGTCCCGTCTGTGGGGGCTTTTGGGGAGGGAACATTTTCATTGTGTTATTTTGGGATAACTCTTTGGCGCTTGTGGTTGAGGCAGGAGGGTGATAGTTTCTCCTCGTTACCTTTCGTGGGGTGGGAGATTTTATTCCTGTGTGCGTTGCCATGTCTTCTGCAGCTTTTATCTTGAAGTCTTCTGCCATTGTGTCTTTTATTGCTCGTGGTGCCCAAGTTTGCATTGTGACTGTCGTCATTATGCTTTCCCTGTATACCAGGAGAGGAGGTATCCAGTAACCTGGGTCTGACCCACTGAGAACTTTCAAGATGATCACCATGACCTTGAAGTGCATCTTGTATTTAGTGAGGAACCAGTATGCTATATGAAGTGCTGGAGTGACAGTGCCGCTCCATTGGTGTTGCTGAACTACTTGCATGCCAAGTTCAAGACCCCCTGTATTTTTGGGGGGATGGGGATTTCAGTACCTGTCAGTATCATGTTTCTGAGCAGTTGAAACCAGCTGTATATTAAAATCTTTCTTCTATATTATTGAATTTACTTAGGCTTTCAAGCAGGAAGTATAGATAATTTGATAGAAGGAAAGGTTTCCTAATTTTACTGTTGCACATGAATTCCTTTCTATTCCTTGTCCTGTCACTGAAAAGGCTGCCTTTCAGCAAAAAACTCAGTGAGTAACAACAGAGATTTTCAGCCTGAGAATTTTTAACTTCATGTTGTTTGTGGGATAGAGTGTGCTAATGCGCCTTCAACACTAATGCTTATAGGTGCTGTGCCTATACAGGTTCTATGACTAAAGAACAGTGTGCATTAGTACTGTCTCACTAGTAGTTATTCACCACATTTCAGTGTATCAGCTTCTTTTGAGACTGTCTGTCAGTATAAGAAGGGCAGGTTAGGAATTATGTGTTAATGTTTTGGCTTTTTTTGCTTCTGTGTGCCAGTGATCATCCAGCTCGTAACAAGCATTCTCATGCTCATGTATGTAGGATCAGAAACTTTTGAGATGTGATGCTCACAAATGATGTATGTGGTGTCCGCTGCTGTTACTGTTGTGTTCTGTGTGCTTTTGCGTGCTTTATGGTAATCTCATTCCTTCGGGAATGGGCAAAGTTCCTCTTCTCTGACTGGCAAAGAAAAACACTGGAATTATCATTCCTTTGTAGGACAGCTTTATCAGGATCAGTCTTGGGGATACCTGCCTAACCTTTTTTTGTTGGAACAGTTGGCAAGAGGAAAGTCAGATCCCCATCAATGCTCTTGGTCCTCCAGAAGGGAGTGTCGCTGGTGTTAGGAAATCTATTTCACCAGCTCCCAGGGTTGATGCTCATGAAGTGGCGCTCGTGGCCCATGTGTGGATTTCCTTCCGCTTCCCTCTCCATCCCAACCCCAATGTTTGGTGGCGAAGGCAAGTGTATCTCTACACTGCAACAGGCAGCATGGAGCTCTCCTCTAATGGAAGCAGTTGGTACTTGACATTGTTTTCCAAAGCAGGAGTGCCCTGTCTGATCCAGGAAGAGCCGAATCCCTATTTCTTCTTTATTTTTAGTGCTGGAATCCCTTCATGCTGTTTTCTTGCCCTCTCTTACAGAAAGTTTCCCACATCACTTTATAGCTTATTAGGTAGCCCACTAGTCTGTTGTGGGTCTTGCTGTGGGCTCACCTCTTCAATTGTGTACTGTCGGTTTTCTGCCTGGGTCTTCTTTATGTATGTACCAATGTGCTGGGTGCAGATAAACTCTGCGGGAATGACCCCCCATCCTGGGAAGGTACTAGATTAGATTCATTTGCCAGGGCTCCATAATGACCTTCCAGTAACATTGTTTCACTTTGAAAACAGAGCAGAAGACAGAAAATAGGGCCTTATAGAGGAATATGTCTCTATAAAGTCCTCAAGGGCTTTGTAAACTGTTCCCTCATTTTTAAGAGTTTGTTGGCTTTGTTAGTATCTTCTCCTTTGAACATTGCAAGGCACAGCCCAATACTTGGTGGAGTGGTTTTGGAAGCATTTGCTAAAAGGATGTTTAAGCTCTGCTAGTTTACTGAATAAGACACACAATGGGCACAACTAGTGTTTCCCTCCCCTTCTTCCATCAAAAATAACCAGAAAGTGGGTATTCCTGTGAAACATCCTGAAATCCCCTTAAATGTCATTGTGGGACCCCATCCAATTGGAATAAATGCTAAGATTGCTTTGGGAGAGAGGAATAAAGAAGGCCATCTATGAGGCCTCCACCCCCTAGGGCAGAGGAGGAATGGGAGAATGTGTTGGATGTTTATTGAAGCGTTAGGAAGGAGTGGTTGAGGTGAGGGAGATGATGTGATTTTCACACTGTATGTCTGAACCTGAATTGTGAGTCCCTTGCCTGTAAGAGTCTCACCAGCTACAAACTGGACAATGGCAGTCCTCCATGTCATGCAGGACCAACTCTTGGTCTCTTGTTGAGATCCACGACAATTATCCCAGAAAATACGGGAAATAATCTAGTAATAGCAATGTGACTTGGAACTCAATGTATCAAGTGTTTTTTCACATGAACTTTTCTGTTTATTGGAAACCAGCAGATACATCAATATATTAGATTTGATGGAGGGAAAAGAACAAAATTGCCATAGTAGCTTTTTCTGTCAGAGTCGCAATCCCTTTTGGTCTTACCCAGTTCCACACTGTTTTCCATTAAGTCTTCTTCACTACTCAGCTGTTTACATGGGAAAGGGTCTTTTTTGTAGTTGAGAAGGAAGATGTTGACATTGTGATGGACTGTAGATGTAATCAAATAAGATGTGCTTGGAAACCCTTTCCTTTTGGTGTCAAACCATGTCATCTTTAATTTGCTGAACAATATGAAAGGAACAAACTGCAGATCGTGGGCAGACTCCAGCCGTATAGGCGCAACAAGGAGCAGAGAGAATGCTTGTGGGTGCAGATTTCCATTTCTCTGAAGAAATAGGGCAGCCTAGCCTTAAGAAAGAGATTTAAGTGGAAGTGGATGCTTCGCTGGCCCTGCAACAGTAAATGTTAGGAGGCTCACCATCAGCCCAGAGGCTATATGTGTAGAAAGCTTTGGTAGCCTACCAATCAGATATGAAGAGATTGCAAAAGGGATAAGGAGAAGTTGATGTCTAGTGAAAAGGTTTTGATTATAGGATTATAAACCCAACTGCTCAGGCCAAAACCCCGTATTGCTCCAGTCCTTTTTCTACCAGTGACCGAGAGATGATGCTTAAGGAAAGACTAAGAGGACACGTATGCCATGCTTGCCCTAGTTATACCCTTCTTGGTGTTGCAGTCTGCAGTTTTTTCAGTCTTTTTATTTGTTAGCCTGAATCATTTTGTATGTACACAAGGTGTGACATTGCACTTATAACAGCGCTCTGTTCTGAAACCTAGCAATGCATTCCCGTGTATCTTCCTCTCTTTTAGCCAGTCATTAGTTTTAGAGAAACTTGAGTTTTGTCTTGAGACATCTTAATTTTTAAGGCCTTTGGTCTGATACCACACTGGAAGGTTTTGGCTATCCAGAGACATTGTTATTAGAGAGCTGGCCCTATTTGTGTGCTTGTTGAGGCTTCCTAAAAGCACCTAGCCTTTCCTAATAGGTCTATCAATCATGACTTCTTCCCCCTGCCTGCCAGTTAGTTTTATTTTTCATTTTCAGTTTTCTGAACATGTCTGGTGCAGAAGTAAGACTGTGATTTTCCAGATCCTCTGCAGAGCTCTTTAAAACAGACACAACCAAAAATCCTTGGCATTTCTTATCTTTTCTCTATTCAGTCTTTCTACTTCTTGTCTGTCTGTCATCCAGCAGACTGACTGGCTGGCCTCTGGTCAGGTATGTGTGGAAAACACATAGTTTTTATCTGTAGAAATTTGCTTCATCTCTTTAAAATCATAAAGAAACAAATATTTAACTTGGAAGAATTTGTGCTGTTTTCTTCTTTTGCACACATTTTCTGGTTTTAGAAGATTTTTTGTTTGTACAATAAGTCAGGATTAAAATCAAGCCATTTAAAGGACCAAGCAGAAGTTGCACTGGCCAAAGACTTTTTTTTAAAGGTGATATATTTCTGTTCTTACTCAACAAAGTTGAGTTACTGTTCAGTTATAAAGTTACTATTTAAAGTTTCATGCTGGTGACATGTCCTAATCCCCATGAGGAAACTGAAGTTCCCCATTGCTGCCTGTTTCCTAAAGGCACAGCCCATCTGTTCTCCCAAAGCAAATCACCATTCCTGCTTTATTCTGGTCCGGTGGAGTAGTTTTACTACTAGATTTTTTCTATTCTGGGTTGATACAATTCATTTATCTATCTCCTTTGAGTCTTTTTTTTTTTTCTTTAGTATGTAGTACTATTCCTGGCCTTTTTCTGTGTGCCTTGTTCCCTGGAGCACTGGGTGGGGGGGGAGAGGGTCTGTTCTGAATTTCTGCTCATTTTTTCCCTACCCTTCATCAGAAGTTACAGAACTTGGGATTTCATCCAGACTATCATTCTTGGGCTTTATACCACTGAAAGTCATACAGATCATGCTTGCCAGCTTCTCCCTGGGGTGATACAGAAATGGCTGTTCTGGATTAGACCACCCAGTGTCTTACCTGTGACCATGACCAATGCTAAATGCTCAGGGGCAAGCTGGAGTTTGGAGATGGTGGGCAGTGCCATTTTCCTGGAGTGCTCTCTCAGCACTCAGTCACTTTCAGTTCAGTGATTTTTTTTGGTCAGAGATTTTTGTCATCATATTCAGTTGTCCTCCACTGGCTGGTGGGGTTTTTTTGCTTCTGTTTTTTTTTAGATTTTTTTTCTATGAATTTGTCCAGTTCTTTGGACTCAGTGTAAATCCTAACCTCCACTGTGTCTTGCAACAGGACCTTACACAACTCCTCTGTGCTTTGCATTTATTTCAAACATGCCACCTGTGAGAGTTGCCTGCTGCTGTTTCCTTAACAGATTGGAAAAAGTGGTGAACAGTTATTTTTTGTTCGGCTTCTCCATGCGGAACTTGGTTGTATAGGCCTCAATCATACTGCACTTCAGCTTGTTCTGCATAAGAATCTGCCTCCCAGCACCTGGTGTGCCACTCTTGCACCTGACTGTCAGGTCGCCGAGCTGTTCTTTCACCTCACAAATTCCGGGGTCTGCCTGTCAGCTCTCTGAGTTGACTCTGCAGCCTTCCTTTTCCTCTGCCTAGTGGGTGGGTATTCCTGGTGCAAGAGGATGGGATACCACCATCCAGTGAGGAGACAGGATCATTGCTAGCCACAAGGTTTTTTCCCCTCCTTGGTAGGAGCGCAGTCTGAAGGTAGGAACATATCTGAAGTTCTTCTCTTCCCCTTCCCCAAACCCGGATTTGTGCAGTTCATCCATGCCTACCGTGGGAAAGCAATACATTGCTTCTGAGGACCATGAGGTGCGTGTACATCTGTTCAGAGGTAGGTAGCTGTACATGCTACACTTGAAGCAAACTGTAGCCATCTCACCATTCTGCTGTGCTGCTGCCTCCTACTCAGCGTCCAGACTTTTTAGAGGTAGTGGAGAGCAGTCAGTGGGTAGGTAGTCTGTTGTTTCTCTCTTCTTTTAGCATAACTTTTATTTCACTTCTACGGGTAGGGACTAGGGACTTCATAGTCTTCTTGACATATAGCTTAAATTCTTGATACGTGTTCTGCTCACTCGAGGGAATGGTGTAGCTGTCTTTTACCTTCATATAGTCATCAGTGCAATGTTCATTTTGAGTGGACACTCCATTAAATTATGTGGTTTGTTTCCCTCATTTCAAGAAGAAGAGAAAGTTGTTTGTTGCTTGCTTGCTGAAGTACCTCAGTCAGAGAACAGAAGTCACCTTTGTGGTGATATTGTGTTAGGAGACTTAGAGCTTTGTGGTTTAATTACATCTTGAATTATTTAAACAGAATCTAGATGCATTAGACTCTTAAATTTACTAGTTTAGGGGTTATGCAAGTAAGTTATTGAAACTAACTGGTTTCTTTAAACTTTGCTTTCCTTGAAAATAAAAAGTTGGCCTCAGGCAGAGTTACTCCACTGCTTTTAGGCAGAAGTGGCTGAATCCTGTGATCTCATGGAAGGCCGAGGGCTTCCTACTGTGGAAACAAACACAGAGTGCAGCTTGACTGAAGCTGAAATGGATCTGAGGTACCGCTCCTTCATTGTGCTGGCACTTGCATTTGACTGACTCTACAATGAACCAGTTCAAGGAGCTCTAAGCCAAGGAAATAATCTTATTTATTAGGAAGAGGAATAGTTTTTCTGATGGTACAAGTCACTGAACTGACCCATGGTGAAATCCTGTGCAGGAGTTCAGAGCTGGCAGGAGAGAGGGCAACTATTTCTCTTCATTGCAGGTAGGTTTTTAGGTTGGCTAACCAGGAACTTGAAGCTGTGGATCCAGGATCAGCGTCTGTCTGTAAGCTTTGGAGGAGGGAATGTAGGTAATGTGATGTAACAATGCTTCTGTTGAATCTCACCTTTCATTTGTTAGCACCTAAAATGTGATTTTTTTTTTTGTTTTTTTGTCATTTTTTTTGGTTTTAATAAAATCTGAAATAGCTAAAGCATGTCTTTTTAAAGGTTCCAAACCTTGATCAGAAAAGAGCAAGAGGTGCCCAGCCTTGATCTGAAAAGAGCAAGAAATCTAGAATCCACCATCTCCCTTGTTCTCCTGTCCTTAAGGAAAACTCCCATGAAAAACTCATTTGCAGTTGTCAGGCTTTGGCTTCTAGCCGAAGATGAGCTAGAATGGAAGAACCCTTCAGTTTCTTACATTTTCATTATAGGGAGGTACTTGTGCACTACATTCATTTGCTTTTCAGTGTGTCTTTTGGATAAGATACATGTATTTTAAAGAGTTTAGTTTTCAGGTGGCTGGAAGGCATCTTTCAGTCTTTTTTCAGCTCCAGCTTTTTCAGTGACTATGAGGCATGGATGCTGGCCCTTTACCGGACTCTCTCCCCAGTTCTAGGCAAGAACAGAATCGCCTCCCTTTTTTTTGGCTTCTTTGTGTAGCAATGCTGTGCTCTGTATGCATGAGTTATTCATAGATGTCTGAGCATGAGTTTGTTTGTATTAAGAAGCGTTTTGTGGAAGATGCACACTTTCTTTCTGCTGTTCTCCATGTCTAGAAAGAATCAGGAGCGGTTGCTTATGAAGCAGAGATGAGGCTTAATGGGCTTTGTCCATTGAGCTAATAGGAAAAAAAAAAAGAAAATGTGAAAGGTGCAAAGGGCAGGTAGTCAAGTATTTTCTCACTCTTGCGACAGTTGATGTGATGGAAATGGCAGGAGGCATTTGGGTTCTAGGACTCAGGGCTACCTGGTCACATAGGTCTCTGCAGCCTATTTTCAAGTTTGATGGCAACTTGAAACTGGTATTTTTAGTGTGGTTGTTGCTGCTTTTGCGCAATAAATTTTCTTTAACTTTGCTACCTGTGTTTCTGATTGTGATGAAATGATACATATTTTTTTTCTCCCTTCCAAACATCCTAGGCTGGACTTGAACCAGTAATTGTTCTATCTATGGAGTATTATTTAAAGCGTTTGCTGGTAGCCAGCTTACTCTGGCAAGTTGAGCACAGAATGCACAATTACTTATTTCAGGTTGAGATCAGTTTGAAAAATTGTTACGAGCGTTCGCCAGCTCACATACAAAATTTAGGTTTCCATTACTTTATTACACCTATGAATAGAATTAAAATTATTTTTACATTCAAATATGACATAAGGTTTATGATGCCTTTTTATAGAAACACATTCTGACCATCTGTGTTCTCTAATAGGAAATTCTCAGGATCCAGTTACCTGGCACAGCACTGGCAAATTAAGGATCAAAGTACAAATATGGTTTATTACAATGAATCTGCCCTGAATATCACATTTTGAAGATTTTTTTTTTTCCTAATAATGATATTCAAGGGATTTTTCTGTCAAGCCCAACAAGCTTGTGTAAGATCTGATAGCAGAATGAAAAGACCCATGCCTAAGTCATAGAACTGCTTAACTCAACAGATAGGAAAACTTATGGATGGGAAATGATTATTTGCATGGGCTGGGAGAATGCAAGCAGATACTGACAGTTGTGGACTAGATGGCATTGTTGACACATGTGGAAATGGCTTATGTAGAAGCAGTCCAAACCAGGTTGTAAAACTCATCCATAATCTTAGTAACACCATTTCTCGTTGGAAACTGACTCAAACAGCAGTGCAGAAAGAAATTAAACAGGCTGTGCTTGCATATACAAGAGTCTTCATATATCTTTCTAGGATGTTCAGGCATAGAGAGATACAGGTGCAGGCCACAGCCATTATCCGCCTTGATGTTAATGTTTTCTTTGTTAATATTATCTTTAGATATTAACTACAAAGCAAACAAATTCCTCTAGAACTGTAGATCCTTCAAATAACAATGAAATTTGAGCTTCCAATCTAAACTCAAGTTTTACACCTCTGGGGAGTTTTGTCTTTGAGAAAAAAAGCTCAGGGAACCATTGAATATGGTTGAGAATGCACTGGGATTTCCCAAGGGTGGAAGAAAAAGTGGGTCAGCCATGAGGATATCACCTTCGGGCAAGTCACCAACTGTCTGCAAACTAAAAAATGGTGAGGCTGCAGATCAGAGAATGACACTGTAGATCTGCAGGGGGCAGAGGAAGGTTGAACATGTTCCCCTGAGCATACTCTAACCAGTGGGGAGAGTTCGTTACAAAAATGGGAAAAATGGTTACAAAAGGGCTGTATAGAGATGATTTGAGTGACTAACAGTTGGCATGATAAAACATTTTTGTCAGTCCCAGGAAATCTCTTCTGTGTAATTACAAACAGAATCTCTACTGTGATCAGCGGTGGGCTTGAGGACTGCAAAAATTTGTCTTAGTCTCATTTAGTCTGATATAACGTATCAGTGCAGCAAGTGGCAGTTGCCCCATTCATGCTAATTTTTATTCAATTTCAGAAAGCGCTTGGCAACATGAAGTCCATGTGGCAAATCTATAAATATGTGGTTTTTTTACCTGCAAAATACCCCATCTTGCAGAATTTGAATCAAAATACCAAATCTCTAATCAGGACCTTACTGTTACGTTCCTAACCTCTGAATATTTTTTGACAAGTTTATTTAATCCTTGATAAATATGGTTACTGCATCTATCATAAAATTATTTGAATGGGTAAGATGAGCCCTGTTTTCCCTGGCATGGAGGTTTAAAATTATTGATCTCAGGCTGTGTGCCCTGTATGTAACCTATTATATTAGGTTATTAAAAGACCATTGAGCAACATATGTTATCAGTTTGCTGTATGGTTGAGTTGGTTATTCAAGGTAAAATACTGTTCTCCAAGAATAAGGATTTGAGGAAGATACTGTTGATGATAATTATGAAAAGCAACTTGGAGTGGCCATGTATTGAAGGAAGATGAGTAACAGGCTCCCCACAAAAGCACTCTGCAGGGAGAAAGGAAAGGACTTGCCTAAGAGGGACACTTCACATTACCTAAAGATCAATTAAACAAACTGGTCCAGGATTGGGTGATGAAAACATACCTCTGTGTGGTGTTTCTGGTGGTGTCATGTGTAGATTGAGTCTGATACCATAAGTATAATCTCTGTTTAGTTCTTGCTTTTATTCAGATATATTTGTTTTGGCTACCAGCAGGCTTCTCAAGCTTTACAAGTAGTGATCTATATTGACTTTGCAGGTAGATACACTTAAGCTGCAGTTAAATGTTTGTTGTAAGCAGACCATAATGTTTGCCTGTTAAATTAGTAGAGGTTAAGCTGGTTATGCTATTAGAGGGATTTCCTGGTGTTAGATTTAATTTTCTGCTTGGATCAGAAATTGGAGCAACTCTGTCAGAGAGATTGGTGGAAGGTAATAGACTTTCCTCTCAAACTCTCCTGCTCCCTAGTTTTTAGCTTTGCTGCTGAGATGTAGTTGGAGAGGATTAGAATTGCATAAACTGCCAGTAGTGCAGGCGTGCTTATCTGGTGTGTGTTCCTAATGATTTGTTGTCATAATTAACTGTGCTGATTCTCCCTGTAGATAGGTGGTTTTGGCACAGAAATCACTGGTGCGTCTGACTGCTCTGTAATGTATGTGAGTACAGTCTCTGGCAGTATGAAATTATGTGTTTGGGGGTTTTGTTTGTTTTGCTTAGGTCGTATGGTGTTACTTGTAAGTCACTGTGCAGGCAATAATACATTCAGTTGGCTGTGCAACCAGGTAGCCATAATAATGCTGTCAAGGTGCATCTGTTATCGTATTAATATATTTATGTATGTTCTGTTCAGTGTAGCCTCATGTTAGCAGAGAATCCAGACCTGTCTGTCTTGATTGCAGCTTTTTTTGGGGGTGTTTTTTGTTTTGTTTTTTTCCCCAGTCATAGCTACATCACTCCTTAACGGTCATAAACCTTTCAGAGGTGAAAAACAGTCCCAGTATCTTGCAACCTCACCTTCAGATGTTTTGTTTTTTACAGAAATGAAATGCTGTGCATAGCAAATCCAGAATTTCTAAGGCTGATGCCATTGCATGCCTATGAGAAGAGTATGTCACAGAGGAGACTTTAAGCTGCAGCTGCTAGGAGTTGAGCCTACTCTCTAAGCAGGGTTTGCCACAGCAGGGGCAGGCGATGAAGGAAGATATGTGTCTTCAAGGAACTATTCAGAACCTTTCGAGCTCCTGCTGTCAGACCTACCCTAACAGCATATGACTTGTTTTTAATTGCTGTTTCAAGTTCAGCAGGAGGTATGATGTATTTCAGGACTGAGGGGCTGTTAGTCCAGTGCACTGTGTTTTTTTAATCAACTTGTTTCCTATACTGTCATATGCATTTCTACCTTAATAACAGAATGCTAGTGCATGGTACAACTTATACAAAGATTTAAGTGGGTTTTTGGTAGTTTTGATGTGAGGGATTTCTTTTTTATAATTGGTATTGTGTGTTGGAAGCAGGTGATATCTGTAAAACAGTGGGGTGCTCAGTGCTGCCTTTAACTGAGCCCCAGTTTTGCTACATGGTTGCACTTGGAAACTCCACTGGTTTTCTTTCTTACTTCCAAGCAGTCTCAATCCTACTTGTTATATTCTCCTCTTATTCCCCACCGCATCTGTTTCATTTTGGCTTAATGGACAGGGAGATTGATCTGATTTCTAGACTGCGGTTTGCTGGGCTTACTTCTTTTGTTTTTGCAGATGTCCAGCTTTGTCTCACCTAAAAAGCTGTACTTTGCAACAGCTCTCTAAAACACTGTTGGAATCTGCTCTTAAAGTGAATCCCGTGTTCATGGTGGGGAATTTGATCAAGTAAAGAGGGTCATGGGTACTCCAGTCTAAATAAACTTCACTTGTTCTAATTGTTCTAATTTGTAGGCTTCCAGAGGTGAGGATGTGCCCTGAAATAAAGTGGGATATTGCAATTCCTCCACAGTGAGATTAAGACACTTAAGATTATCCAGGACCTTTAGTAAGATGGTGAGAGACAGACCTCCATAGCTTTGTTCTGCTGTTTAATAACCACCCTGTGTCTGAGTTTTCAACCTGATGTTTGTTTGAGTTTGGCTGTATTTTGAGCACTGCTACCACAGTATATTGAGACCGAGGTAAGCTAACGTAGGAAAGATCTCAACATATATGTTAGGAATTTCCACAGGGAGTGCTCCATATTTACAAGTTTAATTTTAAGAGTGCTATGATCCTGTAAAATTAGGAAATAATTTTTCTAGTAAAGCTGTTTAAAATGTTGCTTGCATGAAAGAGGATATTGTAAGATAAGTAAATGAGTGGTGTATATGAGACTTTTTGATTGTTTCTTTATTTTTTGGTCTCTGGCCTCCTTGAAGGGATAAAGGAGACATATTATATACACACTACTACTTCATCTGAAAGTAACTGATAAAAACGCAAGTCTGGCCGTACTGAGTCATACATATCACAGGTCCATTTAGGCCAGTCTATCTAGGGTAGGGAATAAGAGTAGGGAAAACATGTAAAATGACTCTGCAGAATGCTCTTGCCACCTGCAGTGATTTGTGAATTGAAGGCTTCCTAAGCTAAAGATGGAATATTTGTATGTAACTGTTTAATGGATTTTTTTATTATTCTTTTCAGTGAATTTGTCAAGTCACTTTTTGAATTTATGTAAGCTTTTAGCATTTGCAGTGAAGATTTCTTCAGTTTAACAACTTCTATGAAGTTACTTTTGCTTGGTCTAGTTTGTCTCCTGATGAGCGCTGGTGTGAATGAGGCAGATGTGTTTGATGTAAGACTCTGCCACACTTTGCAACATCAGGCCTCACACTGGAATTCTTGCAGACTTTCCCCCTAAGTTACTGTTGCCTATCCCAGTCATGCTTCTCTGCTGGTTCTTGATTTTTATGTCAGCTAAATAATTGCTGCTATAGTGCATCAGATTTTTGTAAGCTGCCTTAAAAATAAGGAGACAATTTACTCACGAGTGCTATTGACTGGAATTGTCTTGATGCCAGACAGAAGGAACAGCTAGCAGAGCAGCGTGTCAGAATATGTAGTGGGGCTTATTAGCCTGCTTAAGCATGGGTTTGGGGTTTGTTTTTTTTTTTTAAAGGCCAAGGCTAAACTTATAAAACTATAAAGATTCTCCAGTATGGGCTGGAAGACAGCAGTATGCAAGAGCTGATTTCACACTTCTTCATGCTGAGTTTGACTAAGAGATGGGATTTGGTCCAGTTGTTGTCACTTTCTTTCTCACAGCTGCTTTCATTTCTGCTTCACTTGCTATTTCTAGGAAGCCAGTTTTGCAGTATCTTAGGATTGCTCAGCTCTCTTGCCTGTCTTCATGGGAGAGGGGTACAATCATTTCTTGACATCCTGTACATTTCCTGCAGGAAAAGACAGTCTGAAAGTTCTTGTCAGTCACTATCTTCAAAATTATATATCTTTACATTCTACGGTCTATACATTTTAAAGCTAAAAGTGATACAGATATGTCAAAGTTCATATGCTTGGTCACCCTTTGAATCAGGAACAGCTTTACTGGAGTTCAAGAGAGATATAATCCTTCCATCTCTCCTCCAGATCCCCTTAACACCACTTAACATTTAACGTGCAGAAATGATGCTCTCTGCTGTGTGTTGGGGAAGAGATGGTAGTGCCTTACCTCTCCCACACTGACCATTCTTTACCACCTCCCTTTTGTAGCTACATTAGCAAATTCAGCTCTAGCAGAGGGCTGGCTGCAGGCTTTGATGCTAGTCAAACAATATTTACACTATATTTTATTGATGTAGAAGGAATTACAATAATGCACAAGTTAAAAGCATCATTTAAATGTGCTTATGTTTTTCTGCACAAAGGTAATTTCATCACTTCTTTTGTCCTTTTCTTTGTGACACTTCTGGACATCTAGGTTAACGTGTTACATCTTGCCATGGGTGTAGGCAATGCTTCAGTGTTACTCTGGTAAACCCTTGGTCCATAGTCCTGAGCATGTTTCTGCAGTATTAGTACTGCTTCAGGAACAAATTTTGGTATGTTAACACTGCTTTGTGCTGCTACTGTGATCTAAAACAGCTTGAAATTTGTCTTGGTCTGTAATTAAATTGGCTTTTGGTTTGGCTGCATCACTCTGGCTATACGGTTCTGTAATTCCATATTGCCAAATGGCTGCTATTCATGGTAGTGCCCAGGAGGATTTTGTTCTGATTCAAAGCCAGTGAAGATTTATGTGACTCCTTTAAATAACAAACATGTTATCTCTGTACACATGTATTATAACATGGATAAAGGAAAGTGGAATAGTGCCCCAGGGAAAGCAGTTCTACCTTGCCTGGCTTTGAGTACTCATTGACTTTCATGCTTTGTCTCTCCTCTAAAATTATTCCTTGGGATTACTTTTCACCAGTAGTCACCAGACTGAAATCTTATTATGCATTTTCATCGCTAATGCATACATCATGTACCATACTTTTTAGGTGTTTTGCTTCAAAGTGAAAAACAGCTCATGGCTGACTTTCTCTGGAAAAATCCTAAACTCCTTTCTATCTGTTTTTGTTGCTACTACCACCCCATGTCCTGGATCTCTAGCTGCCTTTGTATCCCCTGCAATCCAGAGTCTGTATTGAGCTGTACTTGTCTTCATGAAGTGATGCCAAGAGACCTTCAAGAGTAGAGAGGGGATACCTGCCTCTGTACCTGTGTGTTAATGTTGGTTTTTTTATATTTTTGTAATGTTGAGTGTTTGGGACAGTCTGAAATTAAATTACTTTTATTTAAATAACAAAAGAAAAGCCAGCCTTAGAAAAGATTTTTACGGGGATTCTCTCTCCTGTGCAGCCTGTGGTGATGTGCAGGGAGGCTGGGTGCGCAGCATATGGAGAGCTCACTGGTAGCTTAGGGGTGGTCAGTTCAGATGTTCTGGTGAGCATAAAGGAGCATGGGAATGGCATTCGACTTGCTCATTAGGAAGAAGAAGCACAAATGTTGTGCTGCCAAACATAGCATGTACTTTCTTACTGGAGAGCTTTCCAGTTTCTTGCTTCAGTACCTTGGTGACTGAAAGGGCTACTACCCCGTACAGGTGCAGGACTCTTTCTATGAGAATTTGGAGCATTTTGCAGCACCTTTCTTCTGAATTTCTTTAATATTCAGTTTCTTCTTATTTCTCTTCTATCATTTTGATTGTACTTTAGCAGATGTTGGATTGTATGAATATTTCTCAGCAGCCCTCTTACTGCATTAGTCTACCACTCCTGTTTTCCATGTAGTTATCTTCTACAGCTAGAATGAAATGTTTTATGAAGATCTTTTGAGGAGATCTCTTTGAGATCCTTTGTTCATGTTTTGTTTGATCATCCTCTATGTCTTGCACTTTTGACATACTTCTGTCTGTTCCTTCCTTGTGCACACTACATGCTGGTCACTTCTTGTCCTTCCTTCTCAGTCCTCTTATTGCTAGGGAATGAGCTCTTTTCTCTACTTGAGCTCATAATTCACTAGTGACTTTGTTCCTTTTTTTGGGCCTGAAGAAGTGTGATGGTTGAATGACCAGCTCTAGTCTTTTTTTCTAATTTGGTATTTATGTTGTTAATATTACTATTAGTAATGCTACAGTAACACTCATTTTTAGAAAGGAAAATATTTCATATTTTGGGGGAAGGACGATAGAACTGCCAAGAAAGCTAAATAAAAGATCCATGCTTAATAAAAGATCTGGCCTACTACTAAAGCCAGCAAAATATCTTACAGGAAGAGACAAAATGCATTAGGAAGATCTTTTATTAGTCCTGTTACAATTCATTTTCTTCCAGGAAAGGGGAGTTAATGTGTATCTGAAAGTTATTTTTGTAGAAGAATTATACCTAAAAAGCCTCTAAATAAAATTAATTTCAGCATAGGCTATCTGGAGCTCCCTATAAAAGCAGGAAAAAGGGACATGAGGTAGAACGCAAACACTAGGAACAAGATATCTCTCTGTATTTTAATTTGATCATTTTTAGCACTGTGTGTATGCAATGAGGAGGGATAATTTATACATTGCTGAAGCCCTTTCTAACCATCCCCATCTTCTTTGCTTGGCTGTTCATCACAGTGATAGTGTCTGTAATCCTGGCTCTGTAAAGGCCCTTCTACCCTGTTCAGATGCTTTTAGGCTTATTGAATGCAATACCTGGCAAACCTTTCTGATTTGTGTTGGATGTCGTCCAATGAAAACCATAAAAACTGCCTATGTAGCAACTGCTCTGTTAAAGCAAGACCTTTTTGCCTGGTAACAATAACAGCTCTTGCAGCTTTTGGCATTAGATTCTCTTTGTCTTGTTGGCTGTCAGGCCCAAGAGCACTAGATTCCTGCATGGTATAGCCGGTAATTGTCACCCTTTTAGTTTGTGCTGCTGACTTGAAGCATGGTTGCATCTGCCATGTTTATGCATGGAGTGAGCTCAGATGTTCGCAAGGTGAGTTTGCCTTATTTCCTAAGAGACTGGTTCTGATTTAGTCATAACGAAAACCTGTGGAAATGTAACATATACTTCGGCCGTAACCTGTACTAATTTGGTCATTCCTTCCCCCTGCCCCTTTTTTCCCCAGATAAATGGCTCATTTAAATTGGGAGCTACTAAAATACTCTCTGGCTGGCAAATGCAGTGCCTAGCAGCAGTCATCAAGGACGAACCAAACATGAGTGGAGGAGGGGAACAGGTCGACATTCTTCCGGCCAATTATGTGGTCAAAGATCGCTGGAAAGTGGTGAGTAGCTTCGGCTTTGTGATTCCTTTGGTGGCCGAAACAGATCTCCTCCTCCTGTAGTAGTATAGAATCTTGTCTAGTTAATCCCAGGCTTTGTCAAGCAAGTGAAGTGATATGGTTTGACATGTTAGTAAGATACTTCAGGAAGATGGTTAATATTGCTCTAGTGTTTTTTAGACTGTCTGGTATTTTTAGAAAGCTAAACCTGCCAAGGATTTTTAGGTAGCACTGAACTGTTGCAGCAGGCTGAGTCATCTTTTAGTAAGAAACTTAGATTTCAAGTTACTGTGGCAAAGAATACTACAGACGTGCCTGTAAATAAATTGAATTACAATAAAATAATTTAAAAGCAAATGTTTAAGGTTGGAATGTCAGCTACCTCGAAAGTCAGAAATTCCATAATTAGCTTGGTGGTACGACTTCTGTGTAAATTTATTAGGATACTTCTTAAAATTACATCATCACATGTTAAGAGTTTTAGTTCTTCGTGGGACAACTGTCTCATCTGTTGTGCAAGCTGGATGGAGTACACTGAATTAGTAGCCATTTCATCTTTTATGTATTCATTGTGTGGCTGCAGATCGCGCTACCCATTTAAATTTATGGCATGAGTTTGCCATTTAAACTCAGCTCTTTGTGTTTCTTATTGCTGTAGCATCTGTGTCAGATATATATATCAATATTTGGTTTTATTATTCATGCTTTTACCAGGTGTTACGAGAACTATTAGCTTGCTTTTACAGACAGGGTTTCAAATTTAGTTATATCTTGATTTTTATTATTTTTTACAGACTACTTAATATTTATGACCAAAGCACGACTCTGGTAGACATTGTGGGCATCTAGGCATGCTCATCACTTCTATAGATTGGACCTGGCTGTCTTGCCTTAGGCAGCCAGCAGATGAGCATGTGATCAATGATGGCTTGTGAGTGGAGACTTCAGCAGCTTGACCACAATCAGGCAAGAATGCTGTGGTAGAGACATGGGGAGAATCTCATCCTCTAGACGTGTTTCATTGCCACCAGATTTGTTCAGAGGGTGCAGTTCCTCTTATGTTATAAGGCTTTCTCTTTAGTCATAAAGTGAGGTCTCTCTGGTGGTGGGGAAAGTACCATTATATTATCACCTCAGTTAAAGAAACTAGAATATAACACATGAAAGGATCATCTACCTTTATACTTCCTGAAATTCTGTATGTGTTTTCTGAGAGTTTTTGTTTTCTGGCTTTAAAAGCTTTGTTTTTAAAAAGCTGAAAAAAAAAATTTAAATCCCATGTGTGCCACTGTGTCCATTTTTAACTTGGTTTACCAGCAGTGTCTGAATCATTAAACTCACAGCAGGTGTTGCTAGTTTGAACTACAGGTGATTTGTAGTAGTAGCACTGTCATTTCTCTGTGCTAACTAGCTCTGGTACAGCTGCCCTGTGGGTTCTGCAGTGGGCTGTGAAGAACAGAGGACTAAAGAGACTCAGGACTCTGAACTCACTTCAGTTTCAGGCTGTGGATAGGTTGTTTTCAACAGCCTACTTCAGACAACATACTACCCTTTCATTAGGCTTGCCTCATGCTTCTATCTCTTTGTTGCCCTGGACAGTTACACCTTGCTGTGTTCTTGTTACTCCCCCATTGCCTGCCTCTCTTCATCCTAGCACTTTGCTCATGCTTTCTCCACAGCCTTCACTTTTCTGTCTGGCCTATCCTCGAACAGCCTATTTATATTTAAGCAATTCAAACTGCTCTTCATTCTCCATGTTTCCTGAGAGCAGATGGAGAATCTCAATTTTCTTTGTGATTAGATACCAAAATGGAGGGAACCCCTATGCCCCTCCCAGAGCTTTCTGGCACAGCTGAAGGAAAGTCTTGCTGTGTTCTTGCAGCTCTGGGCTGGAGCATATATACTTGTTTTGGCAGGATGATACATTTGCAGGTTAACCGATGTATAGGACTTGAAACATGCTCTGTTCTTATAGACCTCTCAGAAAATACTGCTTGCAGCTTTTATCTGACCTCCCTGCACAAATAGAAATTTCCTCAGAACCTACAATTTGGTCACATCGGTGTGTGTTTTTTGCAAAGCTGAATTTAGAGGCTCTCCTGATACTAAGCCATTGCTTCAGGTGCATGGTTGCAAATACTCATTCTTCTCCATTCTCCTTTACCCTAGCTAGCTTTGGCTTGTATCATTCCTACTGTTACCAAACTCTGAGTTTCTGCTTCATAGTCAGGAATGCTAAAGCTTCTGTAAATGATGGGAGTATTTTTTAACACAGTCTAAACAAAGTAACTTTGTTCTTGGAAACTCTTAAGAGTTCTTAAAAGCACCAAAATCTCCAAATAAAGCCTGAAATATGCTCAGTTATGCTCATAGGGGAACATTTCAAACTAATTTTAAATTTGGTAGAGGCACTAAATGTGGGATTCAGTGACTTCGTTGTTGCATGAAACTGTGACTAGGGACTGCTAGAAGCTCTGCCCACTAACTTTGCCTTAGAAAATATAGAAATGCGTAGCTATATTGTCAACAACAACTACCTCTAACTAGCGGAATAGCCTTTTATGTTTTATAATGTTGGCTCACAGTAGTCTTCACTACTGCATTGAGATATTACCCCACTTGAAGGCCCTGAAAAATTACATGACTTGCTAAAGGGTGTAAATAGCAATGAGAAATTCTATTTCTCTGAGTAGAACTGAGAATTTGGCCTTGTGCTAGCTAAGTTGTGTGTTGTGGCCCTTCACTGAACAGTCATTTCTGTCCCCCCCCCCAAGAAGCGCATATCTTTTAGGCAGGCCTTCTGTGCTGTCCCCTTGCTGTGCTTGATGTTAGTGTGGGACCAGTCAGAACTGCAAGCTGTATGGGGCTCAAACTAATCTGGAAAAAATATAAAATACCTCTGTTGACCCAAGGAAATGGATAGCATAGGATCAACTGACAAATGAAAAAGGGAGTGTACCTTAAAGTCAGCATACAGCTGTAGCATCAGTAGTAGCATTTTTTTCTTTATCATAGACCTTTCTGAATCTAACTCATAGCATGCAAGTCAGACAGCCCAAGCTTTGCTGTGGGTGATGGATCCTTCTCAAGCAGATGTGTGGCATATTTATGTGATGCTGGGCTTCAGCTGCCAGTAGGTTTTTTGTGTAATTTATCCTCCCATTGTGACTGTCTCTGACTGGGCATCTGCTTGAACCTTGTAGTTCTTTAGTGCTGGCATACTTCCAGTATTGAGACAATTTCTAATTTTAGATCATTGTAATGTATTCCTTGAATTCCTTTCCTCCTCCCCTCCTATATGCTGGCTGACAAAGTTTTGACAAATGAAGATGTTAGTTCTCTGCAGTTAGGCTGTTGGTAGTTTGTTTTCCTGTTGCTCCAAGTCAGTAAAGTTTGGCTGTCTGACAGCAATGATATTTTTGTTGTTATTTTTGGAGAAAGGCATGGACAGGGACTGCTTATGCTTTTTATCAAAACTTTTGGACTCGAAGAAGTATTCTTTTGAGTCATCATTCTTTACTTGCAGATATTTTTGATGCTTTGACTGGATGAAATTTGTACAGTACTGGAACCATGTGACTTTTGCTCAGACCCCAGAGGGTGACTTGATTCACATGTGCTCTGAATGATGCGAACTGCGTTGTTCAGGGGAGGGAATAAAGTCAAACTTGTACTTGTTTTGAACTAGGTATAGCTGTTAAGGCTGAATGGATGTATCTTTTTATTTCACCTAAACCCTTTGTGTTGGGAATTCACAACTGAGACTTATTAGTAAGACAGAGTTGGCAGCTCCTGCACTGAGCTTTGAATACAAGTGGTGACTCTTGGACACACGTATGCTCTTTGGTCGGGTGCAATCTAAGCTTTGGTTTCTTCCAGGTTTCTGAGGTTCTTGAACTGAAGTTTTGGTTACACTTGTCCTTCTCCTGTTTATTTTGGAAAGCTTGCCAGAAGCCCCACAAACTTTTGTGGAATCTTTACCTTGTCTTGGTCGCAAAGGCCGTTTATGTTTCCAAGAAGGAACTTGGGACAAGGATGATGCTTTGTCAGTCTTGGGGCCTGTTTTGCTCTCACTCTGTGCAGAATTGCTTTAAGTGGGCTTTGACAGGTCTTCAGGTGATTTAGAATGTATCTTGTTGACTTTACAGAATTTACAGAATCATCTAGGTTGGAAAGGACCTTGAAGATCATCTAGTCCAACTGTTAACCTAGCACTGACAGTTCCCAACTATACCATATCCTTAAGTGCTATGTCAACCTGTCTCTTGAACACCAACACATCCAGGGATGGGGACTCCACCACCTCCCTGGGCAGCCCATTCCAACACCTAACAACCTGTTCTGTAAAGAAATACTTCCTAATATCTAGTCTAAACCTTCCCTGGCTCAACTTGAGGCCATTCCCTCTTGTCCTATCACTCATTACTTGGTTAAAGAGACTCATCCCCAGCTCTCTGCAACCTCCTTTCAGGTAGTTGTAGAGGGCGATGAGGTCTCCCCTCAGCCTCCTCTTCTCCAGACTAAACCCCCCCAGTTCCCTCAGCCGCTCCTCGTACAACATGTCCTCCAGACCCTTCACCAGCTTCGTTGCCCTTCTCTGGACACGCTCGAGTCATTCAATGTCCTTTTTGTAGTGAGGGGCCCAAAACTGAACCCAGTAATCGAGGTGTGGCCTCACCAGTGCCAAGTACAGGGGTAAGATCACTTCCCTGTCCCTGCTGGCCACGCTATTGCTGATACAAGCCAGGATGCCATTGGCCTTCTTGGCCACCTGGGCACACTGCTGGCTCCTGTTCAGCCAGCTGTTAATCAACACCCCCAGGTCCCTTTCTGACTTCTACTAGATTGACTTCTCAGTTCATGCCTGTTTTATATAAGTTAGTTTTCCCTTGCGATCAGGATAACTCCAGTCCTCCTAAGCAAGTTGAGTGGACTCTGAGAGTTTGGTGAATGTAAGTCCACTCTTCCTCACCTGTTGTTAAGTCAGATGAGGCCTCCTAGCCATTTCTGGATAAAGTAGCCAATTGAGTTAGGCTGCAGGAGTTGCAGGCTTGACTATACAGGTGTTCCTAAAAGGTGGTCACAGTAGTCACCCTTCGACCTTGTCAACATTTAAAGCCTGTGTTTTGCTGATTAGGGATACCAATTAAACTCAGACACCAGATTGAAAAGAGCAGGCGTATTTTACTAGAAATAACTAAATAATGTAACAGAATAATACAGAAAGCATACAGTAAGAAAAGACAGAATAGTGCACTTAAAGCAAACAGGAAAATGCAGGGTAATGCGTCAAATCATTACTACCAGAGAGAGAGAATAGTGATTAAGAAACATACATCACCACTTGCATACATTACCATCATCCAGATCCGCAGATGCTGGGGAGCCCCAGTTACAGCGAGGATTTGGAGAGCCTTTCCCAGCAAGTGGGAAATCCTACACGGTGCGTCCACCCGTAGGTGAGACACCCAAAGTCGCTGTAAGCGGGTCCAGTCTTGTATACCCAAAAATCAGCAAGCCAGAATAGCTGGCACCTTTGTTTTAACCGGAAATATCTGGTTTCGATCTCACATTAGATTCGCCCAGAGCCTGGCCAGGGCTCAAGGGAGAAGCTAAGGGAGTTTCTCTGCTTATCTAATTGGATTATGTGCAAGGTCTCACATCAGGCCACAGTGCCAGACAACTGTCTCCATGACCCTGTTATTTTATCCACACAGAAAGAAAGATAAATATGCATTCAAGATAGCTACATCTTTCATATGTATTTCACTAATGATTACATACTGAGTTAGCAGCTTCAGCTCAGGGCCTGTTGTTCATGCTTCAATACACATCAAAATAAGTGGTTTGTTATAACTTAGTATAATACCTATTAGGACAATGGTTATCAGTTATAAAATATACAGGATTCATCTATAGGTCAACTCTGGCTTGAGCCAGTTGTCCAAGCCTTAGCACTTCAGCCTGTGGGTCAGCTTTGACCCTGCCTGAGTTCACCATAGGTTGCTGGCTCTCAGTTTGGTTCTTCACTCTGGATTCAGAGCACATGTTCTTGTTCCTGACCTTGGCACCAATCCTGAGACTCAACCACTAGTGCCTTAGTCCTGGAGCATTTTCCTGGGAAGGTCTAGTCTTTATATTATACCCTTGAAAGGCAGACTTTGTTTAGAGCACCAGTGTCTTATACACTTACTGAATAAAAGATGAAATTTGCAATTGAAGTATATTTGGGGGAGGGGGGTGTTCCCTTGATTTTTTTTGAACTGTCCCTCTGTGAGTACTGATTTCTGCTTAGTGGGAGGGTTTGGGGTTTTTTTTAATAGATTCTGGAGGATTGTGCTGCAAAACTCTTTTCAGGGTAAATCCGAAATATTTCAGGATATTTAAAGGAGTCTTCAAAGGGAGCCATCTGTGTCCTGTGTAACTTCTGATACATTCAGGGGGGCTTTTGGGTGTGACTTCCCCCATCAGGACATGGCTGTTTTGTGTCGGTAGTCCTGAGGGACAGTCCAGTTTGGGGAATTCCTGGAACCCCCTAGTTGGAGACTACCACACTGAGGGATCAAGTAGAGTGGCTTTTCAGTAACACTTTACTCCAAGGGCCTCATGTGTCATGAAACCTCTTAGAATATGGAAGAAGCACTGCAAGGAGCTGTATGGTTGTGTGGCCATTAGTGGGATGCTGAAAGAACTGAAATCATGTCTGAGGTGCGGCTTACGTAGTTTTAGCTGTCTGTGTGCAAGTCCAGATACTTGTGTTTGATTGGATGAATTGTTCACTTGGCTTCACAGGCTGTAATGGAAACCTGGACACCCAGCTCACTTACAGGCTTGTGCATTTAGGTAGAATGAATCCTGCTGGTGTTGTCAGCCTGTATCCCAGTCTTAACAGTAAATGGACTGGTGGAAGGTAGGAAACAGGATGAGAAGAGAGTATTCCCAGAGCAGTGAGGCTTAGCAGACTGGTGATTCATGAGTTACCACTTAGGTGATTCTTGTTAGATGTTCCCTTCTCTTTTTTGACTTTGTGTTTAATGGTTTCATTATTTGTTTATTTTCTTGAGTGGTGTATGCCCGTCTCTCCTTTGTGTCCAGCAGAAGGCTGTGCTGAGTTCTTCCACAGTCAACTTTCACAGAGTACCCAAGCAATGAAGAAATGCCTGTGTAAGTAAGCCCCTGACCTCAGCCAAGACCTTGAGTTGCAAGATAACAACTTGCTCTGCAACGAAGAGAAGGAAACGGCTGCTGATGGCCTCTGGATGTTACTGAAAAATCGAGGATGGTAGTGCTGCTAATGATGAATAGGACCATCTGGTGTGCTGGAAAAGTATGCCAGAGAGTAATTTTCATAAGAGGGTGAGAAAGGATGTGAGGAAGCAGAGGCAGCTTGAGGGCTCTTGGACAGTGAGTGCATCCATGGGCTGGAATGTGTATATAAAATCAGTTTTCTGATTCAGCAGAAGCTCTGATCTTGATCTCATGTCATCTCGCATTTGTTGGTCTGTAGACTTATATGGGTCCTCTAATTTGGCTGTTTTCCCAGGTAAGCAGTCTCAATACCTGTACCTTTCTTCCTGAACCTGCTTCTCTGATGCACACGTTCTTTAGCTTTTCTTGAGGTAGCAGTCCTAGTCTGTCCTTAGTTTTTCCAGACTCCTGATTATTCTCTTCATTCTGAAATGAACCACTCCTAACTCAATGAAAGCCTCTAGCAGCAAGTTGATCAATATTCAACATTGTACACAACTAGACCTCCCTACAGATCCTTATAGTGCTGCTATCCTAATCATATTACTGTGGTTTTCCATTTACATTGTAGTAGCTTTGCATTTTATCAGCTGTGTTGGATGTGAGAACTGTCCCTGTTAAGGCCAGTGAATGGAAAAGGATTGCTGTATGCATCTGTGCTAGCTCAGCAATATTTCTCCCCAGATCTAACTCTTGAATTTGCAACCCAGCAAGATGTTTGGGTAGCCTATGTTTCTTCTCCATCCCATTTATATTGTGTTATATTTATTGCTGTTGACTTTTGCTTGTTATGTAATCCAATTTCCCACTGAGACTTTTTAATCTTCCTCAAAGTCTTTCCAGATCCCGACTAAACTTTTTGCCTTCTGCGGCTTTTTACTGTCCCTTTCTGTTTCCTTTCTGTGTCATTAATACATCAAACAACAGAAGGGCTTGTGGTCAGACAACAGCAGGTCTTGTGTACCGAAACCTGAAGTATTAGTTGGCATGTTGTTGCCATACTGAACGTAACATTGTTTTGATAGAAAGATTTTAATAGCCAGCTCACTTAGTGTGAATTTCCAAGTAGAAGTAGGGATGCACTGTAATAATTTATGAATATGTGATGACCTAGTTATTGGGCTGTTTACCGTATGAATATGCCTGCTTAGCCCAGTGGAAGATTGTGAGGAAAAATAACAAGTAGAAGAAGAATGGCTCCGGACAGCAGCTCTCAAAGGGTTATCAAGAAATAGCTTCATGCAGAGCTATTTTTCTTGACCTTGGAGCCAGGAAAACAAATAGTTTGGGTCGCCGTAAGAAGAAAAAAATCCTGCTCTTGAGAGGCAGGGCCCTTTGTTCAGCAAACTGGACAGATGCACAGGACAGGCCTTCTGTGGTGCAGAAGACATCTAAACCTCATTAAACATTGTGTAAGATAGATGTTTGATGATCTGCCTGATCTAAATTTCTTTTTCTCTTCAAGTGTTATTGCTGCCATTGGAAAGAAGTAGTGCTCAGGGCTTCCTGAGCCAGTTGTGAACAGAGAGAGCACAAAATGCTGAAGGGAAGGGCTGCAGCTAGGTTCAATGAACAAGTCCTAAGCAGATCAAAGGAGCCCTGATCTAGCTCTGCTGTAAAGCTGAATTTGTTCCTGGGCATCATAGTATGCTTTAAATATATCTAAGAGAAACAAATATAAAAGAACTTTCCTGGCATAGACATTGACACTTGCAACACGTTAGGAGTCTGTCTTATACATGCATATGTATAACTATATGTGCATATGCTGTCAAGTCTCAGCAGAAGGAGAATCAAGGAATCACCTTCCAGGAAAGGCAGAGGATTCCAGCTTGCTCTCTGAGTGGGTGGCTACTCTAGAAGAGGCAGATGATTTATCAGATGGTAGGTGCATATCAAATATGCTGAAACTTAGACACCTTTAGCTTTGAGTTTATGTCATTTGAATTGAATTGAGTTTATGTCAATTGATTTCCAAGTAGTAATATCCTTCAGTCTTTAATTTTGCTCAGAGACATGAAAAGCATCATTTGGTGTGGTTTAAAATTAAAGACAAAAAAAAAAAAAAAAGAGAGAGAATGAGAAAAACAATGGAGCTGTATTTGTGGCTTGTATGTAACTGTTTTGAGGTAATGCAGTTTGCAGTTCTCTGAAATGTGACACTGAAGTAACCTCACTAGCAGAATGGGTCAACAATCTCGTAAAATATTCTAGTGGATGTTTTGTTCTGTATTTAAAATCCTGTGAATGAGATGTAAACTTTATTTAATGTTTCTTGAAAGTATTAGTTCCAACTACTCTGGTTGTGTTTTACTGCAGAGATGTATTTATTAAGAGGGAATGACAGTTTTTATATACCATGGTCTGGATAGTGGTTCTACTATCTCCTTGAAGGGTCTTTCCTTGAATTTTGCAAGAACATTATTGATGTAGTAGGCATTATCAGTTGCTTTTAAATGTATCACATGACATCATTTGCTAGGCTCGTTCTTTGTTGTTACAGCAAAGAATTTATATGTAGCACAGTCAAGTGGGCAGCTGGACTTTTGCCTAGCTGTGCAGTGAAGGGATTCAGGCACAGCACAGATTGGGAGCTGAGTTTGTTCTCCCTGTGCAGTAAAGAAGCTAGTGCCTGGCTCTGTGAGAGCAAATTTGATGTTGCCTCTCTTGTACATTGTACCAAATCTCTTTGTACTTTTCTAGTTGAAGAAGATTGGTGGTGGTGGCTTTGGGGAGATCTATGAAGCAATGGATCTGTTGACCCGTGAGAATGTGGCCTTGAAGGTGGAATCAGCCCAGCAGCCCAAGCAAGTTCTCAAGATGGAAGTGGCTGTCCTGAAAAAGCTGCAGGGTAAGGCAGAAAGCTCTTTGGAAGAGCTTTTTGGTCACTGTGCATGTAAACAATTAGAATCCGAAGTTGAAAATGTTTTTTATCATTTTCACTTCAGCTTCTATCTGTATGTGGTGTTACATTAAGCCATTCAGCTCAGAAAATTACTACATTCTGCCAAGTGTCCTACTCAAGTGAGTTCCATCTACAGGGACTATTTTTTTTCACCAGGCTATAAGAACAATGAGGAGACTTAAACTGAACTATTGGTACACTGGTCTGTGCAGTCTAGTGATTAGATAATAAGGAATAGAGCAAGCAATGTCTGACTAATAAATGAGGTTAGCTCATTGCCTTACAGAGGACTGGAACAATGTTTGTGACTATAGTGCTGTGAGCATGAAGGAGTCTCCAGGTAAAATGTAGATGAGTGCAAAAAGTGGATAACGTGCAGTATAGGGAAACTGGCAGTTAGTAATTAGTTAATGTATCCAACTGTCCTGAAGGCAAAGTGTGAAGTGATTTTAGGTCTTTTAGTTTTGGGAGTTGTGGTTTTGAATTACGTTAATTTGAATGATATGCCTATTCTTAATTTTCCTTAACACAGTTTTATATTGTTTTGGATGGAAGTCAGACCTGGGACCATTGATTTCTATAGTAGAACATGGCAAAGCTTGTAAGCAGGTTTCAAACTGACTGGGAACCAGCAAAATGGGAGCCTCCCTTGATTCATGTCCAACCCTGCTTCCACTTAGAAAATTACACTGAAGGGTATTGTCTTATGTCAGGATGCTGTTTTCTGTTTGCTCAGATGAAACTATAGATAAGGCTAAAAGTTAAAACTTCCTGTGCTGATCTTTAAAGTCTTTAAAGTCACAGTCATTCTCAGGAGTAAATAGGGTGAAAGAAGCCAGCCAGTATCCCAAAGACTTTTGCAATGCTCATGAGGTACAGTTTAACACCAAAGGGTGCAAGGGAGCAGTCTTGCTACAGTTGTTCTTGACTGAAGGAACAGTGAGGGTTCTTCTACTGAAAACTGGTTGCTAGGGGAGGATGTGAACAAGGAATGTCCAAATCTGCCTTTGAGGCAGTGAGTAATATCCTTATCACCAGGGCTCATGCTTCAGAGATAGCGTTGTGGCCCTGTGTCCGTGTCTGTACCTCTGCCCTTGCACAAAATCTCCAGAGATATGGTTGAATTAGAGGGTGAGACCATTGCAGGTCTTGTGAAACAGGGGTTACCCAATGTTTGTGACAGATTGCCTCTAGGTAAAAGTCAGTGAATTATTTTTGAAGGTCACGTAGTTTCCCACAGTTCAGCTCTTCTAAGAGGAGGACTGATAAGACCTTTTTCCAATAGACTGTATTGTAATAGATGGAGTTGAGCTGTGCCAAGAGAATCAAAACAAAGGAGAAATCAGCTCAGGTCATTAGAAGGAAGCTTGCTGTTGATCTGTGAAAAGCCTAGATACACAGAGCTTCCAGAGAACAGTAAAGCAGGTGGCTGAGGTCTGAAAGCAATGTAGTGAGGGCAAGCAAGGCAGAGATTTAGATTTTTGTATTTGGTTGTACACTTGGAACTGTTCTGAATTAAGTGAGGGTGTGACTGTGTAGAACAGTAGATTATTAGAATACCAATAGATGATGCTATCATGCTGGCTAGCATCAATATGTGTTATATCCAGGGCAGGGAATGCTTGAAAAGCATGACCTGGAGTCACTAAATCAGAACTAGCATTAGAAAATGTGCAATCATTTTGCTTTGCCATCCTTGTTTATTTCTGGAAAATGGTTGAGAATACCAATGCTTGAAAAAACAGCCACAGGTGTACACAGCATGATCCTGGTAACTGGGGAAAGGGATCGGTGGTGTGTGGAACTAGGAAAGTTCCTTTGCAAAGCAGTTAGCAAATATTAAGAGACAGAAAAGACAGAAGCAGCAGAACTGGCTATTAATCAGCTATCCTGCATTTAAGAATGACAAATTACTTGAGCCATATTTTTAAAATCAAGCTGTTCTGTGAAGAGTTTAGCTTTTTTGGTTCAAGGTTAATTCCCAAATGCCTTACTGAAAGAAATTATAAAGTTAAACAAGGTTGGGAGAGTTGGGAATCATGTGTTGTGTATGTTTTGACTGTGAGCTGTTGCAAAGAGGTGAGAAACACTTCAGAAAGGGAGATGCTGACTTCATCCAAACAGTTGGTGGATGGAGGAAGTTGGTGGTATTACCATAGGTAGTCAGTTCATGGTTTTCCAGGTGAAAAGCAAGTGTTGTCTAAAATTCCTTTGTACTTTTCTGGTAGAATTAAACACTGCAGTACCTCGTAAATAGTACAGCTTTATTGTTTTCTATCTAAGTATCACACCAACATTAAAGGACCAATGAGCTGCTGCTCTTTTCAGACCTTGTGATCAGGGTCTTGCAAGTTGCTAGAGCTTCAGACTTGGGGATGGAGAAGGCTGGCCATTAGCCCATACTGCAGACTTACTTCAGGACCTGATTTGTGTGCAGCCCGACCTCTCAGTGCAGTAGCTCCTGATCAGTTTGGACTGCAGGCTGTTGCCAACAATCAGACTTGCTGGGACACTTTCTGGAATAGCCACATAAGGCACACAGCTGCAGGTCCCTCACAATGTCCTTTCTGCACTGGCAGTCCACATAGAACAACTGGGGAACTAGTCAGTTGATGACTCTTCTAGATAGTCTCTATACCTTCTAATAAACACTCTGTAGTTTTCTGTGAGGGTGGTCACTTTTTTTTACTGTGAGTGTGGTCAAACACTGGCATGGGTGCCCAGGGAGGTTGTAGAGTCTCCATCCTTGGAGATACTCAAAACCCAACTGGATGTGGCCCTGGACACACTGCTCTAGCTGTCTCTCCTTGGACAGTGAGGTGGACTAGATGGTCTCAAGAGGTCCCTTCCAACGTAAATGATTCTGTAATACTTGTGCTTGGCTGTGTGAGATCACTGCCACTTCAGTATCTCTCAACTGCCCTGTAGAGTTCATTCTGTTCTGCTCTTACTTGATTTGATTTTTCTAGCTGTGTAGTGCTCTTTCTTTATCTGTTTAGATATTAATGTCTTTGCCAAGGTCAAAGTTCTTTCTGACTCGTATTGTTATTTGCAAGGATTGTAGAACATCTTCTGACCAACCTTCCAAATCTTTATACTGTCTTGGGGCTGGGGAGCACCAGCAATGGTGCCTTTTTAGGCTTTGGGTGAAACATGATTGAGAAGTCAGCTTCTCAAGCAGATGATGAGCTGAAGCTCTCAGTTGTCCTGTTGTTGCACATTTACCCAGAATCTTTCCAGCAAAATTTCTGTCTTTTTCTTGTCTTCCATGAACAATTTTAGTGAAAATCAAAACCTCTCAATCCCACAGAGTTCCTGTAGAGTATTTCCTTGTTCAGGCTAGGCTTGCAGGGCTCAGGACATTCTGTCTGGTGCTTATCCATCTGGCCAATTCCAATCAGAGCACCACAAGATAACTTTTTTTTTTTCATCTTTGTCAAGCACTGTTACATTGTCCTGTTGCTCCCCTCTTCTGACAGGGCCTTGGCACTGTCAAACCAAAGCCATTTTCTCAGTGTGTGTTGGTAAGTTTGCTTAAGGAACAGGGAAATTGCATTCTCCTTTTGGTACCATTAGGAATGTTGACCTCAAGTATCACAATGTGTATTACTGTCCTTGCTGCTCAAGAGGCCTGCACCCTCCACAGTGCCTGATTTTACCTGTATTATCATTGCAGCACGAGCAGGTGGGATCCTCCATGATTCCAGGCCTCTTCCATGAGGAGTCACCATTTGAAAACAAGTCATTCTTTCCAAATTCTTACAATGTGGTAGCATTCAGGCAACCATACGTTGTTGTAGAACCAGAGGCCACTACAAACTACAACCTTGGACCTCTCTTACTTGAGATCACACCATGTGTTTATCCACTGTCAGCTGTAGGTAAAGTCCTCTGCTGTTTATCAACACCAGCCTGAGCAACTCTTTTGGCCTGACTGCAGGAGTTGTTCACCATTTCTGTCAGGCTTGACTATCTCTGGCTTATTTGTCCATTCCATGGATGAAGGAGTAAGCAGGTCTAAGTTTACCTGGAGGATCAGAAAATTTTCCTTCCTTGAAGAAGGCTGCTGTGCAGTTCCCAGCTACTGAGTGTCATGGTGAGTCCAAGGAGCCACATCAGAGAGTAGACTTTTGCAGTAATAGATTCTTATATACATATTTATCTCTAAATTGTGCAATAAGTAACAAGCAATATGGAAATTATATGAAAAATTCATGGTGTAAAGCAATAAGAAATGTGTGTATGTAGTTGGCAAGTATAGGGATAATAAAGTAATAGTATGAAAAAAGATAATAAGAAAAATTATTTTATAGACAGCTAATAGAGAATTACCCTACCAGGGAAAAAAATCTTACCTATAACAAATTCAGAAACTGTTTCAGGGATAGTTTGGCACATCTGCACAGGAAACTTCTGCATGGATACAGCTTCTCTGTCAGAATACTACTTTAGTGCCAAGCCCTCATTTTATTACCTTAATCACTACTGTAAAATTATCTTTAAGTGAGGTAATTGTATATGGTTGTACCATTTGCACATAATTTTAACCTGTTGGCCTTTTCTACTTTGCAGTCAAACACTTTGAAACCAACCCTAAGCCGCACTGGCAAAATACTCCTTGCGGATATAACTTGTCTCCAGCAGAGAAGGTTGCTGGTTTAGTTGTATTTGCATATGTTTTGCTGTGTAGACAAGTCTTTTGATCATGGTACATTAAAAAGCAAATAGAAATAAAATCTATATGGCTAAATGAATTAGCACCTTGCTTATCCAGAGGGCAAGAAGGGCCTTTGCTGGATTTTCTCTGTTTTACCCTCTTAAGCTATGTCTACATTAGAGAGCAGTATAGTACCAGCAGATCAGTGGATAGAAGCAGTTGCTCAGGCCTATACATCTCCAGCATATATGGCTTGGGGATTTTACACTATAAACAGCATGTGTTTTGAGGATTTTGCTTTGTGTGAGTTTTAATCTGGTTCCCCTGTCTGAGGGACGAGTTGTTGGTTTGGACTGTCTCATTTTTGGGGACTATTTGGTGCGCATCTGGAATGGAGCTTCTGGGTCTGTTTGCTCAGAAAAGTTTACATGACTGAAAGCTGCTCTGTGAACAACACATGGTAGTTGTGATGATTTAAGGCAGTAGAAGGGCTTGCTATAAAACCTCATTGCTGTTATAAACCAGGACTCAGAGACTCTTGTTCTTTGGAATCATGGGGAGAAAAAATGGGATGGTTTCCTGTCATTGAATACATGAAAGGAAGAGTCCAGTCACTTCTAAAAGAGCAGGTGTTTTTCCATGTCTTCAATGCTTTTCTAACTCTTTGGAATACAGACAGACAGAAACCTGCCTGATCTCTCTGTGACTTTTCTTCCCACCCTGGATTTGCTGTGAAGCAACATCAGGTGGCAAAGGAGCATCTGTGGAATACCACCTGGACTCTGTTTTTCATCTCTGAGGTCTTTGAGGTTAATCAAAACACAATGGCTCTGTTAGAACAACTCTTGCACAGCCTTTGAGGTGCTTGGCTTGGGTTGTCTCAGTGTCAGTCTGCCTTTCCAACAGAAGCCTTAATTGCAGAAATAGTAAAGCAGTATCCCTGATTAAATCCAGTGGATTATTTTCTCTAGCTTTCAGGTTGCTGTAGAGAGGGGTGTGGAAACCATCTTTACGTGCCAAACCAGGCACTGTGTCTGTTCTAGATGCTCAGCTGGGGCTGTGTGAGGCCCAGCAGCAGATGCTTTGAATTCAAAAGTATTCTTCCTGTCCTCACCCACTTCTTGATAGGTCTCTCTGGGAGCAAGCACTGTGAGAGTTTGTGAGATAGGATGGTGCAAAAGGATCTCTCATGAGGCTTGCACTTCAGATGCCTTCACAGGGTCCCCAAAATATGCACGTGGCCACAGCATTCGGCTTCCTTTGCTGGTATTCTCCTTGGAACAGCCTAACAGTCAGATTGTTAATTAAAATGGCCAGATTATTCTGGTGCTGAGCACTGTTTTCTTTCCATCTGTGGTGGCAGTTTTGCCCTGGTATGAGGCTATGAGTCCCGGTGTCCTTGCCTTTGACCTCACTTGGCAGCCAGGTATTCCTAACCTCTCTTCAGCATGTCATTTTCTTTGTAAATGCCTTCTTTTCAGTGTAACCAATCTCATTGCGTAGGACTCTCATTAATTTTATTCTGCAGTGCAGAGATCTTCTGCATATTGAGTAGTTGTGCAAGATGCAGTCTGGCCACAGGCACTGTAGTTTCTGAGTACCTGATTTTATTACAGCAGATAGTGAAGCAGATCTGTGTTGCTTGTTCCCCATTTACTGCCAGGGCTTGGACAGGTAAGGGTTTCCTAACAAAATAAGGGAAGAAAAGGGATCTTGCTTGGTTTTTCTCATTTGCCAGTCTTTTCTTTTTGCATATGTGAGGTTTTTCATGTTAAAGTGGTGCCTTAACTCTCTGTGATTCAGTTTGTTACTTTTGTAGACGTTTTATATGTTTCTGCAGTATTTTGCTAGGTTGATGTAACCAAACTATCAGTAAAGGCTGGAAAGCAGGGTAAATGACCCTTGGCAGGTTTTTGGGCTATCACAGGGTGGCAGATTCAGACAGTTGATTGCATTTTTCCATATGGAAGAGTCCTACGGGTGTTTGAATGAACTGGCGTTTGGGCCACATGTTTTCTGTGTCAACCATGGTGTCATGGGATGGGGGAAGGACATGGGATGGATGAAAGAGGATTTAAAACACACTTTTTTTGAGGCTGTGTTGAATTCTTGCTCCTTTGCTATTTTGCCTTGCCCTGTGTGGGATTTATTATCAGTTGCTCATCTTAAAAGTTTTTAGTGGTCTTGGGAAACAAGTAGAGGAAATTATGCCATGCAAGGTCAGGCAGTTTTACCTTTTGCTGTTTGATTAGAAAATGATGACCAGCCTTTTGTTTTTATGTCCATTAGTTCATTCATCTCTTACAGAAACACTAGCAAGGTTAACTCAGTTGATTAAATCCTAGTTGATTACTACTGGATAATGTAGTTATTTAAGCCTTACTTCCAGCATAGAATTTGTTTCCTTTCATATTCAAAACTCCTTGTCTCCAGCTGAGTTGACAAGTCCCTGAAGTCAGCTGGTTTGTCTCTGGCCAGAGAAGAAACTTGCTAACTGCAAAGGAAAGAAACCTGTATGCTAGTCAGCTTTGCCAAGCTACAGACACCATTTCCAAGTAAAGTTAGAAGATGATGAAAATAACTCTCATTTCATTTTATAGTCCTGATGGATCCTCCATTTCTTTAGATTATTTGTACAGAAGTGAATTCAGTATCCCCACAATACAAAATCCGTGGTAAGCTGATAAACCTGATACTGATGTTGACAGGTGAATAGAAAACAGCATAGCTGTAAAATGTGTGTTATATCTACAGTGTAGAGCATGAGGAATAGCTGCAGCTTTCTAAATGCCAGTGAGAGCAATTGTATAGCTGGATGTCCACAACTGTGCATATAATGGAGACCCTGGCAGTGCTGAGTGCTCAGGCAAGTTATGTCACCGAGTGCTTGGGCTTTTCCTATGCAGTTGTCTTTAGGGTTGACCTGCTGGATGGCTAGATGGTTATTTTTGGCCAGCAGTATACCATTGGTTTTGATACTTCAAGTACTACCTGAATAAAAAGAAACTTGACTGATGATTCTGAATTTAAGCCCAGTTTGTGATTACAGAGGGCAGAGGTCACTGCTGATGCAAGATGCAGGCCTTAAATAAAAATTAGTGTTTGACACTGATAGATCAGAGGGTAATTTAGGCTGGCAGGGGCCACCTCTGGAGGTCTCTAGTATAACCTCCCACTCCCAAGCAGAAGGGAATAGATCAGGTTGCTCTGGGCCTTTCCCAGTTAAATCTTGAATGATCTCCAAAGATGGAGATCCCACAGCCTCTCTGGGCCCCTGTTCCAGGGTTTGACCACCCTCGTGGTGAAAAAGAAATGGCACCTAATGGGGATTTCCCCTGTTGCAGCTCATGTCCAATGCCTTTCTGTGGGCCTCTGAGAAAAGTCAGACGCCATCATCTTGGCACTCTTCTGTTAGGTGGCTCCGAACAGCAGTTGGATTCCCCTCTGCTGCCTTCCTAAGGTTGAATAAACCCAGTTCTGACACTTTCTTTGAGTGTCACGTTCTTTTCCTGCAACCATCCTGGTGGTCACTGCTGGACTTGTGCTGTTATGTCAGTGGGGACTTGTACTGCAGAGGAAATGCAAGAATTGGTAAAATAACAGTTATAAGAGTAACAATAATTGTCATGAGATTTATGATAATCTATGCAGTAGAAGTTTCTTCAGTGTTTTGGGTGGACTGTTAGCAATGAGAGACCTCATCTATGGAGATGAATCACAAAATAATTTTGGCATAAATTTAAAAGATTAAATTCTTGAACTCCTTTGGGAAGAAAAGTGGTTACTTTTTTTCTGCAGGTGAAAATGCAGGAAACATGTAGTCTTTTACTAAAAAAAAAAAAAGGTACTTCCAATTGCAACAATAATGTCACGGGGGTTTTTTTAGTATTTATTTGATTAGCTTCATTGCTGTATTGAAAATACATTAGGAATATTTAAGAACTTAAACAAGTAGAAGATTGGAAGGAATATTGGTTTCCAGCAGTTTGAAATTGATTCGTGTGGAAAAATACATTCAAAAAAGGATCCTAATTTAATTTTTTAAGTGCTAATGAAAGTTTTTCATGTAATACAAGTTTTTAATTATTACCATAGGTTTTTAATCATATCTCTACAAGGTGATGAATACTTGAAGTTATTTTTATACATGAGGACATGGTTATCGACTGTCATTTTTAAGTTCCTTCAGAACAAGGATGAAGACCATTTCAGTAACTGAAATATTTGTATTTCTTACCCAGTATTATATGGGAGATTATTATGTTCATTTTAGTTTAAAGGCAGCAGTAGAAAGAATATTTTTCTGTGGGTGAACATTAAAACATTGCTTTAACTAAATGCTTGGAAAAAATGAATGCATGTGCAACAAAGTAAAACACATATTCTCCGAACCTTTTCTCAGGTCAGCGTTCATGAACATCAGGCTGACTTATTCTGCCAACCTATGTTAGTTAACAGGCCAAAATTCTTTATAATCTCTTGCTCTGTTCTTTACTTTGTTGGAAGATAACTGCTTTGTTTTAGTAATAAACAAATACAGATATAGGACTTATTTTCTGAAGTATGAGCTTGTGATCTTCCGTAATATCAGAGTGGCTGTTCAGGGGAACAGTCTAGCAAAGGAGCAAGTATGATCTGGCAGTTAGTGCGGTAAAATGCTTTTGAGGCTCCCCATAGTAAGTATACCTTGAAAAAACTTTTTTTCCTTTTCTTACCCTTCTGGGTTAAAATATGCTTTGCTGATCTCTGTGCTATGATCTTCATGCTTGAGGAGGCCATGTGTGAGGAAGGAGAGATAGTTCCTTCTGCCTTAAAGGAAAGTATGACAGTCTCATCATCCTGGCTGCACAAGAGGTTAACAACATGATTGTTCTTGTGGGCTTCATAATTCTGATCAGCCTCAGGACTGATCTTCAGGAATCCCAAAGTCACACCTGACTGTCAGCCTCCATCTGCTACTTCAGCATGGCATGGACTCCTCCAAGAGAGCAAACAGTTGTAACCTTGTGCCTCCTTTAGTTGAAAAATGAGTAAAAGCCTTGGAAACCCAGAGGGGTTGATGCTGCAAGCATTTATCCCATCTATATGATGAGCAGGCTGTACATATACCAACTCTAAATGTGGCCTGCTTTCTCTACACTCTGTTATATTCCTTTTGTTTCATGCAGGAATTGGCACAGTCTTCCCTCCCCCCCTTTCTTCTTCTTTTCCTGGTGTTGCTTGTTGCAGAGTAGTGCATGGAAGAGCTGTTCCAGGGAGAGCCTAAATTCCCAAGACCAACAGGTCAGGTAGGAGCCCAGTTTAGGCTGGAAAGGAGGATTCAGTATAAAATCAAGTCAGTCTGGGGATGTGGGTCGTCAAGAACTGTCATTCAGTTCATCATTTTCAAAAATTTTAGTAAGTAGAAACATGCTATCAGCCTTAACGTACCTACAAATCTCAAAGACAATAAATTAAAAATTTAAATGCTTTTTTTTCCGTAAAATTTTGTGTTCCAGAAAACAGTAATGTTATAGAGGAAATGGATTTAAAAAAAAAAAAGTCTCAGGATTATACTCAAAATCAGAAGACGCAGTACAAAATTAGCAGGGATGTGTCTTAAGTCACAATCAAGCGTACTGGACACGACCACTCCTGTTTTGCTGAAATGATTGATTTAGGTGGCCAGGTTCCCCCTGTCAGAGGATTGGTTTTTAGTGTTCTTGTCTGTAGTTTTACAACAATAAAAAGCACATGGTGTCCTGCCTATCAGTGCTTTGCAATTATTTAAAAGAATAAAAGCAAGTAAAAATTGGAGTAATTGACCCTTTTTAACACATAGTAACTCTTATTGCCAGTAGAAACAGTCATTGTTTTGGCTGTTGCCTCAATATCCATCTCCTGGTGCTCTGAAAGGCAAAACAAAGCAAAGTGGGACTCACAGTGTGTCTGTAAGCAAGCCAGGCTGGTCTGTGTGAGTCTGTATGGACTTAAAGGAGTCAGGTCTGGAACAAGTGTGGATCTGTGCTGGCCTGTCCATCCTGTCTGAGACCTGTGTATATTGCCAGTTTGCTGAAGCACACAGGTATCATAAGCTCCTAAAAAACCCCTAAGTGGTTCTTTCTGAGGTTATCCAGATATGTTGACTTTGTAGCCACAAATCTGGCTTTGAGGCTGCCTTCACATCAGCAGGCAGCATAGCAATCCATACTGGGACCCATGACAAGAAGACATGTAGGACAGTTGAGGCTTGCTGGCAGTCCCTTCTTGGTAATGCTCAGGCCAGGACATGTGCTACAGCCAGACAGTGCCTCGGGGAGTTCCATCAGAAAACCAAAAACTTTTATGTAAAAATATGAGCCCTGGTCCTCATGGGGGACTGCAACCACCCTGTTGGAGTGAACAACACAGTGGACAATCTGTTGGAGGGACAACACGGCAGTGCATAAGCAATCCAGGGGGTTCCTGGAATGCCTTGATGATAACTTCCTTCTCCAAGTGATAGAGGAGCCAACGAGGAGAAGTGCTATGCTGGACCTTGTTCTCACCAACAAGGAGGGGCTGGTGGGGAGTGTGAAGCTCAAGGGCAGCCTTGGCTGCAGTGACCATGAAATGGTGGAGTTCAAGATCCTTAGGGCAGCGAGGAGGGCGCACAGCAAGCTCTCTACCCTGGATTCAGGAGAGCAGACTTTGGGCTCTTCAGGGATCTGCTTGGCAGAGTAACACGAGATAAAGCCCTGGAGGTAAGAAGAGCCCAAGATAGCTGGTTAATATTCAAGAATCACCTCCTCTAAGCTCAGGAGCAATGTATCCTGACAGAGCAAGTCACATAAGAATGCCAGGAGGCCTGCATGGATGAACAAGGAGCTCCTGGACAAGCTCAAGCATAAAAAGGAAGCCTACAGAGGGTGGAAGCAAGGACAGGTAGCCTGGGAGGAATACAGAGAAACTGTCTGTGTAGCCAGGGATCAGGTTAGGAAGGCCAAAGCCCTGATAGAATGAAATCTGCCAGGGACATCAAGGGCAACAAGAAAAGCCTCTATAAGTACATTGGTGATAAAAGGAAGACCAGAGACAATGTGGGCCCTCTCCAGAAGGAAACGGGAGACTTGGTTACCTGGGTGGAGAAGGTTGAGGTATTCAATGACTTTTTTACCTCAGTCTTCACTGTCAAGTGCTCCAGCCACACCGTCCAAGATGCAGAAGGCAAAGGCAGGGACTGGGAGAATGAAGAACCGCTGACTATAGAAGATCCGGTTTGAGACCATCTGAGGAACCTGAGCGTGCACAAGTCCATGGGACCTGATGAGATGCATCCGTGGGACCTGAGGGAGCTGGCAGATTGAGTGTCTAAGCCACTATCCATCATATTTCAGAAGTCATGGTAGTCCAGCTAAGTTCCCACTGACTGGAAGAGGGGAAACATAACCCGCATTTTGAAAGAGGGAAATAAAGAGGACCCATGGAACAACATGCCAGTCAGTCTCACCTCTGTGTCCAGCAAGATCATGGAGCAGATCCTCTTGGAAACTCTGCTAGGGCACATGGAAAATAAGGAGGTGATTGTTGACAGCCAGCATGGCTTCACTAAGGACAAATCATGACTGATGAATTTGGTGGCCTTCTACAGTGGGGTTACAGCATTGGTGGATAAGGGACAGTTGACGTCATCTACCTGGACTTGTGCAAAGCATTTGACACTGTCCCACATGACATCCTTGTCTCTAAATTGGAGAGACATGGATTTGACAGATGGACCACTCAGTGGATAAGGAATTGGCTGGATGGTCACACTCAAAGAGTTGTGCTCAACAGCTCGATGTCCAAGTGGAGGGCGGTGACGAGTGGCATTCCTCAGGGGTCGGTGTTGGAACCGGCGCTGTTTAACATCTTTGTTGGTGACATGGACAGTGGGATTGTGCGCACCCTCAGTAAGTTTCCTGATGACACCAAGCTGTGTGGAGTGATTGACATGCTGGAGGGAAGGGATCCATCCAGGGGGACCTCAACAGGCTTGAGAGGTGAGCCCGTGCAAACCTCACGAAGTTCAACAAGGTCAAGTGCAAGGTCCTGCACATGGGTCGAGGCAATCCCAAGCGCAAATGCAGGCTGGGTGAGGAGTGGATTGAGAACAGCCCTGCAGGGAAGGACTTGGGAGTAGTAGTGGATGGAAAATTCATTATGAGCCAGCAATGTGCGCTCATAGCCCAGAAAGCCAACTGTATCCTGGAATGCATCAAGAGAAGTGTGGCCAGCAGGTTGAGGGAGGTGATTCTCCCCCTCTACTCCTCTCTCATGAGTCTCCACCTGCGGTACTATGTTCACCTCTGGGGCCCCCAGTTTAAGAAGGACATAGACATGTTGGAGCAAGTCCAGAGGAGGCAACAAAGATGACTGGGGAGCCAGAGCACCTTCCTCAGCCTTCCACAGGTGGAGAAAGTTGGGGTTGTTCAGTCTGGAGAAGAGAAGGCTCCGGGGACACTTTATAGCAGCCTTCCAGTACTTAAAGGGGGCCTACAGGAAAGATGGGGAGGGACTCTTTATCAGGAAGTGTGGGGATAGGACAAGGGGTAACGGTTTTAAACTGACAGAGGGTAGATTTAGATTAGATGTAAGGAAGAAATTCTTTACTGGGAGGGAGTTGAGGCACTGGAACAGGCTGCCCAGAGAAGCTGTGGCTGCCCCCTCCCTGGAAGTGTTCAAGGCCAGGTTGGACGGGGCTTTGAGCAACCTGGTCTAGTGGAAGGTGTTCCTGCCCATGGCAGGGAGTTTGGAACTAGATAATCTTTAAGGTCCCTCCTGTCTAAAATCATTCTATGATTCTGTGAAAATCATCACTGAATTTGCAAGGAATGTGCAGATAGTAGGAAACAAGTGGCACCCACAGGTGGGTACTCATGGGCACACACAGGACATGGGATTCGTATGTGAGAAAAAGGATTAATGAAGAGTGTGCAGGCTGCCATGATGCATACTGAAGAGAGTAATTTCCTGATCTCTGAATACTTTTTCCTGAAATATGGTGGCTTGTGACATTCCTTGATGGTTTGAGCATGGTCTTGCACACTCAGTCCTGAAACCGGGCAATGTGCTTAAGTCTGTGCCAGAGACGTAAAGGATCTGCAGCCACATAACCGTCATGCTTATCTATCCAGATATAGGTGGATACTAGGGTGGGTTGGTTGGTTGGTTTGTTTGTTTAAAGCCTGTTCTTCCAAAGGAGTAAGGGGTAAACATGGCCTCTGTCCCTCCAGTTCTGGCTGCCAGCAGCTGTTATTTCCTTGTGGTAGGAGAGAGAGAGTGGGGGTGTTTTGCTGGGGGATGCTGCTGGGTCCTGAAGGGCAGGCTCTTGATGCTTTTACTGAGAGCCTGGGATGGAGCTCCATATTCCACAGCTGTATGTATTGCTCTGGTTAAAGCTCTGGTTCTTCAGTGAGAAAACTGCTTCTTTGTCTCCTGCTGCCCTCCAGGTCCCTGTTCTATCACATCTTTCTGTCCTTACGGTTTTTGATGCCCCAGGCCTATGCTACACACAATGGGAGGAATAGCAGCGTCCTGAGGGTGTTACAGGCAGTGCAATTACTGATTAATGTGTATGTTCATGTTCTTCCTTTTTTTATTTTAAAACTGGGAAGTATCAAATTATAAACTTTGGTTTAAAAACTAATTAAAATCACCATTGCTCAAGTGCTACAAAGAAATATAGGGCAAAGCTGTGCAATGATACTCACCCTCTTCCCTGCTTAGAAACCCCACCAGGAACCAAATGTTCACCATTATCAGTAGTCTGCTATTAGAGGAATGCATGCATCATACTTCCCCTTCTGCTAATTCAGAGAGCACATCATCACAAATCCATTATAGGTCAGGATCTGAAATCACAGCCTCTTCTCCCTCTGCAATTTTTTATTTTTTTTAAGGTAGGTCCTGCCTGGTGCCATGTGATGAAATGTAGACATTGCAGCAGCACTTTTAGTATCACAGAGAATGAACCTAGAGGACTAGCTGAGTGTTGTGGGGTGGCTGGTTAGTTTGATTTTGTGTGAATAGATGTAGTTTGTACTTCTAACACCATGCCAGGATTTGACGTGAAATTGCCTAGGTTTATTTCCTTTTATTATGAAACTGCTTTAACATTTCAATGGAATTTTTCTGTAAGCATCTTTCTTTTCCAGATGTTTCTGACTATTAAAATCAGTGTTTGCCCATGTTGAAGTAGCATTGGTTTAGCTGTTTCAGGGTAAGCAATGCTAATAGGCAAGTGTAGTAGCAGTGTGTAAAAGTCAGCATTTACTGTGTAAAATTGATGTGATGAGCTTAAGCGTGCTGCCAGTGAACCCGTGAAACTGATCGTGGGTGTGGTGGTGTTGCATGCACATGGTGGTGGTATAAACTGCAGTTTTTCACACTCTCACTTGTGTCCTGTGTCAGTTCGAGGATTCAAGGATCCCTGGACACTGATTTCCACTCATGGTTATTTCACAGGCAGTTTTCTTGTTGAATGTCAGTACTCTCCTGAGCTACGAGACTGGCAAGTAGAAACAAAATCAGTCTGTTCTGCCAAGCTCCCTGCCTAATGCCACTTACAGTTACAAGTCCTTGATCAGAAACCATTATTCTAAAGATTGAGATCACAGGGTTTTTGTGTTCCATTCTGTACGTTTCTGTTTCTTTTCAGGGAAGGATCATGTTTGCAGATTTATTGGCTGTGGAAGGAATGAAAAATTTAATTACGTGGTCATGCAGCTTCAGGTGAGTTCTGTGCTTCCCCTCTCCCTCCTGTCCCATGGAGATGGCAACACAGGGAAGGATTTACAGTGAGAGAATAAGGCCAAGCACTGGTGTAAAGACTTTGTTATACATAGAAAGTGGGTGGAATGGAAGACAGTGAGAAGGGGTGGTGTTGCTGCGATATCCCTTGGGATAGCTCCAGTTGTCAAGATGTGCTAAGATATTTCATAGCTCTGCTTTTCTGTTTAAGATGGCTCTCTGTCAATTTTCTGGGGAAAGCATTCATTTCAGAACACTCGCAGGAGCTACCCACAGTATCATGCAGCAGTGGCAGCTGTTTGAAATATCTCCTGCTGAGCTCTGTGATGCAGCATTCAAAATATGTGTCTTGTATCAGAGCTCAGAGTGCGGTGGGAGCCAGTGGTGTCCCACCAGCAGCACAGTCTTCTGCATGAAAGGGAGTGGTCTCTGGCTCCCCTGTCTCTCCCAAGCTCAGCAGTAGCTTAGCTTCTGCTGTGAAAGTGTTTTATCCTGTTTGAACACTGCTGATATTAAGTCAATACTTGGGTAGCTAGCACATGGTGACTGTACTGCTAGACAGCCAGCTACTCCTATCAGAGTTAGCCAGCCACAATAACCACAGGACCTCTGCATGGTTCAGCATGAAACTTCACCAAGAAGACATATATATTTAGATCTTCAGAGCCCAAGTATGGTGGTACTGTCATGAAAACAGCTTTCTCTTTCACAAAAGCAGCTTTCTTTTACAGCAGTCAGAGGAGAAAGAGTTGGAGGGGAACAAGTAGGAAGAGATGGCCAAGTCAAAAACACATGAAAGAAAGATGTTTAAAGAGAGAGAGATTGTCCCTGGCTCGAGGGGAATACTTTCAAACTCAAGGTGCCTCTTTCTGACACAGTTGCCTTGGAAGCTGGCTTGTTTCAGCACCTGACATAAGAGTTGACAGGGAACTTGTTCCATCTCTCATTCAGCTTGTATGATCAGGGCTTTGCTGTGCAAAGCACTATATGATTATACAATACAAGCCTACCCTTTCCCTGAAGAGCTTACAGCCCATGTCATGTTTCTTTATGTGTAATTTGGGTGATAGAACATGCTGAAGGAAAGTGAGGTTGAAGCACTAAGTAATGAGAAGTAAGCTGTTGCATAAACAGTAAGGTTATTTTTAATTAGTGAATGGTGAATGAAGTAAAATAGACACCAGCAGACCCCAGTACTTCTTTACAACCAGTAAATTCCTGGTGCTTGGTTTTGCCTTTTACACACCGTTGGCATCCCAACTGCTGTTACGGATAGAAAAAACCTTTTGCTCTCTAACCATCCCTGGGTATTGCTGCTACTGCAGTGTGAGTGTGACTGATTCTTGAAAGGGCTAATCTGGAGCTCATGAAACAACAAGGCTTCTAACCCCCCAATCCTGTCCTTAACAAGCCTGATGAAGAAGGCTATACCTTGGAAAAAAACTTCTCTAGACAGAATCTCTTACTTTCTAGCCTGTTCTTGATTCGTAGAGTAGGCAGAGCTAAAAATAATTTAATTATTTGCAAATGAAGACTTTGATACTTAAAGCATTAACTAGTTTTGTATTATCACTCTTCAATCTAAAATACTTCAAGATCTGAGACATGGTTTATTGTGTGTCTCTCTGACTGTTGTGTACTGCAATTCTCCCTTTCTCTTCAGTCACTGGGACTGAGGCTGCCACCGTAAGCTTTGCAACTCAATTGCATCTATTGTTTCTTAGCCAGTCTGATGGTGTTTATTTGGAAAATAATGCTCATTTTCTGCCTTTTCCTGGGAGCAGTATTAGATATTCACATGCCTTGGATTGTTTCTGGAAAGCTGGTGTCTGAGACCGTCTCCCAAACCAGCTGGGGAAAATTATGGCACATTTCAGTGTGCAGCTCTGAAAAAATCTGCCTTTCCCTGTTACCATTGGATAAGAGAGTTGGTGTCCAAGGAACCACTTTACAGTGGAAAGAGAGATCTACTGTCAATTCAGTAACTCGGATCTTTCAGGATAGCAATGACAAATCCGTGCTGCCTCTAGTAAACTGTCACAGAAATTAAAAAAAGATAAGCACTAGAGAAGTAGCTTAGTCTTATTGTGTTCATGCTAAGGAGCAAACCTGGGATGGTTGCTGTGGCTTGGCTGTATCTATATTAGCTGACCTGTGTGAAGTGTGGTTGTTCAAGGGACCAGAGCCCTGAAGTGAAATGTGGGTCAAACCAATTTGAGACGCTAGTCATATGCTAAAGAGCCGGTTGCTGTTGGCCTCTTAATGTCTGTAAATAACTTGAGAACTGGAAGTGGGTGGATGAATAGATGGCATTTCACTGGTTTGGAGAGCAATTTGTGTTTTCATATAAAATGTTTGGAATCTTTTATATATCTTTTGTTGTGAATTTTGTTTGAATACATCTGGACTTGTATTATAAGCATGTATGTCTTTGCAGAGGCAGAATCAAGAGATTCTATACTATAGTGATAATCAGCATGTCCCTATAACTTTTGTTCTTAATGCATGTTCTCTGAAACGGTGGACTCTGATTCCTAATGGTTTTGATCAGCTGATAAACACGTTAGTTCTGTGGATTAGAAGGGTACTCTGTCATCAAACATACTCATTTTAACACCATCTTTCTCTTTACAAATCTAAAGAGGTATAGACAAAACCAAGACGACAGACATCAAAGAACACTGTGATTCTTCTGGTGTTTAGTCTGTCCTCTTTTTTTTTTTTTTTTTTGCTAAGTTGTCTTTATTTTCAGGCACAGCTGGTAGACTTCTTTTTCCCCAGAAATTTAATTAACTGGAGGTAAATTACCATTTTTTTTAATATAAATTTTTTACATCAGTGGGAAAATCATCCTCTCCTGATTCTGGGTACTATTCTCTTGATAGACTTCTTTCCCCATTGTGGCATTGCCACAACAGTGCTGACTTGAACTTGAGCCAGACAGTTGTGTGCTATGGAGTTTCTGATGAAACTGCTTCTATAAGCTGTAATAGATAGCAGCTTCATGACCTGCTTATCATATTTGTACTGCTTTAATCTTTAGATGGCTCAGAGAACAGACAAAGGTTGTTCTTAAATCAGCTTCTATGTAGTCTGGGTTTAACAGTAAGGAGATGCTGGGCTCATACAGTCTGAGGCACTGCTGTCCATGCCATGCCTATTTCCCAAATAATACATGAGATGGCTTCCTAAGATAACAGTCTGATATCCTCTTATGAGCAAATACATAATTTAAAAGTTAAAATGAAGTATTGGAAGATCATATACAAGAAATAAAGCAGACATAAGGTGAGCACCTGTCTGATTAGCATTTCTGCCTTTTTGGGGATGCATGTTAGATTGCAGCTATGAAATGCTACGGTTTAGTATGATGGTTTAAGTGTTTTATTGATTGTTTCAGGGCCGAAATCTTGCAGATCTCAGGAGGAGTCAGCCTCGAGGGACTTTCACACTGAGCACAACGCTGCGATTAGGCAAACAGATTCTGGAATCAATAGAAGCCATTCACTCTGTGGGATTCCTGCATCGTGACATCAAGCCTGTATGTTGTTTTGGAAATTTTCCTTTTGATTTTATGTCTGTCTGTTCTGCTGGAGTCAATAAAGACAGTCTGAATATGGGCAGATCTCAGTGGAGACATTTAGGCCTCCTTGCACACTCCCACTGTCTGACACATTGGCTATTTTCTATAAGTACAGAATAGTAATATAGTATTGTTATTCCTTTAAGCGCATAGTTTTTATCAGCAGAGGCTGCTCCATGGTGGGTCATGGGCTGTCAGTCATACCTGTACCAGTCAAAATCACATGATGAAGCAATCTAATTTTGAACAATGAAAAAAGATGTCTTGCTCTATGACCCATCACTTGAATAAATGCTATTTCATGTATTTGACTTAGCTAAATAATCTTCTTAATCTTTTCTGAGCAATTGCCAAAAAAAATGGAGCACATTTCACTGTCAGAAACACAGTCACAGTGTTGGTCATTTACACAGCTGAGACATAATAATTCCAAGCCTCACTGTAGGAGCCAGTGTTTTTCCTGCAGCTCTTCACTACTTGACCTGAGCACTTGTTGCTACACCAGCCCTGAGACCATCTTTCTTCCAGCAAAATCATTTGCTGCTTTTAAAAGAAACTGGTTTTGGCTGATCAGATTCAGTGAAAATCGGTCACTAATGTGACTGATCCCAAATCCTTTAGAAGCCATCCATTGTGGTAAAGGATATAACTTTAAGATGGGGGTTAAAAATTTGCTGTTGCATTTGCTTATTGTCAATTTATTTACTAAGAACCAAACACAGTGGTTTTTAGATGTCAGAATGTTCAGATGAATTTAGGTAATGCAATACAGTGGATGGAGATTCTGGAAGTTAGGGCAGAATAATGCATGCTAGCAGCTGAACCACGAACAGAAGCATTTGTCTACAGTAACTCTAGCCTGTTATGTAAGTGATGGAGCTCTCACTGCAGAGCTAGTGGTGTTAAATGTAGCTCTCGTGGCAGCTGAAATTTAGCTAAGCTAATGGGAATTTTAGTTATTTTGAGACTCCACAGCCACTTATCTGCAAAGTGAACTTCTTAACATGGCAGTGATTCTCTAATCATGATATTTAAGATGCATCTTAAAATTCTTCTCTTTGACTTATGTTTCCACCAGAGGCATGTGAGGCTATCTGACAAAGTTTTGTTAACAAATGGCCACTCTTACCCAAGTTGCTGGTAAAAAAAATTTATTTTTTTTTCTTTATTTCTTTCTTTGTCTAGTCCAATTTTGCCATGGGCCGCTTACCTTCAACATACAGGAAGTGCTACATGTTAGACTTTGGTCTGGCCCGTCAGTATACCAACACCACTGGTGAAGTCCGGCCAGTAAGTAAATTTTAAGTATTTTTTTCCACTCCTGCAACTGCTTAGGCATGGAAAGGTTTTGTGATTTTGTTTGTTCTGTGCTTATTATGCTTGGTCATTATATTGGACTGCATTTTCTGCAAGGTGAGAAGCAGCAGGTGACTTCAACTGAGTTGGGAATCTAAGAAGGGATGTTTGCTTTTGTCTTACAAGGTGTGTGGCTTTTTTTTTAATTTTTATTTTCCTTTAAGATAATCATGTTTTCCACGGGCTTGGAATACTTACTGAGTACATTATAGCCAAACAAAGAGGGTGAGCCCAGTGCAGGCCATGTAAATTCTTTAGTCCCAGAGGACCCATCTAGTTCAGTTCTCTGTGGTCTGGTAAACCATGTTGCTGCATTCTTAAAGCTTTTTATGAATAAAATGCTAGAAGTTAGAGGCTGACCTGATCTCTGAGGCTGAGCTTACTGTGAACTGCAACCTGTAATGCTGTTCTCACCTTGCTTGGCTTTGGTTTTGTGTATATTGCCCTGCCTGGATTTCTTTGCAGGACTATTTCAGCGTGCCTGCTTGGAGGGGAGGTAAGGGCAGGGGTCATAACTTGTGCCATGTGACATGTATTATCTTCAGTCCTTTTACCAGCACTGTGTTATCTGGGGTCACTCATAAGAATGTGTTAAGCTTCAGATGCTCTAGGTATCAGTCAGAGCATTCATAGATTTATTTTGGAACACAGCACAAGCAGGGAGGGCTCAGACAATGTCTCTGTTTATCATCCTAGATTTATATCTTTTGGTCTGGAAATCTTTTCCATCTGCAAGATAATTGTTGTTCTGGAAAATATTGACAATGTGAGAGCTAAATTTGGAGACTCTGTAGTGCAGGATATGGTTGGGAGTGGGACAAAAGCAAAGATCAGTGAGCAGATTTTGTGTTTTTAGCAGATGAACACAACTGGGGATTTTTCTTCTGTTTTTTAATAAGTCTTTTCCGTTGGACATAGCAAACCTTTTCTTTTTAGCTGTAGATGGGAGCAGCTCCAAAGGCTGTGCCTGCCTCTTAGTCTTAAAAAGACACACACTATGTACTACTGGTCTTCCTTGTCAGTGCTGTTTAGTTTGGGGATAACCCTTCTCCATATTGCCCTTTTCAAAATGCAGCCCCACTCCTTTCCTCTTTCTGCAATCAGAATTCAAGCCCATTATGGATTGAAACTGGCATTTGGTTTTCTGCAAAATTTCTTCATTGCCTTAGTGAAGCAACTGTGGTTTATATCTGTATTTCAGGTCCCACTGTTTGAACACTGTTCTTTCTTTATAATTAAAGAAACTAATTTTTCCAGATGTCTCTTCTTTTGGATCCTCTCTTTTCTTCCTTTCTCCCACTACTTTAAAATTACTTCTTTATTTTGCTGCATCCTTAGAGAATACTCCCAGGCCCTGTTTTTGGAAACAGCACTACATCCAGCCTTGACGTTTTTCAGAGCAGAAGACTCCTCAGCGGTGTTTCAAAAGCTGTGTCCTGCTTGGATTGGTATGGGTGAGGTGGGGCTTTGTTAGGATGCAAGAGTCTGAGAAGGTCGGTCTTAATTGTGGTCATTCTGGTGGTTGATTGCTTGCTTGCCACAGATGAATCTCACAGAACAACTAACAACACATAATCTTTTCCTGGAAAAAGACGTGGAGATCCCCAGAGGAGTGGGAGTATGCTCTTCGGAAAGTGGTAAAAAGTCTCGGTTTGTCTGGGATGTGGGAAGGTCATATGGGGTAAAATCTCATATACCTAATGTACCTATTCTCTTATGCCACATGTCAGGTGGTGAGGCTTTTTGACAAAAATGATACAATAAAAAATACATAATATTTACTTCAATCCCTTTTAATGTTATGTTATAGTCACCAGGATGTTCACTCATTTTGTGTCCCTGCTGCCTGATAGCACTGTTGAGTCCCACTTAGCAGACTGAGACGTTTGACCCGAGAAGCATGGTGTGATTGCTGTCCAAATAAAGCATTAAGGCTTAGTAAGGAGATGGGGGTGAAGGGTGGTATGAAGACAAGTGAAAGGAGATTTTTTTTCTGTTTGTTTTTTGGGGTTTTTTTATAGAATCATAGAATGATTTTAGTCAGGAGGGACCTTAAAGATCATCTAGTTCCAAACCCCCTGCCATGGGCAGGAACACCTTCCACTAGACCAGGTTGCTCAAAGCCCCGTCCAACCTGGCCTTGAACACTTCCAGGGAGGGGGCAGCCACAGCTTCTCTGGGCAGCCTGTTCCAGTGCCTCAACTCCCTCCCAGTAAAGAATTTCTTCCTTACATCTAATCTAAATCTACCCTCTGTCAGTTTAAAACCGTTACCCCTTGTCCTATCCCCACACTTCCTGATAAAGAGTCCCTCCCCATCTTTCCTGTAGGCCCCCTTTAAGTACTGGAAGGCTGCTATAAAGTGTCCCCGGAGCCTTCTCTTCTCCAGACTGAACAACCCCAACTTTCTCCACCTGTGGAAGGCTGAGGAAGGTGCTCTGGCTCCCCAGTCATCTTTGTTGCCTCCTCTGGACTTGCTCCAACATGTCTATGTCCTTCTTAAACTGGGGGCCCCAGAGGTGAACATAGTACCGCAGGTGGAGACTCATGAGAGAGGAGTAGAGGGGGAGAATCACCTCCCTCAACCTGCTGGCCACACTTCTCTTGATGCATTCCAGGATACAGTTGGCTTTCTGGGCTATGAGCGCACATTGCTGGCTCATAATGAATTTTCCATCCACTACTACTCCCAAGTCCTTCCCTGCAGGGCTGTTCTCAATCCACTCCTCACCCAGCCTGCATTTGCGCTTGGGATTGCCTCGACCCATGTGCAGGACCTTGCACTTGACCTTGTTGAACTTCGTGAGGTTTGCACGGGCTCACCTCTCAAGCCTGTTGAGGTCCCCCTGGATGGATCCCTTCCCTCCAGCATGTCAATCACTCCACACAGCTTGGTGTCATCAGGAAACTTACTGAGGGTGCGCACAATCCCACTGTCCATGTCACCAACAAAGATGTTAAACAGCGCCGGTTCCAACACCGACCCCTGAGGAATGCCACTCGTCACCGCCCTCCACTTGGACATCGAGCTGTTGAGCACAACTCTTTGAGTGTGACCATCCAGCCAATTCCTTATCCACTGAGTGGTCCATCTGTCAAATCCATGTCTCTCCAATTTAGAGACAAGGATGTCATGTGGGACAGTGTCAAATGCTTTGCACAAGTCCAGGTAGATGACGTCAACTGTCCCTTATCCACCAATGCTGTAACCCCACTGTAGAAGGCCACCAAATTCATCAGTCATGATTTGTCCTTAGTGAAGCCATGCTGGCTGTCAACAATCACCTCCTTATTTTCCATGTGCCCTAGCAGAGTTTCCAAGAGGATCTGCTCCATGATCTTGCTGGACACAGAGGTGAGACTGACTGGCATGTTGTTCCATGGGTCCTCTTTATTTCCCTCTTTCAAAATGCGGGTTATGTTTCCCCTCTTCCAGTCAGTGGGAACTTAGCTGGACTACCATGACTTCTGAAATATGATGGATAGTGACTTAGACACTCAATCTGCCAGTTCCCTCAGGACTCTCTGATGCATCTCATCAAGTTCAGTTAAGACTTTATCTTTTATTTCATCAAAGACATTATTTCAAGCTAGTAAGGTAGATTCTTTCTCCATTGTCTTTCATTTCCTTTATCCATGAAGAATACAATTCTCAGATTTACAACATGTTCATCCTGAGCCTACTTTTTTTTTGCAAATTGGTTCTGAGGTACAATACACAAGATAGGCATGAGAAGGAGCTCACTTCCTCTTTTTCAGGAAGCATGACTGAACTTTGCTTTCAGTTGTATTCATTTATTAACAGATTTCTGCTCACATAGGTCCTGTGCAGTTTCCTACAGTTTCAGAAGCATTGTCATATTTTATGAATAATATCCTTAAAATTATTTGCTGTTTTCACATCCTCTGAAATTCATAACCTCAATCTTGCTTGTCAGCTTTTCAGAAAGACTGAATGACTTACTAGTGATACAGATAATGTTCCTGGCCTTTAGGATGTGTGGTTTTGGTTTGGTTTTTTTTAACTTACCTTTGTCTTCTTATTTTTGATCACTTTCCTATTTTGAAAACACCTTTGATTTTGAAAAAGGGAAAAGCCAGTTATTTTGTGGAGTAAAGTCCTCTAGAAAGCTGTGTTGGTACTGATTTTAAATATTTTTTTTTTATGTGGAATTACTGATGCCAAACTGTATGAATTTTTTTTATATGAAAAGGCAAGGAGCTCCTTAGTAGGCAGATAGCATAGGCTGTCACTAAAAAGGTCACATTCTGATTTTCTAGAGATTGATTAAAACTTTGAGGTGGGATCATTTCTACTCTCCGTGATCTTCACTGAGCATTAGTTCCTCCATCCTCAGCTGTTACCACTGTGGCTTTCCAGACCCTCTTTCAAGGGCTACCACAGTAGCTTTTACTTAGGGAGTTGTTACTCTGCTAAGCTTCTGATGAATATTATGTGTTTGGTTTGTATGTTTTTACAGATGATAGCTACTGGACAGTTCAACTTTATTGCTTGGCATTTGTAAAGTTATGGGCTACTTGGCTTAACTAAATCCAAATTTATTCTGAATCTGAATTTATTCTGTGCTTCTAGGAGAACAAAACTGATTACCTCATGTGGGATGCTAATATTAGCACAAATGCTACTCTTCGGAGAAGAGCTGTTGTCACACAGATTTGCTTTCGTGGAAAAAGTCTCACCCCTCTACCACTTGCCCCTTGCCAGATGTTGTAAAAATCTCCTGGAAAACAGTCTGTAGGAGCTCACATTGCACTATAAAGACTATAAAGATGGTTGAAGCCAGAAGGTGTGTAAGGAAGCATTCGCAAGAATTTTTCTCTGAGAGTTGTAGAAGTCAGTCTTTGATAGTTACTCCTTTGGACAGGTAGAGCACATGTGCATCAGTCACGTAGCCATTTTGTGTCTGTTGAGTGTTGAAAACTGCTTAGGGCCTGGCTGAAGGCTGTTACTTTGGCTATCAGATGCATTTCTGGCATTTGGATCAGAGTAAACATCCTGGCTAGCAGGAGGGACTCTGGCTATTATGATAAACAGGACAGACTGCTAGTGCAAAAAAATACAATCTTTCCAGAAGATTTGGTTTCACTTGTGAGGACAGGGAAATGAAGGGAAAGACAGGCAGCTTGACAAAACTGCTAGGGGAGATGCTGAGTTCTTCACTGCTCCTCCCTGCCCCTCCAAGTCCCATTCTCTCCTGTTTGAAAGGTGGCAAATAGTGGTTAAGATCTGTGATCTGTATTCAGCAGGATATGTTTGACCTGGGACTTCCCATTTCTCAAGAGAGCACTGTCAGTGATAATTCACAAAGTATTCCTGTCCATTACCCTTAGTAATATCTTTTGGTGCTCAATACTTACATATTTACTGAAACAGAGAGTGGAAAAACTACTTAGTCACAGTAAACAGGGCCATCTCCAGGGCTGTGAGACTCCTGAGGTCTCCTTTCTAAGGAATATGTCTTAATTTTGTGCAAAGCTGTAAAGCCCCAATGAGAGAGATCACAACACGCCTGCTCCCATTCTACCTGTGGCTTAAATACATGATGCTTGTGGTACTCTGCTGTCAGGTGAGAATGTAGGAACCCCTGTAGGAGAGGAGGTTATTGAACCTGAGACTTCCAAACTTTGGGTGAGTGATCTAATGCTGGAGAGAAGAAACTGTGCTCCTGTTCAGTGTTGACCTTTTTTTTGTGACTCCGAACCTTCATTTCTTGTTCTGTTCAATGCTCACCAGAAAACTCCTGGATTGCCTCACCCTGCTATATTGCCTCTCCAGGCAAACAGAAGAGTTACTCAAGCCCTCTATGAGTACCAGGGCTTGCAATTGCAAGGCTTCCTTCAGTTGTCTAAAGAGCCTTAATCTGTTTCTTCTTCTTGATCAGGCAGTCAGTAGCAGGTGCTTACCATTATGTTACTGCTGATCACTTACCCATCAGTAGTGACTGTCTCATCACCTCATTCAAGGAGAGCTTCATACATTCAAGCTGCTCCTGTGCAAACCCAATCCCTTGCTTTCCCAGCTCTTCTTTCCTTTCATTGCAGCACTCAAGCCATGCAAGCTGTCCCACCACATCTTTGTAAAGCCAGTGAGATCATAGTTTTGCAATGGCACATAGACCACTAACAACTCCTGTTCATTTCACATGTGTAGGTGTTTGTGGACAGGCATTTGAGGTGGGCTACCAGTTGTGTTGCTTTCCCAGGGAATGCATGAGAGCTTCTGTCATCCTCTCCTGGGGCACCTCCTCACACCCTCCATTTTTCCATTTCTTTTCAGGTTATGGTAATCCTCTCTCACTGTACCTGCTTTAAGCCCTCCTCACTAGCTTAGCAAGCCTAGATGCAAAGCCTTCTCAATGATGCTCTTGTCACTCTGTCACATGGGTCCCTTCTTTCACCAACAGTTCTTTTTCCTTAAAGAGTGACCCATGGTCATAGAAGCCAATTCTTTGATAGCTAGGTGTTGACTTGCAGGATGCATCCATTTCTATCTAAGTTCTTCCTACTTACTGGCAGGATTTAGGAGGGCAGCACCCAGGCCCCCATGCCCCCAGATCTGGACTCACTCAGTATACTCAAAGTCACCTCTTGAAAAACAGGTGCTTTTGAATGAACAGCAGGGGTTAATAGTCAGAGGGCCTCACAAACCTTGGCAGTCTGTCCTTATCATCCCATATCCAGGCCCCCAACAAGCCACAAAGCTCTGGAGACATCAAGTCGGGCCAGTAGATTGGGCTTTCATTTCCTGCAGGAAGGAGTCTTCAGTGACCATCACTCACCTTTGCTTCTTGATATGGACATTTGGTTCAGGCTCGGCTGGCTCTCCTGACAGGTCTTGTTCCTTGTCACTAGTTCCCAGGTTACTAAAGCCATTTTGCAACTGCAGATGTACATGTGGAGCAGGAGCCTCTCTTGTGCTGCTAGTTTCCTTCCTCTTGGGAGTCTCCATCTGTTGCTCCTTTGAGCATAACTGCTCAAAGTTTTGTCAGTTTTTCCTTGCATTTCAGGGTTCATGATTTTCACTTTCAGAGGCTCTGTGAAGATTCTGTTGATATCTTGTTCACCCTCCCTGATGCTACACAGTCTGCTCACCTCCTTTCCCACCTCACCACAGCTCCTTCACCTGGCAACTCTGCACCTCAGCCAGAGTACTTCTCTTACACATGAGGCCACTGCAGAGGCACCAGGTGCTCTCTGCAGCCAAATGTGGATGACCACGTCCTTTGTTTGGGGCTTTTTCTGGGTTGAGGTGTCCAATGTGCTAAAAATAGTTGCATCAGCCATGCTGGGCACCAGGCCCTGTGGCCCATCACCACCATCATTGTACCTCAGTCATGCCCACACTGTGCTGAGCAGTTTCTGGGCCCCTGCACAGCCTTGTTTTGCTAACTGCTCTCACAACTGCTACAGCTCTGTTAGTTTGTCTGTTTACTGTGCTACATATAAATACCATAGAGGAAAAAATTAAATCAAAACTTTCATGCTTTTCATGCCAAAGTTTTTGTTAAACATAGAGAATCTCACAGTTAAACTTTGGTCTAAAGGAAATCAGGTTCTGAAGTTGGCTTATCCCAAAACTTTTTTGTTTCATGACATGACCAATAATGTAACAGGAGAGGGGAAGCTGAAAACACAACTTTGACCAGGTTGTATCATAAAGCTCTTGTTGTGTGCAGGTCTTTAAGAGTTTGTTGCCTCTTTAAAGGACAACAGTAATTGCCACCACTCAAATGAGAGAGAAACATCGTCCCTTGCAGTGTAATTTCCTGAAGTGTGGACTTTCTCAGGGGTTGATGTTTTTGAAAATTCAGATGTACTATATGGACTAGGTTATCCTTGTCTATATGCACAAATGCTGCAGGGAACACTGTTGGTGATATGCTACTTTCTGTTACAAAAGCTGTGTAGACTTTTCCTAATTACATCCCAGCTAGCCACATTTCTGCTGATTTTGTTCTTTAGGAGAGTTTCAAGTATTCATTCTGGTGTATGGCATCTGAACCAACATTATACCTTCTAAAAATTAGTATTGTACATGCCAGATAAACAGAATGCAAGGGGACTGCATCTGCCCAGCTACATGTACCCTACCTGTAGGATATCCAGAAGCACCTTCTTTAGGACTGGAGTTGAGTTACTAGGTGAGATGCATCGAGCCAGTGATGCAATTGTTATGGTCCATATGGAATAGGATGATGAAAGCTACAAAACCTTTTTTAGTGCCTTTATACAAATCTAGATGAGGTAACAGTTGATGCATAAGATACCACCCATCCAGTTTCAAAGAAAGTCTTGCAGATCTAAACAATATTCAGAAGACAGTAATGACAAACTCAAATGAAGAGGGATCGAAAAGATTGTGATTATAACCCAAGGAAGAAAATGAATAAAAGGAATTTTATAAAAGTATGTAAAATATTATGAAGTCTTGAGAAGCAAACGAGAGCGCCTCTGTTCTCTTTGGTTACATAGGAACAAGGTATTCAGTGAGATGGGTCATAAATTTAAACCAGTAAAGGGATGCAATTTAAACCAGTAAAGGGATGCACAGGTAGTCAGCGTGCATCGGGAAGAGTAATACAGTACATGCATGCAGGTCTGAGACCAGTCTAAATAGCAGCGATGGGACTGAGTGTGCTGTGGTAAGGCATAGAAAATAGTGGGGGGACTCTATAAACTGGCAGGTGAAATTCTGTGTAGATAAAAGGTGATGCTCATTGTGTGTGTTTGGGGAGGTGGGGGGAGAACAGTTCTAATTTCACGTATATGATTGTGATGTATGAGCTGACAGGTATCACTGATAAGTGAGACCATGATGTTATGGAATAGCTTTGTGAAAACACAGGTTTGATACTCAACAGCTTTCAAGAAGGTGCTCAAACATTAGAAGTCATCGGGAAAGCAATACAGGACAAATCAGAGATCACTGTTGTGACCCTTGATGAGATGGGGGAGGCTTTTCAGAGTTCTCATAGTATACCTGAGAGAAAACTTTAGACTGATCTGAGGTGGACTGAGTATCTATTGGCCTTGTTGTTGCAAAGAGCCTGTGTTGGTCACAGTGTGATGGGTATAGGCCATCTCTGCCATGTACTATTAAAAGAGCTTGCTATAGGGAGAGCTTTTTTAGAGATTTAACTATTATTTCCTCTGTATGCAACCTTCTGCCATGGTTCAGATAGAGACATGAGCACTTTTATTCACTCTGATATCCTGGTTGTACAACCCACCTTTGCCATGCAGCAGCATAAACAGTCAGTGTTGATGCACATCTTAGGACAGCAGAACTAAGCAGCGGGGGAATTAATTGAAAAGTTGTTTTTTTACATTTGTGGAAGTATCTTCTATAGAAGGCGCACAAGTCAAAATTTTCATCTTGCATTATTTTTTACAGCAGAGCTAGAGTAGCAGAACATGTTTGATATGGAGAACTAAGGCTGAGAAGAAAATTTGAACTCAGAGGGGAAAATAGATGTAAACGTTCTTATACAGATAATGTGATGAACAACATATGGTTGTATAGTGGAGGTGTTCTGTGTCCTGAAGGTCTTCTGTGCTAATGTAGTTCAGGTTTTGGACAATAACTCTTTGGTCTTTACTGGTCTTTGTTCAGGTCTGCTAGTTACATCACTAATGTGCAGTACAGAAAGCATTATACTTTTCCTCTGTCAGTGACACCCAGCCTTCAGAAACATATTCCCACAAATATTAATTGAAAGTCATCAAGGGTTTAGCAGCTTGGTCTTAATTATTTATTTGAAAATAGAGAGGCTATGTTTTTCCTAGAGTCTCTCTCCTATTGCAGGATCTGATGCTGGGCTGTTATGCTCAGCAAGCATTTTTTTAGCTTAGTCAGCTGCAGCCCATTGATTACATCTCAATCTCCTCGTGGCTCAGACTGCACTGCAGTAGTTTGCAGTGCCTTGCTGAAGATACTGTATATGTGCAAGGGTGGCTCTGTGAGTCAGTGGGCAGAAAGATGTTGTAGGCAGAACAGTGCATAGCCTGTTTAGACGAGCATGATGAGGGCTGCAGAAATGTGTCAGCTAATTGGGGAAAAGATATTTATTTTCCAAATGTCTAAATGTCTGGTGCTAAAAATAAACTTCGCTGCAGTGAACAAGGTATTAGAAGAGGAGAGTATGGTATGTTTTTCTAGTAAGTAGTTTTCCCCCCAGTGGAAAATGAGCTATAAAATGACACAAAGGATATTAACTCCTACATTCTAGGACCCCAAATATTCAAACATAGAAGCCCAGTAGCTTTCATACTTACTTTGTACTTGAAACATATGTGAAGCTGTAATTTTATGTAGGCCATTAGCACTTTGCAGTAGAATAAACAGATTTGTGGAACTGTAGTATTCAAGAGTACTGCATTAGCTTAGGAAGGGATATAATTTTTTTATTGAACTTTGTATTGTAAAAAGGTGATCAGAGAAAAGGCTGAAAGCACAGCATAGTCACATGGTTCACACAGAGATGGGGAAAAGGGAAAAAAATTGATCTATGTCTTTGAAAATATTGCACATTTCATGTGTTATAGAAATGCCATTTCTGTGCGAATGGATTAGTTACAAAACACATCATCGTTAAAATTATGTAAAGGTTCTCGTTGTTACTTTCCTTGTTGGAGTAGCAAATTTGGTCTTGATAAGGGAGTTCATGTTCTGCTTTAAAACATTACAACTACAGAAAGCCAGTGCAGTTGAAATTAAATGTCTGAAAAGCAGACCAGCTGATGAATTTGAAAATCTGTTAGCAAGCAGGGACTCTTGATTCTTGTTATTACTAGCCTTTTCTCTGCTTTCCCCTCCTGGAAGCCCTGGTTCAGTGAGGGTGACCTCAGATCATCTGTATCAGGTTGTTGGTGGTTTTATTTTTTGTAGCAGCTCTCTGGTTAGAGTTCTTGTGCTATGGGGGTATGGGAAAAGGAAGGACAGCTCAGGCTCAAATCGCATATATGCCTGCAGGGAACTGAGATCCCATTTTCCATTTTCAAGAGCCTTTACTGCCAAGCTGTGGGGCGGGATATGGTACGTCTGAATGTGTCATTCCTTCTGGTTGATGCTGTTCCACTTTGAAGCTCTGATTATTCTTCCACTGGACTACAGACAGAGGAACAGAAAACTATTACTGTGTCCAGTGGTAAGGGAACAGGGGCTTCATTCCATGGGCAAATGAATGTTGAGTTGGATTGCAGGTCAAGTTTCCCCTCTACCAGGTAAGTGCATTTGCTGCCAGGTTACAGAGTGCCTGTCATACACTTTCTCTCTTGGTAATAAATATCCAATTATTCTGTGCAAAAGGGATCCTTTCCAACATGGATGTTCTTAGACTTGCATCTCAAAGCACCCTGTAGTTTAGCGGTGAGGGTGTGCTCTGGAAGGAGGGAGGTGTGGTTTTCATGTCTGTCCAAGACATGGAGAGATTTAAACTTTAGCTCTGCTGCATCTCAGTGATTGCCACGACTGTCTTTTGTCTTCTTCCTTTTGGCAGAAAGGGCCATCTTCTTCATCTGACTCCAGGGAAAAAAAAAAAAAAAAAAAAAAAGCTGTAAATCCCAAATAAGATGCATCTAACACTCTACAGTGCACTTCAGAACAGTTCCAGTTCAGTGGTTCCCCTGCTCTGTGTTACAGTACATGAAAAGCTTATCTTTCTTACTTGGCACTCCCCATGATTTCCTTGGGGATACTCTGTTCTACTTGTTCCCTTATAGGACCATGCATGTGAGAAACAAGTGCAGCTCTGAGGCCAAAATTCTCTTGTTAAAAATCGAATGATAATTGAATAACAGGATTATAGCTGGAATAAGTTTTTTATTAAAAAATGCTCATTTTTAGCCCTGTTTCTAATGTGAGAAAGGCATCCTCATCTCCAGCACAAGTTCTGGCGCAGGAATTGCATGATGGTTGGTGCATGCTATTCAGAAAGACAAAACTATTACCTTGTTTTTTTCTGATGTTAAAATCCACTGAAAATTTTGAATTCTCCTAAAGTAAAGAAGGAAATATGACATTTTAACTCATCTCCTTCAGGTCTTTCGCTTTAGAAAGAATAGTAGGAGACTATTAAGTAACTTTGTCAAAACTAAATTCCATGCAAAATCTATAGAATTCTTGGAACTTGCACGTTTTTAGGGAAGAGGAATACTGAGACTCAAATAAGAAACTCCATTGGGTTGACTGCTTTTGATTAGTTGACTTCTGTTGGAATAAGTATCTCTTGGCTGAGGTCTTTCCTCAGTTTACTGAATTGAGTTTTAAGGTTATATAATACATTATGATATTAGGTCTTGCCTCTGACCAGGATGGCCCTTATGTTTCCATACTGTACAATTCACATCTTAAGATACAGTGACTGCTCACATGGTCTAAAAGCAGCACTGACTTTCATTCTGCTCTCTTTCAAACCACCATGCTGCATTCCACCACGAACAGTGGAGACCCCCTGTTTCTAGGTGGAACACTGCAGCAATCGTCGGGGAAGATGCCTGAAGCTGGGGGCTGTGAAGCCTGTAAAGTTGGCAAGGCAGTGGTTCTATGGAGATTGCTGGTGAGAAAGCAAGGTGGTGGTTGCAGAAAAAGCCAAATATCTTGGGTGGGTACCCATGACAATTCAAATGGGGAAGGGAACATCTCTGTTCATTTTCAGAAACTTATGCGCTAACGTTAGAAATTGCTCTGGGTGAAAAGGGGAAGAGGTGAGAAAGAGCCAATCCCCTTGCTAGTCATTAGATCAGTTTGATTGGGGCAGGAAGAGATAATTGTAGGAAGGAAAATCACGGTAGAACCCTACAACTGACCTGTGGTTAGGCTGTATGCATCTCTGCTCTCAACTTTGTTTTTTATACTATTAGGTGTGATATGTGAGCAGGGGGAAGTTAGTCTCTAGAGGGACCCCTCTCACCACTTTACAGAGCACTCACAAACCACACAGGCTCACTCAACACTGTGTCTAAATGAAACTAAATATGGCATGGACCAACGGCCCTGGGAAGGATGCTGGGAGATGGCAACAGCTGAACAAGAGACCCAGGTTTCTGGAGGGTTACAATATTGAATTGTTTTTTAATTCATTTCTGTTTTTTTCTCATTTTGTTGTTTTTTATCATGTTTTTCTTTGGGTTTCTCTCTGTTTTACAGTTCTTTTGGGCTCTTCTTTTGAGGCTGTGTTTGATGCGTTGGCTTCCCATCCGCTGCTCGTAACCATCTCTGCTATGAGTTGTGAGTGAGCCATCACCATGCTTCTGGGTTTTCATTTTGTTTTGTGCTTTTGTTATATATGGAAGTCCGAATTACACCTGGTTTTCTTTTTTCCCTCATGATATGTTTGTTTTTCAGCAGGATTGTGACAGCTACCTAAATGTGATGCAGAGGCCTAGAACACTTGGGATTCTGCCTGATGGGCTGGCAGACATTTGGGTGGTGCCAGAGACTTGTCACTTCTGTGGTTTCAGAGGCAAGGGGAGGGGAGTTACCTTATATTTTTAGCTCCAGCTTCCTCTTCATTTCTGACTCCCCATTGGGATAAAACATGCTGTTGTCATTAATGATTCCACAAAGTGCTGCTGTTTAAATTAGCAAGTCAAAACACATATAAGAGGTGCAAAATTCATCTCCGCAGAAGAGGTGAGGATGCATATCCCTCCACCTCCCCCATGTGCCTAACTGATGGAAGCAGGAGATTCCTAAAAGTCACAGAGATACTTCCTTTTAGTTTAGTTAAAGCTTCCTTTCACTTTTCCTTCTTATCACAACTTTTCCAACAAGTCATTTCAATCCAAGATATATCTCCAAGTGCTTCCCATGATCTGTGGCATTTCCTCTCTACCCTTACCACCTTTTCTTCAATCTGTGCTAACTTTCTTTTCATTTTCTTACTGCTGGAAATCCTTTTCCTGTTGCCAGGAGAGGTGGGTTAATGATCCTAGATGACAGCAGGGCTGCCAGGGCCAAAGCTGGTGGATTTCATGAGGTGTTTGCACAGGCTTCCAGAAAGTTGGGGAGGAACCAGTGGTTGTGTTCCCTGAGAGTACCACAGGCATAAGAAATGGCAGGAGGAAAGTACTGGCATCCAAATATGTTTTTAGGAAGGAAGCTGGAAACAGAGACATTCAAAATATCAATCCAGAGACCAGTGAGGCAAGAGGAAAAATTTTAATCTCTATGTATGAACATGGTGTAAGGAGCAGGGATTCAGATTAATGAGGAAGTATGAGCACTCCTGAAATAAAGGAAGCATATGCAGGAAAGACAGACTTCATGTGAATCATAAGGGAGGCACTGTTGACACTTGTACAAATGATATGAATGTTTGAAGTGGAGAATGATGAAAAGCTGATGGGTGCGAAAGAGCACAGTTTGGAACAATGCATCCACTTCGTACAGGGTTTTGTTATCTAATTCTGTCTTTATGAGGTAGTGTACGTTGCTAATATATCGAAAGGAACACAGAGTATAATTTTTGCTCTGTGGTAGTGATCTAACACATTCTCCCAAGCTAAAACTCATTTTAAACCAAGCTTCTAACGCAATGCAATCTACTTCATATCTCTCTCATCTCCCTGACAGCTCTGTGTAATAAGTTGCTTTAGCTTTGTGCTAGACACAATCTAAACGCAGGAAGAACTATACTTTACCCTGAGTAACATTTTTGATAGTAAAACTGATGTGGAAAAATTAAAAAGTCAGTCATGTATGGTTTAAAATTGTATTCCAGCTTGCTAGCTTATTACCTTCTTATCATTTTGGGGGATTCAGATTAGTTGGGTTATATGTGATTCCATAGTCTGAAGTTCCTAACTCTTACAATTACAGTTCTGTGTCAAACCTGGACCAGTCTGGACAGCAAGGATGCTTTATTCAGGCTCTTTTCCACTGCTGGGCAATGCAGTGGTGGGTTGAAGTTTATTAACTGGAAGAAAGTGTGTAAAGAAATCATCTGGAAAATTAATGTTGATGAATTCAGAAGAAAAGTCAGTAACAGTTAGGTATACAGCATGTGCTACAATAAACGCTCAAGCAGGAGCTGTTTGTTTGAATGAAGAACAAGGTATCTCCGTAGCCATGGAAATATTTGATTGCAGTGATTAGTGACACTGTCAAAAGGCATGACTAATTGCCTTGTGACTGGCAGGGCAGCCAAATATGGTTAAAAGAGGTGAAACCTTTATGAGAAAAAGATGCTGTTAACACAGTTAGAATCTGCCTATTTTGTTCAAAGGTCTAAACATCCTGTCAAAACAATTGCAAAGTTTTGCTCAGTTGCAGTGCTATCCCTTTGCTGAGGTATCACATGAGAGAGGACTGGAGAGAGACCCCTTTGGGTTCAGCAGCAGGACTGGCTTGGTGAACTGTTTCGTGTCAGCTGTGGGACAAATGCACAGTTAAAAGATGGCTGGGCTTTTGGCTGGCTTCTGAAAGAGGAGGGGAATACATTTGCAAACTGCCTAGAGTTGATTTCAGAATAGATCTAATTAAAGACTGCAAAGATAGCCTGTCTGCCAGAAATAGTAAGTATTGATCTAAAAAGATTTTCAGGGACATTGACAACCGTACTGAAACCAGCGCATGTGGTACTTGGTTTAGTACATACACAGTTGATAACTGAAGACACTGAAGTAGGAAAAGAACATCAAAGGCAAACTCCCATGGACTGAAAACATTGAACAGTATTCGTTCTGAAAACATTACAGGTTACGCACTAGAATTTTTCACAATATGCTTTTACTTTATGGCTCATGAAAAGTATCCAAACACACTAGCTTCCACTCATAATGGAAAAGAGGAATGTTCTTTTGCTTTTGAATATGCAGGGGATGTTTTACAGTGATGGCTGATTCTACCAGATGTATTCCAGTGGCCAGTATTCTGCTTTTCAGGAACTCACATCAGTGAATTCACTGGAATTCTGAAAAACATTTTGCAGTCATTTGTCAGTGAGAATCCTAAATGTATGCTCCAGGAGGAATGAGGTATATGATCATGAATATAATATCTTGACTATTACCTGCTGCTAAATAAGTAGCTTATAGCTCAGGCTGGTGTACTGCAAGATTAAATGCTGCATTAAGTGCATGGGATATGCAAACGGGTCCTCCTTGTGGAGTATTTGATTAACATAAAAGAGATGTAAGATAGACTTGTAGCTTTTTTTGCTTGGAGTCACTATAACTTAAGAGCTGCATTATATAACATTCAGGTGTGTGTTAGTGGCACAGTGTTGGTGAACTTGTTTAAAAAACATTTGAAGTTTTATTCTTTCTGAGAGTATTGAGTCAGAGCAACGTCTCTGTACCCAAAAGGAAGCAACTGAACTGTACATATTTAAACTGACAGAAGGGTGCCCTAGAATAAAAGTCGAGTTTTGGGCTTAGTTCTTAAAGCATAGGCACAGCTGAAAGAACAAACATGAATTAACTGACCTAAGTGGGACAGGTTACCCAATTAGAGTTCTTATTAATGTGCTCAAGTTTCTGCAAGAGTAGGACCTTAATTATGAGTATGTTTAGTTCCTTGCTCCAGCTTAGTCTTATGATGGAAGATGTCTGGGCCTGAACCTGGTTTTGCCACATGAATTTTGAAAGCACTGCTGTTAGCTCTGGTGCTTCTAGCTAAGCCGAAAGGATTTGGTGGATGTCACTATTTAAATGCAATTTTTTCAGAACAATGACATCTTCAGTAAGTGAACTCACATGGTCTAATGTTCTTGTGGAGGCCGCAGTGGAAAGAGTTGGAAGTGTTGCTCATCCCCCAGAACAGAAAAAGCCTCCAGCTCAGAGGAACAGTCACAGGAGGACTGCCTTCTTTCCAAGGCCACAATATCAAGCCTTCGCTTCCTGAGGATGTGAAGAACCAGAGAACCAGAAAAATAGAAAATAAAGATGCATGGTTTAGGACATACTGGGAAGAATCTGGAAAAAAAAAAAAAAAAACCCAAGACAGAACTCTGAAAGTCAGAGGTTCTTAATTTGGTTAAGTCTTGCAGAAGATGTTGACAAGCAGTGTCAGCAAACACGTATGGTCATCTGCTCTATGTCAGAGTAGGGGATCCCTGTTCTTGTCCTGACCAGGCTGCCCTCAGGCTTTGCTTAGCTCATGTGATTCATGACTCAGTTTTGCACTTGTGCTTCTTTACTAGCTTTTCCCTTGACCTAGAGTTTAAAAAGGAAAATATGATCTTGGATAATGTTCTCAGCTCTATGCCTAGACTGTTACTATTCTAACCTATCATCACTGTAACCACCTTGCCATCTCTGTAAAATAAGCTTTCTAGAAATGCAGAATTGGAGAACACTGTCTGTTTAGCTGGCTGCTAGAGCAGATGAAGGCATTAAGAACTTTGTATCCCTTGGGTACATACGGAATAACAGTATAGGTGAGAAGTTCTCAGGAGTTACCTGCACAGCTGATTTAGTAATCTGCTCTGTCTCTGAGATTTTCTGTTGTCTCCCTTCAGCCTCGCAACGTTGCTGGTTTTCGAGGAACGGTCCGCTATGCTTCAGTGAATGCACACAAAAACCGAGTGAGTATTTTTGGCTTATAAGGTGTTAACAGCAAGGTTATTTCTCCTTAGAAACCTGTTCTCAGGAGCAGAGGAGTAAGGTGTGAGTTCTGTTTTGTCACCTACAGAAGTTAGTATATCAGATGAATTCTATTAGGTGGTCAAGGCTCTTAACTGTAAAATCAAAATTCTTATTCATTTACTGGATCCTCTCTAGTTGGCAGCCTTAATAACTGTAATTATTGCATTATCAGGCACTTTTTAAGGGAAAAAAAACCCAACCCACACTAAATTGGAAATCAGGTTAAGTGCCAGGCTGCTTGCTGCTAGTTTTGAGCAGAACTTGCTGTGAATTACCAAGTGCCAGGTCCCCAGATCCATTCTCCACTTAGAATTTTTAATATTAACATCATGCCATCAGGTGAAGAGCCACCTAGTGAAATTGAGGTTTATTTTTCCCTGGAAAGAGACATTATTTACATAGTGTCTGTCCTGTTTCATTCTAAATGCTTCTAGAAGTCCCATCCAACATTATTCTCAAAACACTCATTTTGTTATTTCAGTAATGTTCCTGTGTAGACAGTAAACCTAAGTCATCTGGTTCTACTGCTAAGTGCTTGCCAGATGGAAACTATTGTCCCTCCTGTATTACCTCCAGGTTTCTGGCCTTATTTGGGATGAGTCTCTAGGATGACCTGTGACATATGAAGAAGTATCAAAGGTTTTTTTAGGAAAATAAGTTATTGTCTGCAGAATGTGAAAAGTGTGATGTGGCGAGGGCAGTTGAGTGCCATCATGAATTCATTCTATTTCCTGGGAGACACTGAGAAACCTGAGGTATAATTTTTGGAAGAGCTGAAGAGTGCCAGCTGTAGCTGGCATCAGCTGAAGGTATATTTAGACACAAAAATCGCTGTATAATGCATGCTATTCTGAGAAATTATGTTCTAGACATTGGATGTTGAGCAGCAAAAACAACTTCATGTGCTTTGACAATTTCAGCCTCAATCCCTATGTTTCAATTTCTGATTTGCTAGGCCAGGAGGAGAGCGGTGTGTGGAAATGTTATAAATCTGTAAATCGTTGTGGTGCTTAGTGATGAATGTTTTGCAAAAGCCCTTGAGGAAATGCTGTCTTGTGAAAAGAGTTTGAAAAACATTTAGCTTAAAAATAATAATAAAAAATACTTTCTACACACAGTTTGTTTTTTTTACTTAATCTAGATTATTCCACATCCCATTAAAAACTATTCCACTCCTGTATACTCAGTAAGGGAGGATCCTATGGAAAACTTGTGCTTTGTTGTATAGATAAAAAACTCTTTCCTAATATATTCACAAAAATGAAAACAAATCAGGTTATTCAGGTGACTGTATTGACATTGCCAAGTTTAATAAATGCTTGATTTTGCATCTTTAGTCTCTAATCTGGCTTCTGAATCATTGAATGGGAAGTATGACTTCTCTTCCTGCTTTTTAAAATGAGGTAGCTCATCTGTAGAGCACACCTGGACTACTGAGCAGCATGGAACTTTGCTCCTCAGTCTTCATCTCTCTTTTCTCCAGGAGATGGGTAGACATGATGATCTCTGGTCCCTCTTTTACATGTTGGTGGAGTTTGCAGTTGGTCAACTTCCATGGCGAAAGATCAAAGATAAGGTAGGAAACCTAGTGTCTGCTTAAGATAGGGTAGTACATTTTTATTATTATGACTCTTACTATTCCTCCTGCAGCTTAGTGCAGCTTTTTGCTAATGTAAAGCCAGAGGTTGCTTTTCATCAGATCTTGCTGCAAGATGCTAACCTTGTTTTGTGTGTTCTGACACACAGTGTGGAACTTGCCTTATTTGGAGTAGCTTGACATTTTCTTATGCATGTTGTTAATCATATTTGATCAAGCGACTTTGACTTTTTTCTTGCAAAGCAAACAACAAAATTGGAAAGTCTGACCTGTCCTTTTGACAAATAAACAGAGCCTTTAGAAAGGTGGGGCGGGGGTAATGCTTTGCAATGCCAAACAAGCCAAATGGGAATTGCACCTGGAAAGTTAAACAGAATAAAGGTAACTGTGTTGTCTTGGAAATAACTTGTGCTAGAGAGTAAAATCCCTGGAAAGAAACAGGTCACCTGTTGTCCTGGTTTAACCAGGATAGGGTTAAGTTTCCCCAGCAGTGGGGGGGAGCTCTAGCCGGGTTATTCAGATACCATGCGGATATCACATCCTAGCAGGTCACATTTTCCTGGCGCGGGAGCGCGGTGCACTCGTGGTTTTGTACATCGTGCTTCCCACTGCTGTATTTGGTAGCTATTTTGCTCTGTTCATTGCTATCACTATTACTGTTATTGTTATTGTTGTGGTTTGTTGTGTTGCTATTGCATTGTTGTATTAAACCTTTCCTTATTTCAGTCTTGGGGCTTTGTATTTCACTCCCTTTGTGGGGGAGGGGCAGCGGCCGCGTGGTCTCAGACCCCGGCAGGGGCTAAACCATCACAACTTTGGCGCTCAACGTGGGGCTGGAGAAGACTGAAATAAGGACAAAAGGAGAAGTGTGTTAGAGCAATCTGTTAGGTGTAATTTTTCTGTTTTACTTGTATTGTTTGATAAGAAATGTTTGCAATGCTGGGCAATTTGCTTGCGTGGTGGGGCTGGATTAATCCTCATATCCACTCTATGCTCCTAGTGCTGGTGTTTGTTCTCGGTGGAAAATGTATCAAGGGACTTGTTTTGCTCTACTGGTTACTGTCTGCTTATAATGGGCTCGTTTCGCTGCTTGTGGGGGTGCACCGCTACCTGTTTGCTGCCTGGGCTTTTGTTTGGGGTCTCACCCCCTCTATGGGTGAGCCAGGGGAAGAGATTCTCTCAGTTTTTGAGAGTTGCAGCTATCCCTGGAGCATCCAGGCCAGTGTGTTCGTGGCACAATGCTTTCTAAATGTCTGCCAGATCTTGTTTTGGGCCATGCGGTACTTTTCCAACAATAGCACCACCCGGAAACCTGCCCCGGGGGCAGATAGTTATAAATGGCAAGGTGTGTGGGAGAAGATGGGCAAGTGCCTGAGTCAGTGGTCACCCCCAATGCTTTGGGATCTCACTGTCGAACAAGTGCAGAGTCCTGATACACTGGTGGAGTGTTTGGAAAAGGTGTGCTGCCAATCTGACAAATCCCGGGAGACACAAATCCTTGCCATGTGCTGGGGGCTTGCCCATGCTTACCGTGTCATCTTTAACACTGTTCACTGCCCCCAAGGGGGCGAAAGAGCTGCAGGGTCTGAAAGTGAGCCTGCTGGTACAGCAGCTGGGCCAGGGGGACAGGCAGTGCCAGTACCGGTCGCCTCCACCAGCACAGCAGCTGAGCCGAAGGGACAAGCAGTACCAGTATCAGTTGCCCCGATACGGAAAACCAAATATACCAAAAAATCCCCTCGCAATGTACAGGGTGATAATGAACCAGGCCCATCACGAGAGCAGGAGGAAGAGCTGGAGATAATCATCCGATCTCTATCCCTCAGTGAGTTGCGAGATATGCGGAAGGATTACAGCCGCATTGCAGGCGAGCAAATCTGCACCTGGTTGCTCCGGTGCTGGGATAGTGGAGCTGCTGGTTTGGAATTGGAGGGGAGAGAGGCCAAGCAGGTGGGACATTTAGCCAAGCAGGCTGGTATTGACAAGGCAATAGGGAAACAGGCTCAAACCCTCAGCCTTTGGAGGCGACTCCTGCTCGCTGTGAGGGAGAGGTACCCCTACAAGGATGATTCTCTATGTCGGTTAGGCAAGTGGACCGACATGGAGAAAGGCATCCAAAACCTCAGGGAAATGGCTGTGTTTGACATGATCTATGGTGATCTGAATGATGAGCAGTCACCATTGGATCCAGATCAGGTCCCTTGTACACAGCTGATGTGGCGGAAGTTCCTGCAAAGTGGACCAGAGGGACATTCCAAAGCATTAGCAGCAGCATCCTGGTGGCGAGACAATCAGACAGTGGATGAAGTGACTATGCAGCTCCGGCACTATGAGGGAAGTCTCCCTTCCTCCCAACATGCCTGGGTTTCAGCTGTAGAGGAACTGTCTCAGAGGCTCCAGAAAATGGAACAGGACATGTCCTATGTTCCGCCTGCATGGGCTGATGTCTCAGCTATTAGAAGCAGGCGTTTCCCCACCCAAGAGAAGGGCAGTGCAAGACACACACCACGGGGCACCCTGTGGTTCTTCCTCCGCGACAATGGGGAGAACATGGGAAGGTGGCATGGACAGCCCACTTCTGCCCTAGCTGCACGAGTACAGCAGCTGAAAGGGAAGACCACCATGAAAGGGGAGTCTTCCAAGAGAGATGCAGCTCCAGTGTCTAGTCAGAAATCCCCCAAACAGAATAGAATGGCCAACAGTATGCTTGACCCTCTTGAGGGGACCAGGAAATCATTCCTGCAGGAGTCACTCTTAGATCAAGTGAGTGATGGTGAGCAGGATTAGAGGGGCCCTGCCTCCAGCCAGGTGGAGGAAAGGGATAATCGGATTTACTGGAAGGTGTGGATCCGATGGCCTGGCACATCAGAACCACAAGAATATAAGGCCTTGGTAGACACTGGCGCACAGTGCACCTTGATGCCATCAAGCCACAGTGGGGTTGAATCCATCTGCATCTCTGGAGTGACAGGGGGGTCCCAACAGCTGACCCTATTAGAAGCTGAAGTAAGCTTAACTGGGAAGGACTGGCGTAAGCACCCCATTGTGACTGGCCCAGATGCCCCGTGCATCCTAGGTATAGACTACCTCAGGAGAGGGTACCTTAAAGACCCAAAAGGGTACCGGTGGGCCTTTGGTATAGCTGCCCTGGAGGAGGTTGAGCAATTGTCCACCTTACCCGGCCTCTCAGAGGACCCCTCGGTGGTGGGGTCGCTTAAGGTTGAAGAGCAGCGAGTGCCAATTGCTACCAAGACGGTGCACCGGTGACAGTACCGTACTAACCGAGATTCCCTGGTCCCCATCCATCAGCTGATCCGTCGACTAGAAAGCCAGAAGGTGATCAGCAAGACTCACTCACCTTTCAACAGCCCTATATGGCCAGTGAGAAAACCTAATGGCGAATGGAGACTGACTGTGGACTACCGTGGCTTGAATGAAGTTACGCCAGCAATGAGTGCTGCAGTGCCAGACATGCTAGAGCTCCAGTATGAGCTGGAGTCGAAGGCAGCCAAGTGGTACGCCACGATTGACATCGCTAACGCGTTTTTCTCCATTCCAATAGCACCAGAGTGCAGGCCACAGTTTGCATTCACTTGGAGGGGTATCCAGTACACCTGGAATCGATTGCCCCAGGGGTGGAAACACAGCTCCACCATTTGCCATAGACTGGTCCATACTGCACTGGAGAAAGGTGGGGCTCCAGAACACCTGCAGTTCATTGATGATGTCATTGTATGGGGGGACACAGCTGAGGAAGTCTTTGAGAAAGGAAAGAAGGTAATTGAAATCCTCCTGAAGGCTGGTTTTGCCATCAAGTGACAGAAAGTTAAGGGGCCTGGAAGGGAGATTCAGTTCCTAGGAATAAAATGGCAAGATGGGCATCGCCACATCCCAGTGGAGGTGATAAACAAGATAACAGCCATGGCCCCACCAACCACCAAAAAGGAGACTCAGTCTTTCCTGGGCGCTGTGGGGTTCTGGAGGATGCACATCCCAAACTACAGCCTGATTGTGAGCCCTCTCTACCACATAACCCGCAAGAAGAACGATTTTAAATGGGGCCCAGAGCAACAACAAGCCTTTGAACAAATTAAGCAGGAGATTACCCAGGCAGTGGCTCTCGGGCCAGTCCGGACAGGGCAGGAGATTAAGAACGTGCTCTACACTGCAGCCGGGGAGAATGGCCCTTCCTGGAGCCTTTGGCAGAGAGCAGATGGGGAATCCCGAGGCCGACCTCTAGGCTTTTGGAGCCGGGGATACAAAGGCTCTGAAGCTAACTATACCCTGACTGAGAAGGAGATACTGGCAGCATATGAAGGAATTCGGGCTGCCTCAGAAGTGGTCGGCACTGAGACACAGCTCCTCCTGGCACCTCGACTGCCGGTGCTGGGATGGATGTTCAAAGGAAAGGCTCCCTCCACACATCATGCAACAGATGCCACGTGGAGTAAATGGGTTGCGTTGATAACACAACGGGCTCGAATAGGGAACCGCGACCCCCCAGGATTAGTGGAAATGATCATGAACTGGCCAGAGAGCAAGGATGCTGGGATGTCACCAGAACAAGAGGTGAAACGTGCTGAGGAGGCCCCACCATATAACGAGCTGCCAGAGGAAGAAAAACAATATGCCCTGTTCACTGATGGGTCTTGCCGCATTGTGGGAAAACACCGACGATGGAAGGCTGCAGTGTGGCATCCCACACGAGAAACCACTGAAGCTGTTGAGGGACAAGGTGAATCGAGCCAGTTCGCAGAGGTGAAAGCCACCCAATTGGCTTTGGAGATTGCTGAGCGAGAAAAGTGGCCGAGGCTCTATATCTACACTGACTCGTGGGTGATGGCAAGTGCCCTGTGGATGTGGTTGCAGCAATGGAAACAGAACAACTGGCAACGCAAGGGCAGACCCATCTGGGCCGCTGAAGTATGGCAGGACATTGCAGCCCGAGTGGAGAACCTCGTTGTGAAGGTGCGCCATGTGGACGCCCATATACCCAAGAGTCGAGCCACTGATGAACATCAGCATAACCAGCAGGCAGACCAGGCTGCTAAGATCGAGGTGGCTCAGGTGGACTTGGACTGGCAGCGTAAAGGTGAACTGTTCATAGCCCGGTGGGCCCACGAGACCTCGGGCCACCAAGGCAGAGATGCAACATACAGGTGGGCTCGAGATCGAGGGGTGGACCTCACCATTGACACCATCACAGAGATCATCCACGGATGTGAGACGTGTGCGGCAATCAAACAAGCCAAACGGGTGAAGCCCCAGCGGAATGAAGATCAATGGATGAAATATAAATATGGAGAAGCCTGGCAGATCGACTACATCACACTGCCACAGACCCGCCGAGGCAAGTGCCACGTGCTCACAATGGTGGAAGCAACCACTGGGTGGCTCGAAACTTATCCAGTGTCCCACGCCACCGCCCGAAACACCATCCTGGGCCTTGAAGAGCGAGTCCTGTGGCGACACGGCACCCCAGAGAGGATTGAGTCGGACAACGGGACTCACTTACGAAATAACCTCATAGATGCCTGGGCAGAAGAACACGGCATCGAGTGGATCTACCACATCCCCTACCACGCACCAGCCTCCGGGAAGATCGAGCGCTACAATGGACTGTTAAAAACTACATTGAGAGCAATGGGGGGTGGAACCTTCAAACACTGGGACACACATCTGACAAAGGCCACTTGGTTAGTGAACACAAGAGGATCTGCCAATCGAGCTGGCCCGGCTCAGTCAAAACTTCCACGTGTTGTGGACGGGGATAGAGTCCCTGTGGTGCACATGAGGGACCTGCTGGGAAAAATGGTCAGGGTTAGTCCTGCGCCGGGCAAAGGCAAACCCATCCACGGGATTGTTTTTGCTCAAGGACCTGGGTGCACCTGGTGGGTGATGCAGAAGGATGGAGAGGTCCGATGCGTGCCACAAGGGGACTTGATTGTGGGTGAAAACACACCGTGAGTTATACTGTGCTTTTGTTAATTTTTCTTTGTCAATGCTAATTGCTAAGTGGCAGCTGGATGTGACGCACATGGTATAGAATAAAGGGGTGGATTATGTCCTGGTTTAACCAGGATAGGGTTAAGTTTCCCCAGCAGTCGGGGGGAGCTCTAGCCGGGTTATTCAGATACCATGCGGACGTCACATCCTGGCAGGTCACATTTTCCTGGCGCGGGAGCTCGGTGCACTCGTGGTTTTGTACATCGTGCTTCCCACTGCTGTATTTGGTAGCTATTTTGCTCTGTTCATTGCTATCACTATTACTGTTATTGTTATTGTTGTTGTTGGTTGTGTTGCTATTGCATTGTTGTATTAAACCTTTCCTTATTTCAGTCTTGGGGCTTTGTATTTCACTCCCTTTGTGGGGGAGGGGCAGCGGCCGCGTGGTCTCAGACCCCGGCAGGGGCTAAACCATCACACCTGTACAGAAGGCTCTGCTAAAAGAACAGCTTCTGCTGACTCAGAATTTCCCTTTGACCTTTGCCTACAGTGGTCAACCTTGCTTTGCTAGGGACACTAAACAGAAGAAGTGCATAGACACAGTGCTGGGTCTAAGAAGAGACTGTGTTCCAGGAATGAGAAGACTGTATCAATATGAAGCAATAGAAGAGATTCTTGAATCTGAGATATTTTCTTTTTTACAGGAGCAGGTTGGCATGATAAAAGAAAAGTATGAACACCGAATGCTGCTAAAGCACATGCCTTCAGAGTTCCACCTTTTTCTGGATCATATTGCAAGCCTAGACTACTTCACCAAGCCAGACTATCAGGTAAGAGCCTTTCTTTGTTACCAGTCTGATGCATGGCACTCTGAATAGCCATTTGGGTTTTCTAACATTTCCATGCACGTGTTCATATCTGCCTGAGGAATACCTGTCCTAGGATCAGGAGAAAAAGGTTGTACTGTACAGTTCTTAAACATCTCTAAAGGTTTTTCTTCTCCTTCCACCACCCTGTCCAAAATAATCTTGTATTCCAGACCAGAAAGCTCTTCCCGAGCAAGAGAGTACTTTTGGCTTTCATTAAAACACAGAAGTTTTGAGATATTCCAAATGTGACAGAATTTTAGCACAGCTTCCCAAAGTGCAAAGAGCCTATGCCAACAGCTCAACAGTGCACACCAACCCCTTTGTTTTCTTGCAGACTCACATGGGCTTTAGCAATAGCGATAATATTCATCTTAACTTTTTTTTCTCCCATTCATTGTTTGCTATCAGCATATATGTGATCAGTTACAGTATACTGTATACAGCATACAATATAACTAAGGCAACTTGTTTCTGTGTCCCTTTTTTATCACAGTGGTTTTCTCTGTACATTAAAGCCAGAGTGATGAAAACAACATTTTATTAGCAGATTTTTGCAGTCTTATATGAGTGCCTGCTCCTGTTGATAGTGCATCAAATGAGTGGGAAAATGGTAGGAGGGTGTTCCAGCAAACTCTCTCTTTTGTATTTTAGCCATGTACATGTTGCAGCATAGCAACCACAACTTTTTAAAAAAGAAAAAAGAAAAAAAAGCCAAATACTTTCTGGATAGTACAGTGGAAAAATAATATTTGCCACTAAGACAGAGGGCTATAGAGAGATGGAGGTGGACTGAGGAGATGCTGAGGGAGCTGGATTTGTTTAGCCTGGAAAAGTCAAAGAGGGGATCTGATTGAAGTCTTCTGCTGCTTCAAGGATGATTGTGGGGAGAATCGAGGCAGACTTTTCTCAGAGGCAGCAAGGGAAATTGTGACTAAATCTGGGGGGGAAAAATCATAATGAGGGTTATCAAGTACGGAACAGGTAACGAGAAGCTGTGGAATTTGCATCCTTGGGGGATTTCCAAAAGTCAACTGGATGACGAACCTGATCTGACTTTGCAATTGGTTTGAGCAGATGGCTGGATTAGAAATCTCCGAAGCTCCTTTTGAACCTACATCCTCCTATATTCTATTCCCATCCTTGAGGTAGAAATGGAAGGAGATGTTTCCAGACAATTTTAGTGCAGTTAAAATCACAAACAGCTCTTTCACAGTAGGGGATTTGTCTGAAGCTGTAAATTGCCTCTTTGCCTTCAGTTTCTTGCAGGTGCAGCTCTGGGAAGAAGCCTCCAAAAGGGAACTCCCCACAAAAGTCTGGCACTTCCAGCTTGGCACCAAACACTGATTCTTCTAGCTTGATTTGGAGGCCTATTCCAGAGAGCAAATTCTCTAAACATCTCAGCCCCAGAGATGTCTTTATACTGATTTATCTGGATTTATTACCGTGAAAGATTAAAAAGTATATCAGGTGGCACTCTAATTTGTTACTAGTACCCAGACCCTCAGGAAAATTAAGGAAATTGGAGAAGTATGTCTACTAATATATGGTTTACTTAAAAATTGGAATGACAAGATTAGAAATGAGGAAACAGAATAAAACATATATGAATATAATTTGAAGTAACAGTTCACCATTTCCCTCTTAGCTCTTTAATATATTTCAGTTTAAGATGTATGCTAATCACCAGGTGAAGATTATGACTCTGAATGCTGTCCTTTAGCTGGACAGGTTTGGTGTTTCATATAGCTACCCAGCTCTAGTTGATCTCCAAGTTCTCCTCTTTATGATGAAAGGGCAGCTTCACTGGGCTTGAAAAAAGGTTTGTATGGCCTAGTAGCATGTCTCCAACAGTGTTGGCTGTGGGAAGGTTATAAAAGAATGAGCATTCAGTCACATTTCCCCAGAAGACTCTCAAAGCTCAAGGATCAAGGATCCTCAAGGCTCAAGAATCTCCTAAACCAAAAATATCTCTGTATTTCATAGCCTTAATGAATCTGTCTTCCATGAACTTGTCCAGTCTCCTCCTGAATTTGTGTAGACCATTAGCATCCACCAGGCTTAAGTGCTTGCTGTGAGAAGAACTACTTTCTTCTGTTTTTTCTAAACTTGCCACCTGCCAGCCTTATTTAATGCCCCCTACATCTCAGAGATAACTATGAGCACTGATCCCTAGCCCCTCTCCCACTTCCCAGCCACACAGAATTTTACAGGCCTCCATGGTATTGCTCTTCAGTTACTCTTTTGCCCAGACTGAAGGATCCTGGTCTACTTACTTGCTTTTTGCCCAGAAAGAAACCTTTCCACACCTTTGGTTTGTGTCCTCCTCTGAACCTTGTCTAATTGTATCTTTGTGAGGTGTGGACTTGCCAGCATTGCATGTTCAAGATGTATATAGCCCATGAAGTGATAAACGGCAGTTATGATGTTCTATACCATTCCTAATAGTCTATCTGTTTCATCTAGTGGCAATGCATTTTTGATTGCTCCCATGTCTGTATACCAAGTAAAGCTTTGGCTTCTTTTGCAGTAGCATGAAGTTTTGGTAAAATCCTACCTCTCCCACCTCCATTTTGAAGTGGGGAATGATGCATAAAGTCCGCATGTGAGCATTCAATAATAAGATCATTCTGACTGCTCCCTCCTCCCTCACTGTCTGAATTCTGATGTATTATCTCTCTAACTTCTCCTGATGTATGTCTTCTGGCTTTGCAGGATGCTGGATATCATAGGATGCTTTTGGCTTTAGAAAGAGGCCAGACATGAATGTAAGAAGAGCCATACTGGGTCAGCCCCTCCTTTCTTGCTCCTTTGTTAATGGGCACAGACAACAGGGGTCTGGCCACTGCTGCTGTCCTCCTTGCTCTGAGTGGTGCATGCCCTGAAGTTTGCAATCTTTTTCTTCAGCTCTGCCACCATCAGCATCTGGGATTGTCCATCTAAGCAGATATGCTAGTGTGAAGGATGGGAAAGGGAGAGGGGTGAAAGACACCTATAGCCCCCACAACCATTGTGCAGCACACCTTAACTGTTGCATGAAGGAAAAAGCAACTGCAGCTGCTATCTTCAGACTTGTTTTATCACTGTCACAGGAAGAAAGTTTTAGGGGTAGAAGGTAATGCAGATATTTCATCTCAATGACCCCATGACTTCCCCCTCCTGCATCCTTCCTTCTCTGTATTGTTGTTTAAAAAAAAGCACAAACAAACAACCACCCCAAAAAAACAATGAAACAAAAAAAAAACCCCGGTCCTCTTCCACCAACACAGAACCATATTTCTCTTTCCATCCACCCCCTAGCCTGACTTAAGGCTTTTTCTGTCTTTGTGTGAATTCTCTCCTCTATGTCTCCTAGTTTTGCAATTCTCCTACTCGCACTCTTGCCACTATGTGATTGTTTTTTTCTTTTTTGGACTTGTTAGCCACCATGATTCTCTCTCATTTGCCTCAATTAAGTAATCACACTACTGTATTTTCCCCTACCAGCTCAGACTGGGAAGGTCATAATCCTCCTTGACACATGAAAATAACATTGCTAACACTCAGGACTACAGCTGATGCTCTGCAGCATCCAAGTAGTCACCTGCCTTGGGGGGGAAAAGGGGATCACTCCATTATGTGTCTGCATCAGGTTCACTTTTACTTAGCCAGTGATCTTAACTGAGCCCGGAAGCTGATGGGATGGTAAGCCTGTTCTTCCTGGACCTACTCCCCATGGCAGTGAAGGTTGCCAAGATCATACTTGCTCACAGAGTGTGGCTCTAGATCCATAGGAAGTGTCTAGTTCTTAACATCTGTGGCCAAAGGCCACACCATCAAAAAGTGTTTGTCAGTAGTCATCTGCCTTCTCTTGCCATTATAGATCCTCCTAAGCACACTTCATGCTGAGTGCTGATTTTAGCATAGTTCTGGGCCCCTGAGATCATGTCAGAATAGAGGGATACCAGGCTGTAACTGAAAACTAAGTGTGACTGGAGACCACTAATCTTATGGATAGACAACACAAGCTTTGCCTAGGCATAGTTGAAAAAAATGGTGGTAAAATAAAACAGAGTTGAGCTGTCACATGATGGATCTGACTTACACCTTGTGGTTTTGTACTTCTTGGGCTCATGGCCTCTGACATCAGGCCTGTCCCTTTAATGGATCATTATCAGTATTGGTTCATGGTTAGGATCGAACTTTTAGCACTTTTACAGCAGGAGGATATGGGCATTAGAGCAACATTTTTGGGTTTTCTGATTCATTTGACAGCAAGAGAGACATGTCTTTTCCCTGGTATAGTGAAGATAGGATGTGAGAAAGGTGCATGAAAATCTTTTCTACTACAGTTGCATGCTGTGTCTAACTAGTAGAGGAATAGTTTCAGGTATCGTTGGGGAGGTGGCTGGCTTTTGTCCCCAAAGATCCATGTTTTTGCAATGAGTATTAGAAAAGGAATGGTGACCTTTGGTCCTGGAAGGTTATAGAAACTGGGGCACCTTTGCCTGAGAGACCATCAGATTCTCTCAGCTGGTGGATTGTGAATTGCATTTCACCCAAGAAAAAGTGATCACATCACCTGTGATTGTATAAGAGAATGGCTGTCTTTTACACATCCAGAGCAGATGTGGGAAGGTAAGAGCTTTATGCATGGACCTCTTCCTTTCAGATCCCGTCAATACCAGATATTGTCAGAGCAATTGGGAAAGACTCCCTGTGGGCAACCAGTGCCACTTTGAGCTCCTCATGCTGACCAAATTATTGGAAGTCTTCCATCATAGGTTTAGTGTTTTCTCCTCAGGCATCCCTTTAGGGCTCACAAACATGTATGAGGAGCATTTCTTTGTCAGAACGGGACCCCTGCCACTTAAGAGGTGTGCCTAATATTTATTTTTCAATACTGTGTTGGGGATTACAGTGCAGATTAGAAACTTGAGCAAGAGCAACTTGCCACGCCTGAAGTTTGTGCTGAAAGATTCCATCTTCCTAGATCAGCCCCAAAGAATTCAATGCTGGAGCATCTGGACAGTCCATAACTGGTTTGGGACCTTTTTCACCTGATATTTCAGGACTGACTGTGATTTATTTCCTGAACCTTGGCCAGGAGAGGACATCTGACAAGATGTATCATGACAGTTTAATGGGTAATTTCTGCACAATTGGCTGCTTCTCTCTTTCTATGAGGTGTCAGCCCAAAACCTGGTATGCTACTACAAAGCGTGTAATTAAGCTTTATGTCCTCATGGACATTAACATCTTTAATAGAGAGACATGTTGAGCCTCTTCTTTATCCCACCAGTGGTTTTGATACTCAAAGAGTTGGAATTGCACATTGTCTTGTGGAAGTTGATGTGCTCTGATGTGACGTGGTCTGAAGCTGGCACATGTGTGACAAACCATGCCCTCACTAGCCTGCATCTACTGAGTCATGAATCCTTGTCCAGTGCTAGGGTGGGAAGGATACCTCAAGGGTTCCCTAGTTCCCATTGCTGTGCCACAGTTTGGTTTATCCAATGTATTTTCTTTACTATTTATCCCTTCTGTTGTTAAATCTGGCCCAATAGGAAGCTCAGGAGGCGGGACAGCCTTAAAGGGGCAAAACTGATCCAGTCCATGCTCTGCCCCTGTTTCAAGAACATTCTCTTGTGACTGATAACCTTCCAAGGGAAAATTCTGTATTTCTTCTCACTGGGGTGCTAAGGATCTCTGCTTACCCTGTAGGTGGGGAAGAGGATCTGATCTACCTCTGTAGCCATTGTCTCCCTTCTCTTTCTGGACCCTGGAGAGGTGGAGTGACTGCTGTACAGTGCAACTAGTCTGAATGAAATATCCTGCCTTGTGCCTTTCCTGTTACCTCCCAGGGTTTCAGAATGGCCAACGTTTCCTTTGTATATGAAGAATTCCCAATGAGACCTATCCAAACTGTGGGTCTCCCACCACCACTTCTGTATGACTTGAAAGCTCTTTCCAAGTAAGTCCAACTACAGGCACTGTGATAACAGGTTGTTTCATAGGTCCTTGTCTGCATGTGGTGTAGAGCTGTTGGGGATACTGGAGATTAGTCCTGTCTGGTAGCTTCATCATTTGAGCCTAATTTTTAGGTTACAATTAGGTGTACATAACTTTTTTTACTTCGTGCATGGGTGACAGACATATGCATTATACTCAACCAGTAGAGAGAAATTGGAATATCTTTCTGAATCAAGGAAGTCTTATGAGGTGTTGCTACTTGGTCATCTACTACCTTTTCCTATGTTCCCTCATCACGGAGCTCAGCCTTCCCCGAAGTCTCTTCATCTAGCCTCAAACCCCATCAAATGACTACTCATAAAATTTTTGAAAAAAACTGTAATATTCATGTATGTACATGCTTCATAATCACTTCCCTTGGTTTTGTGGTCTGTCCAGATGTCAAAAGGCTAGGTCTGTTACTGCCAAGAAAATATGGCAAGTCAGCCTCTATCAACCCTTAGGTCCATGGTATATAAAGAAAAAAATTCTTAATGGAGTGGTGTATACAGGCATAGCTATTGTACGCGTTACTGCTGAAGAGGGATGCTGGGCTCTTCATGAAATAACTACTTTTGAAAAACATGTCCAAGTACATGAAAGATTAGAAGGGAACCGAGAAGAGCCAGCATGGATTTATGCAGGACAGAACATACCTGACCAACCTGACCAGCCTTCTGTGAGGAGGGTGACTACTTCTATGGATGCAGAGAGGGCAGTGAATGTTCCCTGCCTTGACTTTACACAGTCTCTCGTAACGTCTTCATAGCCAGATTGGAAAGAGATGGTTTGAATAAGTGGACCACAAGGTTGCTGGCAAATTGTCTGGATTGCTGGGTGTCAGAGGTTTGTGATCAGCAATGCGAAGTTCAGTTGGTGGCTAGCCACTAGTGGTATCTCTCAGGGAACAGTACTGTAGCTAATAGTGTTCAGTGTCTTCATTAAAGACCTGGATGATGGGACAGGGGGACAGAGCACCCTCTCAGCCAGTTCACAGAAGATACCAATTTGGGAGAAGCAGCTGATGCACTGAAGGGTAGTACTAATATCAGAGAGACCTTGATGGGCTTACAGGAACCTGAAGAGGTTCAGAAAAGGCAAGTACAAAGTCTTGCACTTGAGATGGAATAAGTATGTGGAACAGTACAGGCTGGGGATCAGCTAACTGGCTGGGGACACCTCTGTGTCTTAGTGGTGATCATGAAACAGTAGCGCGTCCTTGTGACAAAGAAGCTAGCTGCATGTTGGACTGTATTAGGAAGAGCATAGCCAGCAGTGTAAGGGAAGTACTTGTTAGGCACTTATTAAATCACATCAGAAAAGCTGTGTCCAGTACAAGAAAGAAACTGGGGTGAGCCTAGTGGAAGGCCACCAAGATGACTGGGAGCTAGAGCACATGCCATAAGGGGAGAGGCTGAGAGAAGTGGGTTTCTTTGACCTTAAGAAGGGAAAGATCAAAGGGGTTCCTGATTTTGCCTTCTACCTATAAGGAAGACTGAGCTAGACTCTTCTGAGGTGCACAGTGAGGATGTGATGCAATTGACACAATCCACAACAAAGGAAATTTCAATTAGCTATACAGGAAAAAGTTATCAGCAGGAGGATGTCAAACAATAGTTGAATCTTCATCCTTGGAGATAGACCATAACTTGACAGGGCTGAGCAAATTGAGCAAGCTGATCTGAGTTTGAAACTGCATCTGACTTGAAGGTAAGTCCTGCTTTGAGTAGGGGGTGGACTAGATGATTGCCTGAGTTCCCATGCAACTTAAAGATCTTTTGAGTTCCAGCCCTCTGCATCTGTAGCACCTCCTGCTAAGACTCTTGCTGTGCTCCTTATCAGACGCCCTTTGTAAATGAAGGATCTCTCGTCATCTTCCTCCTGTCTCTGCCAAGTTAGCTGTTCTTGGGCCCAGCAGAAAGAAACTCAGTATGGAAGACTTGCAGTGACTGTGAAAACTCTTCTGGTCCCTAATAATATTGTGTCTGCAGGCAGAGGATCCCTAGACAGGATCCAGTAACTCTTTACATGAGTTCTGGGAGCAGTAGTTGTTGTTGGAACTGTTTTGTGCAGTTTCCCGCTCCACTTTCCTACTTGTAAAGCTTTGACCTTTCATCAGAAATATAAACGGTTCAGAGAAAGCTGAGAAGGCTCAGTAAGACCATGGAATAGCATGAGAATAATGGCAGCTGAGGACACTAGCATCCTTCAGCCTGTGAAAAAAGACCCTATGGGGAATACAGTAGAGGTCTGTAAAATCACGAATGGCCTGCAAAGTCAAACGCAAGTGTTACAGAAGTTATATCAGAAAGTAACAAAAGTTGTTCTGACTGAGTGGGTCCTTGATGGCATGAAGGAATGCTAAGAATAAGACAGCTGAACTTCTAATTTTAGCATGTGGTTTCTTACTCTGGACTGCTTCAGTATCAAAGGAATGGAAGGTGACAGAAGCAGTACCAATTTTTAAATGGCTTCAGAAGATACCAATCCCTGACACTGACATGTACATCACAAAGAATCAGAAACTGTGATAAAGACTGGGATTAATGGACAGATGGGTGAGGATGATCTAATGAGCAGAAGTCAGTATGGCTTTTATAAGGGCATCTGTCTACAAATGTATGGAGTTCTTGGAAGGAGTCTTTGAGGATGTGGGGATATTAATTTCTAAAAGGCATTTGACAGTAATCCCTGCCAAAGTAACAGTCAGAAAGCAAATATAATCCTAAGAATATTTAGAGTAGTATTAGAGGGTAAACAGAAAATATCCTTATACTGTCGCGGATGAAAGTATTGACACGGTAATATTTAGTAAGAAATCTAGGTTTTATTAATAACTAACAGCAATTTGTTATTATAAAATAATTCAGAAATACTAAAAGAAAGAAAAGCGACTTATTCAGATTCTAAAATGACAAGATTCACACTAACTTACTTAACGGTATCTATATATACATATATACACATGCATGCACATAACAAAATGGACAAACATACAGAAACAAAGGTGTTTGGATTCAGTAGAATGAACACAGAACAGACATACACACACAGAAACAAGGGTACGTACCCACACACACACACACACACACACGCAGAGTAAATAGAAGCTAGCTCAAAGAAAATTTCCCTCTCGAGTTTAGAGCAAATACTCCCAATGCCTTGGCATTCCTCAACGGGCGATAATTGAGACTCGAGCGGGGGACTTCGCCCTGGCCTTCCGTCTGGAGCAGACGACACCTTAAGGGTTTGGTACCTGAGAGGCGTCCCAGCTCAGGGGAGATGCTGGTCACAGGCCCACTGCGATCCAGGAGAGCTCAAAGGGTCTCCCTGGTGGTCGCCATTTATAGGGTCCAAGATAATTGACTTTTGTCAAATGCCTTCTGGTGCCTTCCAGCAGTTACACAAGAATTTGATTAATGTGCGACTCTGTTATTGTTCCCATTTGACCACATCCCAGGCACAGGTGTGCCAGGCCCTTAGGAGTTGATGGGCCATTTTAACCATTTCCGAGCAATCGGGAGGAGCAGGAGCCAGGCTCGTTAACATTGTCAGTCCTTATCTCCACAGACTGGTGTATAGCTCGGAGGATGTGGGTGGAATCGCACCTAGCACCAAGCAGCCCAACAAAGAGGGGGGGGGGGGGGGTAAGGATTGCACCACCACATATACTACCATGTAAATTTGTGTGAAGCATACTCTTAAATACTGTGTGTAGTTCCATTCCTGCATCTCAATAAGGATATCTTGAAATTAGAGAAGTTGTAGGGAACAGTAACAAGGAGGTTAGAGATAGTCTTTCTGTATCTGGAAGTGAATCTAATTAGACTAGTACAGTACACTCTGAAAAAGATGACTGACACGTACATGACATCTTCAAAATCAAAGGCGGAATGGCAAGAAGTGAATGGAGTATGATTGTTTTCTGTTGCTTCTGATATGAAAATGAGGAACTGCCAAATGAAATTAGCAGGTGGCAGGTTTGAATGAGCAAAGAAGATAGTTCACATAATTGATACGTTCTTTGCCATAAGATAGGTGTAGTCCAAAAGTTTATGTATTCAATAAGTGACTAGGCAAATTCATGAGAAAGCATCCAAGGTTACTAAATACCAGAAATGCATTTACTAAAAGCAAGACTGTGACCCTTTAGTTACTCACATCAGTTCTGAGTAAGAAATTACCTGCCAACAGCAGCAGCCCAACTCCCATTTCCATCAGTGGTGAAAGGGGGCATCATGACATGAGGCTAACAAGCAGAAACAAAATCTGTCACAACAGTAAAATCCTTTTCAAATCAAAGAAGCTGTTACTGCCGCCATGTCACAACCACTCTGTGGAGAGGTGTTTCTTGGTCTGACCAACAGTCCACTCTGGGAATTCCTTTAATCAAACATAATGCTACCGCAGGACTGGAGCACCTAATTCTAGTATTCTAGGTCACAAAAAGGAGGAAAAAGATGGCTCAACTGAGAGCTGCAAATAGGCATTTTACTGAAGTTTGGGAGGTAGTAGGAAATGACAGGGTTTCCTGGCCTTCTGATCATGCTGATAAACAGAACTGGAGTGTAAATGCAAACAAATAGGGGGTTTGTTCATGGTAATTTTTATTCATAACTTAGTGCTAATTCTATGCCATAAGCCAAATGTATTTCTCACCATATTCTCTCTCTGTATAGACTTTAGACTGAATCCTCTCAGTTCTGCATTATTTAGCTAAATAATTTTATTAGAAATGCAGGACCTCACGTATGGCTGTGTTGGCCTATAGCACCCAGTTTCCCTTTGACAGCAGAACATCAGATTCCCCTGGGTAACACACTGATGCCTGAAGCACTGTTGCCAGTAGTTTCATTCTCTCCTAAAGAATACCTGTTCTTAAAAAGCACCAAACATAAACCATGTCAGCATAAGCATTTGTATCTGCCATCTTACAAAGAAAATTGTATCATCCCTTTTACAGTTTTAATTTTTTCTGCAGCCAAATGTGGCAGGCCACATTGTGCATAAGCTTATCATAGGGCTCCTGACCAAGCTGTATTTGAGCTGCAACAAGTCTACATCCTAGGACTGTGTTTTCCTGTTGTGTTTATGTCTTCTGACAGCCTGTGAACTCTACATATTAAATGTACTATTCTGCATATATCTAATTTACAGGAAAGCTGAGCTGAAGTTAAGGCTTTAGAGTTAGAGTAACAAGGCAACTGCATGATTTCATCACATCAGTGTCAAAATTTTGCATGCACTTCTTTTGTAGATTTAAAGACATTTCCGTTACCAAGCCAAAACGAGCCTGAGAAACAACTGACATAATTTTATTACATTTGGTTTCATTTCTTGGTATCTTTCATAGGCGAGATGGAGATTATAAGATGCACTTGGTCCTCATGCCCATACTTCAGATTTTTTCTGGGAGCCACCTCAGCTACTTAACATAAATTGTTTTTGTAAATTTATTCCAGCTAATCATGTCCGTTTTCGAGAACAGCATGAAAGAAAGAGGCATCACTGAAAATGAAGCTTTTGACTGGGAGAAGGCTGGTACAGATATCTTGTTGTCCACTAGCACCTCTACTCCACCACAGCAAAACACCAGGCAAACAGCAGCCATGTTTGGGTGAGTATTGCAGTTGCACCAGTCAGAGTACGGACATTCTCAATAACAAGCTCAGTAACAAGTTCATTTTTGAAAGATTTCAAGGTCATTATGATCCTGGGAAGTTGGAGCTGCATGGCAGCCACCACTTGATTTGACTTTATATATATTAACATATATCTAAGGTGGTGGAATCCAGTTTCAGACCCTTGCTGTCCTGAAGACACATTTTCTACGAGGGTTGGAGTCACATTAAGGGATGTCTGGAGACCTTTGGCCAGGATTGATGGAGCCCATATGCTTGTGTATTTTGCATATTATATGGCACATGGCTGGAGCTTCTGTGAGAGCGCCTACTGTGCGGCCCTTGTTGCCTTCCTGTGGGCTGGGTTTGTGATTGGTAGTGAGCTGAACATAGCAGAGTGCATGCACTGCTCGCAACTTGAACACCGCTTCTTGACCTTTACAAGGTGTTTCATGTGCTGGTGCAAAAGTACACAGAGCTTGGTGCTCAGAGATGGAAATGAGTCCAAACGAAAGTTGATAAGGCTTAGTTCACTGGTTTGTTTTGGTGCTTTTGAGGAAGCTGACGTTAAGGGATAACAATAATCCTTAGTAATATTATAGAAGATAAAAGCTGTAAGATCTATTAAGCTTCATTTCCTCATGCAATGAGGGGAAGTTTCTTCTAAGCCAAATATTGTGTAATGGACACAAACAACATTTATCAAGGGTCCCAAGATGCTTTCACTGATCCATCCCACTGTCTTTGTGACTGTATGTTGGGCAGAATCCTGCTGTTCTGTTTCAGGTTGTTATATCTGGCATAATGTTGAACTGCCTGTTTTTTCAACCTGGTAATACCCTAAAAACTGCTAAGGAATGTCTGTGGGGCAATGTGATACAGCTCCTCCTTTAAGTACTAATAACTGTACCTTTCTTCTTGTCTCTTGCATAGGGTGGTTAATGTCACTCCGGTACCTGGGGACTTGCTTCGTGAGAACACTGAGGATGTCCTACAGGGTGAACATCTGAGTGATCAAGAGAATGCTCCTCCCATCCTGTCAGGCCGGCCAACGGAAGGTCTTGGTCAGACTCCAAACACTGCTTTCAATGAGGCTGAAGTTTGGGAAGAGACAGATGTGAATCGCAACAAACTCAGGATCAGCATCAGCAAAGTAAAGAACATTTTTTTATCTCCTGTGGCTGTTGGATTTAGGGCAATGGATTCATAGACTGCTAGAAGCTGCCTGGATCCACTGATGTAGCATCCTACAGTGCCCAAAAAGCACTGGAATTTCCCTGTGGAAATGGGAAATTACAAACAATTTTTTCACAGAGTAAAAGCCATTGAGATTAAATTGGATCTTTATGCAAATTACATCTTAGGAGCCGATAATGCTAGAGTGAATCTTTTGTACAATATTTATATCATTATCTAGGATCTTGATACTTCAAGCAATGGGATTCTAGTCCTTTCATAGCTGATGCAATATCAGAAATGTCCCAGGTTTGGAAATTATAAACCAACATTTTATTGTGTCCTAACCTCTTGGGTAAATAAATTTCATCAGAGATGTCCTCATAAGCTGTATTTTTCTACATCATGAATCATAACTGATTTTTTCTTTTCTGACTTTCTAACTTTCTAAGTGTAGAAGAATCTATAAAGGGCAATGATGGTTTCACCCCTGTGAAGAGTGAGAGAAACTATCAAGATTCTCGTATTTCTGAATTCCAAGATCATATTAAACTTTTTGGCTTGCATAAAGTTTATACTTCAGCTGGTTTTCCTCATAATCCCTAAGCTGTTTCTTAGTCCTTTCTTGTAAATGTTACCTAATTTCTTGGAGGCATCCCCATTGAATGATGATTCCATAGTAAACGTTAAGCATGAGAATCTACCAGTTAGTTTATTTATTAGATCAACTTATGTATTATAAGCAAATCAGTATTTGTTGTGTTGATCTCAATTGTTATTTAAAAATTGGAATGTCGCATGACATCGGATACATACAGAATCTATTAGCAGAGAAACCTTCATAAAACAGACTTAAAATACTATCAGGGCATATCGGATTCACTTCACAAACCTGCCTTTAATGGACATTTGTGGACTAGCATGTTAAATCTGCCAGTCTTCTGGGTCTGACCAGGATTCATTTCAGTCTCTACTGGCACAAAGTTAGTCCTTTTTAGCCCTGTAGATATATCCACTCTTCTTAGTCTTATTAGAAAACATTATTCATGGCCAAGAAATAATCTCATCTAACTTGCTTAAAATTCTCCAATGCAAATAATTTGGATCAAGTTATCTGTATGTAACATGACCAGCAGCATTCTCTAATACTGAGAATTATAAACCAAGTTCAAATCACTTCTTCATCTCTCACTGGTAAACTGTGTGTATTCACAGAAGTTCTCATCTGAAGGCACATGAAATAAGAAAAGCCTGGTAGGGTGGGACAGTTCTGTTTCCACAACATACAAAAAAGAGTATTACAGTAAAATCCTGGTAACTCTTACATATTTTTCTGTTCGTTTGAACCACCAGGTGCCATGATACTCTTCAGCCAGACTGAGATGTGCACAAGGGAGTCCTAAATGTATTTTCTGCGTGCTAGTTGTACATCATGTCTTAGGTACCCAGCACTGTCATTCACATGCCCTGTCATAACAGCGGCTAGAGGCAGGAGAGGTTTCTACAAGATCCACAGCATAACCAGGTGACTCTCGTGCCGAGGGATATGCTATTTCTTATCAGTTTACCAGCAAAGGAGCTTAGGGAGTTAGTCAGCATGCCAGTGAGCACTTCAGTTCTGACAAGGTCTGTAGCTACGCAGCAGTCTATGATATAGGGCCCAGGGCACCATGCTCTCCAAAGCTAAAGAAGTCTGTCCTTTCTGTGAGGGTTGTTATCTTTAGTCTAACTCTTGCCTGCCCTTTCGCTCTGCTAGGCTTACTATCTTTAGTCTCACTGTTCTCTGAGAGAGAATCAGTTTTTATTTAAGTCACAGTCACCACATGGAGAAAAAAAGGAGGCTGCAGATTTGATATGTAAGGGAACAGCTTCACCTCTGCTTGTATCCTGTGTATCTTTCAGAACCACAAGGGCAGTTGGTGTGTAAAACACCCTTCTGCTATTCACAGCTTCACCATCCTTCATCTTCCAGTCTTATAGCACTAGAAGTAACTCTGGCTCTCCCTGTTTTGCTCTTTGTATTTAGGTGATGAGTAAATCTTGCCATGTTTTGTCTCCCCAGTACCTCTCTAAGGTATCTTAATTTCTCTGTTGACACAGTTCAGATCTTCTGTCCCACTTTTCCCATTTCTGTGCTAAGGACAGTTTCCTTGCTTACTGTCACTGACCTTTCTAAATCCTCCTTCTGGTTCTCCTTCCTCCACTGGATCAAAGTTCTCATTCTGTGTTTTTTCAGAAGCCTCTTCCTCCTCTCCCACACCCTCCCCTAATTCTCTGCTCTTGGATTTTACCAAGTTGCCTGTCACCCTACAGTTATATCAGCACTTTGCTCCTTTCACAAACACATTTGACCTTCCTTTGTCACTAACCTTCTCCTGGTCTGAATGGATTACAGATTAAATCATTGTAATCTATTCTGCTTTTCCTGTAATGCCTGAAAGTTCTCCTCCACTCTCACTAGCTGCAGAGGCTCCTTAGTTATGCATTCCAAAGCCAGCCTGGATGGTTTAGATCTGCTAATTTACAGACACTGGCTGACTTGCCATATATACTGTACATGCACAAAGGCAACTGTCTTGATCAGCAGCATTTTACTGAGAAGCCTGCTTACATTCAGCGCCTCTGGTGTTAACAGAGGGCAAGTGAATGTAGGGCATGCTGTAGAGAAGGGTAAACACTCTCCATACTAGGAACCTGCACTGGCATCTCAATGCATATCCCACACAATGCACATCCCTACACACTGCAGCTGATGTTGCATGGCTGGCTGGCAGCACAACAGGGTTGAATGCAAATTCTAGACTGCTGTTGTAGCCCTTGGACCATTCTGCCTCTATGCTTTTGCCTAAGCAGGTCTTCTCTTCCAAGGGGAAGCAGCACAGTGGAAGGTAGAAGGCAGCTGTCACCTACTTTTGCTCCTTTGTCTGCTGCTAAATTTAAAAAAAAAAATCAAATTCACTAAGGCTGTATGAAAACAGAAAATATGTACTAGCAGAGTATGAACACTCAATGCTCAATAGCACCCATGAGCATGTTCAGGTCCTTGTGTCACCTTGGGTCTGTGGAAAGCTCTTACAGATGTGTTTGAGTATATGTCCTGGAGGACTTTGTTTAGAGGACCAAGATTTAAAAACCAAAAACCCCCCCAAAAAGCCCCAAACCACCCTGGGAATTAGGAGATGGCTTAGTCATATCAAGTTCATCAGAAGTAAAAGTATGTACATTGCAATATAATGCATGGATCCTGCATACATGAATATTGACAAACAAGGGCTCTTAGACATATTGGATGAGCAATTAGGATTTGTGTATGCAGTAGATAACTCCTGTGGATCAATTATTCAGGGTAACTGAAATGCAAAGACCACCTTGTAAACATGTTTAAATAGTTGAATTGATTTAAAATCCGTACCTTGTTTTAACACTAGATTGCCAGGGCATATGGTCCCTTGCATTCCTTCAAACATTGCTTGCGTAGATTGTGAAAATGCAGCTGAAAATGTATCCCTGAAGAAATCACAGAGCAACAGTGAAGGATGGGAAATCAATGTCTTTGGTCAGATTTTGAGGTTCTTTGTGTTTACCCCCTACAGACTCAGTGCATGGTGGAAGAGGAGCAGAGAAATGGTGTCTGCCCCAGTTCCCCTGTCCGAGTGCCTCCGGAGTCGCCTACTGCACAAGTACGCTCCCTAAGATACCGCCGTGTGAACAGCCCTGAGTCAGAACGCCTCTCCACTGCTGATGGCAAAGCAGATCTACATGAAAGAAGGTTTGCTCACCCTCTGTAGCGTCCTACTGCTTTTAGCAGTGTCTTGAGGATTGATGTTGAGAACAACCTAATCAGTAGGCACTGGATGTTCATTATTGGGTGGAGGTGTTCATGGGCTTTATGATCTTTCTGATGAGACACTCGTGTCTGTTAATAAGGAGAGTTATTGGAAGCGATTCTCATCCTGTTCCTGGATGGGAAGAACTCCACAGATGGAAGGAGGGACTTTTGTCAGAGGGAAGGCAAAGCATCAGATCAGAGATAATGTGAACAGTCACAAAGCTTTTGGCTGGCCTGAGGTGGAAGGGAAGAATGGATCTTGTTAGGATACATACAGGGATGCATGTATTCTGGGAGCTACCTGGCAGATCCCAATCTGGTGGGTTTCATTATTTCATTATTTCTCATTAATAGTAATAATAGTATTAATTTTTCAGCATATGGCATTGCACTTGTTTGCATGTAAAAAGTACACATTACACCCTGATTTTGAGGGTAACAGGAATACCTTCTCTCAGATCCACAGGAAGGAAATAAACAAAAAAACCAAGAATAATAAAAATAATGGAAAGAAGCTTTTTAAAGTATTGTGTGCTGGACAACACATGTGTTGCAAGACATAAGCCCTTAGTGCTGGTAACCCCCTTCACATCCTTTGTTACTTTGTCTTCCTCTTCCCATTGAAAGTCAGGGCACAGACTATGGTTGCAGGACGTGCTGGTGAAATGGCCCCTCTAAAAGAGGTAGGGGAGAGACAGGCCTTCTTCTCAGAGAAAATCTGACAGACTTCAGCCAAGAGGAACAGCCACAAGGAGACGACGGTAGCTGGAAATGAAGGAGGATCAAAAAGAATTCGAGAGATGATGAACCCCTAGCACTACCCCCAGTTTGTTAGGTACTGATTCATTCTGGGTGACTGGGGGAAGCTGTAATGCTTCTCTGTAATTCAAGAAAGATTGTTTGTGTTGCTATTAATAATTTAGGGTTTGAATGACAAATCTTGTGTCTTGCTACCTCTTCTTTTTCTTGCTCAGAAGAAAGGTTCTTTAAAATAGGAAGGGAAAAAAGCCATTTATAAGAGTCAGCAACACTCATCCTGTATATTCACTGAATGCTTTTAACTCCTTCCTTTATTTCTCCCACTCTTCCTTGTCCACTCAACATCATGCTGTCTTAATATAGAACATGTGTATTATCCAAAATGCATCCCTTTCTCCTGTCTTCCTCCCTCAGCTCCTGATTTAAAAATCAAGATCTTTTTTCATCTTCCAAGTAGTCTGCACCAAGTCTGGTGCAAATACAGTCCCACTCTGTCACACAGTCTTCTCTTTACTCTGTTTTTGTCTTTTCACAACACAGACCTGACTTCCAGGACTGGGAAATTCTTCTGACTTTCTGGAGTAAATTCTTCCACTCCAGGAGTCTCTCCTCTGCTGGAGGATGGATGAAGACATTGGCTAAATCTAAAGTTTCTTTTATTTTTTTAGCAACAGCTCTTTATAAAATCCAGTTCTTCTTCACACACATAGGCCATTTTCCATTCTTTCTTTGCATACTTAGTGTTGCCTATTCACAGCAATATATTTTTAAGACTAGCAATTACAGCCTTGCTTCTTTCAGATCCATTAGATGTCTTTTGCTAAGATCTTTGGTTTTGCCCACAATTTTCTCTTCATCAACCTTTGGTTCACCTCCTCTGATTCCCCTTTCTTCATCAGAAATTTTTCAATTTTTCTTGTAATTCTTCTGTCTCAGCTCTGGCTTTCCACTGTGTTAGAGACCCAGTTTTGCTTAGCAACCTTCGCCCGATGGTCAGTCACTTCTTTGTTTGCCCTCATGCTTTCTCACACACAGAAGGCTTTTCCCAGAAGAGTCTGCAAGGCTCCTATATAGTCCTGGTTGAAATCCTTTTGTAAAACACTGCAGCTGTGTCTTTTTCTGGGCAGCAAACACTCTGGTTTTGTCTAGCAAGCTGCCAGCCTCTGTGATAGACGAGAAGTAAAGCAAGCAACAGGAGCAGGCCAAATGGCAAGCACTGTGGAGCAGAAAGACAGAAGTGCCACTGGCTTTTCCAGCTGAGATGCTGGCAGGACCATTGGGGCACAGAGAGCTGCCAGGGCCTCTTTGAAAGGTGTTTCTGCATGGCTGCAGAAGCTGCTGCTATTTAGACTGTGAGCCACTGAACATTATACTACCCTTTGTAACAGGATACTTCCCATATTTCCTTCCTGCTCCTCCAAAGTATTTTGGGGTTATCTATGCCCAGTGGGATCAAAGATTCTTGCTGTCTTCTAAGAACTCATGTGGCCGCCTTAGAGATCTCATTACCACCATAGAGATAGCACAGTGAAGCTGAAGAGGTTATAGAAGCCCAGCAGAGACACTGCTAAGTCAGACAGTAGGTTTAGGGGTGGTTTGGGGTGGTTTTTTTTCACAAACCAATAGAACTTACTAAAGGGGAAAGAGTATATTGGCAGTGTTGGGGGAAACAAGGAAGAGAGATGCTGAATTGTCTGTCATACTGAAGGGGGAACATATTTATGCCATTGCAGGTTCTAAAGAAATATTTTTGCTTAAGCCTGTCTTTCTGAAGAAATGAGTGAGAAGGACTATACAGATTTTCTCTCAACTCTTATAATCCCTAACTTTAACCACAAACCTGATGTATTTTTAATGGCTTCATGTTCTGTCTTTAGATCTCGAATGGATTTACCTGGCTCTCCATCACGGCTTGTGTGCTCCTCCCAGCCAGCCCAGATGCTGTCCATTGATACTGGCCAGGCTGACCGGCAGGCAAGTGGTAGGATGGATGTGTCTGCGTCGGTGGAACATGAAGCCCTCAGCAATGCTTTCCGCTCAGTACCACTTGCAGAGGAGGAGGACTTTGATAGCAAGGAGTGGGTTATCATTGATAAGGAGACGGAGCTGAAGGACTTTCACCCAGGCGCTGAGCCAAGCACCTCTGGAACCACAGATGAGGAGCCTGAGGAACTAAGACCTATTGAAGAGGGTGAGGAGAGAAGGCGCTTGGGGGCAGATGCTGCGGTCAGGCCGAAGACGCATGATGGGCGAAGTCGGGGTATGCAGCCTGTGACTGAGGAGGACAGTTCCCACAGACATGAAGGACCTTCTCAAACAGTATCTGACAGTAAACATGAACAGCAGACAGGAAGTCTGGCCCACTCCCCCCTACATTCAGCACCAGCTATCCGACAAAGGAGACGAGAATCTGAACCTACTGGTCCTCAGAGACAGGTAAGATCCCTGGGTCTGTATCTTGTTGCCTAGCATAGCATCATCTTAGGAAACCTCAGCTGTGCTGGAGAAGTCTGTGTTTCCAAGCAGGGATGCTCTTGTGAAACTCTTTCTGACAGTGCTTGTAAATGTTGTGAACACCTTAGAAGTGCTCCGTATAGCTAGTAAAGTTGTCCCCTACTAAGGACACACTGTTAGCAAGATCTTTCCGCTGTTTTGGCACAGAGACAAGAGGAGAGCACAGTTGTGGTCGTGGGTATCTTTAATCAGTTCTCTTATTGCTCTCCCATGGTGTTGTTAGTAACCGCTTAGTTGTATGGAGGTGTCACTAGCAAATCTCCTCCACGTACTTTTTCAGCAGCAACAGCGGTATATGGCAAGAGAATGCCCTCTAATGTAATCACACATCAGCACTGGGCAGGCCTGCAGCAATGCAAATCATAAAAGAACTCCCTGAAATTAAACTTTCTTCTAAATACCTAAAAAAACCCTCAGGGTAACCAACACACACATCCTGTCAACCTTACTTCAGTGACTGGCATTGTTGGTACCAGGTATTTACTTGCAGAAATGTTCTTTGGCTACTGTGTTTTTTCCAGATAGTTGTAGAGGGCTTTTTTCTTTTGGTTTTGCTTTTTTCTGTGGTCCTCTGAAGATATAAAGAAGTTCAGTTTTTAGTGGGAGGTAATTTATTAGATCACCTGGAAAAACATGATATACTGCTAGGCTCAGAATTCCTCTGTCATATCTAATCTTCATTTTTCAGACATTCAGAAGAAGACTGTCCCAGAGCGTTCACTGTAAGAGACAATAAAATTATTCTCCCGAGGGCTTTTTGTATTTGTATGTTAATGAAGATCTCTCATGCGCATGGGATCCATAAGTGCAGCAAAGAGCAGAGGAGTCTCAGGTCATGCACACAGTGATGCCCTCCTAAGGCAGGCATTCATGCAGTCTGCTTGTTCCCCTCTGGAAGATGGTAACTCCACCTCCCATTCCCTCTTGAGTTTTTTCTGTAAGGGAGTGTTCACTGGACTGGAGCATGTTAAAAGAACATTCTTCCATTCAGGCCTTGCCTGGATTGTTCTCTTCTCTGGATCCTGGAGATGTACAAGGAAAAAAGGACTGTTAGTTTTGGCAGCAAAACATGAATGATGGTACAAGAAACTACATTAAAAAAAACAAACCAAATCTGTGCCCACCAGGCAAGGTGTTCCTTGCTAAGGTGTATGAGGCTGCAGCATTTACAGGAAAGATAGGAATACTGACAGCAGACACTAGTGGGGCTGTCCTGCTGAGCATGGAATAGTAGCAGTACATGCTTCTCATGGAGATTGCATTCAGTTGCAAGGTTTCTAGGTGGAGGTGTTTGCTGTATAAAGCCAATATGTTGAATGCCCCAGATATCTAGAGACTGTATAGGCAAGATTGACAGAGTTGAAAGGATCTGTGTCTGAATGTGCTGTCTGTATGCTTATTAGGCTGGTCAGTGCAAGATGTACAAGGTCTGCAAGATGTGATGATATATGGCAAGAGCCATCTGGAAAGAACCATCTGTAAGAACCAACAGGGACACTTCACTGACATATTTAGCGTAGCTAAAGAAGGCTGGAGGTGCCTTCTTGGCCATAGCACATAATACTGCTGTGTGAAGTGACTGGGGGAGTTGAGTATGATGCAGTATGAAGGATGCTTATCACTGCAGAGTGATACTTAAAAAGCAGGCAAAAATGGTAAATCAACGGGATTGTGGGTGGTCACTGCTAATATATTAGACAGACTTGGTTCTCCAGCAGGCTGCGCATTTTTTTGCTCCAATGTTCTGAAATACCCTCTAGTTACTCCTGGGCCTAGCTTTGTACATAGAGACCAACACTGGACTTTTTTGTCAGGCAGGGATTTAGTTGTGCTTCCTTTGATGTCTGGATCCTTCAGTTGCCTCTATATACACAGCTTTGCAGTGACATTCATAGTTTTCCATTTGCTGTCACAAAAACATCTGCTAACTCTCAAAGGAAAAGTTACTTTGTGCCTAAAGGAAAGCAGAAACCTGTTCTCCTTAGGTACAGCAGAGATAGAGGGACAGTTGGTTGGGACGCTAATAAGAAGTTGACCAAGGACTTAACTAATGAAAATACTGAAGGCCTCACTAGCAATGACAGATGAAACCCAAGCCTGAGCTACAGGAAACCTCTGGGCTTGACTGAAACTGTGATTAGATAGTGTGTGTGTGTGAGTAAATCTTCCTTATCTTTGAATATAAACTGGGCCTTTAAGATAGGTAAAAGTGTCACTAAATGCAGAACTAGCATGATAGGTCATAGGCCTTGTTGTATCGATTTGGGACCTCGTTCTGGTCTCCCAAAAACTGCTGATCATCCATTGGTGTCAGTAGAGCACTAACTGAGAGCAAATGGGTAATCCCTGCTCGATGCTTTCTTCTGTTCCTCCATTCTTTGGCTCCAATATATAAGCCATTACTTGTTACTGGCAAAAAGACTGTAACCTCTGGATTGTCACAGAATCACAGCATGGTTGAGGTTGGAAGGGACCTCTGGAGATCATCTAGTCCCGCCCCCTGCTCCAGGATGGATCAGCTAGAGCAGGTTGCTCAGGACGGTGTCCAATCAGAATATCCCTGAGCATGAAGACTCCACAACCTCTTATGGGCAACCTGTTCCAGTGTTCAACCACCCTTATGGTAAAAAAACTTGTTCTTAATTTAAAATGGAATTTCCTGTATTTCAGTTTCTGCCCATTTCTTCTTGTCCTTTCACTGGGCACCACTAAGAAGAGTCTGGATCCATTTTCTTTTTCCCATCAGGTATTTGTAAATGTTGATAAGAACCCCATAAGCCTTCTTTTCTCCAGACTAAACAGTCCCAGCTCTCTCAGCCTTTCCTAAAATGAGAGATTCTCCAGTCCCTTCATCATCTTTGTGACCCTTCACTGGACTATCTCCAGTATATCTATGTCTCTGTTGTACTGGGCAGCCCAGAACTGGAACATGGCACTCCAGGTGTGGCTGAGTAGAGGGGAAGGACTACTTCCCTCAACCTGCTGGCAACACTCCTCCTAATGCAGCCCAGGATTCTGTTGGCCCTTTTTACCACAAAGGCACCTTGCTGGCTTGTGTTCACCTTGAGGTCCTGATGAACACCAGGACCTCCAGGTTTCTGTCAGACTGCTTTCCAGACAGTTGGCCCTCAGCGTGTACTGTTCCTGCCCAGGTGCAGGACTTTGCACTTCCCTTTGTTGAACTTCATGAAATTCCTTTTTGTCCATTTCACCAGCCTATCCAGGCACCTCTGAATATCAGCACAACCCTTCAGTGTGTCAGCCACTCCTCCCAGTTTTGTATCATCTGTGAACCTGCTGAGGACATGCTCTGTCCCATCATCCAGGTCATTTAAGGAAGTTATTAAACAGTAGTGGCCCCAGTATCAACCCCTGGCTACACCACTACTGACTGTCCTCCAGCTGGACTTTGTTTCCCTAAGCACAATGCTCTGAGCCCAGCAGCTCGGCCAGTTTTCAGTCCAACTCACCATCTACTTATCTAGCCTATATTTCATCATTTTGTCTATGAGGATGTTATGGGAGACAGAGTCAAAAACCTTACTAAAGTCAAGGTAAACAACCTCCTACCCCATCATCTGATCACAGAAAGCTATCAGGTACATCAGGCTTGATTTCCCCTTCATATATCCATGCTGACTGCTCTCCTTCATAGGTTTGGAAATGGCTTCCAGGAGGATTTTCTCCATGCCCTTTCCAGGCTTACCAGCCTGTAGTTCCCCAAGTTATCCTCGTTTAGAGCTCAGATGTTTGTTTGAATGTATGAACCTGTTGGAAGAAAGATACCGTAGTGCAAGTGTGAGGGATGGTGGTGTCCTCGTGAAGCTGTGTGGGTGTAAGAAGGAGCACACTATGAGCAGATGCTGCTGTGGGGAAAGTCAAGTAGAGAGAAGGCTCTGAATAGCCTGGGGGAATTTCTGACCCAAATATTCTCACATATTAGATATCTCCCAGTTTCAGCTGACAAGAAGACAGCTGCAGTGCAGCATAGACCTCATGCGAAGCTGTGGTATAGAGGGAAAAGAGGTTGTGGTGGTTTAGCCCCTGCCGGGGTCTGAGACCACGCAGCCGCTGCCCCTCCCCCACAAAGGGAGTGAAATACAAAGCCCCAAGACTGAAATAAGGAAAGGTTTAATGCAATAATGCAATAGCAACACAACCAACAACAACAATAACAATAACAGTAATAGTGATAGCAATTAACAGAGCAAAATAGCTACCAAATACAGCAGTTTGAAGCACGATGTACAAAACCACTAGTGCACCGAGCTCCCGCGCCAGGAAAATGTGACCTGCCAGCATGTGACAGTCGGCATGGTATCTGAATAACCCGGCTAGAGCTCCCCCCCACTGCTGGGGAAACTTAACCCTATCCTGGTTAAACCGGGACAGAGGTCTGTCATGAAACTATGTCCTGTTCAAGCCCTTCTGTCTGTGCACCACTCAGTGCAGCACTGAGCACCCAGCAAGCTGTTTTAACAGAGCTCTTAGGGTTTACTTTAGTGTATGCATTTCAGGAATATACTAATAAATCTGCTTATTTTTATTCACTAATGTGCAGCTAAAGCTATAAAAATGAGTGGAAAAAAAGATTGAATCTGCACTTCTGTTTACATATTAATCCTGACATAGGATTGCTGTTACTGTTGGAAATCATTTATATCCACACCTAGCAATATAATTTAAAAACCTGTCAAGTTCTTAAATATGCTGAGTAAATTCACTGACACTTGACAGAGATAGCAATTTACTGCTGCCTTCTGCATTGGAAAGAAATACAAATGTTTATACATTTATGAGTTTTAGCAATTACTTCTGACTGTAAGTCTGTGCTCATAGGTATTTCCTGACTCTGAATCTCCCTTGTTGCTAGTGTAATTGGCATTGTACAAAATTTTTTGAGACTTGCCTGCCTAAAACATGCCTGTCCAAATGATATTGCATTTAAAAAATAAAAGAAAAGTGAAGCAATAGTGGGAGATCATATTAACTCATCCTTACCCATTCTTGGATATATTCTGCAGAGTTCAGAGAGCATTTTGCTTACACTGTGTCTTACAGTCCCATCTCCCAGAGCCAAGAGTTCATCTTTTAGAAAAGGTCCCAATGTGAAGAGGCGCTGGTGTATTTCCTCACCAATTTAACTGTGTAGTTAGAATCACTCTTAAAAAAAATCTCCCTTGGTGCTATATTAGGCCTCTTTTCTCCCCTAGCCAGCTTTCCACAGCCAGGAGAGTACCAGAAATGGACTTATTTAAACTTGTCCATGTCTTGACCCTGAGAGAGCTGCAGCGATGGAGCTTATGAGCCCTTCTCAGCCATACCCCACCACTGGTGTCTTTGCTGAGAGATCATGCAAGGATGCTCAACATGAAGACCTGTGCTGGTAATACTGTGGCTTAGACAGGAGGCAGTCAGAAGCACATTGCATAGCCCGCCTGGGCCAGCTTCACCTGGGACTCCAACTTTACCTATAGTCACTGGGTTTCTTCTGTAAAAGTTGTGCTGAGACCCTCACTGAGCCAAGAAAATATTCTCTGTTCTGGTGCTGAGCCCACGGGTGTCTATATGCTCCTGAATTTCATCGTTGCCTCATCTGAGGGATGCTGTAGTTGTGACATTGCCTTTGGGAGCAGCACAGCTGGTCAGGGGACAACCACTTCAGTGACCCCAGATGCTGTTCTTCAATTGATTTGAGTGGGTGATGATTATTCCTCAGAAAGGAGACACAGAAGAGGACTGCCTCACAGCAAGGACAGGGCTCTAGCATTTTGGGTGATCTGTACTCTGGTTCATGTGGTGCAGAGCCCTGGGTTGCCCCAGGTCTGTTATCTGGAGGAACTCTGATTTGCACTGAGGACTGAAAGCTGAGCAGGGCTTTCTCTGGGTTATATTTTGGGCCTGGTAGCCTCTGTGGCCCCAGACCCTGGAGAAGTGATGAGGGAAATCCTTGTCACTCCTAGAGTGCTTATAGACAGCAGAAGTAGAGGGCAGAAACTACAACTTCACTGAGTCTGAGGCAGAAAGAAGAAAAGCTGGGCTGAAATAATCAAGCAACAGGTGGAAGCAAAACACAGCAGGCTCTCGGGTTTATAACCCTGGGCAGAAGAGGTAGGCTGGGGGAAGAAGGCAGCAGGAAAAATGAGATATGAAAAGGTTCTCTGTGTCTTGGTTTCCTTTCCCATCTACAGCATCATCTGTGGGCTGCTCTGAGGGCACCTGAGGGACTATTTCTCAGTGGTGAGAAATGGGCATTTGCAGAAGAGGGCAGACTCTCATTGCCCCTCACTCCATGTAATTCCCATTGAGCTGCGCTTGGTGTCTGTTGTAGATAGATGATGCGATTCTTTGACACTCAGCTCCTCTGGTTTCCCTCCACATGAGAGGAGCTTGCCAGCTGATGGAGAAGGATGTATGTAGAGTTGGCCTCTGTCCTTTATGCTCTTTAGATTCAGGGTCCCTGTCCATCCATGTGTTAGGAGTAAAGGATCAGCAGAAGGGTGATAGTATAAGAGAAGTAGTGCTCACGTATGCTCTATATATAGAGAGGTCATAACAATCAAAACCTTAAGGTCAGTATAAATTCCTAATTACATTTTATATCTTTAAAATATTTTGAGCTCTATCAACATCACATTTTTCTGGGACTTCACATGAGGGGTGTCGTAGTGCTCCTGTCCAAACAGAGCAGAATAGGCCTGATGGAAGGTGGTCCACCTGATTGCTGCCAAGGGCAAAGCGATAAAAGGGGGCAGCACCTCTAGCACTGACTGTGTAATTTAAGCATTAGAGCATCAATGAAGAAAAGTGGCGTGTCTGTAATCTTAGCTTCAGCCAGGAGTCATCAATACCTAAGTGCACTTGCTGGTGGGGTGTTACTATTTGCCCCTTCATGGCCTGGGCAAGGTCCTTGTCCTGTGCTGTGAAGGAGGTCCATCTGGGTAGCTGAAGTGATCCTTTCTGATCTGAGAAGCCTTTACCATGTTGGGATGATATATACATTGGAAATCATACAATATGCTGAGTCCAAACATGGAACAAAAAGTAATAAGAATTCCAGTATACTTAGTTGTGCAGCTTACAAACAGTACACCCAGGACTGAATTTTTACACCATCTATGCAAAGAAAAGATGGTTGTCTTTATGAGAAATTAGAGCTGCTGTCTAGAATTTGTCTCTCTCAAATATTCTCTATGACAGCATTATTATTATTATTATCTGAGAATCTGATCTATGCAGTGGCATGCAGTACATTTAGGACTGTGAATAATTGCTTTTCACTTTTAATGCCCACCACAAGCCGAGTAGTTCTCAGACACTTATGAAGATAAGATATCTGCCTCAAAACACTACAAAGATATTGAAGGTGACAGGAAAGAGATGAGACTGGATGAAGTTCAGCTCTTTTTCTCATATCATTTGCAAGGGCAACATCTCTAGTAAGGTAAGGAGAGCAGTGTTGGCTTAAGAAAATACAATATTGCCTTTTCACATTTCCCAATTGTATTTTGAACATGCAGAAACTTCCTGAAAAGAAACGCAGCACAAGGAAGGGAATGGATTTGAAAGGAAAAATGTAATTCCAGGACAAATGGTCTGGTTTTGGAAATTGAGGTTGCTGACTCCTGTGAAAGCACATAGCAAAAGTAGAAAGGGGAAGAAGGGTTTAGCATTTTCAGGGTGAAGAATCTGAAGTCATTCCTGTAATGCCTCTGTCTTCCATTCAGCGCGTAAAGGGAAGGTAGGGAGTGCAATCTCATCCTGGCACAGGCTGTCCTCTGTGAGTATACTTTCCTCCCTCTCCTGGCCATCCCGAGATTACAGAAGCAGGAAAGGAACCTAAGAGTGCATCTTCTCCTCATGTTCTCCCATGGCTCTGTGTTTTGAATTTCTCACTGAAAGGAGAGTTATACCCTGCCTGCCTTCCCAGCTGCTGCCTGTCCTCTGCTTACCAAAACTGGAAGCATTAACACTCCCCCTGCAGGTACTCAATACAAAAGTGTATCGGGAGGCCAGCAGTGTGGAAAAAGGGAAGTCCACTAACAGTCCCCAAAGTTGTCTTTGCAAATCCCTGGAGCAAGTTTAATTGAAAGAGCCCCTGAGAATCCCTCACTTTTAAATACATATAATCATTTTAGCACCAGATGTTTCACCTTTTCTCATACACATGGTTTCCAAGTGTGTTCAGAGTTTGACTATTACTTATATGCAAGATGTAGGAGTAGCCTAATGATATGTCAAGATGAGTGATGCCAGAGGAACAGAGAGGTGAGGCATGTGGCCTGAAGAGCCAGAGGAGGGGACTGACGTAGCAGAGCCTGACACTGCTGGTGTCACTCATGTCCGCGTGTGGCTGGGGAGAGCATGGCAGGCCCCCTGTAATGGCAGGCTCCTGTGGTGCCTGTAGGATCCCCGGGAATTTATAGACACAGAGCAGTAAGTAAGCCCCACATAGAGCAAAAGCATTTTTCATCTGCCAGCGAAGATGTCTGCAGCATGCGCATCACAAACCAGGGGCGAGTCAAGTCTTTGCCTGACACCTTTTCCTCCACTCTTCTTGGTCTTTTTCAGTTGGAGGAGGACAGGCCTTCTCAGCACTCCCTCCCGAGGTACAGCCCCCTGAGAAGACTGGCGTCCTCCGTTTTCTCCTCCTCAACCCTGGAGACAGAACACTACCCTCACGTTGGTGGCACTTTCATACAGCGCAGCCGTTCAGCGGAGAGCAGTCCCGTGCGCATGCCCCACCGCAGGCACATGCCCCTCACGGCAGGAAACCACAGACTCATGCCTTCCGTCCTCCGCATTTCCAGGTCCCAGCTCCAGCAGGTGTGGGCCCGCTTCACACACAAAACATAGCCTGTTCAGGGAAGCAGCAGCCTCCATAATGCAATAATAGATCCCACCTGCCCACAATATGTCACCACTTAATGCAATATTGATTCCCAGACAACACTGGCCTAAGGTACTGTAACTTTCAAAGCCCCTGCAACCAGACCCCACAGAGACTGAAAACATCTGCCTTTCTAAACCTCCCAGCAACCTCGGCGAGGGGCGGCAGCATGGCCGAAGATGAGAACGCAAATGGTGAACGTGTGATGTGTGAAAGAGGTGGATGCCAGGGCTCATCTCAGAGACTCGCTCACGTGTCCTGCAGCCTTGGGGTAGGAAGTGCAGGGCTGCCTCACTGAACACACACAATCAAGCCACAAACATTGTCAAATTATGACTGGGATGGAGAGACCGTGGAGGTATCAGCAAGTGTTACCTTCCCCAGGCAGATTGGTTCAAACATCTTTGTTGGTATCTTACACTGGGCCAGATCTATAGGCGGTTTTACTCCATCTAGATACAGGCAGACTCCCACTGGAAGCTCACCTGAGGCAGGACCTCAGGATTTGTCCCTCTTGTGGAGTTACGATCATGTATCTCTTTGTTGCTTTGGCTTTGGAAATCCTCTTGCTTTTGTTGCGGTTTGGTTTCCATACAGTGACCACATATTTCTGTCTCTCTAGCTTTGCCTCTGTTACATGACAGTGAACCTGTTTGTCTGCTCTCCACTCCTAAGCTGCTTCAGATCAACCTGCCTTCCCCCAGAGGCGCTGACTGTCAAGAGTTGGATAGCAAGGATTTTCTTACTGATCCAGCTGTATATTATGCTGTTTCTAAATCCCAGGAATTTAGACTCCTGCAGCTTTTCAGTGGCAGAGCAGCCTTGCTTCTTGGCCTTGCTTGGAAATGCCTGTGATAACAGATCTCACTTGAGAAATAAACTGGCCTCAGCACTTGGTATACAGAGCCCCTGGAGCCCTTTTCTAAAACTGACTTGAATCTCAAAGGAAAAGGGAGATCAAAGTTAATTTAAATTGTCATAAGTATCCTTATTTCCCAGGTTTGCAGGGATATATTGCCCTTTTCAGTATAGCTGCAGTGTAAAACATCAGGTTTTGTGAAGGCCTGTAGTTAAGTGAATGTAGTAACTGTCTTCTATTGAAATGAGCCTTTTGTCTGCTCTTCTGGGAGAAGAGGCAGTATGGATGTTAAGGTTAAAGAAGAAGGGGTCATTGCTGGTGCTCGGGGCTTTAGGAAAGTGCGAGTCCAAAGTAAAATACTCTGTAGAAAGTGTATAAGCACAGGATACAGACAAAACATATATAAAGCTCAGGCAGATGTGAAAATGGCATGGGATAAGTACAGGTGTTGGAAGAAAGTTGTGACAAGGAGGTATTACTGCATAGGTAGGGTGTTTCTAGTGGAGTTACAATGAATGCTTCCTTCCAAATACTGATTTCTGTAGGTATATATGCCCTGCCTGAAGCTCCCTTAATATCAGATCTGCCTTTCTATAAGCAACCCCAGACAGTGCAGCGCCAGACAAGGGAGGTGGTGCTTTCTGAAGCTCACAGGACCTGGCCTCGTGGGTCTGCATGCTGCAGGACACGCTCAGGCAGGCTGGGCATGCGCTGCCTCCTGCCTGCCCACAGAGCATCCCGGTGGGTGCAGGCATGGAGATGGAGGGGGCAGCACACCCTCCTTGAGAAGATTGAGCGTAGGCATGACCAGTCTCTTCCCACAGTCATTCTTGAATCAGTGACATCAATTTCTTGGTTTGCCCCAGGAACATGAGTGAACAGGACACTTTACTGCCCAGCCAAAATTTTTATCTGCAATTTGTTGATCAGTTTTATTTTTAAAAAAGACACTGGGCATTGGACTGAATTAACCAGTAGCCTAATCCTATTTGGCAGTTCTTCTCTTGTCAAGCAGAGAAACCAGAAAGAGCAAGGCTTTGCTTTTCTCAAAGCATGACATGAGAAGGGATGATTTGCTTAAGTAGACTCTGCTCTGATGTTATTTTTTCCATGTTCAGTAGAGACTTTAATAGAAAAGCAGATTCCAGAGAAAATGGAATTTGTGAAAGAAGGAGATTTAAAATCAGTAGCTCTTAATAATTTTTAGTTCATAGTCTCCAAGACACTGATGTTCATTTTTTAATGTCAGTTTTAGGAAGTAAAATTTCTATTGTTCTATTTTTCAAATACAAACAGGATAACTGGGTATTTATAAACTCTAACCTGCCTGTTTCAGACAAGAACAATGACTAGCTGATAAGTAGCTCCATACATAAAATGTAAAGGACAGTAATCTATCTAATGCTACTCATCATGGTTATATATAGAACTGTTCTTGCAAAGTAAACTTGATACTTGATTCTTTTAAGTTCAATTCTGATTGATAACAATGGTTGTTTTATATAGACCTCAGTAAGACTTCCTTCTAGATAAAATTATTAATACATTGAAAACCAACTAACCAAACAAAATGTTTGTATGTTGGTATCTCTTTACAAGTGGGGATGTTTCTCATTAGGACTCCTGATCTCCTGCCCTTAGCTTAGCACTATTCCATTCCTTTAGTGGCTGTCAAGAAGGAAAAAAGAAACCACTAAGGAGAAAGTTTGCAGTGACAGGAAGATGGGTAGCTTGATAAAATAATACTGGCAGGGCAGCTCTGCAGTGAGATCTGGATTGCTTGATAAGATGCTCACATTCAAACTAATTATTGCATTCAGCCAGGGACAAGGTCATGTTTCTAGTATGAAGAATATAGGTCACATGCACAGAGTGAGAGAAACTGTGCCCTGGGAGGTGGTGTCTCCCAAAATGAGATGAGAGTTAGCAGAAATAATTAGCTGCATGTAAGTTCTCATTATGCTGCTATAGCAAAAAAAAAAAAAAAATCTGCTTTGATGTATCAGCAGGAAAATGAAGGTGTAAGCAGAGGGGAGATCTTTTGTACTGGTGAGATCTCTACCAGACATCATATCCAAGTCTTGTATGGATTTTTTTTAAAAGATTTTCAAAACCTAAAAAAAGAGAAGTGATACAAGAATTGTTCGATTCTGTAAAACCTACCTCATAGAATGAGCTTGAAAAAATGCAGTCTGTCATTAAAGACAAAACTAAAAAGTGACATGATTGCTGTTAGGAGTACTTGCCTGAAGGGAGCAAGATGGGTTTTTATTCTGCCAGGCAAAGATATGGGTCTAGGTGCTGGAAGATAAAGTAACAAAGGTCAAACTAGAAGTAAGATGCTCATTTTAAAGACATAGGTGGGTGGTAAACCACTGAAATACATTATTAAAAGACACTGAATTCTTTGCTGTTCAGATTCTGTAAAGTGGGATATTGATTTCTAACCTAATTCTGTTAAACCATCAAATTTGTGCTCTATACCAGAATAATTGGATGTGTTGCTGTTGGCTAGGTTTTATGGGAAGTTTTATTTCATGATCAATATGGCCTTTACAATTTAATTCTGAACAAATTAATTGGTGCTAATGGCTGGAATCCTGATGTTACAATAGTATGCAAAGAGTATTAAAAATAATCAATTTGCAGATTTTTTTAACATCTTCATCTAATGTTGTAATAATTACTATGGAATCCACATATTGTTGAGGAACAGTTGGCAAATTAAAGAAATGTGAAAATAGCTTTCTTTTTATATATATATGGAAATGTAATAAATTAAAATTAGTTACAGTACAATTCTAAAAAAACCTCTGTAGATTACATTTATATTGCATTTATTTATTGTGTTTCATTTATAATGACTGCAATTATAAATGTAAATATGTCCAAAATCATTTATCAAAAAAAAAAACAACTAGAAAGCTCAAAGGAAGTGGCAAGCAACCATTTCCCATGGAAGGCTGAGCTTTCATGGTCAAGTTAGGGGAACAGAAGTGTTGGTTCTCTAACAGGTACCCTTCTACCCCCACCCCATCCCATCCAGCCCTTTCCCCTGTGCCAGTGCTGGTGTTCATGTGGCTGCATGGACCTGCACTGGGAGAAGGAAAGTTGTTTTCAGCTTTGGGTCATTTCCTGCTTTGTTTCACTGTCCATTTGCACAACTGACAGCACTGGCAAGCCAGGGTCAGCAGGCCAAAAAACAGCTAGTGGAGGGCTGTTGACACAAAAAGTGATCATGGGGCTATGGGCTGAAAAGTTAGCTGCCCTAGTTATTTTTCCTGTTATGTTTGATAAGTTTCCTTAAATTCTTCAGCTGGGGTAAATAAGTGTAAATCAATACTAGTGAAATAAAATTCCCTTTTAGCATCAGAATCTTAGGCAAATTGTGTTCATCAGAACAGTCCAAGAACAGGGTTTGTGTCCTAAAAGAGATGTTCTTGGTTTTACTTCCTATTGTACATAGCACTTGTTCTCAGAGTCCAAAATAAGGATTGAAACGAGCATTTCCCAGTCCTTTATGATAACAGACATCATTAGCATCAGAAGAACAGGTGTAGCTGTTGCTAGGTTCTCATGCTCTACTTCAGTGAGCAAATGCACATCAATTGTATATACATACAAAAGCCATCTTTTTATATCTTGGTCTCTTGGCTCCTTTCACTTTCTTTCTATGCTGAATGGGAGATGCTTCCAATTTATCACTTTCTCCCCAGCCTCCTTCCCACAAGAAGGAGCTAATGAGATGTGATTTCTATGAAAACATTACTGTAAAAGCTTGGGTTAAGCTAGCGTGAATTGGGTAAATGTAGTTATGCCAGCACGCATTCACTCTCAGTGGAGAACGTTTTGGTGGGAGGGGGTTGGCTGAAAATAAGCTACACTGACAAAGGTGCAATTTTGCAGATGCCAGTGCAATCAACATGATATACCCATGTTGACAAAGTCCCTGGTGTGAAACTGACTTTGTCTGCCATTCCCATACTTTTTTGCCAGTTTTGAGGGGCAGGTAAGTGGAAGAATTAAGTTGCATCTCCTCTTTCACTGTTTAAAGTCTCTTTTGTTACAGTGATGACAGAATGTAAAACAGAAATGCCCTGTAAGACAGCCTTATGGGTGATATAATCCCATCCCTGTGCTACCTCTTTGTGATGAAAAGTATCTCTTGCTCTTCCATTCCTTCTCTTTGTTGTGAGTCTGAACCTGAATATTGTGGGAGTCAAGGCTGCTGCAAGGCTGCTGCTCTGAAAGGGACAAACTGGTTCAAAAATTATATTTGTTGTATTATGTCTTTGTGATTCCTGGAGACTTCCAACCTGGACTGATGCTTTCCTTTCCACATGACAGATGTTGACTCCAAGACCTTTGCTTCAGCTCTTTTCCTGTAGTTCATGTGGTGATACTTTAAGGGTCCCCAAGGACAGAGGCAGATCAGCCCACCTCTCAAATCTGTGTCCACATGACTGACTCTTCCAGATGAGTGTTTAGGAAGCTGCTCTAGATGCCTTTCAGTTACTAGGTACTCAGCTGAGGGTGAGAGTTTGAGCGTACCTTCTCCCTTCCAGTGCTGGGAGGCACCAGGCACCACCTGAACTGTGAAAGTTATTGGCAGTTGTCACCTCCCCAGCCCAGGATGAAGAAGCTATACTTGGACAGTTGGCCTCCAGACTGGATTGAGATAAGGCAAATGACTCCAGGACTGGCTGACATTCTCCTCTGGGATCTGGTCCATTGCTCCATAAGCAGAGATATTGCTGCTCAGCTGCCACCCAACTAGCTTATGTTTAAATGTGAATCTGGATGCAAGAACAACAGCAGTCAGCTGTAGCCCTGAGCTTTTAATAGGCTTCACATACAATGTGACAAGGATGGAGAACTCACTCCTTGAGAAGCTCTCTTAGATATAGTTGCCTCTTTGTTCCCCTTTGCCTATCCCATCTCTTCCCCATATGACAAAACTGGTTTTACTCCACTCTGGTTGCCGGTGCATGTCCCACTTCACATATTCACCTGCCCCCGTGGTTTACCTTCATTGCCATTCATGGTATTTCATCCCTCACATCCTTATTGCATCCCTGGGTACCTGCACTACCTCCTGCCTTTGCCGTTCCCTAGAATATGCGAGGCTTGCCTCGTGCACCAGTTTCCTACACATTGCATATCTCATGTTGCACCATACAATCCCTGTAGCACTTTGATCAGCATCTTGCCTTCCGTCCCTTTGATTTCTGTGGAGGAAACAGTGAAAAAAGGCACATTTCAGCACTTGGAGCATTCTCGGCTCTACATGGAGCCTATGTGATCATGTTGTTTAAAGGCAGTTTGATTTCAAAGATAGATGATAATGGAAGATACCCTTCATTTTCAGGACAGTTTCACGAGTTTCAAATCCTGGAATCCTTAGGACTTAGCAAACTCCCCAAAATTATTGTGTACGTGAGCAGCTAAATTTAGAGAGCTAGCAATGCTTTAAGACACAGCCACCATCTGTGATTGCAAACCATGTAAACAGCTGGTTAAACACCACTTCTATTGTTGTGAGCTTGTCTCTAAGTTTCATTTAAATTGGTGCCTGGTCTCTGTGAGTGAGAATATGTCTCAACTCTAGTTGCAAATAGTACAAGCTCTTCCAACTGGATGTTTTCTGGGCTGGCAAAAGTGACTCTTCCCCATTCTCTAGCTGGGGAGTTGTGGGGAGGGCAGGGGGGAATCCAAATAAAAATAGAAATAAGTAGGGTATTTCAAACAGCCAGGACAGGGCAATTTTAAGTGCAGCAGAGCTGACACTTTCCTCATTAATTCTAAACTTTTAACTCACTGGTGTTTCCTCTCGTTGCCTGTCTTACCTGGAGTTATCGCAGAGTAGTGGATTTTTAACTTGAGGTTTGGTGTTCTTCACTTTGGCACATATAATGACAGTTCTTCCTTTATCTAGCCTATGCCACGGGCATTAGGCCATCGAAGTATCTTGTTGTTTTAAACAAGCTCTGTGTTTCTTCTGTGATCCCATTTGGCAGCTAGCACTCCCCAGCTGCTTCTGCGGCAGTCAAACCCGGGTGTTACATGAGAAGGCAGCATGCCTTTAAGAACCAGTCAACAATCTTTCTTCCTTTTTGAGGTGAAAAAAAATCAATTTTTGATTTTTTTTTTTTTTTTTGCATATAGGACTTCTGGAAAGAGACCTATTGTTTCAAACTGTTTAGCGATAATAAGCAAAGATGTCTTCAGCAGCTACCCTAGCCTGCTCACAAGGCAGAGAAGTTGAGTGACACTTCAGTAGTTGGGCTGTGTTTCTTTTCCAAAGGTGACTGTAAAGCCAGTTAACGTACACCTTTTCTAACTCCTCCAGGCTGTGAGCACTTCAGAATGAGAAACAAAACAAATGTTGTTTGGGACGTTTCTCTGCTCCGGGCTTCAAACATTTCATCCAAAGGGGGGTTCCCTTTGGAGTGTTTAACTACCTCATTTGTCTTTTGTTTCAGTACTATCACCAGGCTTTGGTACCATCTTTTATCACTGGCTACACTGCCCCAAAGTGTACAGCCTCTTCTGAGAGACTTGATAATTTGCTTTGTAGTACAAGCCTCCTGCAGCCAGATGGGAAACCAGAGCAAACACCTCAATTTAGCCTTTCCAGAGTTTGTTCAGAAATAATACTAATAGTCACAGTACTTGTACTTTCCTATGGCCTCTTAACCCAAAAGATCCCCAAGTGCTTTATTTTTCCTGTGAGTCACTTCCCTGCTGTTTGACATGCAGGACCGCTGGAGGAAGTCAGCAGCAAATAAAGCCTTTTCAGAACATGTCATGATGAAGCCAGACATGAAAGTTTGATTGCACAGAGAGAATTTCAGGAGGTAGGATATTATTTCATGATCTGCAAATTGTCAGGACAGAGAGTGGGACCAATATACCAAATATAATAAATATCACAGAGGCATTTCTTTGACTGCAAATCACCAGGTACTTCACTTGCTCTCTCATGTAAAAATGCACTATTTGAATCTGGTGCTGTGATCCTATGTAAATATATTAAGGCAAGAAAATATAACCATTGCTAGTTTAGTCCTGTGTTGTAAAACAGCTCAACAATAGGATGCACTGTGAGACTGAAAATCAGACAGCATGGAAAGATGTGTTCAGTCCTTTTTCTGTTTTCTGATGTCCTTCCCTCTCACGCCTCCATCAATTAATCTTCCATGATGTGTATATGTGGAACTTTTAAGTGCTTGGCAGTGGTACAAGATTATTCTTGAAAATATAAAGAGATTCTTCTACTGCTCATCTGGAGGGATTGGTGACAGATACCCACCATGCTTGTCCAGTGGGTCTAGCATCACTTCCTTAGGCTATGTGGAGTCTCTGTGATATCCAGTCACCTTTGTATTACAGCCACATAATATTGCATCAATGACCTAATTTATTTTTATTGTAAACTGCTGGGTTAGATGAATGACATGTTTTATTAATGGTTGTCAGTGGAGATTTATTCACGCCACTTTCAGAACTTTATCTGGAGCTGAGACCGTTTTGCAACTTTCACATTGAATAAGAAAGGGATCTATTCAGAAGAGAAACTTTTATTTTTCCTTTTCAGTTTTACCTTTGGTGATAAATGGGAAAGAACTATTTGGAGATAACTATTGTATATTTGTCTAGCTCTGCTTGGCAGTAACAGATGGGCTTCAAGAGGCTAGCTGAATAAAATTGCATTTCCTAGCGGACAAGGTCAGAAGCCTTGAAATCATGGATGATTTTCAAATTCCTGTTAGTGTTTATAGTGAATAAATTGCCCCAGATATTTCTCAGCTGGAGAATATGGGGTGCCTTTCTTCTTGACCTGCTTCCCCTGTAGTTGCCAGCCCTCCCCAGAGTGACTGGAGGAGATGACAGTTTCTGGAGAGGATGACCAAAGTAAGCCAGATGTGCTTTCCTGATTTCACTCTTATCCCCAGGGTGGTGTTGGGATGCTTTTTGCTGGCGCTTCCATTTCTGATTGTGTGTATGTTTATATGTGTTCATGACCCACACATGGAGTGTGAATGGCCACGCATGGTCATGCCTGACAGAAGCATTTCTATGCCAGTAATGGGCCACTTTGCACACATTCAAGTGCTCAAAAGGCTGTTGCAAAGAATCCATCTCATTCAGTTACAAAAAGTATTCTCATGGTGTCTGGTTCAGATGGCACACCTGGCCTCCTTTGCATGTTGCAGATCTGATTTTGGCAACCTGGCCTAGCCCAGTTTTCTTAATTCAGTGTCTTGTAGTATACATATCCCTCCATTCGTCATTAGCTGGTGGCAGAGTATTCTGGCGATAGGAACAGTGCTGCCACTTGGGACATAATTTATTAGTATGCAAACACCTATTTTGGGTAATGTTAAAACATTAAATAAAATGTGTAAAGGCGGAACTACCTTTCTTTTTGTTGCATTTTTATACCATGTGTTTTGTGTTTGGGTTTCTATAACACACCTGCATTTGCAGTTCCATGGGACAGCACAAAGATTAATTTCTGGGAAATGTTTCTAAGTATTATTTGATGTATTGCAATTCCTTTGTATTACATCTGCCATTGAAAAAATGATGTTACAATGAATGTACGTTTTAAACAAGCTGCTAACCATGTAACATGGGGATTGAAAGCAATCCCCATTTTACATTCACTTGCATGTATTTTAGTGTTTGAAAAGAAAATTGCTTTATGTTTGGAGGTTTTATTTTTTCATATGCAAAGTGTTTCAAGTTGGTTACCTCATCTAGTGCACTTGCCTCATAAGAATTCCCAGGGCTTCCTCCAACAACTCCAACAAGTTTCTCAGTTTAATTATGAGTGCAAATAATTGATCTGGCAACATGAAACACAGCAATGGCAAATTTCTTCTGAACAAGTCAGATAAGGAGGATTTCCATGGGACTCTTGCCCCTTCAGCTTGGTCCTTCCAAAAAAAAAAAAAGCCAGATCAGGTTCTTATTCAGCACTGCTGACTTCTGGTTATTTTTATGACTAAGGAAGATGTTTAGCTTTCAGAATCTCTTTCTTCTTCTTTCTTGCTGCTATTAAGTTGCCTTTACAATTAGGGACTAGAACAATTTTTGGATTATCATTTCCTTCCACTTTGCTCGTCATTTCCTGAGTCTCTTACGAGTGATAAAAATGAGGTGATCCCCGTGTCTGCTCAGACAGGGAGCTCTGCATTGACTCTTGCTGGAGACACTGATTGCAGAGGTGGGAAGCTAAGTGGCAGGCATACCATCTTTACAGAGCTATTGCTTCCGTCCAAGACGCTAGGAAAACTGGCACAAACCTAACAACATATGAAAGCACAAATAGGGAGGAGCAGAGCACTTATCCAGCATAGGACTGCACCATCCTATTCACCTTGGTAAAAAAAAAACAAAGAGAAGGTCTGTGGAGCATTTGCTGGTAAGATGCTGGAAAGGAAAACATCTCTCTGACACTTATGGTGCTGATTCTTGGAATGTGTTGATCCTGCAAGCAAGCGTGGTAGCTCTAAGACCCCTGCTACTTTTACCTCATCTGATGCCGGTTTGAAGAAAGAGCTGCTTCAGAAACTCAGATTCTAGTTTTTTTCCACTCACTGTTGTCAGTCCTGCCAGATGTCCCAGTCCTTAACAAGCTTAGTCTATGGTGGCAGAGGATAATGTCACTTCCAGGATATGCTAAGGTCCTGATAGTATCCAAATCAAAGCTGTTACAGGGAAGACTGGACTACGGCTCATGCTGTCTGTGTGCCATCTGCATCTCTCAGGACTAAGGCCGCTTCCCATTCCCAATGGAACAATTAACGTCATGTTGGGAACTTGATTTCTGCTTCTTGGACTTTCCAGCTCCCATGAAGAATCTCAGGGACCAGCATATCCTTCCTTTGCATTACCTTGTGTCACCTGTTAGACTTCTGTTGCTGCTAAGCAGGAGAGAGTCCAAACCATATTTAACCAACTGCTACTCAAGTAGGAGGTAAATGTGGGTTTCTGTAGTCATTTCTACTGAGAGGAGACAAAAACTGTAGGTAACCTGTTGTGCTTCCTGGTTTGCTTGAGAAACTTCATCTGCTGGGATTTGAGTTTGCTTGAAGCAGTGGATCTCAGCAAAGTCCCCTTCAAGCAGGGCTCCAGCATTAGGAGGCACAGCAGAAGGGCTTCCTCAAGTTGCCAAAAGTCCTCATCGATTGCTAGGGCCAGAGGGTTTGAAGAAGCTGTGGAAGTTTGTCTCAGGGGGAGGGCAGCAGGGAGACGAAGGGAAAGCAGCCTGCTGTAGCTTTAAAGGCAGTACTGAGTAGGGATCCATTTGGAAGGACGTAGTTGACTAAAGGGATCTGAAGCTTGTTTTCCTTGAGTCTTTTTATTCTTCCTGTATCTAATCCCTTTAGAACCTAAGGTCAACCCCTTTTTGTACTGCAATAACACTGTAATATATGCTTGCACTAATTCTTCTGGCACACTGAGCATGCAAGACCAATTTAAAGCTTTTTTCAGAAGAAAAACACTGTATTATTGTGTATATAGAAATACTGAGAGAGAATTTGAATTCTATCTCCTGTATAAAAGCATGCATTGATTACCTGTATGTAGACCATGCTGTAAATGCTGCAGAGTACTGTAAAATCCTACACTTGAAACCACAATGAACAGGCAATGTCATAAAAAACAAACAAAACAGAAGCTGTGCAATGGATTTTGTGCCTTTTTTAAATCCATGTATGTTAATCCAGACAATCGGAAAAAAAAAAAAAAAAAAAGAGAGAAAAAAAGCTTGTATACTACCAAAACCTTATTAAAGAATCAAAGGCAGCACCTTGGTGATGGCTGGGTTTTTTGTTTGCTTTCTTGCTTTATTTTTGTACTTCCTTTGCTTTCCAGCTCTGGGAAGGTGTCCCCTGCTCTTCCTTGGGTACGTGGGAGCACCAGGAGATAAAGGAGCGCTGGTAGAAGAGTGAGAGTTTAACTATCATTTACATATGTGATCACTGAACACTTGCAGTTAGGACAGATCTGGGAATAGAAGCAAAGTTCTGTGACTGTTGGAGATGCATTTCATGTACTTTGGAAAGGCCGCACTGTGAGTGCAATTTACATAAATTTAGGCTAGTACCAATTTCACTGACATGAACCCAGTCATATCACAGCAGCAGGATACAACTAGCCCCCACTTATGTAAGTTTTTAGAGCTCTGCCTTGATGGTTACCAGTATCCAAACTGGCTAAACTTAACCTAGTACAACTCAACACCTGTGAACACAGGAGAAACAGTTTATCATAATTCTCTTGGTTTCTCACATTGGGCATCTTCCCCTGGCTGGCAGCACGGTGTGCCTAGGGTGGGTGGATGGTTGTCTCCCATCACACATTTGACAAGGTGTTTAAGCACATCTGGTAAACTTCCAGCCCCTCCACCCCACAGAGATAGATGCAAAATTGTGGCTGTCCTGCAAGTAATGTACTCCTGCCTAGGCTGCTCAGTGGATCTGACCATGCTTGCCTTTCATCGTAACTCCTCTTTGAAAGCAGTCTCTGCTGTAGAGCAGCACGTGGTTCAGCTGCAGTTGCTGTTGGTCTGTCTGGGATCAGGTTGGAAGAGAAACACAGCAACAGACCCTGTCTGCTTTGGTGTAAAGTGCACAGTTACAAATTCAGTGGTTTTCTGAAAGTGGGAAGAGGGAAACTGCAGGCAGTAGGTGCATGCAAAGGCTCTGGTACCTGTGGAAAGAGTGGTGGAAACTTTCCCTCTTGCAGGAGGAGCATAAGACCCCAACTCCTCAAAGTCAGAGAGCAGTTTGTGCAGGCAGGTGGTATATGGGAGGAAGAGCTAGGGTTAGGCTGTGGTCTCTGACTTACAGGGTTGTACAGTGTATGAGTCCTTTTTCTCTCCTGGGAATTGTTGGGAGGGTCAGGATTCTTCTGAGTCTGCCTCTAACTGGGTCCAAAGCCCATCCGCTCCATGATGAATGCCTCAAAGAGTTGTTTGCCTCTGTAAGGCTGTTGGTATGTGTTAGATGTGTACATCTGTCAAATATTGCAGAAGGATGCACTGATGCCGTAGTGGTAATGATGGTCTGGAAACGTGGTTTAGAGCAGGGTCTGAAACAGAACAGTAAATAGAAGAGATGCAGCATTTTCTGAGTTTATGTTAGGCAAATATTGTGATGTTTTCCTGTACCTGGTGGGTTTTTTTGTCGTGGGTTTTTTTTCACAAATTATTTCATTTAAAATGTTTAAAACCAAGAGGTGGGAGAAAAAAAAATCCCAAATTCTACAGTCTAAGGGAAAACTGATTAGGGTCACACAGGAAACTGTTCCCTTTCCCCCATGTTGATGCAGAGCTGCTCAGGAGAGCAGTCTTTTCTGGTGGACACTGGGCTCGCTCTGTGCCATGCCATAGACTGCTCTGCTGCGGAGGCGTAGGCACAGGCAAGCTATAGGGTCTCTTCTCTATGCCCTCATGAGTCATGAGATCACCAGAAAGCCACACAGGCAGAGCAGGTACTGTCATCACTTTTCATTGCTGTAGGAACCTGGGCAGAGTGTGCATGACTTCGCATGGGGCAGGACATATATGAACACGTTAATGAGCTGGATGCCAGTACTGCCCCTGAACACACCAGTGTGAGTCTGCTCCGTGCTGCTGTCTGGGAAGAACATGCCTGGCTACGTTCCTGATTACAAGGGGACCTGGGAACTTCTAATGCAGGGTTGTAAACTTGCTGTAGTAAAGCGGAGACTGCATCTTCGCTGAGTTTTGCAGTATTTGCAGCATCACTGAGACATAGGAACTTTACTGCTGCCCCTGTTTGGTGATATAAGTAGTCTCTGAGGATGTCTCAGTGCCGATGATCCTGCTAATTTGAACCCCCACCAGTTTAGAGTAAAGACAGCCCCCCAGACTCCACTTAGCTGTTCGTGAGTACAGGAGCAGAGATGGACTTGAAGGGTCTGGTTTCTGCCTCTGCTAAATATGAGCAGGTAGATCTTTTTCTTTCCTGACTCTCCTTCCTCTCTATATTCTAACTATGGCCTCTGCAAAGCAGGGATATTTATTGCCTTCCAAATACATATTGTTACACAAAGCAGTTACTAGCCAAATTGAATTTAAATGCAGTCAAGTTTTATGGAGAGATAGAGTGTTAAAGAGGTGAAATGCACAGACTGTGTGGGGAACACATGCTCAGACACATATACTGCCATACTCATTCCTGGGCAATTGACTGACAAGTCAAAAGAGAGTCAGGAATGAAGATCTGAGCCCAAGCAGGTGGGAAAAATGGTTCACTGTCCAAGGACAGGCAATGTGTCTTCTGAGAAAGTGAGGAACACAGGCAGAGATCAGAGCTTGCTGGACGTAAAGGAAGTCCTTTTGACTCAGATTTGCCAGCTCCAGTGTAGCTCTGCTCACTCACAGTCTTGATAGCTTTTTTTCTATGGGATGGCTGCCTCAGCTCATGGCATAGGTCCTGCTCCTAGTGGAGTGAGCCTAGCAGAGAGCTGCTGAGATGATTAAAAACTAGAAATGTATGACATGAGGAGAGGCTGAGAGAGCTGGGTTTGTTCCACCTTAAAAAGAGAAGCATTGGGGTGGGATCTTGTTTCTTCCTTGAACTACCTGATGAAAAGATGATGCCAGACTCTTCTCAGAGGTGCACAGTGAAAGGAAGAGATGTGATGGACACAAGCTGCGTGAAAGGAAAATTGGATAGAGGAATTAGATACAAAGAAAAACTTTCTCACCATGAAGAGCCTGAAACACTAGGACAGGATCCCAAACAGGTTGTGGTATCTCCATCCCTGGAGATACTCAAAACTCAGCTGGAAAGGGCCCAGAGCAGCCAGCTCTAACTAAGTTGGTCCTGCTTTTAGGGGTGGTTGGAGCAGAGACCACCAGAGATTCCTTGCACCTTTGTTATTCTGCAATTTTAAGACACAGTCTAAGCCTCTCCACTCCTGCTGACATCTTCCCACAGTTCCTCCCCATTGATACAGCAGAGCAGAAAAATTATTCTCCAGCCTTTGGGGAATAGTCCTAGAGCAGCTGAGTGTGCTGTAGTACAAAAGACATATGATGACTGTCAAGAGAGGACACAAGCTTCTCTAGTGAGGGGTTCAAACTGGGAACACCTTGTTCAGCCAGGTGTCTGCTTGCAGCTAGCTGCTGATCACGTTAACTCAACAGTGTCTCAGACTTTGATGCCCTAGGACAGTCTTCCTTGTTAACAGCTTCAGGTGATGATAGTAATGAAGATAAGAAAATATGTGTTAAAATAATATTTGACCCAAGAGACATTTCAACTAAGTTTCTTTTAGTTGGGTTTGTAAGTAATGTCTGTTCTCCATTTTTTTTTTTGGCATATTTATGCTCTTTGGATTTTCTCCATGGTGCATTTACAGTGGCAAAACAACCACAGTCTCAGGTTGCTTTAAGGAATGCATTCTGGCAATTTTGGGGTACTGCGTGCAAGACGTTAAGCAGTCCAAGTCTCACAAAGGTAGACAGAAGCCAGGAAATCACTGTTGTGCTTAGGGTGCAGTGTGCATGCAGGAAAATACGTGGGGAAAATGGAATGACAGACAGAAAGGCTAAATACCATAAGGAATTTGTACAGTCAGAGATGGAAGTACATGGAGGTAAGAAAGGTATCCACAGCACGACTCAGTGACAGCAAAGGGAAACCAGAGCAGAAGGAAAGAACTGTTATTTTTATTACAGCAACATCATGCTGTCCAGCTTCATGTCATGCCTTATTGCTTAGTGCAATCTCATCTCAGAAAAACTTGCAAGGGAAAGAGCTGTTGAGGAAAGAGGGGTTGCTGGAGACAGGGCTGCTGGAGGGACAGACTGCAGGGCACAGACACCATAACTCTGGCCTTTATAGGATGTGCACTGCAGGACTGGATTCAGTTCTTCTTGACCAGAAAGCATATGAAATGACATAAGCTCCCAATAGCTGAGAGGAGATTTGAAGGTTTACATATACAAAGAGAAACCAGTGGTCCTCCAACTGTACCATCAGCTACAGCATCAAGAAAATGGGGTGGAGTAGCAGGTAAAGCCTTGTTGGGGATTGGGTACTCTTTCCAGTGGGAGGCTCAGCACAAGGCAAGGTGTTGGTCAGGGTTTCTTTACCAGTCCCACTGGGGAAGTACGTCTGTTTGATCAGGACTGCAGGGATAGCACTGCAGGTGTATTTCTTAGGAAAACCAAATCCAGCCAACAGGCAGAATCCAACCTTAAGCTGCTGAATGGACTAATTTCCAAGAAATGCCTGAGGGAGGAAGCCAAGTGGGTAATTTCCTTTGCAAAGGGTGGTAAGTCCCTCTACCGTCCAAGTTCCACATCTGTCATCCTGATACAAAAGGTAGAATGGGTCAGTGAAAGCCCAAATCAGGTTAATACAGGGCCAGGCTTCAGCTTTAATGAAAGAAAAGCAGCTTTGGACTCCAGACACATTGCCAAAACCAGCCTGTGTTTTAATTTATAAGATATGAAAGGAAATATTAAATGGATAGCAATTATCACCATGCATAACAGCTTGGTGCTGCCCACCAATCTATTTGAAATGTCCCTGTTATACATGAGCATAAAGATCCTACATTTTTCAGGCATACTAATAGGGCAGTTGCTCTGCACAGAATAACATCAAGATTTTCAGCGCAATTTGAAATTGTGTCATTGGACTCAAAAGCTATTAAGGCTTTTTTCACCCGTAGAGACAAAAAGGCCAGTTCCCATAGCCAGGTGAATGTGCAAGCTGTTGGCAGCTCTGTAGCCCACATAGTTAAATGGGTGCTTGTTTAGTCGTGCATCCTAAACATCCGCTGACACTGTCAAATGCTGCTTAAAAACGGAGTGTTTGGAGCCCTTCTGGTCATGACTAGGACTTTTCAAAGGTAACATGTGATGCATTATTGACTGGTTGAGTTTATGGAGAGGCTTTCTTTTTCCAGCCCTCTTAATAGAAGGATGACCTAAATGTTTTTTTTAAAAATCCATTTTGCAGAGTGGTGCTGTTGTGGCTTTCATTTATAACCAATTGTTAATTAGGCCAAACTTTGATGGGGATTTCCTATTTATTTTGCCCTTTTTTGCTTGTTTGGTCAAGTGTGTGCATGTGAGTGTGAGCTGCTGCTTTTCTGTTAGTATTATTTGCCATCATGTCACAGCCTACTCCTGGCATCTTACAGGCAGTCTCTCTGCCACAGACTGCTGCTCAACAAGCTGCCTCCACCAACTGTCCTGTCCTCCCATTGCTTTCAATGGTTGGACACCCCAGAGTCTCATAATGATATCATAATATGTCAGCTTTCATGATGTACTTGATGTACTTTAGTGAAAACAGAAGCCTGTAGACGACAGAATTAGGAGTTGCTGGAGGGACATGGGAGCAGAAGGGAGGGACAAATAGCACAGCGGGGGAACACAGGAGCCCTACAAGGGTCATTGCCCCAGGGACAATGGTAGATGGTACTGGAAAGTGATCAGGAAATTTATCTATCCCAGAGGGGCCCCTTGAGTTCACTGTGGCCTGGGCATAAAAGGGCGTTGCTCAATGGTTCCAGTAAGGAAAGAGTGAATATGTAAATATATCAATACTGAAATATAGAAATGCTAGAGGAGATTGGGAAACATGAAAAAATCCTGAGGAATTACTTGTAAACAGCTCTTTTAGATCCAGGTTAAAGACTGCTGACAAAGGAAATCCTTTGGCACATTCTTTTTCCTTCATTGATAAGTATCTGTGAATGTCTCCTTTCTAAGGTTTGTTTGAATCGAATGATGGAGTGATCGCTGCTCAGGCACTATTTTGGAAGCGGGATGGACTAGGTGCTTTTCACTGATGCTTCCCGCTGCTGATGTCTTCTGTGTCAATGTTATGTTTGAATACTAACCCTTTTCTTTTGTCACATCTATCTTCTTGCAGGCATATATGCTGAAGTCATTTGAAATGAATGGTCTACCCAAGGCAGTGCCTTTAAGTTTGCCTTATCAAGACTTCAGAAAAGATGTGTCAGACTACTGGGAAAAGCCTAAGGTATCCCAGCGGATAAAGAAAGTTGATTTCTCAAATATTGTCTTGACTGCTCCTTGCAAACCTCTGGAACCTTATCTGGAAATGAATGGAAAAGAGGAGGAGGAAGAAGATGAGGAAGAAGATGAAGAGGAGGAAGATGAGGAGGAGGAGGCAGAAGAGGAAGGGGATGAGATTGACATGCACAGTGGTTCCAGCAGCGACCTGAGTCAAAAAAGCACAGAGCGCAGCCAGGAGTGTGCACCATCCACGCTGCTGGCTGATGACCAGAAGGGATCCAAGGGTCGAGCGTCCACTGCTGATGGGGACCTGGAGCTGGAGGAAGGCTCAAAAACACTAGTGCTGTTTTCACCAGGTGATCTGAAAAAGTCTCCGGTGACTGCAGACTTGGCTCCAGAAGTTGATCTGGGCACTCTTGCTGCACTGACACCCCAGAGTGAGAGGCCACAGCCTATGGGTAGCCAACTGGATGTATCCGAGCCAGGGACCCTGTCCTCAGTCCTTAAATCTGAACCAAAGCCTCCCATGGCTGTGGCTACAGCTTCCTCCCCCTTTACCAAAGTTGAGCGCACATTTGTTCATATTGCTGAAAAGACCCACTTAAATGTCATGTCTTCTAGTGGCCAGCTGATGAGGCATGAGGAATACTGCCCTCCAGGCCAGTTTGAGGAAGTCATTATTGAAGAAGAGCAGGAGGACAACCTGGTGCTGGTAGAGAATGGAAGCATACATTCAGGGCTAGAAGGGGCAGAGACAGAGAGCTGCGCACTCTCAGCTAATCACATTGAAACCACCTCAGAGACAGTGGGGGAACAGCTGGCCCTTCCCAATGGTGTAGCAAAGCCTCCTGAGGACAAGCCGGAGCTCTCCAACAAAGTGGCGCTCTCGCTGGATTTGGAAGAGCCAGGCAAGATGGTTCCAAGGGAGCCTGACCTTGAGAAGACAGCATCGGTGGCAGAACACCTTAAGCGAGCAGAGACCCTCCTCAACACACCACAGCAGGGCCCCAGGAGACCTCTGGGCTCCAGGTATAGAAGTCGGATACCCATTCTGTTCTCTGAAGAGGACACCGGCTCAGACCTTTCAACTTCACTCTCGGCCAAAGAGAGGCTTTATAAGAGGGCAAAGCAACCTGACTTGGCTCGCCTAGTGATGGAGAAGAGGCAAAACCGCCTCCTTCGGCTGACCTCAGGGGCCTCCTCCTCAGCATCCTCCAGTGATGAGAGGCGGCGAGCCTCAGAAACCCTGTCAGCCACTGGTTCTGAGGAGGACACCCACGACTCTGATGACTCCATCCCAAGGAAGGCAGGGAAGGAGAAGGCTACCCTCCTGGGGAAAGAAGAGAGACCCATAAGCACAAAGAGCAGAATTCCTCGGCCCATCACACCAGTGAAAACACTGCTAGAGGTGGCAAAGTCTGAGAGCTCCATGGCCGTCACAATGGCAGTGCTATGTAGCTCCCCGCAGGATGCGGCTGTTGCCTACAGGTAAGACTGGAACGGTGAGCAATGCAAAATGTTGGACTTGTTAAGAGGCGCAGCCAGGGCTTTGCTTACCTCCCACTGCTTTACCCTTCGCTTGGCTTGAATGCCTGGTCCATCCCTGTTTCCTACAGTCATTTCAGCTCACTGGTGTGTGAAATTCCCACTTCTCTGTCTTCTTTGACTCAGTCTGGCCAAAGGGCCAAGCCCCTCTTGACTTGCCCTGACTTTAAGGCCTTCTTCCCTTCCATGAGCTCTTTCATTTGGTCTGATCCTGCTAATAGCAGATTCCTCTGGTGCTGAGCTCTCAGTTTTACAGCATGCTTGGCACAGCCGTCACTCTGCAGGGAGACCTGGCCTGGCTATTGTGATTAGAGCTGCAAGGGCTGCGAGGTTGCCAGTTGTAATTGCCTCAGAAGATGGCCAGCCTGCGAAGAGCTGGAGAGAGGGAGGTGCCCATTCATGGGCTTTGGAGTGACCTGCAACAGTGTGGGCCACCTCCATGTGGTCTGAATTCCCTACACAGAGGGCTGCCTTGACTTTTTTGGAGGTACCTGGCTTTCTATCAGATAAGCACAGAGATGTATGTGGAGGTGGACCTTCTGAATTCACCAGTGTTTGGCTTTTCTGCCTGACCTTAGGGCTGGAGGTCCAGCCCAGGAGCAGAGCTGCTGCTTTGGTGCTGCTATTTTGGAGATGTGGGGTGAAAGGAGGGGCTCCCTGTGGGTTGGTTTATCTTCCAGCAGAGTTACTGTCAGAGGCCAACTGGTGCAATCCAGCTCATACCCGCGTTCCCAGATTGTATCTCCTGCCTGGAAGGTTGCTGCATCCATACTGCATGTTAAGAAGAGTCCCAGATATGTGCTATCAGCCAAACCATGCCTACACATTGTCCCTGAGGGTTCTGGAGGATCAGGGCAAACACTTACTACTTAACAGCATCAAGAGTTACAGGATGGCTGGTGTTCAAACCGGTGCCCCATCTTGTTCACAGCATCCTGGTGCTAGAGGCTCCTTGTAGTTGTCCAGCAACATTCATGCCAAACCTGCCAGGATCCCAGAGCCCCTTGCAGAAATTCCCCTTCATCCTCCCTCTTCTCTTCCCCTACAGGCTTCAGGCACAGAGACCAGCTGGAAGTGTCCCAAATGAGTGCCGAACAACGCAGATACAAAGTCGGCTTCCTCCTTCACCGAACTCCACTTCTTTTCCTCCACGAAGCAGCTCACGGAGGTCCAGCTGTGCATCCCCTTGGAGCCCTGTCCTTCCTTCAAGAAACCCCAGTGCTTCCCCCAGAAGCCAGCTGCCACCTCGGAGGGAAAGTCCTTCTCCCTGCCGACAGCATAAGCCAGGGACTGCTCTTCAGCGAGTTCCTCCTTCCGCCCGACCTCAGCCCCCAGCTCAGGCCCTGGGGCCGACAGGAGATTCCCTGCCCTCTCCTGGTGTGGCCAAAAAACGACAAAGAGGAAAAACCCAGACTCAGAGTCCAGCAACCAAAGGAAAGCAGGTGTCCCTGGAAAGTAAGGCAGCTGCCAGATAATGATCTTCTTCTGCCAACCCAACAGACTGGGTAACTTCTGCATATAGTATACACTTGAGATGCTGCAGCACAGCCTTTCATGCTGGACCCACGAGTGTATAGCAGTAGCTGTACTTCAATGCTTCACTCACTCTCACCCCACACTGTCGTGATCAGCTCCCACAGGCCTGAGAGCCTCTGAGCCACGGAGCCTTCTTCAAGGGAGACATCCAGCCCACAGCTCACGCTTGCTAACGCACAGCACCAAGCAGTGACCCAGGCAGCCTGCCTAGTGCCTGACCCTCCTCCCTCCCCAGGCATTCCCCTCTCTCTGTTAGCAATACCAGTCGCCAACACTGACCCTGGCTTTGGAAAGAGGAGCAGAGGTGACAAGAGCAAGGCCTGCTGGAGAGGAAGGCTCCTGTCCTGCAGGCAGCTCCCTCCTCTCTCCTTGGTGGGAAAACACCAGCCATGGCCACCACTATCTACCTGAGTGTTGGCTCGCCTCCTGCCACCTGTGTTAGCAAGGGATTGTCACCAGCTTAGTAAAGAGGGATGGGTCCGTCCTTGTGTGCTGAGATAAGAGCAGGGGCAGGGTGAAGGGGTCTCTTCTCTCCTTTCCAGAGATGCCTCTGCAGGTGGTAATGGGAGGCAGGCAGGTCTTGCTGGATGCTCCAGTATGTCCCACAGAGGGAAGCCATCTGGCATTGCTGCTCAGTGACACTGCTGCTGTTGCAGCAGATGCCTGTGTGGTGGGTATTTAGATGGAAGTAGGGATGTATTTCTGGGAAATCAAGAGTGTTTGCTAATTGATGTAGAAGGGAGCACACTGCAGCCGCTTCTGTCTCAAATACCAAACTGTGATCTGTGGAGACCACATCTCCCAGCATGGGTGATTCCTCAGCCTGAGTGCAGTTGGTGCCACAGACCCATAGTCCACCAAACACAGCTCCATCCTGAAGATGTGAATAGTCACTGGATGCCTTTAGCTTGGGTGCCCCTTGCACCTAAATTCCTTGTGCTTTATTGTCACGCTCTTGGTGTTTGTGAATTTTGGCACTGTGGTTGAAAGTTCCCCTCCATGGCAGGGTGAGAAATTATTATCCTGTAGTATACTCAAAAGCTGCTGCTTTGCAAGGAGAGGTTTGCTGGCATGCCATGGGTACCTTGTGCATTTCTGTCTGAGAGTATAGTGGGTTGAGTTGTGGAGGTCAGGTTTATGTCTTTCTCAGTGCTCAGCTCTTCCACATGTTGTGTGAGAACTAACAATGTGAATGTAAAAGCAAGGGCTGTGCTCTTCAAGTAATGTTATCAGAGCAGAAGCTTAGCACTCAGAACTGAATCAACCAACTTTTTAGCCCCCAGACTAATTAGGAAGGTTTGAAAATGAAAGCCGGTAGGACTGATATCTGTCTGAGCTTGATGAGATCTTGAAGTAGTCACAAAATTTTCCCCACACCTCACAGGGGGAAACATTCCAGACCCAAATACTTTGGGCTTCACACCACTGTCATGCTTTGTATGAGGGAGAACAAAAATACAGCTGCTCTGTACACCCATTCCTGCAGCTGCAACTAGCTGCAAATATTTACTATTTGCAGACAACAAAACTTGATAGAGGAATCTGGACAGTAATAACCTTGATTCATTTGAACATAGACACAAACAGTCACACTGATGGACATCGAGTCCAAGGTATCCTGAAGCTGTTCACATCTATATGACCTGTTCTGGAGAGGAGCACAAGAGCTGTGACAGGGTGGCTGGGAGAACAGGCTACTCTGTAGAGATCTGAACAGGGAAATGTCTGGAAATAGCTGACAGGAATTACCTCTTCATATGACAGTCTTGGTGTTGCCAATGCTAAGAATTTATTTCATCTAGCTCAAAGTGTTAGCTGTTTTCCATTGATGTTCACCCTGGTAGAGTAAGAAGCACAGCTTCTTGTCTAAAAACACGCCCTCATCTTTGCAGAGAAGCACTGGAGACTCCAAGGTCAGGTTGTGGTTTGATGGACTAAGCTGATGTTGCCACCGAAAGCAGTGTTCCCTCCAACTTCCAGCTGCTTCGCTGCACTATTCCACCCCCTTAACACTGGGGCAACTATTTGGTGAAGTGGCTGGAAATGCTGATCCAGCATGACACTAAGCTCTCTGGTTTGCTGGTTTGGTTTTCATCTGGTTCAGTTCATCAATCTGGGTCAGCATTTGGTCACACAACAGAAATGCGGGAAGGAGAGGACAGAGAGTATGACCACTTCTGGTGGCATTATAACTACATGTGAGTTTGAAGTGTGGGTCAAGCTACAACCTAAATATGCCCTGCATGTTCAGAAACCTGTGGTGTGTGGTGATGTCAACGTGCTGGAGGGAAGGGATGACGTTCAGAGAGACCTTGACAGGTTTCTTTACTGTGAGGGTGGTGAGGCACTGGAACAGGTTTCCCAGAGAAGCTGTGGCTGCCCCCTCCGTGGAAATGTTCAAGGCCGGGTTGGACGGGGCTTTGAGCAGCCTGGTCTAGTGGAAGGTGTCCCTGCCTATGGCAGGAGGTTTGGAACTAGGTGATCTCTGAGGTCCCTCCCAACCCAAACCATTCTATGATTCTATGAAACTAGAAAACAGAATAAAGCCAAACATAGATTCTTTCCAGAAATATAAATCATAATGGCACTCCTATTAATTTGTTGGAGGACTATTCATTTTAGAGTGCTCAGATGGTAAGACTTTGTCGTGAAGCCTTTACCAGATGCTTCATCCAGGTCTTAGATGCACATGCCAAAGATGACATTGAAAAAGCTTGGAAAGAGGGCTACAGGACTATTAACAGGGTCAGCAAACCTGCCTTATCATGGGAGGCCCATAAAGCACAATCAATGTATTTGTTCAAGAGAAGGTTTAAAGGAGTGTTTTCCATGGCCCAGCTATACCCCTGTCAGGGAAGGAAGCTCCAGGGCAGAGGTTTTCCTTCTGGCACATGAAAGCAAGGAAGATGGAGTAGCCAAGAATGGCAGATGAAATAATCAGACAGGCTTCACAACTACCCAGTGAAATCTTTCACAGGAATTTGGGGACTTTTTCTTATTAAAAGGTTTTCTGAGAAACCTAGCTGTCTTCTAAGAGGTTTTCCTACCATGACCCAACCACAAGTAGCAGGCAGGATGCTGGTGACACTAAGGTATCATCTCTCTTTGTGGTGCAGTAGATTCCTGGTCCTGCCAGAGACATGCCAAAGCTGTCACGTGTTGGAGAGCCACCAGACATGTCCTGCAGGTTTCAGAAAGCCAGTGAAAGATTTCCAGCACAGAAAATAACAGCCATTCTCAGTGTTGTCTGACAGGGCTGGGCTGAGGGTGCAGCTGGGTCCATGGAGATCTGGGACTGGCATGAGTGCTACCAGCCTTCTTGCCCCAGCACAGCCCTGCTTTCCAGCTGTCCCTGGCACGGAGGGGAGCAGGAGAGTGCATCAACAGCATTGTGCTCCCCTAGTTGTTTTGGGTGAGAGTGGGCTGCGCCATGAGATGCAATGGCAGTGAAAGTTGGCTGCCTGCAGCAATGTTTTCTCCCCAGAGACCCTGTGCAGGAGCTGCTGGACACTGTCACTGAAAGTTTTCTAAGGGTTGTTCCTGCAAGGTTTAACTGTCCCCATATCCCACAGGTTTGGGTCTCCGGATCTGCTCCTCTTCCCAGTGGCAAGTGATGCTGTGATCTTGGCTGGATATCACATTGCCTTTTTCATGCCTTCACTGAAGTTATTTTTACAGGAGCTTTGGTGCTGGGCTCTTCCAGTCAAGTGGCTATCAAGAATTTGCTAACAAGAGATGGTCCCTAGAGCCGCGTTTTGCTGGCAGAGCCAGTCACAGGGCACAGACTGGCCCAGGCATGCTCGTAAGCCACGTGCTGCAGGAGGTGATGGCTTGAGCCCTCTTTCAGGTGTCAGCAGAGGGACTCAGGAAAGCCCCTGCCATGCAGGAGCTCTTGATCTCCTCCCTGGCTCTGATTTTCAAGGTTCTTCCCTTCAACTGCTCAATAGCAAGTGTCACTCCAGGGTACTCCTGTCACTGGGGTGCTCAGCACACCCTGGTTGCAGAAGTTCCCATTCCTCTTGTGTGCCTTTCTGGAAGGTTTTTCTGGCAGGCAGGTGGACCAGCAGTGATGCTTTCTGCTAGCGTTACTGTGAAAGCAGCCCTGCAAAAGGGTCAACAACTCCTCTGGGTCCTCTCATCCTCTCTTCTTCCTCCACACCTGGAAGGATGCCTGCCACAGTTGGAGCAAACACAGGAGATCACATCTGGGGGCATGAGCGGATGAAGCCTGTGATGTTAGGGAGAACTTAGGTGGTTGAGGGATGCCAGACGATCCAGTCTGGCATCGCAGGACATGGTGGACTGTCACATCCCAGAAAGGTGGGAGAGGCAAGACCCTGCTGTTCTCTGCCATGAAACATGGTGTGCAAGCTGTCAAGCCTCAAGGACACACAGGGCTGCTCAAACACTGCTGTTGTGTGCGCCTGCATCCTTGCTTCACTGCAAAGAAGAGTAGATCAACAAGATCAAGCTGACCAGAGCAGAGGAAATGGCTAGGAAGAATAAAGAAAACTGTTTGGGGTCAGGGGAGGAGAAGCAGGCTTCCCAGCACTTTTCCATGTTTGCAGAAATTTCTGGGAACAGCCTGACACTACATGGTTCCCCGCTGGTACTTTTGCTGCAGGGTCTATCCTGGCCAGCTGCAGATGGTTGTGCCTGTGTGTGTTTTGAGGGGACTCCTGGGACAGGCTGCCACCATCTCTGCATCCATGCATATATGTGCATGGGTGGTAGGAACAGATAGGACTTGTTCAGGGAGCATTGTGCGGTGCTCTGTGTGTTGGGAGCATAAGTGTCTTTGGGACTGCCTGGTATCATAAGATACAGCAAACAGTCTGCTGAGAGTCTTCGCTTTGCTGGAGTCTGCAAAGGTCCCACGTGCTTTCTTATCTGCCAGCTGAGAACATGGCATGCTGGCTGGTAAAAATGAGTCAAAGGCTGCTGTATGTCCAGGAGATGCTTGCAAAGAAACAGGGATACAGGGGCGGATGTGCCAAGTGGCAAATCTGAAAGACAGTTCTCAGCGCTAAGCCAGCATGATGAGCAGAGGGAGCAAAAGAACCGATGGCACCAGTCAGACTAATGCTGTGGAGGAGCCTGAACACATAGATGGAGCTGCTTAACTGATTCATCTGATTGGCAGCACAAACACTTCCGCTTGTCTTAGTGCAAAAGGTGTTTCAAGTAGCAGACATCTCTGAGGCAGTTGTGCTTGGAATTTGTGAGAGGCAGGAGACTTTGCTTGCCCTTTCTAAGTAAATAATATTATAATATATATATTATTATAACAATATAATATAAGTAGTGCCCATTATATATAGTGGCTAAAGGTTGAAAAGGCTCCTGCTACCTTCAGAGAAGTGCCCTGATGCTATGTGACTATGTGACCTATGTGTGCAGGACTGACTGCTGTGTGCAGAGGATGTGGATGGAGAAACAGAGTACCACTCTACCAAAGTGCATGTGAGCTGTGAGGCTCCACTTGCTGGAGCATGAACCAGGGGCAAAACACCCCAGCTTGGCTGGTTGGCAGCCATTATGCTTGCCATCAGAGTTGTAATAGCTGTGGATGAATCAGGGTCTGGAGAGCCCCTGCTCACATGGCTGCCCTTGACTAACACAAGCATGGTTTGTTTGCTAGTGAAACTCTTCAATCCAAAGCAAGTTATGTTGGGGCAAGAAAATCTTTGATGTTTCTCCTTTCAAACACAGAGGTGTTTTCTGAGCATAGATCCTCTGTAAGAAGATGGCTAAGTATCTATTGATAGCCTGACCAGCTCCAGTAGCAACTCGATGGTCCCTTAGCACACTTCTTTCTTCTCTGTATAGTTTACTGACCCATGGCATGATCCTACCACTATTCCATGTGCACAGACACTGATGCCCACCTAAGGCCTTGCCCCACACATCAGTCAACTGCAGTTAAATTAATCCTGTGAACACAGTAAAAGTCCCATTGTGGACATAATAGGTTTGGTATCAAATGAGTTCCTCCTGACTTACCTGAAACATGCCTGTGCTCCAGCAGTGCTAGGCTGGTTTCACAAAGCACATGGAGACTACCTTGGAGTTTGCAACCACCTTTGGTTCCATCTGTTTGCCAGCTGCTCTGACAGACGCACACAGGGAGAGAGCTTGGGCTCCTGTTCAGGCCCTTTCTTCTTGCGATGTGTGCCTGTACCACTGATACTGCGTGGGTGCCCATGGGCTCCCGAGGTCCTCTGCAGAACCCTGAGTGGTTGTTTTGCTCTTCCTCAGCCTGTTGCTCTGCTCCAAGGGGCTGGGACCATGCTGATAGTAAAAGCACAGCCAGCTGACATTAAGTCAGGTTGGCAGCACCTCCATGAGCTTGGTTGGTATCTTTGTGAGGCCAGAGAATAGTCCTGGTTGCAGGCTGTGGTGAGCTGTGTACAGCCAGAATCCCCTGAAATGACAGTGATTTGTACGCCATAGATCTCCTGTCCCCTCATTCCTAATATACCTCCCCTAGCGGATCTTGTCTTCAAACTCCTGACTCCCTGCAGGTCAGTCCCTCTCTGGCTGATGGCCTGAAGCCCTCCTGGATTTCTGAAAAGCCTGAGGTAGATTTGGCCAGCAACCTACACAGCAAGCTCTGCACTGTGCAGGCTGATGCTCCAGGTTATAAGGAGGAACATTATCCCTTTTATTTCTGGAGCTGCAAATCACAGAATCAGAATCACAGAATCATTCAGGTTGGAAAAGACCCTTGGGATCATCGAGTCCAACCATCAGCCCTACTCTACAGAGTTCTCCCCTACACCATATCCCCCAGCATCTCATCTAAATGACCCTTAAAGACATCCAGGGACGGTGACCACCTCCCTGGGCAGCCTATTCCACATTCCAAATGTCTGGAAAGCAGATTTAAAGTACACACTGATGCCCTCAGTGCTAAAAGGAGGAAGGGAGCTACCACAGCAAATCCAGAGATGGGTTCCTGGTAGGGACCACGGTGGGAACTCCTGCTTTCAGCTCCTAAACCAGAGGGGGCTGCAGGGGTGAGACCTCTGCTTTGGCGAAGGTACTGCTGGGCTGGTATCAGCATGGGGCTTGGCAGTAGCTGCTCTGCCTCTGGCTTGCCTCTGCCCTAAGTGCAAGGAGGTCTGATACAGAGGCAAGGGCTGACGTTTACTCAGCACTTGGGTAAATTTGGCTGCTGGGGTGCAAGGCAGTAGCTCTCAGACCATCGCCTGCAGATGGTGTGATGAGGTCTGCAGGACATGGGGGTTTAGACAAGGAGTCCAGGCGTAACAGTGTGTGTGAAAAACAGTGTCAGCAACGCTGCTGTGCTATGGGACCTGGGCTGCTTCTTCTCTAGACAGGAATTGGAGCTGGAAATGCGGATAAATTTGTATATCTCCTTTTAACACGATAGCATGTGACTCTACACTCAGACATTGTATCTGGCGCACCGACGTCGTTTTCCTTCACCTCTGGCAGTTTGACGAAGTCTTTTGGCCTGGAGACAGGACTTCTGCTCCTTGGTACTGCCTGCCTGGAAATGCAACTGGGTCCCAAGGCTAAATCTCTCTACATATCTTCTTTGCATTTTTTAGGAAAGCAGCTGGAGAATGTTTACACACTTCAAACAGAATGTACAACACCGACCGAGGAATCACAATCCGGTTCAACTGCATGGCAAATTTCTTGGCCATAAAATCTGGCATGCACACAGAGGCCCTGTCTGTGTACAGATCCACCTGGCATTTGTCATAACTTCAGATCACGTCTTAAAAAAAATAAATGATGATGCCACTTCTTGTTCATATCAAACACAGTTGTCATTAGATTTGTTATTAAGAGGGGATTCTTGATCATGCCATTAAAAGCCTGTCTACCTTTTCATTGGTGTCTTCTCCCATTTATTGGTGTTGCCACAGGTGTGCCACCTGAATTGCTAGCAAGGGATCTTGGCTACAATTGTGCTTGAGTTTTATTCCAGCTGCATGGCAGCTGTGGCCCCCGTTCCTTCTCTGAAACCTGCAGATCTGTGCCCCAGGTTGCCATAAAATCTTCCCACAATGTACATTTTTTCCTACATCATGACAACTCACTTGGCTGCAGCCAACCCCAAAACACATGCTGGCAAGGACCAGGAGAATTCCCTTGTTTCAATATGAGTATCAGTGATTCAGCTCCTGCCTTGTGCATGTAAACAGGTATGCAAAAGCTCAAAGCTGTCTGATTTGCTGGTAGCCTTTCCCTGTGCCACAGCCGTAATGCTGGCTCTCTCCTCTTCTGTGGCTTGTGATTCATGCAAGCAGGTGAGGTCAGAGGAACATGGAAGAATGCACCAGAGCAGGGCTGTTGGTGTTCATGCAAGCATTTCTGCACCATAGATGTGTTCCTTCACCATTAATTTTGTTCACAACCATACTGCAGGCAGCAGGCTCAGCTATCCACTTCCAAAGCAGGATCTGTCAGACAGCAAAGCCTGCTTTTTTAACAAAAACCCTGATGCTCTTAGTGTAGAAGCCTAGATGCCACAGTTGAGTAACATTTGTGCAGTTGTTTGCAGGACCAATGCGTGGCTGGTCCATGCAGTCCAGCTGGGACCTGCCCTAGGGGATCTTCACTGAACTCCAGAGCTGGCTAGGGACAATGTTTTACACGACTGGACTCTTGCTCTTCTGCTTTATATGGTCTTCCCAATTTGAGCACTACTGGGATCATTACAGTATTTCACTGGCCCCATCTGTACTCTGTGCTGAGACCAGCCAGCTGGGGCTGCAGTTGGGGCTGCACATTAATATGCTGGAAGTGGAGCAGAAGCAAACCAGTAACTTGGCATGTTTTGACTTAATACTCTCTGATGGTCTGACATTTAAACTGAGGACAGCTCCTACAATAGTCATGTCACCGTGTGCAAGTTGCCTAGTGGCTATTGTGTGCAGATGACATCCAGGTATGTGTAGTACTGTTTCTTACTTAGGTTTGGGAAAGGGTGGTGGAAGAGGGAACAGGGCAGCTATGAAGGACCATTTTCATCAACTGGTAAATTCATACCCCTTCACCACCTTCACTTGAGCAACCTCACTGAGCACTCTGCAGGCAGGATTAGATACAGCTTACAAGCAGAGAGACGTCCTTTGTAGCCTGACACAGGTAGTACAGGGCTCAAACACGTTACTTGGCTAAACATAAACTTACGGCCACCTTGCAGGCACACAGCAGATGTCTGCTGGCAAGTGGGTGTCACCTACGTGGCTTCATGAAAAAGGCTTATTCTCTTGTTGCTCAGTTGCCATCTCCATTTCTCTGCTGCTTTCTTTGAGGGTTTTGTCTGTGAGTCCCTGTGCTGCACGATGTGACCATCTCAACAATTTTACTTTTGCTTGTGTTTTTAGTTTTCCTCTCTGGCATTGCTTTAGCTCACAGATTCTCTCATAACAGTCTTTCCCACAACCTAGAGATATTCTCATTAAGCTTGAACCAGGGTTTGGCATCAAACATGGTCCTTAGCTTCCAGAAGCCTGAACCCTGGGCTGCAGGTTTTGAGTTGAACTAGCAAAATTAAGAGCTAAGACACCAGTAAACACAAAGGCATTTATGCATCCTGTCCCCACTGAATGGGATGTGAACCTAGCTTGACACTACAGCCATCTTTTCAGTTTCCTTTGAGCCACCTTGTGTCTGTTTCAGCTCATCTTGTGTATAGCTATGCCCATATTTCTATTCATGTGGCCCTGTTAATGTGATCAACACTAGCATATTTCACATGTAGCTTCAATGGACTGGATTTCTCTGCTCAGCTGTGTAAAGTTCCCTTTCTTGTCTTACCAAAGGACATGCATTTACAGCTAACCAGACCAGAGTTTCAGAGGGATGGAAATCAGGGGATGGCAGACAGTACAAGGGAGGACACATCCTGTCAATGTCCAAATAATGACCATGTGGCCATTATCCAAGGATTTGAGAAGAGGAAGTAATAGTAAGAAAGATGAACTCTTGGGAGTTTCACAAATCCTGCTGGTAAGGTAGGACCCCAATATTCTTGAATGTAACAGCTGGTAGCTGTGATAGCGTGGAGGTGATCATTTCCCGCAGGAAGAGGCATTGCTATTTCACGTGTTAGACTTAGACCAGTTGTAGTGATTCTGTCCAGAGCATTTTACATTTCAGACTATATGTCAAAAGACAGATTTTAATTCTGAGCACTCGCTGTATTGGTGAGTTTGATGGGATTCAGAGCTGAAGAAGATGAACATGGAATCACTTTTAGTAGAGGAACAAAAACTATCAGGAGTTCATATTTGGAGGGAAGAGAGAAATCACCCCAGAAAGAGTTCCCTAGATGATCATATTTGAACATGACGCAAAGCACTTGAGTGCTTTGAAGTGGATCTTTTGGTGCCTTTTCTCCCAGATGAGCATGCCAACATGAAAAGGACTTTGCACCTCTAGAACAATATCATTGCACCTCAAAAAGAAATTAAAAGAAGGAAACTGAGAGGTGCTAGATAAGGAAGCATAACAATTAAGGGGTTTATAAATAGCTTTCCATCCAGCTCACTGTGTGGTGAGGTCTTTCTTTTCATGCTCGCTCTCACCAGTGTTTTCAAAGGGCTTCCTGGCTTGCAGCCAGCTATCTACAGTACCCCCAAGTCCCATGAAAATGTCTGTTTAAGTCTCCTCTTGGATCCAGGAGCATGGCTGGTGTCTGCTCACTGATCTCTGGTGATGCTTCAGGCTCCATCTGACAGGGGCTCTCCCTCCCTGCCCACACACCAGCACAGATCAGCCCCAGGCAGGCTCAGCTCTTCTTATGAATGATGCTCCCAGGAAACTCTCTCCCCATAGAGTCCCACTTGGCCATCCCCAAGGCATAAGGAGTGAGCATGAGGCTGACAGCAAGTGTCTTGGCAGTTGCACCATGATTCCCATTTCATTAACACGTATCATAAAAGACACAGTAAATGCAATTCAATTAATAACGCAGATTTACTCACTGCTACAAAAAGTGAGCAAAGCAAGGCCATCAGCCACTGATACGGATCACAAGGATCAAGTGATAAAGAAATAAAGCAAGCAGAGTCAAAAGAAGAATTGGATTTTGCAGAGAACAAATATTCAGCTCCATGAATAAATAAAAAATAGCAACAAAAGAAAAGGCCCAGGCAGGAATAAGTGTGGCCACTAGCCAGTGACCGTGGTTAGGTATTAAAAATTATCTAAATATGGCTCAGATCACTGGTTAAGATAGTGTTTGTGAGGCATTAATGCTCCCAGGCAGCAGCAGGAGGAGATGGGGAGGACACGAAATTCAAATTCACTTTGTCCTAATTTCATGACTGTGGTTGGGACTGAAATACCTATTTGAAACATTTGAGTATGTGGTAACAACTACCATCATCACGGTCTAACATACCAAATGAGTGCTTTGTCTGAAATTTCAGATGATAAAAAACCTAGAGGGTAAGTATATCATTTGTGCCAGTCAATGTGACTTTCTGGAAGCTGGCAAAGTAACCCATGATAATCCAATTAAGGAGCAATGAGGAGCAGCAAAAAGCTTAGTCTCCTTTGGGTGCACCAGTCTCACAGCAGAAAACCATCAGCTCCTCTCAGCTTTAAAGAGCTGTGAAAAATTGGTGAGAGTGAAGAAAAGAATAAAAAAGAAGTGCTCCCTCGGAAACATGTTCCTATGATGACAGATTTTATTCTTTCTCCTATAGCCAAAAGAAAACACTGTTGACTTTAGTGCATAATCTAAATCCATAGAAAGAAACACTAGGATCTAAGAAGCTCCTTAAAGTCAGTGTCAGAAACAGGCAGACAAAAATTAAAGCTGAGCAGCATTAACTGGGAAATTGAGAAATATTTCAGAACTGCATGGACTGGCTGCCAGCAAAAGGGGTTGCCTGAGGGGCTTCATCACCCATCCCTGGATGGTGAAATGAGAGGTCCTCTGGAAGGTGTGTTTGTCAGCTGCAAGGTGCCGGGTGCAGTATTGGCTGAGACACTCTGCCTTTGTCAAGTGAGGAGGCAAGTGGAGAAAGAAACTAAAACAGGCTGCTCTTACTGGAACAGTTTCAGGAAATATGAAGACAGGTTTGTAGGAGGAGGTGATATCTTTTCTTGGACCATCTGATATAGCTGGAAAAAACAAAGAGGCTTTTGGGCACAGAGATCTTTCTTCTGCAGACCTGATGCAGCCACCTTGAGATATTTCAAGACAAGAAAAGCCCCAGTGCAAACAAGGCAAGCCACAGAAGTGCCTCAGTGCTGTAGGGGAAGCCTGCACTGCAAAGAAATGCAGCTTCTGCTTGTTAGTCCTGGCCTTGCCTTCATCTACCCTCTAATGACGGCCTCTCAAAGTGGGGCTCTGGAGTCAGCTAGACCCAAGGACCACTGATGTGAGAAAGACTCCTTCAAGCCTGTAGCTTCAAGGAAGCTGCTAAAATGTGTCTGGTTGCAGAAAGTACCTAGAGACCAACAGACACTTACAGCATCCACACAAGTTTCATCACTTACAAAACAGCTCAAAGACAAAGAAAATAATGCAATTGAATCCAGCTGTTTAAATTCACTAATTCATATTTAAAACACAATGAGGTAAAGACTCAGATTTAAAATAACAGGCTAAACTAGTCCAAAACCTTTTGGTATAATGTTCATAGGCTCATAGAATAATTAAGGCTGGAAGAGACCTTGGGAGATCTCTAGTCTAAGCCCCTGCTCAGAGCAGGGTCAGTGCTGGGGTCTCACCAGTTGCTCAGTAGACTGCAGGGAGGCTGCACCCCTCCAAGGCTGGGGTGGAGATGCAGAGCACAACAGTGGCTAAGGACTTCATCCTACATTGAAAGCAAACCAACCAAGCCACCCAGTCAGGGCCTGTCACACAGCTGCCCATGGGGGATGCTGGCTGAAATGGAGCCATCACTGCAGACCCAGACGTGGCATCACCATGAGTGCTGTAAATGCATGGACTGACAAGGCCGAGGCAGGTTTGTCTCTGCTGTCAAGAGGCCACCAAGATCTAATTTCAGCCACAAATGGCCAAAAAAAAGGCCCAGCTGCATGAGGTGCAGACCAAAACTCCCCTCGGGTAAGGGTGATTATAGGAAGGAGTCCAGAAAGAGCTGCTGTTGGTGAGCACGTCTGTGACGGATATGCTGGGCATGGTACAGGCAGCTCACAATCTTCCCTGCTCAGCCACCACCTCTGCAACCCCAGTGACTGCTTAACGAGACATCTTGGGAGCTGGAGGACACCAAGCTGGTGAGGGCAGGAAGAACATTTTGGAACAGCCAACATTGGCAAGGAAGGGCCACATGGTGGCTTGCACCGAAGAGCTCCCCACAGCCACATTCCCTGACTCTCTCTCAATGCCACATGCAGGACAAATGGACAGGCAGATCAACAAGGGGTGCAAAGTTTTAATGCTGGCTCAGAAAATGCGGTGAAAAAAGAAATGAATTAAGGATATATATATATGCCTATATAAAAACATGAACTGCATGTCAGTAATTACATACATGACATTACATGCCATTACCCTCAGCAACTACATACTTGACAATACAACCTGTCTGCAGGCATATAAAATTACCTAAAAATAAAATCATGTTGGAATTTTAACCCAAAGCATAGATGTAAATTGAAAGCTGTTAATAAGCATCCAATCTGGGACAATGCATCTAATAGAAGTCACAAAAACTGCATCCTCAGGCAAGGAATAGGTTGGAGGCAAGAAGACCATCTGGAAAGTAATACTAGATAAATACCTTGTTCCTACACCTTTTCCCAGGCTTCTTGCTAGTGTTGGAGATGGAGTACTGGGTGAGTTTCTCATGGATTCAAGGGGTCAAAGCCAGAGTCAGTCCCTGCATTGCTGAAACTGCAAAGTGCAGAGGATCCCTACTAAAACACAGGGCAGAAAAATCAAAACTGAAGTTTTGGTTACCCAAGATAGGAGCTAGGGGAAGCTTAGCTTTCAATGAGAAAGTTGGTGGAAGGAAGGTAATTAGGGGAGAAAGGTGATCAGTGCAAGAAGGCAAAGCAGTTCCAGTGCTGGAGGTCTGGTGTTGTATGGTGAAGGCAGCTCCCCTGGACACTCCACAGCTTTTCATTACTCCTTTTGGGGAGGAACCCATTGGGAATGGCCTGGGAGGGGGAGGGAGGGTAGGACAGAGCTGTGGAGCTGCTGGGACACGATGACCACACAGCCATGTGGGCAGAGAAACACTGGCAGAGCGAGTGTTAGATCTCACTTCAACCACTCAGTAATTACCTACAAATTACTGTCTGCATCCAGTCTCCCTGTCTCCCCCTTCACTGGAAGAAAGTTTGTGACTGTGTGTACTTCCACTCCCACACCTTTATTGTCTGCACAGGCTTTCCAGCCAGTGCTAAAGCCTGCTCCCAGCTCCCCAGGCAGCACTGCATGAATTTTGGTGTAAAACCCTGGCCCTTCAATTCAGATAGCGTGTCAGGGTCTCAAAGGCACCTGCCACCCATGCACCTTCTCCTTGTGGCCCAGGACCTCCTTTAAGCTCAGACCTGGATCTCACATCCCTGTCTGAGCTGCCTTAGATGTGTCCCTGTGTCCTGCCCTGGCTGCTGCATGGACCTTGGACCTGCCTTGTAGCCTTGTCTCCTATCCCATCTGCTCCAGACTGGGCTTCCTGGGAGGGACCCTGGTCCCAGTTCACCCTCTCGCTGTGTCTGGGGCTGTTGATGGACCCTGTCCCCTCTTTGGCTCTACTGGCCATGTTGAGATCCCATGGGAGTGTGCCCGGTTGGGGAGGGCATGGCCAGCGCTGGAGACCCTCCATCTCCTGGCTCATCCCCTCCTTGTGCTGCTCTCTGAGTCAGTGGGTGTGTGTCTTGAACTCCCCAGCAATGTTTTACTTCACACAGCATTATCCTCTGCAACTGACAGTGATTTAATCAATGGTATCTCACCCCAGAAAATATTTGATCCTGCCTGGACTTCCCATTCCTGCTGTATCTTTCTTTCCCTGGCTGAAGGAGTAGTTTGGGTTTGCCCTACCCTCAGTAAAATGCAGCCTAGTAACTTGGGCTAAATCTCTGCCCTGCTACAGTTTTTCAACAGCACTGGTGAGAGGAAAATGTAAAGAAAATAGTTCCATAAGATGATCATAGGAAGGGGCATAAGACAGGTCTGCAGGGTCTGGCTAGGGAGCAGACAGGATGCGAGTGCTGGCTGTGGACCCATGATCACATGTGGCAGAAGATGTGGAAGTGATTCACGCTGTTTCACATTAAAGCAGGATTAATGCTTTTATTTCTGATAGGTAACAAAAAGCTTTGACAAGAACCAGTTTACTTACAAAATAGTTGTCATTTGTTTGTGTAGCAGAGTAAAATGGCTGTGCACAAAACAGCTGCAAGTAATGGAAAGTATAGGAGTCTTGTTAATGTGGCACCAAGTCAGAATGGCATAAAGTCACTTTCTTCTAACACCAAAGATCTTCAGGAGCCCCAGGACCTCTTTGTTGGCTGCTCCTCTGCTTTTTCCAGCTGAGCTACAAAATCTGGTGCACTCTTGTCCTGCCAAGAGCATTTGGACACACCGTTGCAGTATGGTGCACCTTAGATTGATACTGCAGGCATCCTCATCTGACTTTGGCTAACTTTGTAGGACCTCACTGTCCAAACTGCCTTTGCAAATAATAGAAAAAATGGAGAGTCCCTTTGTGTGGCACATCTTCCTGCAGACATCCCGGCCTGCAATGAGCTGCAGTTAGATGGGGATACCTCTGCCCTCTGTGAGCAAGGTTAGTCTAGCTCATTGGCTCTGATGGACACATATTTTCATGGCAGTCAGGTATAACTTGGAGGGGAGGAAGGATTTCAGAAGCTGCAGCTTTCCCATAGGAGAAAAATAAACACCAACTTGCAACAACCGATCAGCTACTCTGCAGTGGTTGAGATACCCATGGGGTGGCTCTAATTGCTAAAGGAGCATATCAGCTCCCTCTCTACTTTCACCATCCAGCCCATTACAGCTCCACACAAGGTGTTATGAAATTACTGCTGGAAACAGAAAAGCCAGCATGTTAGTGACTGACTCATTTAATAATCTTCCCTCTCGATGAGTAGTTGGCATCCCAACAAGGAGAAGAAAGAAAGATTGAAGAAGAAAAATGTACACATGTGAAGTAAAAAATAAACTCTTCTTTGCAACTTTATACGTGAAAGCAGCAGTAGAGGAGTCTGTCCACTCGCACTGCTGCCAGGCAAGTCCAAGCTGTTTGAGTCAGGTCCTGGGTCTAATTAACGAAGTGGTAGGGCATAGTCAGTCACAGCATTTGTGCACATGGTGGTCATTAACTAAATCTGGTGACTGGTTAAATGAACACATTTAGGTTAGAGAAATACAGCAATCGACTGATGCACATTCTAAGCAATTGCAGCAAGAACAGCAGAGCCCCAGGAGTTGCAGAGCAATGACCCATAACCTCATTTCTGATGGGGAGGCCAGAGCTGCTTTGGAGTTGAAATATGCAACAGCATATCAATGAGAGTTTCTGTTCCTTGCTCTTAGAAGACCAGTGATGAAGAAAAGAAATTTGTCCCTTAGTTCAAATTCAGCTTAAACTGTAACCCTGGAGGCACAGGGCTGTCAGATGTCCCCGCTTCACTCCTGTATGCTTCCTTCATACTCGTCCCAACATGAGCACTGAAATGGTTCATAGCAAAGACTGGGGCAGTGTATTAGTTGAAACATGGACGACCAGGAATGCTGCTGAAAAGAGCAATTTTTCTGCTCCCTGCCACCCTGGGATCAAAGCTTTTGCCCAGCAGCTGTGTGTTACAGAACTGCGTATTACACACCTTTGATGACCAGCCACCTTTAAGCCTCTCAGATGAACCATCCATTCTTGTTCTGCAGTGGCTTCGGCTCAATAAAGAGCTCATTTTCTTGGTTAAGAGCATAAGAAGAGTGGAAATTCACATTAAAGACCCAGCTCTTCCAGAAAACCGCTCCCTGAATCAGGCAGTGGAAGAACCATGGTGCAAGGCCCATGCAGTGGTGGCAGCAGTACCTGTGGCCCTGTCAGGGGCTGCACACTCACTCCTTTAGCTGTCACATCAGTCCCCAGGACACATCAGCATGTGGCTGTGACCTTGCAGGAGTATGTCATGGCCCCTCACATGGCAAGCACAGCCTCTCTGCATGCCAGCATTTGCAGCTCTCATCACCTCCTTGCATGTGTCCTGTGAAAGTGCTTTCCCAGGTGGAGAAAGGGACTTTGTGGGAAACATTTTCACTTTTTCCATCATTTGGAGGACACTGGTGATCAGGTAGCCCTCAACCTGCAGCCCATCCTTTCTTCCCAGAGTGCTCACCTCTCTGCATCCATCTAGAGACTCATTGCTCTCCTCTTCTCTTCTGGGCACCCTCTCACCCTCTCCATACTCCCTGCTCCCAGATCATGACTTGAAACAAGCTGTACTAAAAAACACTGATGCACAGCAACCAGGCTTTGGTGCCCCTGGGCATCCCTACGCAGTGGGTCACCTCTGCTTCCCTGGCGGCCTGTTTTATGATCCAACTGGGCTGACTGGTGATCAGCTCACAGTAAACAGAGTTTGTTGCTGTGCCTGAAATGCTGCATGGTACCCCCATACTAGAAATGACAGTGCTTTCGTGGCACTCTTCCCACAGCCTCCTTTCCTAATGTGGATCTCCCTCTCAAAAACCGCAACAGGAGAAAAGAACTCTAAAAAGGGAAGGTGCCTTGTGCTGAGTCCACTTGAAATGGATGTGTTATGTGCACACAGGATAATTTCTTTGGCGCTGCCCCAGATGGAGAGTTTCACTGTGACTTTTGACAACATTTCAGCAAGGTCTCAAAGTCCAACAAAGTGGCTGTATGAAAAGCTATGGGAAGTGGAGCTCCAAGGACAGAGACCGCTTTTCAAGCTCATATTGCTGCTCCTTGGTATTCAGGTGCTCTGAATGAGCAAACTCCATAGAAAAGATGAAATTTGAAGATCTCTTGCTGGAAATTGGTGGCTTTGGCAGATTCCAGATTTTTATTTTGTTTATCCTCTGTCTCCCAAGAATCAACCTTCCCATGCATTTCCTGCTGCACAATTTTCTTGCTGCTACCCCCTCTCATCACTGTGCAATTCCACACCAAGAGGCATTTGTGAACCTCACCATGGAGGAAGTTCTGCTCATCAGCATCCCCCAGGAGCCCGATGGCACTTACAGCTCCTGTGAGATGTTCTCACAGCCTCAGTTTCACCTGCTGCTCAATTCCTCTCTGCAACCAGAAAACAACTCCATCATCCAGCACTGCCAGCACGGATGGGTCTATGATCACTCGCAGTTCACCTCCACCATCTCCACCCAGGTAATGCCTGGCCTGTGATCTAGCCAAAAATTAAATTAGCTCAGTGTTTTGGGGAGCAGATGGAGAAGTGTTTGCTGGCTGCACAGAGTCAGAGGGGAATCTTTACATTCTAACCAGTGGAAATTACTTGTTTAGAGAAGATTTCCTAGGATGGGGAAGCTCTCTGAACCTCTGACTTAGAAGCGAACATTTTTTTAAATTATTATTATTACTATTATTATTACAAGCATCTTGCTTAGATTGATAGAAGCCAACATTTCTCGTTATAAGCATCTTAATTTCGCCAGGTGACACAGATTGAAAGAGGGGGATGGGGGGAAGACACACATATAAGATTTTCTCTGTTTAGACCACATGGTATTTGCACAGCATTACACCCTGTCAGGATTTTATATGAGCCCATGACTTGCTTTCTCAATTTTCCAAACAATTCACAACTTCTACTCCCTTGACCACCCCTCCTCACTGATCTCTGGCTTCCCCCTCTTCTCCCCAAAATCATGCTGTGTCTCTTCTCTTACCACCAGTGTCTCTTGCTTTCAAGCCAAATGTGCTCTCCAAGGGCCTCCTGCTGAGACACAGCATGCTGGCCACCCATAACCTTGAGCTTGCCCAAGGTCCCTGCCCATCAAACATTAACCAACTGCCTTCTGAAATACTTTGCTAAGGCTAACAGGGATACCTCTGGGCTAACAGGTGGCCCAAAGCACAGGAGTCTTAGAAAGGGAAAAATTTGGTCAGACAAAAGGGGCATGGTTGGGTTTGAAATTACAGCAGCTGACTCTCTCAGTGAGAGCAGGGTCAAGTCTTAACCTAGAGCTGGTGTCTCTTCCTCACCACCCAATCAACCCTGGTTTTGGCAGGCACAGAGATGAGAGTCAGATGTGCACCAGGTCTGTACCTGATTTCTGCACTGTTTCAGGAAGAAATGTGTAAAGCACTCTTGAGGGAAGAGGCAGGGGAGGTGCTTTGCAGCACGGATGCTGAGCATGGAACCTCATGATGCTGCACCCATGGGACATGTTCAAGGGGCCAGGGCTTTCTCTGGAGTCATCTGTTCTTGCAGAAAGAAAGGCTGCTCAAGGTCTGGCTGGCCTTGTCAGAGAGGCTGCAAGGCTGGGTTGATGATTAAATTAAGTTTTGCCAAGTCTGCACATATAGAAAATTAACTCTGCAGCTTGGGCACAGCATTCTGTAATGATTAACAACATTTGCACCTCCAAGAAAGTAAAATGATGCTCATTAACTTAGGAACAATGTCTAGACCAATTTATCAGTAAGAAATCAGTAAGTTAGCATCAGGAGCAAGTATTTTGTCTGACTCCCCCTCTGCTCTCCTCCTTCCCTGCACAGAAAACTTCGAAGGAAACTAGTCAGGGCAACAGTAACTGGATGTCAACACAACATTCCCTAATGAAGGTGGAGGCACATCTTAAGTTCACCACAGTGCAGCACCCTGCAAACACCCATCTCACCAGGGCAATCCCAGGAGCATGACTGAAGGAACCCGAACAGGTTGAGAGCAGCTTGGTATCACAGGGGTCAGGAAATGAAAAAGGTGATCTCACCCTGGAAAGCTTTCTGATGCCCAACAAGTGTCCACAGAGAGGCTGTCACAGTGGGGAGAGATAAGTGGGAGGCCTCTGAATTTTGTAAGATGCAGGTTTACATTTTTTCAGGACTCCAGCACTGTTCTATGTGCAGTTTAGTGCAGGATTCTACCCCTCAATCAGATTCAGCTGATACAAATTGCAAGACACGATGGCTGACCATCAGAGGGAAGGGTTGTGAAAAGGCAACTTGGGCACTAAGTGTCATTTTGGCCTTGTGTTTCAGTGGGACCTCGTGTGTGAGCAGCGCGGACTGAACCAGGCAACTGCAACCTTCTTCTTCATTGGCGTTACAGTGGGGGCTGTGATATTTGGATACCTTTCAGACAGGTTTGATGCCTTTCAGGCTGTTGCTCCAGGGCTTCAGTTTCATGATGAGTACTTCACAAATCTGTGACCTGCAAAAGGCAATCAGAGGGGCAGAGAAAGGAGAAAGCACAATCATAAAGGGAGAATCCAGCTTCTCACTTGAAAATTGGATTAAAGTGATACTGGGAAGCAATGCAGGGGCTAAATACTCCTTGGAACAGCCAGTTAGCAGCCCACCAGAGAAGCAGCTCTGGCCTTGGTTAGGAGGAAGATGCACTGCAGCAATGACTACAACACTGTGGTCAGCATTGCTGCAGGAACAGCAAAAACTGAAAAAAATCCAGTGTCTGTGAGACTAGTTTCAGAAAGGATAACTGTCTGAAAAAGGAGAAAGTTGACTAAAACAAAAACAAACCAAGAAACTAAAAGATTTAACTCCTTACAAGTTATATGGAAATTGGTTAAGGACACCCAAGTGAGGGGCTCAGCGCAAATGCATGCCATAGCTGGAAAAAAAAAAGTAACCAGAAAGCAAAAACTGACCGTGTCATTACTAGAAAAGCAGGGTAAGGGAGATTAGTAGAAGCAGGGAGACATTACTCAAGGAAGAGCTGAGGCAATGAGGAAAACAGGAACAAATCTGCTCTCTCTGGTTAAATGTTAGAAAGTGATAATGTAAACCTGAATAATATCGGAGTAATAACCTAGAAAGGGCATCAATTAAGAAATTAAATATTTTTGCAAACAGCAGAACCAGGAAACCTACGGGAGAATAAGTAGCGCAGGCATGCAATCAAGATGTGCACTGTGTGCTATTCATTATTTAATGTCTGAGTTTCCTGCACAGGAAACTGCTTCCTGATTTCCTTCCTCTGAGACCAAACGAGCATTAGTGTACAGCAGGGTACAAAATCACTGCATAGCAGAGGGAAACCACCTTCACAGTATGAAGCACCCAGAGACTTAGTGCTGAAGATGGGGATTTTTACATCCGTATCTTTGCATAGGAGTATATCAGTATACTTTTACAAAGACCCAAGACACCTGGCTGCTCTTCAAGCTGTGTCTTTTAGCTTTGATCTAAAATGGTTTTATAGCACAGTTGGAGGGACAGAAATTCAGAATCATGAAAAGGAGCAGGACAAAATAAGGCAGAAGAGAAGGTCTCTGCTAGAGCAAAACAAAAAAGAATTTGTTTTTCAAATGGATTGTGAGAGGGAAGAGTCAGTAGAAGATCAAGGTGTAAAAGGAGCATCTGGAAATGAAAAGGCTGTAGTGTGAGACATAAATGAGTTTGTGCTCACAGTGGGAGAACCTGCAGGTGTTGGAGCTGGAGCTTTGAAATAAGCTGATAGAAGGCATAGAGAAATACACCAGGTGAATGCCAGCAGCCTGCCAGGAGCAGGAGTGGTCATCCTAGAGCCCTACAGGACCTTTGGGATGAAAAATCTGAAACACTGTTGGCTTTGTGTGACCACCACAGCAGAGGGCTGGGAAGGTACTGTGTATCAAATCAGTTTTAAACTGGTTTCCAAAAAAGATCTCAGGAACTACATTCCAGGCAGCCTGACATCTATCTGTACCAGGCAAATTAGTAGAAACTCTTCTGAAAGATTGAGTCAGTAGCCGCATGGGTAAAGATGACATACTGGTGAAGAATCAGCAGGGTTTTTGCAAAAGATTCATGCCTTACAAACATACTGGATTTCTTTGAATGCACTAACAGGCATGTGAACAGGGAGATACCATCTACATGGATTTCAAGAAGTTTCCTTACCAAAGGTTCCTAAAGAAACTAAGCTGCCCTAGGATAAGAAGGAAGGTCTCTGCATGACTAAATAATTGATTAAAAGCCAGGAAGGAAGAGGGAGATGTAAGTATTCAGTTGTGACAATGGAGGGAGACCTGTGGGGACCTGTGCTTGGATTTGTGTACTTTTCAGCACATTTATAAATTATCTGGAAAAGGAGCAAGTGGGGAGGTGATGCTGAGTGACCAGGCTAGTAGAGATGAGATCTGAGTGTGAAGAACTGCAGAAGGAGCTTAAAGAGCTCTGTGACTGGATGAGAGCATCAGAAGACAAAATTTCAGGGTAGGTTAATCTAAAATAAAGAGACAAACAATTCTAACTTCTCATTTAAAATTGAGGCCTCTGAGCTGACCATAGCTACTCAGGAGCAAGACTCTGGGATTATGACAGACAGCTCTAACATCAGTAACGTCCACTCAGCAATGTGTAGTGGCTGGGTAAGTGAGTAAAAAATTAAGAATCATTACGAAAGCAATATAAAATTAAAGAGAATATCACTGCAGTGACATGTAAATGCATGGTGGCCCCACATCTTGAATATTGTGTGCAGTTTTGATTTCCCTTCACCCTCCTTCCTCATCTCAAAGGGATACAGAAGAAATGAAGGAGAAGAGGTCCCACTTCTTTGTGCTAACAGTAATGCAGAGATTTCATCTCTAGTGCTCCAGGGTGAAAACCATCTGGTCCTGGCATTCTGCTACAGTTCAGGTTTTGTTCTAAGCCTCTGCAGATATCTGGATTTGAGAACATCTCTACTGACAAATTTTACCCTGGTAAACCCTCAAACAACCTTCACTGTGAACATATATATGCCAAAAAATTTAAATATATATATATATATTTTGTTTCTGTTATCGTCTGCTCTTTTCCAAACACTCCTTTTGTACCTTGTCCTTGTACTGAATTGGCTGCATGATGCTTTGGCAGACTTCCAGATTGGGTGTTTATGAAAACAGCTTTTTTATTAATTTTTATACTTGTGCAGTTTGCTACTTTTATTTTATTTTCTACATTTAATCTTTCAGGGGTTGTGCTTTCCTACCTCTCCCCTTGAAGACAATTTTAACAGCATTATTTCTAGCAGCCTCCCTGTAGCCTGCAGTTCAATCCTGCCAGCTTGCCTCTGGTTTCCCTAGCAGGTGGCATGCATTTGCTGAGAGAGACTAGTAATGGGTCCATAAATAGCTGCCTTGTGCCCTGCAGGAAATCTTATGGTTTTATATCCTTCTTACTGTATTGTCAAGAAAAATTTCACTTAAAAAAAATGTATCTTCTTTCTTAGGCAGTTACCCTACTGGAAACTGGATCCAGCCCTCGTGTTTCTAGGTGTTTGCTGCTCCAACCCAGGGACATTACGATCACTTTTGCGAACTGGCTCTGCTTAAATTTCAAAGCAGATCCAGCAAACTGCCTGGGCTCAAGCCACAAGTTGTTTTTTCTCCAAGTAGATTCATTAACTAGCTGCTGCATTAAGTCATTTATGATCATTTTTAGGAATGTTATTGTGGCATTATGTCCAAGCACATCACTTTTTCCCCTGGCGCAATTGTGCTTGCCACCATCCTTCTCAGGTGGCCACTAAGAGAGCCCTAATGCCAGAATCAGACCTATAGACTAAACATTACCTGTTGACAGGCTTCATTTACTGCTCCAGCTTGAACCTAACCTTTCATCACACGCAGTGCTGATGTTCATGAGAAGTCTGATGCCTTGTGCTCCATTTTGATTTTCATAGGTTGTGTAGAAATAGACACATATTTCTCTGCGTGTGTGTGTGTATATGTATACATGCGCATTTGTATGTATTTAATTATCTGTATTTCTCCACACTCTCCACACAGGACTCTGCATGAGGGGTAAAATGGTCCTACAACTTCCAAAACCCTTGGGGAATGACCTCCTAGCAGATTTCTCATAGACCTCTTAAGACATCAGGGCTATTTGCACATGTGGGCTGAAAAGTGGATTCCTTTTATTTTCCTTTGGGATCCTTGTTTTTCTTCCAAGAATCAGGGTGAAAGTGTCATGGTTCTCTCTCCTCCTCAGCAGTGGCAGTGGCTAGTCCCAAGTGAGCCATGGGAGACGGACATGCTGAGCCAGGCATGGGACAGTCATTGGAGGGAGCAGGGTGTGCCAGCAGCATGGAATTTCAAGCAGACATCACTGCTTTTGTTGATGGTGTTGAACAGAGGAGCCCGCTATATTTTGATCAGTGCTGCTCTTTCCATTGGAGTGCCTCAGGCCTGATGCTCACAGGGCAGGCTGGCCCTCTGAATGGGATTGCACCACTGTGGCACCGGCTATATCCAGAGCCATTTCCTCCTCTCTGGGGTCTTGCATCTTGCGCTCTTGGCAGAGCAGGCAATATTTTCATTTTCCTTCTCAAGTCTCTGCTTGCCCCATTTCACCCCTACTCCTGGGACAGGTTTCCAGCTGCTGTAACCCTGTGCTTGTGGCAGGTTTGGACGGAAAGCCATGCTCCTGGTATCGCTTGTGTTCTCTGTCATATTTGGGATGCTGAGTGCTGCCTCCATCTCCTACAGCATGCTGGCCATCACGCGGACCCTCACCGGGGTGGCCCTGAGTGGCATCTCCCTTATTATATTGCCATTCGGTAAGTATGTGGGCGTTTGTGGGTGCCTGCTTGTACAGGGGCACTTCTGACAGGCAGTGGGTGGGTATGTACTTGTCTACCAGACAGGGCAGAGCTAGTAGGAACGAGAGTTTGGAAATCATTATGTGTACAATTTCACTACAGGCAGCCAAAAGAACACCTCTTTTGGAAGGATCCAAGAATTAAAATTTTCTGTTAGTCTAATTAATGCTTTAACAGTCTACTCAAAATACAAACAAGTACTTCTGTTGCAACATTAACACTTGCAATCCATGCTACCCAATTCCTGTTAAAGATCATCAGTAGTACAGTAAGAGCCACAGACCAAAGTGTCTGCCCCTTTCCTCTGATACTGAGTTCTCACCCTTCAAACACCCTGTTAAGACAATTCATCAGTGTTGCCATGTCCTCAGCAGGAGGAGGATGGTGTGCCATCCATAGGGTGTTTCTACCTCCCCAGTCTTGAGTTTGCTCACAATTTTCATAAGTTCCCAATTTGTATTTTTAGAAAGAGTGGGGGCAAAGAACCACCAAAAAAAAAAATCACGCAGAGCTAGGCAAAGCTGAAGCTGAAAAATTTAGGTAATTATAATAAAAACGAGCTCCAACTTCAGGGCACCCAACAAAGCACTGGATGATTATAGATACAGTTGGGACATACTAGGCAAGACTCATTGTACCCAAGAGCAAGTTACAGGTGCAGCAAAAATTTCCAGGATTTTTGCAGACACAGCCAAAATCAAGCTAAAATAGCTTCAATACTGGAAAAGTCCACAGAAGACCTGACAAATCCCAAGGCCTGCTATGTATTTTTATTGTTATATATGTTGATGCCTGCAAGGCAAAGTAGAGCTTGGGAGGGACATTTCTGATTGTTAGAGGCTGTAGCAAGATGTCCAGATCTTTGGAGGAAAATTGGCTTTTAGTTCACACACACAAACAAGGAGACCACCATCTGTTCTGACTTTACATGTGCATTAGTATATACTTTGGGTAGATTCCACATGAACAACAATTCATCTTAATATATTTCTTTCATCTGGAATAATGAATGGGCAGAGAAATGGGAAACTGTGCAGGCAAGAAAAAGGGAAAAAGGGAAAAAAATTATCTGTTTAATGAAGAAGACCGGTTAAATGCTATTGAATGGAATTTTTAAAAAGTATCACTTAAGATGTTTTTAGCACTGTTTCTTACTATATGTCCAGTATTTCTTCTTTTAAGACTTTATTTTAGTGGCTTACAACTTTTCAAGAGGTTAAGCATTGTGGATGAATGTTTTAAATGTGCCAGATGTCAGCCACACAGTGGAACTCTCCTGGAGGAGACAACCAGGGACACTACCTCACTTTGACCTTGTTAAAAAGCCCTGCAGAGCCCTCCCTGGAGAAGTCCCGTGTGTCCCAGCTGAACGCTGCCTCCTTCTTGCAGGAATGGAGTGGGTGGACATACAGCACCGCACCTTCTCTGGGATCCTGACTAGCATTTTCTGGAGCATCGGGAACATGCTGCTGGCCATGGTAGCGTACTTGGTGCGGGAATGGCACTGGTTATTAGTAGCTGTAACAGGACCTTGTCTTCTGAGCATTGTCTGCCTGTGGTGAGTGCAGTGACCTGCAGCCAGATGGCTGGTGGGGATGGGAGTGGGCTGTGATTTGCCTCCTTCTGGTCTGTCAGCATGGCAAATGTTGCAACACTGATCCTAGGACTGGCTCCAGCATCCCAAAGAGGAGCAGGACTTGTCTGTGTCCTGCACTCGGATTGCCCAGTCGTGGCATCTCTTAAAAACTGGAGTGGCCTGGGTTTCATATCTCCTCACCTTCAACAAGGCCAGGAGTCAAGGTTGCACCACAGCTTTGGGGACAAGGAGGATGCAGGACTGGGGCTGAGGCCAGGCATTTGGGGGACAGGTTGCAGCGCAGATGAGAAGGATTTGATGCTGCAAGCACTGTCAGACATGGCTCAGAGCAAGCAAAGAGATCCCAATAGAGGGAGGCAGGGCCAGGCTAGATCCCTGGCTTTAATCCCTGGTAGACTCAAGATAAATAATTTATCTATCCGCTGTCCCCACCTCATTGGGGAGGATACCTCTGGTACCAATTTTTCCATATAAGCCAATGACATCTGCAGGCTAGGTCAGGTGCATTTATATCTGCACTTCCTATGGCCTTTATCAGCTGTGTAACCAACCTCATTGGTCAAACACATCTGCTTTCTGCGGACTATTTCCTTCCTGTAGCCTTATTTAAGAAATACCTGACATCTCTTAAGCCTTAAAATGAGAGTTGGTTCATTTAATCAAAGAAACTAATTTTCCTTCTTTTTTTCATGTAGTAACACCAACTAGAATACAGGGTCAATTCACTGATACTGTGACTGTAATGTGAAGTGTATTGGATCCACTTATTCGATGATCCGAAACAGTCCTTTGAATAAGCAGGTCCATTTCCTGGCTGGACAGAAGTCCTGTGTTGAAATAAGCAAGCAGGTATTCCTACAACTGCCACACTGAAAACATTCAGAAATGGGTTCTGTGTCACCTTCACCTTAGAGTGGTTGTGTAGTTCCTCTTGGACACTGGTGTAATGCTGGACCACACTGCAGAAATCACAGATGTGTCTCTCAGGATGATGGGGATCTCTAGCTGGAAACCATGCAGAATAAACTCTGATTGTTAGAAACATGGGCCCCAAAATTATATGCATAATCGCTGAGCAGAAAGAATGATATCCAAATGCTGAAGTGCCTTTCAGCTGCCATTAAAGAGGCTTCTAGAGACTGTGGTTTGCTTGCTCACTATGTCTGTCCATCAGCATGAAGCAGTAGATTAAATAGCTGCACAGATCTAGCAGAAAAATCTCAAATACTACTTATGAAAAATGGGATATAAACTGATGCTGTTGTTAATCAATGGCTCAACAAAGATGTATTGTTTCACTGGTGATGAGGGTTTTCTGGCAGAGTAACATCTGTTATTTCACTGATCAAGTCTAACACAACTAAAGTATGTGTTCTGCTGACTTTTTTAGTTTGAGTTGTTTTGCTCTTTCTCTAGGACAACCAGCCATAAAAATTTGACTCCTGGGAAGTGCTGAAATTCACAGATACATTTGGACCCACCCTTTCCATGATAGCTGATTTTTTTTTTTCTTGTGTGTTAATGCCTTTTATGGAGATTAGTTCTCCAACAAATTATACAGTAGTCTGATCAAAATTCAAGAACCCAAGAGGTCAGTGATTGTTGGATAATTAAAAGTCCCTGAATTATGGAATCAAAATCTAATTTAGCACACTCTGTAGATATTGTTGACACAATGTCAGAACTCAGTTGAGACATTAAACAATGAAGAGACATAATATTATACTCTGGAGATGGTGGCAATGACTGCAAAATGCCATCTTTCACTCTTTTTATTTCCCAAGGTGCATTGGGTTATAAGTTTATGGGAAGGAGTTGAAAACTTTCCAGAAGACCAGTTCTGCAAATGTTTTTGCTCTACGCATCCTTTTCAGCTTGAATAATGACAGCAGTTGTTCATTAGTTTTTTTGTAACCTGATTTAGGGCACATTAATCACCAACAGCTTACAGGGAACTGGTCTCAGACCGCTCCAGTGGGAGACTCCAGTGAGAGATTTCTGACAACTGTGTGACCTCAGTAGACCTCATACCCACATACTTCTTCAAGGTTGTAAGTCTTCCCACTAACTGCACAGGATGCTCACCTAGAAGTCTACATGAGAACAGCAGATTCTGTTTTCTGTTTCTCTCAGGGGACAGATTTGGGTAGCAGGAAGTAGGTGTTGGCTGCTCTAGCAGAATGTAGCCACTGTGGGATATTTCCAATATCTTCTGGACCCTGACCACTACGTGGACCAACAAAACACCATGTACTATCTAGGCCATGATGGGCTGCACTGTGGCCTGGGAAGCTCCAGGCCAAACAGGGTGATGTACCCATGAATTGCAACCAGATACAAGATAAGAGAGAAGTCCAAGAAGAGGGAGTTGCAGATGCTAGTTTATGACAAGTGCTGGATCTTTTGCTGGAACAGACAGAAAAATAAGAGTCACAGGACTCCCACTATACACAGGTCTGCTAAGCAGACCTCTCAGAGTTGCTAATTAGCTCTACAGCAGTACAGCATTCCTTGTCGCTCAATGACTAGCATGGATACTTCACTGGGGGCCGCAGCTGCAATGACTTTGACCCCAGTTGACTGTCTTGTGCAGCAGTCTTTGATTATTGTGAAAAACACATAATTTTAACAATTAACAAAGTAAATATAGAGCCCACTAAATCCTTTCTACATAGTAATTTTTTATATCCTACATTTTCAAATTTTAAAGAATCCCAAAAAGCATGAATCTGTAAATATAAGCTCTCTGGGGACAATTGTAATTGATGAGAGGTTGAAACTTCAACCAGCTCAGAAAATTTAAGCTTTGATCAAAGATCACGATTAAAATTTTGGCTAGACATACTTCAATTAGCAGACTGTACTCCTTTAAGGGTAGAACAGCATGTATATGTAACAAGGTTGTCCTGTTACTCTTACACACCAAAGTTGCTATTTTAGCTGAGGTTGAAGCTTCATAGAGAAGACCCCCCCCCTCTTTTTGGCTAGGGCCATGTATGTGGGGTGGAAAACATGGAGCTCCAACAGGAACACTGTCTTCTGTCCTCACACCAGGTGGGTCCCAGAGTCTGCCCGGTGGCTCATAGCCAATGGCAAAGTGAAACAAGCTCAGAGGCATCTGCTTCAATGTGCAAGAATGAACGGAAGGAAAGACTTCACTGTCTCAGCAGAGGTGAGAAACTGAAGATCTAGACACATGCTCTTCCTCTCCCATTTTCTATCTCTCTGTTTTACTCTATTTGATACCTGAAGCAATGCTCAGCCTGCAGTGTGATCTGTGGGGCACTGTGGTCCACAAGATGCCATGCTCCATTTTACTCTAAAAGCAGCTACATCCACTCCTAAAAATAAAGCAGCAGCTCAGCTCCCATAAAACCAGATATCCCCTTCAACAGGTGGAGTGTCTTTCCATTAGTTATTGCCATGACAAGAAGCCTCAATGCACTGGACACTGGACTAAGTATGCAGCGAGACAGAAGCACAGCCTGAAAAAATAAGACAAAAGCATCATTCCCAAAACAGAGAGGAGACTGTGCAGGTGCATGAGCAATTTGTACAGCTTAGCGCTTGCCTTCTTGGTTGCCACTGTATTTGCCAAGTGTTGGTACAGTGCCAGCAGAAAGCAGACACACATTAATACCATTTAATTAACATATTTTTTCTCATATTGCACTTGAGACACTGCATGTAGTGTTATCCAAAAACACAAAACCTAATCCACCTTAGGCTGCATTTAGTGTACATGTGAAACTGGAAGATTGTCAGCCATAGTGCCCCAGTGATGAATGTAGGTGTAAAGAACATTCAGCACAATCAACTTTTCCCCTGGCTAAAGCTCTGCTCTCACAAGTCAGTCATGGCTCTGCCAGCAGTTTTAAAGGAACGTGGCAAGGGTGAGGTGTTGGGCAAAGTAGGCATGCACCCACTGCTTTGAATCCATTTTTGCTTGACCCCAGAGGTGTAAAGGATAGGGCGAAGATGCTCAGCTAGATGACTGAATAAATAAAGGGGAAGAAGAACCCTCAAAAGTAGCCACCTATCCTCAACTCCAAAGCTGAAGGTAGGAGACTGATCTGGAGATCTTCATCTTGTGCTGATCTTAAAAATGTATTTTTGCAGTCACTCACAAAAGTCAAGACCTTTTTCCATTATGTTTTTTAAAGACACACTGTTGGGTCCAGGGGACAGTGATAAGCTCAAGTGATGCCCCAGTTCTAAGCAGGACTCAAAGGTCAGGCAGAAGCTGGTCTCTCCCTTTGGAGAAACACCAGAGCACAGTCAGGGTTGACAACATTTCACAGCCAGGCTTGGATGGCTGCACATCTGTCACCTCTGGCTAATTTGGTCCACATGATTTGTCTTGACCTTCTCAAGAGCAGCAAAGCTCAGCTGTGAAATCCAGTGGGTACAGAAGTCTGTGGCTCATTAAACATTGATCTCTTCTTTAGTGTCCACTGGTTTTCCTCTTACCAAAAGAGGAAAATAGGAAACCCTTGGCACCAGCACATGAGCCTTGTGCTTTGCTGTCACAGTCCATCTGCATCTCCGTGTGCACCCAATGCTCCTGAATCAACACCACTTTCTTATCCTGGCCAGCATGGCATTTTTTAAAAGCAGTTTCTTCACATCTGTTGAAGAGGTGATTAGCCCTTTTGATTTATGACAGAAAAGTGGTGTTTAATCATGTGAGGAAGTTTACAGGTTGTGGCAGACAGGAGTGGAGTGTGACTCTTCCTTGCTTTTAATCAAGTCAGTAGTTCTGACTAAATATCTAAAAATAACAAGTTATAACCTGTTTCATTCATCCCTGGCTGACGACTTCATATTTCAGAGTGCAGTGTTTCACGAGGAAGGGCATGAGCTTGCACCCTCATATCATTCTTAGGGTTAGGACATGTAGCTAAGGCTTCCCCCCTATCACAGCCTTGCACCAAGTCACACCATTCTGTGACCACTGGCCCACAACCAAGAAAAGCTTGCAGTTGTGACACCTTGCTGGATTCATGAGGTTTGTAAGGATATACTTGTTTTTTCTTGTCAATATCCAAGCATGGACTTGCCTGATTCGAGTTTGCTTATTAACTTGACCATGCACCAGTGTGTTTTGATGACTTACTAAGGTAACAACTGATTTTCCTTAGTTTCAGAAGACTTTGATTTTGAAAGACATATAATCTCCAGATAATTGCACAGCACATTACTGACATACTCTCAGGTTTAATAGCATTGTCTTTCAGAACTGATTAAGGAACTTCTCAGTATTAAATTCTTTTTTCAGTATGAAAAGCTTTGCCACTCATCCAAAACCTGCAAAGAATAGTATGCAATTAGAAATAAAATCTTAGCTCTTCCCTAATGAAATGTGATGTTACTTATAGCTATCCTCTTCCCTTTCCTAACACTTTCTTTCATTTTATACAATTCTTTTAACCAGAGAGCTCTCTGAGCTGGCATTTCTCTTTTATTAGATATTTCTGCAAGCCCTCCGCCCCCATAATTGAATGGTCTTAATTGTAGGTGATGCTGTAGGCCTGCAGATTCCCTCATTCTCTCACCCTCCTCCCTCCCCAGCCTTCACTGAATGATGTGCATTTTAAGCTTCTTGGGGCTTTCGCTGTGCTGGCTCTCCCAGTTGTCCTTCCACATCCCAAGAAATCTGAGTAACAATACATACTGAAAGATGTTTTCCATGTTGATGTCTTTTGTTACCCATTTTAATAGCAAATCCTGCAACTTAGAGAGAGGACAGACTGCCATCAGGGTAACTTAAATCTCATATTTAAATTCTCAGCACTGTAGAAGTAGTCGCTTATCAGCGCTATGATTCATCTCATGCATTTGGATGAAAAGACTTATTATTTGTCTGTGAAAAAGGTAAAAATAATTTTTAAAAGGTAAAAGTTTAAAAAATATATAACTTACTTGCCACACTGCAGCACTAATAAAAGTTACCAGATCCAGAGATGGGTGTTCAGAAATAAAAGAAAAATGTGGGCTCAACAAACCACTAGATAATGTGGGAAAGGATCATCAAGAAGCTAAACAGACAGACACCATGTCTGGTTCCGAAAGTCCCTTGAATGGCTGGAGGAAGTGACATTTGTAGGGGAATATCTCTACATGCTTGCCCGGCTCTTCTGTAGGCTCCACTGCAGGATGCAGTCAGAGACAAGGCACTGGAGAAGATGATCCTCTGGTTCAAGATGCTGCAGGCCCTCTTTATTCATCCAAGTTTTAGGTTCCCTGTGCAGCTCTGTGGCTGGGATTAAGCGTTTATGTAAAAGCTTTGGCCAAGGCTTTGCTTTCTCTGGAGCAGATATTGATTTGAGAGTACATGTAACTAGTTAACCAGACTCTCTCCTCAAGGTTTCCTGTGATTCATAACCTAATCAATTTTTACTGTCCTACCCTGCATTTGCTGATGATTTTGGGACATGATGAAGCAAGGCTGTCCTGAGAGGAATTCACCTCTCCCATCATCACTGTCTGCAGTCTCCTTTACAGTCTGCAGTCTAACAAAGAGCCGAAGGAGGCTAGCACACAGTTCTGACCAAATGTACTTGTTTGCTCTAGGATAAAATGACTCCATCACTTCCACTGGAGATCTCCATTAACTACACACTGAGCCTATGGCAACTAGCTTAGGTATAGCTGCCTGCATTGCAGACCTGTAGCTGTGTGAATCTCTTGCATCAGCCAGTGAGTAGAACTTACCAACTCTCCTGATACTTTCCCCTAATTCAATTTCTGAAAGACTGTGAATAAGCAGTCTCTTCTTCCTTACATGCAGAACTTCTCAGTGCCTGACTTTTTTATATATTCTGTATTTATATAAACAGATATATAAATAGTCACACTCTATATAAATGCACTCATGAGAATAAAGCATGGAACTCACTGTTAGCTCCTGCCTGATACCTGACACAACACCAGGCAACTATGCAGGGAAGAGTCTGGAACTGGCCAACGCTGACTTTGCTAACACCATGATCTGCCATTTTTCTGCAACCCTTTCTGCCACATGGGGTGTATAGGTAAGAGGGGAGAAGGGGCCATGGGAAGAAAGAGGTCTAAAATGGTAGGCAATCTATAAAGTTGTAGGAAGACACACCACTGATAATATACGCCCAGAGAATTTTTCTGCAATGGGAATGTATGGAAAATGTGAGGTGGAGCTGGAGCTGGGAAGGGCACAGGCCCCAGCCTGTCTAGGGTTTAATGTCTGGATCCTAAATGTACAGAAGCTGAGCTATTTCCTTCTTTCCACCTCTCCCAGGCTCTCAGAAGGATGTCAACAAACAAAAAGCCAGGACAGAGTTACTCCTACATCAGCTTGTTCAGGACACCAGTCCTGCGGAAGATCTCTCTGTGTTCTGGGGCTGTGTGGTAAGTAGCGTCACTTCACACAGGGGATTTGTCCTGCAGTTCCCCAGCTAGACTTCCCTAATCCCCATCTCCACACATTCCTTGCAGGTTTGGTGTTGCCTTCTCTTATTATGGCATGAGCATGAACCTAACTGGCTTTGGGCTTAACATGTATCTCTCCCAGTTTGTCTTTGGCATCATTGAGATTCCAGCCAAGATGATCATGTATGTGCTGGTGAATCGAGTTGGACGACGACAGAGTCAGGCATGGGCACTCATCCTGACTGGACTATCCATAGGAGCCAACGTCATCATTCCCAAGAGTGAGACACTCTTCTGCAATATGCAATACTTGCTAAAGGGGAGGTTTCCATTTTGTGCAGTGTTAGAGAAGGAGAACCATAGATTTTGCCCATAGGCAATTCTGTATGGAGATATCATCCTTCTACAATAGCAACTGTGAGACAAGTTTGATAATGTGGGCTAGCCCTAATATCTGGTAGCATCTGGTAGATGGTCTCCAGTCACTGTGAAGTGGCTAGTAAGGATCCAGTGATGGTGAGGTGAAGTGCCTATCTTTATTATAGACATTATCCAATTGGAAATGTTGAGACCTGTCCTTTCACCAGTTCAGCTCCCACTTGGGCTAATAGTTACCACACTTACTGATCCAGACTTTGGAGGCAGTAGCTCCAGGGTTATGAAGCTCTGTGGTTTATCTGTAGGAGCACTGAACCTTCTTCCTTCTTGTACCTGAGGCCACAAGAACTTCTTCCTAGAGGATGCTCTTTGACCATTGTCATAAATGTCTTTTCTTTCATCCTAGCCTTCACCTCCTTGCGCCCTGTAGTAGCCATTATGGGCAAAGGTTTCTCAGAAGCTGCATTCACTACCGTCTTCTTGTACACCTCTGAGCTCTACCCCACCATACTGAGGTAAGAGATGCCACCTGCCTGAGTGCACAACCAGAGCCTCAGTGGGATGTCACCCTCAGGTCTTCGACATCAGCACAGCAGGATGTGCTGTTGGCTAAAGTGCAGGACTGATGCCTTGTCTCTAGAAGTAGTAGGTTCTAGGGATTAAACATACTCACAAAGGGGCAGAAAGCTACCCTTTTTTTACCTGGGTTATGTGTGGTTAGGTTATGTTGATAGGGAGATGTATTGAAAGGTCAAGAGTGTTCTCTGTGAGAAGAACTCCATAAGACATCTGTGCTTAGTAAAGTCTTAGTCCCCTGTGATAATCTGCCAATAACTGTTCAAAGACCCTAAGAATAATAATTTGAAATATCAAGTTTTATAAGGGACACGTATTACCACATTTGACAGTCTTCTGGACATCAGATGATATTAAAGCAGAGATTAACTAGCCTTTCAGGAGGAAAAACAGAGCTTATTTGAAATATCTGGATAATGGTGACATAAAACCAGATTTAGCATCACCATAATTTGGGATATAGCTGAGACTGGTGGAGGGAATCACCTCACAACAGGGTTTCTGTCAAAGTCTGAAAAATCCCTCATGGATTACAGCAGGCCTTATGGATTACTTGACCTCTGTCCCTCCCTGCCCAGAGTACTCTCCTCTGCCATTTAGTCCTTTAACTTTCACTGGTCTCTTGCATGTGGGGAATGATGCATATTTAAACCAAAGTGGGCACACTGATCTGCTACTTTTCTTCTCAGACTGGTTTGTATTTTTATGTGCTCAAAGACATTGACAAAGACAAAAATGTTTTTTCCTTCTGCAGTACTTACTCTGCATATGCACAAGTAGGTCCTGGGATCCTTGTTGTCAGTGTGAAATGCCACCCATCTCCTGAAAATTAGTAAGCGGAATAGGTCCCAGGTCTTATTTTTGGTCTCCCCTCCAAACTCTCCTGGGCTTATAGCTACAGCAGGACCAAAGGTTCTCACAGGTATCTCTAGTTCATGCCCCCTGCCTAGAAGTACCTGGGAGACAGAGGGACTTAGGTTTGCTCTCAGAAAATCAGAGGACTTACTAGGGGATGAGTAGAAAATGCACTCAGGGTTTTAGACTTTTAAAGTGGAAACAACTTTAGAGCAGATATTTTTAGTGTGGAACTGCAGCTTCTTTCTCATAATAGACATAAATTTATTTCTCACAGCAGCTACAGTTGCTCTCTGGGAAATACTGTCATTGTAGGAAGACACAAAGAAAGAAAAAAAAGCAACCTAGAGAAAACCTGGTAGGGGAAAAACCTGGGGGGGAAAATAGCCTCAGCACTTATAAAAAAAAGGGGGGGAGAGGCAGAGGGTCTGCACTTTTTCCCAAGGTCTGATATGAAAGAAGTACCCATCTCTTTCTCACGGTGGTCTGCACCACCGCGGTTCCCTACCTTTCCAGGCAGAATGGGATGGGGTACACCTCCTTTGTCGCACGCCTCGGCGGGGCTTTGGCCCCACTTGTGTTTCTGCTGGATGAGGTGTGGAGGTCTCTGCCCGAGGTGACGTACTGTGGTGTAGCAGTGTGCTGCGGCTCAGTGGCCTTTCTGCTCCCGGAGACGCTCAACATGCGCCTGCCTGAGGGCATCGAGGACATCGAGAAGGCACAGTGAGTCAGCTCCATCCTGCCTTGCACATGGAGTCTGCTGAGAGAGGCGAGGGACATCCCTCTCTGCCACCTATAATTCCCCATCTGTGGGTGGCAGCAGATGAAGGGACAGCCCAGTGGGGATTGGGGTTGTCAGGCTTCCTGCTCCTCTGCCCACCAGCCCAAATGCACCTTCTTTTCTTCCAGAGTGAAAGGACCTCCACAAATCAGTGCTCGCAAGGGTGTGCCACTACAGTCTCTGCTGAAGTGAGGGACTCCATGGGACAGCCACTATGTAGGACTGCAAAACTGAGTCATGCTCTGATCTGTCAATAAAAGACCCTTTGCTGTTCACCTAGTCTCTCTCTGGAGGGAAGTGGGGCTGAGGATACTGGAGGAAGGAGGCAGATCATAAAAGCAACTGGAGGGAACTAACCCACTCTGTAATGTGGCCAGGAGCAAGAATCCAGAGGTCTAACAGGGTCCTTGTTGGACTAGCATCACCTTTCAGATCACTGCACAGACATCCAGAAACTACCATCCATTGGTTTACATACCACAAGAAACACAATGCATCAATAAAAAATACCGAGTGTGAGTCGTACAAAACCAAATAATCTCAAATAAATATAACTGTATGGTGGATAAACCATAAATTGTAGCTACAGATACTTCTTGAATTTGGAAATGGTCTGGGCATTTTTCACACTGAGGCTCAAAGCCAGCAAAAAGCACATGCAGGAATCTCACTGAGAATGGGACAACTACAAGCATTTGCCCCACACACACAAAGAAGAAAAAAAGCTTTTGCAGATTATTTAAATCTAGTGTGCATGCAATAAGTACTCCTTAAGCTAAAAAAAACAAAAACAAAAACAAAAAAAACCTTGCTACAGGAACCTTTGCACAGAATGTTGGGTAATTCATTACTGGACTTCATTCTGCTAACATGCTGATCTTAAATTTACAGAATGCCTTTGCCTCTTGCACTTACTTCTGCAAACAACAGAGATGAGCCACCAAATTACCTATACATTTGGAGTCTTGACAAACAGCACCTTCCTAAACTGGGAAGAGGGAACAGCCTCAGCATTTGAGTCACAGGCTCAGCATGGTTCCCTGGGCTGTGAGGTGTTTTAACCTAGCCACGAACAGCCCTGTGAGGATAACACAAACTGAGGATGCATCTGACAGCGGGTGGAGAGGCCCGTCCAATCCCAGGTCAGAGAGCGCCTCCTAGTAGAAATAAGATGCCTGGCAAAATTTTATACATTATCTTTTTGCTTTAAGGCAGCAGAAGGAAAGCAAACTCCCCAGAACCGCCCTAAGGCTGAGACAATTTTGGGTATTATTTCTGTCATAAAGATTGGGTCAAATAACCTGCCAAATCCCTGGGAAAAATAGCATCTCCTGTGCTATCAGCAGCAGACCACAACAAATAATCAGCTAGCCGCAACACACTAACAGTAAAAATAGAGCATAATATACCTTCAAAAGTGCCATATGCAGAGCACTTGTTTGGGGCACCTTTTCAGGACTTCCCCCTACCTACAGGAAATATGTGGTGGTGCACAATACCCCAAGGTATTTGTGCCATGCGGCAGCATGCAAACTGTGCCAAAGAGCAGAAGTCTCTGGATTTGGACAAGCCTGGTATCTCTCACTAGTTCACATTCAGTAATTGCAGGAGTTTCCACATCTTCTCTGTATGCCTGCAAGTATACTTGTAAATTATACATATATTATACTTGTATTGCCGTCATCAGTTTCTGGCCTGGGAACAGTACAGCCTCACTTATTTTGGCCATCCTGCTAGCTGCCATCTAAGAGTTGGAAAGGACATTTTTCCTTTGCTGGCAGAGGAGCCTGAGCAGGTTAATGCTGCAGCACTTCCTCCAGAGCCATCCAGGACAGGGGGCAAGACAAGCTGTGAAATTCACTTTGCCACAACCCAGCAAGTGCCAGTCAAGGAAAACTTTCAATGAAGAAGGTAAAATTTCACTCCAGAGCAAGAGAAACATGAGATTTAATATTCTGACTTCCTCCCCATCTCTTTAGTCTTGTCAAAAGGACAGCAGATGGGATCCCAAATTAATGGGGTCGAGGGTTGACAATTCCCATTCCAACTCTGTCCATGCAGTAGCGTACTCACAGGGTCTTCCTCACAGACCAAGGTGTGCACTAAAAAATTACCATGGCTCACTTATACATGGCAGGGTTAAGACTATTGCTTTAAAACCCTTTTGTTTTTCTTGGAAAGGTATTTTAAGCTCTGATTGCTCCTGGTTTATATTCGGTAAAAAAATTTTAGCTTCAAAAAGACTAAATTCAATATCCCAAGTTTCATCCCAGTAACAAATAGACCACACAATTTTGCTGGGCTTGTGGCAGGGTTTTGCCGGGGGGGAGGGGTCTACAGTGGCGGTCCCCTGTGAGAAGCTTCTTGAAGCTCCCCAGTCGGACTCCTCTGGCCAAGGCCGAGGCAATTAGCAACAGTGGCTGCATCTCTGTGATAATGTATTTAAGAGGAGGAGTTGGAGTTGGGAGGAGGAGTTGTGAGTAGGACACCTATGCAAACACCGAGGTCAGCGGAAGAGAGGAGGAAGGGAGGGAGGTGCACCGGAGCAGAGACCCCCCTCAGTCCGTGGTGAGAGAGCAGGCTGTGCCCCTGCTGCCCATGGAGGTCACTGGTGGAGCAGATGCCGACCTGCAGCTCCTGGAGGACCCCATGCTGGAGCAGGCGGCTGTGCGCAAAGGAGTCCGGGACTCTGTGGGAAGAAGCACCCGCTTTTGTAGTTCAGCACTGGAAGGATTGCAACATACAGGAGGGACCCACGCTGGAGCAGCTCAGGAAGGACTGCAGCCCATGTGAAGGACTCACGTCAGAGAAAGTTCATGGAGGACTGTCTCCTGTGAGAGGGACACCACGCTGTAGCAGGGGAAGAGTGCGAGGAGTCCTCCCCCTGAGGAGGAAGGAGCAGCGGGACTGACCGCACCCCCATTCCCTGCTCCACTTAGGGGGAGGAGGTAGAGAAATCAGGAGCAAAGCCAAGCCCGGGAGGAAGTGTTTTCAAGATGTGGCAATGCTTCTCACTGTCCTACTCTCTCTGTTAAGTGTTGTTGTTGTTAGTGTTTGAATTAAATTGATGCTCTTTTTCTTCCCCTAACAAATCTGTCTTTTGTCCATGACCTTAATGGGTGAATCATCCCTCCCTGTCCTTATCTCAATTCCCCAGCCTTCTGCTTTATTTTCTCCTTCCATTCCTGAGGGGGAAGAGGACAGTGAGCAGCTGTGTGGTGCTCAGTTGCCCTCTGAGCTCAAACCACAACAACAGCATCCCATTTTAACAAACTCCACTTCGACATTCTGTCAAAGTTGGTAAAAAATAATCTGACAGTTCTTTTTCATATGAATGTTATTACCATTCATTTGTCTATAGTTAAGTGTTCTGTATTTTCCTTAGACTATTAATAAAATCGGTGTTTTATTATACCAGCTTAAAACCACTAATGGTTGTTCCTGTCCACAATTCTTTCAAGGTGGAAAGCATTTCATTAAAAACATTTTGGAAAAGCATTTCATTAAAAACGTTTTTAACAATTTAGCATGAGAAAATTATATAGCAGCCATTATTTAAATTAATTTTTTCTGTCCATGAACCACATAACACCTTGTGCTGTCAAAGAAGAAAAGGCAGCAACATCAGTGCGCAGGTCATGACCAATCTACCACACATCTAAGTTTTCTGCAGCAAAATGCTCTTGATTTGTTGGAGATGTATCACGATATGTAGCAACTGTCATGGTTTAACCCCAGGCATCAACTAAGAACCATGCAGTCGCTCACTCACTTCTCCCTACTCCCAGTGGGATGGGGAGGAGATGCAGAAAGAAAGTAAAACTCATAGGTTGAGATAAGAACAGTTTAATAACTAAAATAAAATATAATAATAATAAAATATTATAATAATAATTGTAATGAAAAAGAATATAACAAAAAGAGAGAGAAATAAAACCCAAGAAAAGACAAGTGATGCACAATGCAATTGCTCACCACGCGCTGACAGATGCCCAAGCAGCAATCCGCCCTCCCAGCCAACTTCCCCCAGTTTATAGACTGAGCATGATGTTGTATGATATGGAATATTCCACTGGCCAGTTCAGGTCTGTTGCTCTGGCTGTGCTCCCTCCCAGCTTCTCGTGCACCTGCACACTAGCAGGACACGGGACGTTGAGAAGTCCTTGATTTCTTAGTAACAACTAAAAACATCAGTGTATTATCAACATTCTTCTCATACCAAATCCCATATTGAATCCAAAACACAGCACTATTCAAGCTCCTAAGAAAAAAGAAATCAGCTCTATCCCAGCCAAAACCAGGACAGCAACCAACAGGAGTATGCAATGGTGATGTCATTCCTCATACAGTGTCTATAGGAAAAAATGGACATTAACCAACTCAAGAACTCAGAGTTTTCCTTAATGATAGGCTTGTTAAGACAAACCTTATTGGAGGGGGATGGGAATCTGATTCCCAGGTTCTGAATTTGTGAGATAAGATGTCTTTGGTCTGCTGCAGACTTGTTTACAAGGAGAACAAAAGTGATGGTTACAAACAAGACCTTTTCACAAACAGAAAAACCAAAATAGGTAACAATGCCCAAGAAGATAAGAATGCATCTTTAGAAAAACTAAAAGATATCAAGAAAAATGTGGTTTGAAGAGTCAACTAGGTTAAGAAGAGGAGAATCCAGTGTTGCATGGCTCAGAGCACTGTGTCACCCCTGGACATGGACCCTCCAATGGAGATCTGAGGGAGCAGAGCGAAGGAGACAACCTCTCGCTTTCCTCACTTGGTGCCCTCCTTCAGCAGCAGTTTATCACTGGTCTATCAACATCCTTCTTGAACTGGACACAGTACCTGGATGCAGTCTGATGAGCACTGAGCTGGGGGCAACACCCCCTTCCCTCCACCTCCCGTCCATGCCCCTGTTTGTAGGGGCTCAGGGCTTTCCCACCGCACCCCGAGGGCCTGCTTCACACAGCCCCTCCAGCTCCAGCCTCTCACTGCTGACTCTCCCCTTCATCCTGAATTTCATGGGGTTCCTGTAGTTCCCAGTCTGGGTCCTGCTGGATGGTTGCCTACTGTCCGCACGCTGGCTGACCTCCACAGGCCTCAGACGTCCGTGCTTGTGCTGTGATGACAGCAGCCCGCACGGGTGTGCAAGGCTGCGTGGGGTCCCTGGCCAGGGCCAGGCCAGACCAGGCACTGGCCTGGGGCTGTGTCTCCAGTGGTGAGACCCAAGACCAGAGTGCCACCAGCCCTGCCAGGCTGTGGGCCCACAGTCATACAGCATACTTCGCGTTTGCTGATCGCCACGGTTAATAACTGTGCTGGTAGCCATCGTTACCGCACATATAGGGACAATTACAAGGTTTTGAAACCTGGTCAAACGAGACTTTGAATGGTGGTTGAGCTAACCTTGATTATTGATAAGTTTTTTAAGAACAAGCTTTGATTTTTAGACTGAATATTAGGAAGTATTTCTTTACAGAACGGGTTGTTAGGCGTTGGAATGGGCTGCCCAGGGAGGTGGTGGAGTCCCCATCCCTGGAGGTGTTTAAGAGTCGGGTTGGCATAGTGCTGAGGGATATGGTGGAGTTCGGAACGGTCAGTGTGAGGTTAATGGTTGGACTGGATGATCTTCAAGGTCTTTTCCAACCTAGATGATTCTGTGATTGCCAAACCCTAGACAATAAGCAGAACATCCTGGACCATGAAAGTGAATGTCTGGGATTACTTAACTTGGCAATGAAACTAACTTTTGCCCTGAAAGTGAACTACCTTCATTATAATACTAAAAAACACACCCACAGGTCAAAAAGACCCCTGCCCAGGTTAAGTCCCTTCCCTTGAGCATGCATAGTAGTGGAAGTATTAGGTAAACTGTATTATAATTGTATGCTAATCACGAACCAATCAGTATCTAACAGGCGTGTTTGGAAAAGTACTAACCTCTGATTTTTGTGTACAAAAGGAGCATGAAAACCTGCTGTAGGTGGGCGTGATCTGCGGAAAAGTCCACCGAGCACCCAGGCCTGAATAAAATACAATCTCTCTCCTGAGCGTGTCAGCTCGGTTTATGGCACGCCGGGCACAAACACCCCGGGGCCACTGCGGGGCAGGCACGGCGGCTCCAGCCCCGCGGCGGGGGCCCACATTCCGCGAGGGGAGCGGGCGGGCGGCGGCGCTGCCCGAACCGAGCCTGTGCGGGCCCCCGCGGCCAACCGCGCCCGCACGACCACAGCGGGGCGGCAACGGCGGCCCCGGGCGGCGGCACGCCGGGGAGCAGCGAGGGGAACCCGGGCTCCAGAGCCCGCCGCCGTCGCAGACCGGGAGCCCGCCCCAGCCCCGCCCCCCACATCACTGCCGGGGTGGGGGAAGGCGGTTCTGCTTCCGGGTCAGCGCCCCGCCGCCCCGCCCGGCCCTCCCCCCCCCACCCCGCCCCGGGCAGGCTCGCGGGGGCGGCGGTCCCGGCCATGCGGAGCCGGGGCGGGCGGCAGCGGCCGCGCAGGGCCCTGCCTGGGTTGCGGCGGGGCCCCATGGGCCTGGGGGGCCCCTCGGGCCGCTGGGGGTAGGGCGGGGTGCCCCCCGCTCCCCGCTCCCCGCTTCCCGCCGCCATGTACACCTTCGTGGTGCGGGACGAGGGCAGCAGCGTGTACGCCGAGGTGAGCCGGCTGCTGCTGGCCAGCGGGCAGTGGCGGCGCCTCCGGAGGGACAACCCCCGCTTCAACCTGATGCTGGGCGAGAGGAACCGGCTCCCCTTCGGCAGGCTGGGTAAGGGTCATGTGTCTGTGTGCCCCCCCGGCCGCCCCGCGCTGGCAGCAGGGCTGGACACACACCCCCCCCGCCTCACCCCCTCGCACCCCGGGCTGCGGTTGTGCCCTTCCCGCCCCGCCGAGCCTACCGGGGTCCCCTGCCGCAGGGTGCGGTCCCCCACGGCTCGTCGCAGGCTCCCGTCACCCCTGCGGACAGCGGGGCTACGGGGCAGGGCGTGCCCCGGCCGAGTCCCCCGCAGTTTGGCAGGAGATGCCCCCCGCGGGCAGCGGCGGCTGGCCGTGTGCTGGGCTCCCTCCCACAGGGACCTGGCGGCCGCCCCGGCTGCGGCGCCCAGAACAAAGGGCGGGGGCCGGGGTCTCCGTGCAGCCGCTTCCCGGCCCCCCGCAGGGCTCTCTGCGGAAACCGGCCCGGCCCGGGCACCGGCTGTCCCCGCCGGGAAGAGCTGCCACCGGCCGGGGCTCAGAGGATCCCCCTCCCAAGCTCCCGGAGGGTGGTGCCCCCCAAAACACCCAGCCCGGCTTGGGGGCCGTGCTGTGGCGCAGCAGTGGGGTGGGGCAGAGGGCACCCGAGGATTCCCCCCCCCTCACATCTCGCAGACCCCCAGTGTCCCAGTGGAGCCTCCACCTCCCGGCTTGCCTGCCATGTCCCGCAGCAGCGCGCTTGGGGCCGTTCTCACCATTGCAGGAGGCTTCGGTCACTCCGCGTGGGTTGGTGGGGAACACGGCAGTGCCGGTGGCATCCCCCTGCCTGGTGTAGGGCTGGGACGTTGTGGTGCTGAGCTTACATGTTATGGGGGTGTTTCTGTGGTTTAGGACAGGTGGGAGAACAGGTCTGAGCCAGGCACGCTCAAACCCTCACCCCGGAGCCGAGGCTGGTGGAGATGAGCCTCTGCGGGGGCTTGGTGGGGGTGACAGCACGTCTAGTCCGTTCTTGAAGCAGGGTGGGGGTTATTCCAGACGCTTTCTGTGTGTGTGGGGCCAGGCCACGCCATGCCACACCTCCACCTTCTCCCCTGCTGTCTGACCCCCTCTGTCACACTGCCAACACATGGAGCCCCAGCTTCCCTGTACGGGCTTGTCCCCTGCCTGCCATGCGCACTGCCTGTCCTGTGGCAGGTGGGTCTGTCAGCAGGGTTACCCTGGTCCTCCGCCCCGCCGTATGGGGAAGAGCCCAGGAGCAGGGAAGGAGAGTGCCATGCGCTGCCCAGGAGCCGGGAGAGCCAAGCCCGGCACTGGCAGTGTTGTAGGGCGCAGCAGGGAGCAGAGCTGCACCGTCATTGCCCGTGGCTGGGGGCGAGCTGGCCCGAGCCACGAGGCTGGCAGGTTGCCACGCACAGTGCCAGCTGCTGTGCTGGCTCCTGTCACCAGGACTGTCAGAGCAGGTTTGGGATGAGGATGCTGCAAACCACAGCAGAGCAGGTGTGTGTCCCTCCTGCGGTCCCCTGTGTCTGCATCCGACGCTGGCAGGACCCTTCTGGCCTCCCTCCCTGTCCTTGGCCCTGGTTTCTTCCTTCCTGGGGCAATTTTGCAGCAGTGCTGCTGGCTGCAGAAACGTCAGAGCAGGAGGAGCGCCCTCGCCCCAGCAGCTCTGGGGCAGGACAGCTTTTGCAGCCTCTTTCTTGCAGTTGAGACCCAGCGCTGGCTGCTCTTTCAAATTTGCAAGTCACCAGCTCCAGCAGCTCTTCCCTTGTCTCCACATGCGTTTGTGAGTGGAAAGTCCCCGTCACATGGCAATGCCATCTGGTCACCTCCCAGCGTCCGGGTTTCTGCAGCAGGCAGGGAAACAGCAGGAGAGGCTTAAGCAGTGAGGATGCTCACACAGGCTGTAGCCAGGCACAGCAAGCAGACCTGTGGTTTAACGTGGCCAGCAGGCAGGGCCTGTGGGCATCGGGCTTCACTGCAGAATGAGTACACTTCTTTGGTGTGAGTGGGCCTGCACAGCACGTCCGGCTCGTGGCCATCTCTTACTAACCCCTTCCATCCTCAAAAAGAACCCTGGGGTGATGGAAGGGCTTCAGCGAGCCCTTCAGCATGTGTTGCCATGAGATGCCCAAAACTTCAAACCATTTCTCACGGCCAAGATGCATCTATGACCTGTGGAGAGGGACCATGCTTCGGCACTGGCTTCTTTAACCCATCTTCCCATAGCAGGAGCTGGTTGCCTGAAATCAGTGGATTCAGACCAAAAATAACATGGTTATTTTGGTACATCTTCCGAAAAGCTGTATCTTCTCTGGTACATCTTCCTAAAGCTGTCCTCCTGAGCAACTGTTGCATCAAAGCTGGCTTGATTTGGTTTTCCTAAAGGCTCTGCTCAGTGGAAGCAGGGATTAAATCAGGGAACTGTAGGGATTTGCATTACTCAGACTAAGCTAGATCATTTGATGTGGGAGAGGGGTAGACATGGGGTCTCTCAGCACCCGCTGCTGCTTCTGTCCAGCTGCAGAAAATTCTGTTGCTCCTGCTGATACCCTAATTCTTGGGGGATTGTGCCCTAAAGCTGTGAGTGTCTGCATCTAAGTCTGTATCTAGTGGAAAAGCAGTTTGTGCTAAGGGGGAGGGAAAGGACGAAGAGGCTGCAGAGGCCTCATGGAGTAGAGGATGCTGGACTGTGCCCTGCCAGCCACAGAGGGATCGCCAGTTTGGTCAATGCCTTAGCAGCTTTTTAACCCTGCTGAATTAATGGTGCAGACCTCACAACATGCCTGAGAGTCCCCTTCCTGCCTCGTGGTCCCTCCTTGCTGACCACCAGAGTCCACATCACAGCCCACTGCTCCATGGAGAAGCTCAGGAAACCAATGGGGATGTGCCTCCCAGCAGGTCAGAGCTATCCAACAGCAGTGGTTTCAAAGCAGGTTTCAGCTGTCCTCCTCCTTTCACCAGCCCCATTCCTCCATCACTGGTGACAGGGTGGACTGACCACTGTGGGGCAGAGCCCACCCAGAGTGGTGGTGTCTCCTTCTGGACCTCAGTTCCTCCAGGAACCAAGCAAAGACAATAAACTGGAAACAGAAGGAAATTTGATGGTTTTTACTAATTTCTTTCAGTAAATTAGTGCCTGGCAGTGCTGGCTGCATATTGAAGTGCCTGAAGTTACAGATCTTTTCTGGAGGATGGTTTTCAGCTATCTTATATTTAAAGATTTGTGAATAAAATAGTGACCCAGTTCAGGGCCATGACTTTGGGGTTGAAACAGATATTCACTCTCTGTGATCTTGCAGGTGCCTGGTTTTTAAGGTAATGTTTGCTCCAGGTCTTTTTTCCCAGGCAATCACTGAGGAGGATAACTAAAACTCTGAATCCTTTTTCAAGGGTCTAAATCACTCCCACAGGCATTTTTTTTAAAAAGAGAAGGTGAAAATGGAAGTAACTGCCACCCTTGGGGAATCCCCCTGGTCCTAGGTCATTTCAAACCGGAAGAGTTTTTCATCATGTTTTCCATACTTTTGTCAGTTGTTGTCACCCATGACCCAGGTATTGCCCCAGGCATTGCTTGCCTCTTGCACATCCATGTTTGGCTGCATGGGTTGTGTGGGAGAGGCTGTGTGGTGTTCCCCAGATCTGCAATATGCTTCAGACAACTGCTGCCATCCTGTCCCCTCAGAGAGCTTCTAGCTGAGCACAAGCGTTTGTGTAGTGTGAGAAGGTGAAGGCAGGCAGGCTGTGGTGTGAAGCCCAGCATTGGTAAGGAGGTACCCATCTATTTGGCACTCTGGCGCTTGTGAGGCCACAGCTGGTTACTGGGACCAGTTTGGGACTTTACAAGAAAAGCACAGATACCCTCGAGTGACTCCAGCAGGGGCCATCAGGATAGTCAGGGGGACACAAGATGGCAGTCAACTACGGGGACAAGGACCTGTAGAAGCAGTAGGATCTTCATCCTTAGAGCTACTCGGACTTTGACCGAACAAGAGGTTGGAGCAGAGACCCCCAGAGGTCCCTTCCCACCCCAGATATCCAAGGGGACTTGCTGCAAACTGCCAGAGGGAAGCAAGACTCCAAATCTTTTAAAGTTTCACAGCGTTTTGTGATACCAGGTCCAACAGGGAATCCTGCTGTACGTGACAAAGGAACAAGGCCCTTCCCTAAGCTGTGATCGTGGCGTGACCACGATCGTGGCTGTGATTTGTATCGTGGCGTGTCTCCCTGCATCCTCCTACTGCATTTAAGAGTAACTGAAATCTTGGCTTTTAAAAACTGCCACCAGCAAATGGAGAACATTTGTGTGTGGTGCTGCCAGTTCCCAGTGTGAATTAGGAAATTATTGTTTTCCTTTGGAAAATGGAAGTGTCGCATTCAAAACAGACTTGAGTAAATGCATGGTTTTTCATAACTAAAAGAAAGAAACCATAGGACCCATCACCAGCTTAGAGCCTGTTTCTGTGATGCAGGACAAGGAAACAACCTCCTTTCTCTTCCCTACTGCACAGGTCCTTTGCACCAGGCAGATGTTTTTCCTTCGTTAATTGAGAAGTTTGACCTCTTTGTTTCCCTTTTTAGGCCATGAACCCGGACTTGTGCAGCTGGTGAATTACTACAGGGGAGCAGACAAGCTGTGCCGCAAAGCATCTCTGGTGAAGTAAGAAATTCACGGAAATGTTACATGGGATTGGCAGAAACTTTTCTTCTAACCATTGTCAAGTGTTGAACCTGTTTGGAGGGTATTTCACAGAACAGCTGCCCTGGGAGTGTCTTAGCATGTGCTGGTCTCTAGAGCTATCTCTGTGTACAAAGGCCTCTTTGTAACTTCAGGGGAAATACCATTTTCACTGAATTACATCTGCTTGAAACCATAGAGTGTATTGAATCAGATTAGAACCCAATCAAAATTAAAAAAAAACCCAAACATATCTGCTCTTTTTCCTTGTAGACATTTAATTAAAACCTACTCCTTTTATTCTCTGTTTCATGCGGAGATGAGACACTAATATGCCTTTAGCTAATCAGATTTGTTTGTCAAACAAATGCTTGGAGACATCTTCAGGAAAAGCTCTGGAAGTTATTTCTGCATGACTAGTTGTGCCAGGGCTTCCTGGGGAAATGTGGATGAGCTTTCATTGTAGATAACCTTCATGCCTGTGCAAACTCTCTGGCCATTAGGGCATCTTTGTGTCAGAGCTCTTGGTCTCCTTCAAGCGTTTGATTCCATGTTAGTGTCTGTGCTGCCTCTTGCTGATGCAGTCCTGCAGACTGCATGTGCTGATCAAAGCCCTCTCCTTCGCCTGCGAAGAACCTGTTCCCAATTGCTTTCTTTACAGTGGTGATGGTGTTTGTCAGGACCTGGCAGGGTATTTTTCAAACAAGTGCTCAAGGTGCTCCCCAGCTGGATTTCTCTGCAGCCCATGGTCTAGAGGCAGTGCTGAAAGTGCCTGTGCACCTGTTTTTCTCTCCTGAAGCTTGGCTGACCTTTCTAACTGTGGGGTCAACCATGCATCAAGCTATTACGAACCCAAGGGACCACAGATGACATTCCTCAGGGCTCCCAGGGTGTCACAGACTGACTGCCGTTTCAACAGAGAGGCACAAATGCACAGAGAGAGTCACTAAGTCATGAGCTCTGCTTTTGGCCTTAAGCAGAGCACACGGTGAGCATTCAACGAGGCAGGCAGCTCCCTTGACTCTGAAAGAAAACAGGCCTGGGCTCTGCTAACAGGAGTTTGTTGGCATCTCTAGACATTACTGGTAGGAGAGATCAGAGACTGCATGATGCTGTTAAAGGATTTCTGTAACAATGCAAGGAGGGTCCCAGATACCTTGGGACATGAAACGTGTAGCTGTGTCCTTGCTTTCAGTGGTCTTCATCCACAACTGGGACACCTGATCAGATCTCAGTGGGGATGGGATTAAGAGCTAAGCACCAGCACAGAGAACATTACTGCTCTGCCTTCCCTTTTGCGTGTTGTGATCACAGCATCCTTCCTGCCCCATTCCGTGTGAGCAAACAACACCTCCTTAGTTCCCTTGTGCAGAGCTGATGCAGGGAATGTTCTAGTTACATGGAAACTTCTCTGCTGATTGTTTCATGATATCCATAGTGTGTACAAAACATTTAATGAAAGCATGCAGGTCTGATTCAAAGAGCAGTGCTTGGCTGCAGGTTGGAGTTGCCATGATATCTTTAAGGAAACCTTAATTTCAAGTGTCTAAGGAAAATATAATTTAGCACAGACTGTCTGCAAGCTGCTATTCATCACCGAGTGAAAGAGCCCAGTTAGTGATTATTTTTACTTATTAAATGATGTCCACACAGGTGGGAACACTCTAGAGATTAACAGCCTGTCTCTCTTCACCCAGGCTTATCAAGACAAGCCCTGAACTATCAGAGTCCTGCACGTGGTTCCCTGAGTCGTATGTGATTTACCCAACAAACTTGAAGACCCCGGTGGCTCCAGCACAGAATGGAATTCGCCATCTCATAAACAACACAAGGACAGATGAGCGGGAAGTCTTCTTGGCAGCTTACAACAGGCGGCGGGAAGACAAAGAAGGCAACGTGTGGATCGCCAAGTCCTCAGCCGGTGCCAAAGGTTCATTCTCCAGCAAAACGAGCCACCTTCTCGTTATTTCTTACTCTTTACTTGATTGGTAGAGTCCTGGGGTTTGGCTGAGCCCAGCTGATACCTAGCCTATAAGAGCCTTCACCTACCAACTGGCAGTCAAGCCAGCATAGGGCTCTTCCTTTGTCTGCTTGGTGGCACAGGGCTCCTGACAAGCATTGTAACATGCACATACTACCTAGGACATGGATGGCAGCAAAAGGACCTCCACTTTTCTACACATGTGCCTCAAAATGTGGAACAGTTTGCTGCAGAGAGAACGCAGCAGGGACCAGCAGGCAAGGGGAATGTGGAGAGCAGTAGATAACGGAGCAGAACAGGATATGGGGAGGAAGGCAGCAGGCAGGACAGCAGCCTTCAAGAGCAAGGAGCCCAGCTGTCCATGGTGCAGCTAAGCCTGGTTTCACCTGGGCAGACATACTGCTGCTTGTCTTTCAACCGAACCCAGATGCCTGGTGCTGATGGCCTACCCGTGGTCACACTGAGAGACTGGCTGAGTGCATTGAAATTGCACGCAAGGCTCAGGGGAAGGTACCAGAGCAAAGACAAGCAATGCAATGTCTGTATGTCCCTTTAATTTGAATAAGGCAATAGATACCCGAGTGATAGTGTGTCCTTCCTTGTTCCAGGGTCATTGCATTGCTTGCTCTACAGAAATAATGATCTATTAGATTGAGATAGCTGGACACAGCTATAGATGTAATGCTTTGGTAACTCTGTGCTGTCTGTCAATTGCAGCAGTATCACGGGCACATTGTCAGAATGGCATTTTGAAAACTTGCCTTGCCGTGTGTGCAGACCCCAGGCAGCAGAGCCCAGCCTGAGGAAGGACCTGGTCTTTTCAAAGGGAAAAAGCCCACATATATTGTTCATATTTTCAGAGTCACTTTTGATGCAGTCTTACAAAAATCACCAGAGAATGTGAAAGCCAGAGGTGGCTGCAGAGAGGCTGCGTGATAAAACTGTCCTTTGTGCTGACTTCCTAAAATGCTCTGCTGTCTTGGCTGTGTTAACAAGAAGCATCAGAAGAGTAAGCTTATTTTCATCAGGGAGGAAGGGGACATGAGTCCTTTTGTTATGCCAGTGAGAGAATGTGTTTCTGTGTGGTATAACTGGCAAGTCTCAATCTGGGCAATTGAAAAGGCCATGCTGTGGCTCGCTGCAGGATGGAGAGCTTTAAACTCTCCACGTACTTTTATTCAAGTGATATCTCATCATTTCTGCATTAAAGCAGAGTAACCTTCCATATTCATCAGTGTCCTGCAGAACTCAAGCTGGGAATTAAAGCGGAAATCAGAGCCCCATGTTAATCTTGTAGAGGGAAGTTACATGTCTGGGGATTACTTCTGATGAAGTAGAAAGCTTGTCGACACTAATTGCCAAGGCAGATCCAGCTCAGGCACTGCCCCTGACTCAGAACAGGTCTAGTGGAAGCTTGGCAGTCCCATCAGTAAAAAGAAAATGAAAGGTTTAGGATGTCCTGACTTAGAAGTTGAGAGATATTTCAACTGTGTCTAGAGGTTTTGATGTTTTCTTTGAGAGAATGGACGGCTGCCCCACATAAGCTGCTTTGCTCCCTCACTGGGTTGTTGACGAGGTGCACAGATAAGCTAACCTTGCCCCTTGATTCACCATCTGTCCAGTGCAGAACGGGTGCCTGCTGATCTTCCCACTGCAGGGGCTTTGCTGGCTTACAGAGGTGTTGTTTCACTCCTTCCCCTGGTGCAGTCTGCAGTTGTACCAATGCAAGTTTCTGCCTGGCTCTGCTATGATCAGGGGACTAAAAATCTTACCCTCCACATAAAACATGACTGAGAGATTCTTTGATGAAAGGACTTCCTTTCAGTAGAGGACACTAGGATAGGTAGGGGGTCAGTAGGGCTGGGAAGCTGTGACTCATGGGTATGCAAAGCATGGAGCAGTGAAAGTACCTGCAGGGCTGTGTTGACAGAGACCTTCAGAAGTCACAGCTAGGAACATTTTCCCTGGGATGATCCTGTCGAACCCTGTCTGTGCTCCAAACCTGTGTTCTCCCCCTAATGCCCACTTGAAGAGTGTTTCTTTCTTTTCACTCAGTATTTCCTCCAAAACACTCAGCACAAAATTAAGACTAAGTCATCAGCTTTAGACCAAAAGGTTAACTAAATGCTTGAAGACTGGACATAGTGCCAGAGAAGCGTTATATAATTTTACCTGAGGTGGTTTATCCCTTGTGTGGCACCATGCCATCCCTTTATCAAATCCCAGAAGGGATATGTTCTCTTTTCATTGCTCTGCAACAGTGGTTTCAGATTTGGACTCTTGCAAGAAATGAACAGTGACAGCTTCAGTCAAAATGTGGCAGTATTTAAACAGCACATCTAACTTCTTTAATGCAGAGCTTCCACAGCAGAGGAAAACACTGACTACATGGCTGAACACTTTGAAATAATTCTTTTCCTAATGCAGCAATGATTTTAATAGTAACTTAAATGAACTCTGCGAGTAGGGAAACTCTGTGCAAGTGTGCACGTATGACTGCCTCTGGCAGCCAAAGCAGCCAGGCAGGGGGAGAAAGTCTGAGTCTAGGATAAAAACCCACATACCTCCCTCCCCAAATTAAAAAAAAAAAAGAAAAAAAAAGAAAGAAAAAAAAAAAAAAAAGAAAAATCTCACAAACTGCAAGAATCCCTGTTCTCCAAACTGCTGAAAAGCAGGGAAAATCCAAACAAAATTCAACAAGTGCTGAACGTGCCCAACCCCCTGAGCCCAGCTGGGAAAAAACACTGGAAAAGGAAACAAGATTCCCCAAACCAAGCAGCTGCCTCACTGCTTGCCAAGGTCCCTGTCTGCTGTGCATTGACTCACACCTGAATAGCTGCCCCTCTGCAGACAAGCAGGCCATGCCATTTCAGGTACCCTTGGTTCCCATTTGCATTCGCTCCAGTTACGAGGGAGCAGATGCCCAGTGGCATGGCAACAGGGAGATCCCTCTGCAGATTCGATGTCTGACACTGAGCAAACATGACATCGCTTGGGTACCAACCAGCCCTGGAGTCATGGGTTCATGCATGTCAATGGCTTTTTGAGCAAATGAGTCATGGTCCACTTGGGCCATGAAAGAGCTCCAGCAAAGGTGGGAGGATCATCTACCTAATTCTGTCTGTCTTTCTGTGCCAGGGGAAGGCATCCTGATTTCTTCAGAGGCTGCAGAACTCCTGGACTTCATCGATGAGCAGGGACAAGTACATGTGATTCAGAAATATCTGGAGAAGCCTCTGCTTTTAGAGCCAGGACATCGCAAGTTTGACATCAGGTAACCTTTTCTGCTTTTGTAATAATACTGGTTTCATTTTTGTGCTGTTTCTTTCTAAGCCAGTGAGACTAGAGTTTGTTCTTTCGCCCCCCAGGAGCTGGGTTCTCGTGGATCATCAATATAATATCTACCTCTACAGAGAGGGTGTCCTGCGGACCTCTTCCGAACCATATAACAGTGCTAATTTCCAGGACAAAACCTGCCACTTGACCAATCACTGCATTCAGAAGGAATATTCCAAAAACTATGGGCGGTATGAGGAAGGGAATGAAATGTTCTTCGAGGAGTTCAACCAGTATCTGATGGATGCCCTGAATACAACGCTTGAGAATAGCATCTTACTGCAAATCAAACACATAATAAGGTAGCTGCCTGTTGCCTAGGGGAGCATAAACCTTCAGTGACAGGGAATGTGTACAGACACGGCTGGGGAAGCAGACAGATCAACAAGGGAAGGGTTTCAGTTGCATAAATTTAAGATAAAGCCATAAACACCCCAATGTCATTGCTCAATGATAAGAGACCTCCATGGGTGCTGTTCTCTCAAAGGTATGTGACAGTGTGTCTGCAGTTTGGCAGGTGTGGCTGGAGAAGGATGGAGTGAGATCACTTGGTAAGCAGAGAGGGTAGGTTGAAAGACAGGGCTGGGTGAGGTTGAGGTTAAAAAAGACAAGGTGTAAGAGGGGAAATGAATCCAGAATCAAGTCTGCAGGATCTCACTGCTTCCTCCACCATCAGCACGCAGCAGCACATCTCGTTGGCATACATCGTCTTACCCAGTCCACACAGAACCGGCTACCTCCTGGGCACGGAAAATGCCTGGAGAGAAATCTTAAGAGATCATGTTGCCTCAGAGAATCCAGGTCTTGATAAAGTGATCTTTGCAAGTACTCCACTGCTGTTACGCCAAAAAGACATGATGCAATCTTTGAGGGACTCGAAGGCAGATGAGCTCTCAGTGGCAGTTCCTTGGGGACCTGGTGCAGCCCTTTGTGGCTCTGCCTTCTGCTCCAGGCTCTAATTGCACATCATGTTTTCAACTTGCCCAATCCAGTAGTGAGGGTGGATGCTGCTCTTCAGGAGTTCACTCAGGGGTGTCCCCACACGCGTTTTGATGGTTGCACAATCTCACTTGGAGTGACCTGATTACCATGACGTGTGTTGGATATAGCTTGTAATTTGGGGCAGTCCCAGGGTAACAGGGCACCACTCCCGTTAACTGTGCTATGCACATGCCCTCAGAAGCTGCAGTGCAACAGGTATGTCCACAGGGCTTTTAATATTGGGTCTCTGGTTTTCCCTTCGCAGAAGCTGCCTTATGTGTATAGAGCCTGCAATCAGCACGAAGCATCTTCACTACCAGAGCTTCCAGCTCTTTGGCTTTGACTTTATGGTGGATGAGGAGCTGAAGGTCTGGCTGATAGAAGTCAACGGGGCCCCAGCGTGTGCCCAGTGAGTAATTAGTTTCTGTAATACCCTTGCGATGCCACCATTCACATGCTTCACCCAGAGAATGGCTGTGTCCCAGCTCCAAGTGAAAAAGGTGGAAGAAAGTGAATAGCAGGGAAGTTTTCCAGGCTAACTCACTGCTCTAAGTGCCAGCTGATTTAAATACGTTGTTCTTTCTCTGTGTTTGGTATCCTCCAGCTTCTTTCCCATGTGTGATGGGGCACTAACCTCAGGTTTTGGACAAATGAGTTCAATATAACTTGGGTCATTTTTATTGACACTGTTGGGTTGAAGTTGCATTGCAGAATTAACACTTTGGGGGTCAGGTTGTTTCTCAGTCTCTCTTGTGGAGCCACTGGTGGCTGGTCTTTACCTGAACACATGATAAATGAATAGTGTTAAGGGCAGCAGCTAGAAGTGAGTGACTGAATTTGCAGGCAGCAGGACCCCAGAGCCCACTGTGGATGCTGCAGACATTGGATGAAAGCCTCCACCAGCCACAGGGAGGCTGAGACAGCCAAACAGCTGTGGCCATGAGCATCTCTGTGTAGGCACAGTGGGAGGTGCTGTATTATGGGATTGAGACAACTGTGGGAGACTGGAAATCTTTGCTAAATGGGCATCTGTATTGTATACAAGCCCAGCAAAACAGAACAGGCTGTACATCACTACATTAGAATTAGATTAGATTAGATTAGATTTGATGCAGATTAAATTAGATTAGATCATCAGTAACAGTAGACAAAAAATACAGGTCAGACAGCCTGTTCAGCAGGGAGCTTTCTGTGTCCAGGATGCCCTGTTCACTATGTGCACTGTAATGCAATGCTGCCTTGCACCTCCTTGTGTTGCTGCATGGGTAGAATTTGGCTGTTGCTGGGTGTATTTGGGTTGCAGCAATGCCTTGTTTGCTTTGTGTCTCTGTGGGCACTTCTAATTCATAGCACCTGTATCACACAGTTCCCATTTAAGAGACAAATCGGCTGCTGAAAGCAGTAACATTCCCAGGAGCTGAAAAAGCATCTTACTATCATGTAGCCCCAAAGGCACAGGGTGAAAGACATTGTTAATCCTAGTAAAGACAGCTTTGGTACTAAAAACATTCCGGGTGCCAGCATGTTCAGGGAGATTACACATGTATTTCATTTAGCAGAAAGTGAAGCTATTGTTAACTCATTTCTCAAACACCTTGACTCTCTTCTCCCTAATCCTGCTCTGCATGAGCTGTGCTGTGGTGAAAAACATCCCACACTTCCGTAGGGTGCTGTGGTCTCTGTGCCTGGTCAGAAGCTGCTGTGCACAGCTGCACTCCAGTGCAGCATTTCATCAAATAATGAATGCATCAGAGTAGTCCGTCCGGGACACATCCCCACATGAACAGAACCTGGTGTGATAATCACCACTCCCTGAGCTGGAAGGCCGGTACAGGGGGTGCTCAGCTGTTCAGCTGTTGTCTGCCCACCATGCATCTTGCGATGACTCAGCTGGGGCCTGAGGGCGTGGAGACTCTGCTCAGGAGCCTGTTCTGTCATTAAACTCAGATAATATGTTTTGTGGTCCTGTCTGGCAGAGAGCAATATTGGGAATGGCAGCACCATTGAAAAAGAAGATGGTTGCTGGGGTAGGTGGGGAGGAGATGGAAGAGATGTCACCCTCCTGTTTGCCATCCTGGAGCTACCTGTAACAGGAGCAGGATGTTGTAGATCCTGCTGGGAAAATGCATCTCTATGTAAAAATTGGTCAGGGACCTGCTGGTTTGTCATGCCTGGCTGGGCATCTGATTCTCTCTCTCTCTCGTCTCTTAGGAAGCTGTATGCAGAGCTCTGCCAAGGAATTGTGGATGTAGCCATCTCTAGTGTTTTCCCCCTCAACGACACTGGGCAGAAGACGAGCCAGCCATCATCGATCTTTATCAAGCTGTGATGACAACAGGAATGCCTCTGCTTTCCACAGGGAGAGACTGCACCCATCCGGTCAGCACAGTTCAGTGGCTTATCTCAGTATCATGCCAAAAAGTGATAGAGACAGGCTTCTTATTTTCTGGGAAATTACGGGGGAAAACAACAAAACGGGCATCCACACAGAGCTGCAATGAGCCAGAGTTGCTCAGGTAACTCTGCCAGCATTCACCAAAATTCACTTTAGAAACAGCTCGTGTGACTTTGATATCTGAAACAAATCTCTCTGGGAGAACAACAAAATAACCTTAAAATGAAACCCCAACAGGGATACTGTAATACTGTATTAGCTCCTCCTTTTCTATAGAGATAACATCGGGTTTTTTAAGGGAATTAAGTGAAGAGTACGATGATCTTCTGGGACATCGTGGCTGGGAAGTTGTCCTCCTCCCGCTGTGTTTCTTCTTTCCTCACCTACTGCATCATTAGTGCCTTAGCTCAGCTCCAACTAGGTGACTCCTTTCCTTTGTTCCTGCTCTATTACGTAGAAAGGAGCAAGCTCTCTTGCATTGCAGGATGCCTAAAATCAGGAACACCAAGAATTCAGTTTTCTTAGGTCATTTTCCAAGCTGGTTGGCTGAACACCCAGGCAACAGCTGGCAAAAGGTTGCTGAACTGCAGGCGGTGAATTAACCCAAGCAAGGAAGGGAGTTTTGTTTATTTATAGCTATCCCTTTTCCTAATGAGATTTGAATCAGTGTCCATCCCAGTCTGATGCAGTTGGATTCTGTTTAAAAGAGGTAGAGAGACCCCCTTGGTGCTCACCAGCAGGCTGTAGGATTTCTAGCATCACTTTTGTGCTGAGTGTTTGAAATAGCAGAAACCCAATCTCCGCAGTTTCTTCTGAGACACTGCAGTGAATTTAGGTTCTTCTCAGCTTTCACCTTGATGCATTTGAGGCCTGAATCTGAAACCTTTTAACCCAAATAATTTTTATCCCATTTGGTCCAGCCAATCTTATTCTCCTCCATTTGACGAATATTGCAATTTTCTGCCCTGAACACAGTCCACAGCTCAGTCCCAGCTAGGGGGAAGGTGGGTGAGGTTTTATAGACCAGGAGAAAGATTCCTTGTGTATAGATTTTCCACACAGCTGGCAAGGCAAGGTGTTTTGGGGGGCAGGGGAGGTTAAATTCCTTGAGATCCCTGAATTCCAGAGCTAACATCTACTTTGAGTATAACCTAAATCCCTGGCTTATTGCCCACACTGTGAAGTGTATCTGAATTTTCAGTGTGAGCCCAGCACATCCCTCCTAAGCTAGAGCTCTTTGCAGAGCACAGTGGCACTTGTAACAGCAGCGGGCTCTTGTGGAGGGTGTTCAGGGCTGTGTTCTGCTGCCTCTGGCAGGGAGAGATGGTTGGCACCAAAATAAACTGGTTCCTCTTACCCAAAACAAACAAACAAGAAGATATTGTGGAGGTTACAAGCTTCTGGCTGCCTGTGTGTAATGCGAAGTGAATCATGCAATGGGATTTCTGCCTCCTTCAGAAGATCCTAGTGCTTTGATATACTCATCTTTGCTCATGACGGAGATTTCAGAGGTCTTCGTGCCAGCAGATGATCCTGGCACCTTTTTGTAGTCAGGACTGAAGTGACCAGGCCTCCTTGGAGTGATACATTTTGATCGTGCTGTCATGGGATGGAAATTTGTTGCAACATGCTGCGAATCCACCAGTGGCACCATTTCACATAGGGCCACTCAAATCCAGGAGGGACGGAGTGCTTAGCAAAACCCCACTGAAGCATCAGAGAGAGGGCGCATCCCAAAGAGCCACACAAGCACCTCTGAAGTTGTCAACACCCTGAAGCACGGTGTGGATCCGCATCTTCAGGGAGTGTGGCGAACACAGGGTGCACTGGTGCATGCTGAGAATTGACAGGCAGCAGGAGCTGTGTGAAAACGGGGCTGCGGCTTTGTTCCCCTGCACTGCAAGTGCTGGCGGGTGGCTTCACTTCCAGTGAGACCCCGAGTGCCGGGTCTGGTCTCTGGATTTGGGCCTCATGGGTGTTCAAGAAGGAGGACTGTGAATGCATCAGTTCATGAGACAGGAAGCACTGGGTGATAAGCTGGGAGAGGGGTATGGAGAGAGGACCGGTTGGGTTTTCTAACCTTATGATAGCACATAAGTGTCAAAATTTCACTGCAGGCCAGGTAAAGTGTTGTGGTAACACTCCAAGGTAAAATGTAGGCTGTAATGGTTGTTATTCAACTTGTAAACTTCACCACATCTCCATGGGCATTTTCATGTTATCTCGTGTGAGCTTAAAAATTACACCTTTTTGCCTAGCAAGGGGAAGATCTGCTCTGGTCCAGGATGTGCCTGAGGTGACAGAGAAGACGGTGGGCTCTTGCAAGCTCTAGGGCAGATGAGAGCAGAGCATGAAGTGAGAAAATTTTCCCCATCATAATGAAATGAGAAATGCTTATTTTCTGGGGTGCTAGACCCATCCTTCTTTACCCCTCAAAAGGGAAATTAAAAAACCGAATCACTCCCTTACTTCACAGTAACACAAGATTTCCAACGTAGTGGGATAAGGACAAGAAAGCTGCCTGGATGCAGGCAAAAGCAGCAGCCCCCCCTGGAGCAGCTGGTACCGCCAGGAGGAGCGGTGACTCAGGAGCCTCTGCCTAACTCCAAGGCCTTTTCACCTCGGATTGCGTTGTGGCAGGTCAGCAGCTGGCCATTATTGCTGCTCAGCAAGTGGGACTTCAGCTTGGTGGTAGAGCCATGACCACAGGCGATGCAGCTGTTCATACCCTGCCTTTTTAGCTGGACTTGGGGAAGATGGTGATTCAGGGATGCTTTAATCGTTGGTTTGTTTGCTGAATTTTTCAGAAATAAGCAGCAGCCTTTGGAGGAAAACAGCAGGTATCGTGTGTATTTACCACCTGCTTTCAAAGTGCTCCCCAAGGTAAAGCACAGGAGGTAAGTGATAAAGGATAGAGAGCACAGTGCCTAAGGTCTTGCCCAAAATATTAGCTACAAGGTGGAATAGAGGATGCATGTATGGCTGAGGCCTGAGCATTGCAGCGGTGGGTGCACTGTGCAGGTGATGCTCACAAGCCCTTGTGAGACTTTTGTTTGTTTCTTTTTTTAGGAATACACAACAATAAATGTTTTCTAGCTTATTTCAGCTAAAAGGTCAGTAGAAAAGGTCTTCCTCTTTCCTGAGCTTTCACAAAGGATGGTGCTGGGTTTCCAGAAGACACCTACCATATTGCAGAATGTCTCTAGTCTTAGTTGTATCCCTTCATGTCAGCCAAGAAGGATTTCAGGCCCAGGTGCTCTGGCTGTGTTTTCCAGCAGGGTCTGGTCCCACTGGACTCTGGGTTTCCGGTAACTCCCATGTGGCTTGTCTCATACCAAGTTAGTCATGATTACCATGCAACAGCTATTGTACTACTGCCGAAATCTGGTGGCTGGCCACAGCCCGCAGAAAACACTGGAGAAGTCTAATAAAGGCTTAAAAGCCGATTCATCCAGGTGGCCTGGCTTCCCAGTCCTGCTGTGACCAGCGCCCTTCAGGACTGCTTGCATGTCCCTGCTCCCAGCATTTCTTGTTCTCCACATGCAGCGCTCCCGCGGGAGAGCAATGCTGTGCCATATGTAGGTTTATAATCATGTCTCATTGACAGTGTCTGCTATGGCAGCCCTCAGAAAACCTTGGTGTTGAGACAGTGGTGGGGTACATACTGTGCTGCCAAGCTGGCAGCCTGCCGGGCTCTGGTTCGTGTCCCCAGCTGCTCTCACGTCAGCATGTGCGTGTGGGGCCGGTGGGTGCCTGAGCTCGTGGATCTCTGGTGACTCTATCCACATCTCTCCTAAACCATCATTAAATTGTGCAAACCCCACAGCCTGTGGTGTTTCCTTAGCGCAGCGGGCCCCTGGGGTGTCAGGTCCCCCTGGAAACCTGCCTGTGGGTGCCTGTGGCGAGTGTTGCCCCCCTTGCCATGCAGGACTCCAGGAGCCAGCCCAGTCCCACGGTGGAGGTTTCCTCACCTCGGGGAGACAAATGTGAGAGACGGCAGCATGGCATGAGGGGTGCTGGCCTCACACCCCAGGGCTGTCCCAGCACTGGTGGGAGTTGGGGGGCTGTTTGGGAGTCCAGGGGCATGGAGGTGGCAGGGAGTGATGTGGACTAGTAGGGTGTCAGAGCTTCCTCACTGCCGCTGCAGTGGCCCTGGGGCAAATGTGGCTGGGGACAGCAGCCCTGGGAGACATGGGTGCAGGTGGCTGGGGACAGTGCTGGGAGTACTTGCTGGGGGGAGCAGAGCTCTGGGGGACACAGCTGGTGGGGTGGCTGTGGGGCCAGGCTGGGGGACGGGGACACAGCTGGTGGGGTGGCTGTGGGGCCAGGCTGGGGGCCAGGGACACAGCTGGGGGTGGCTGTGGGACACAGGGACATGGCTGGGGGTGGCTATGGGCCACAGGATGGGGGGAGGAAAAGGGGACATGGGTTAGGGTGTCTGTGGGGCTCAGGGAGGCGGGGACACGGCTGGGGGCTGCTGTGGGGCGGAGGGTGAGGGTGAGGGACGGGGGAGCACAGCTGCGGGGCACAGGGCGAGGGGCAGGGCCGGGGACACGGGCCGGGCGGTGGCTGAGGGGCTGTGCGCAGGCGCGTTCCCCGCACGCGGCGGTGGCTGCCGCAGCGCCCCCTGGCGCCCTGGCGGCGCTGGGCGAGCCCTGCACGCGGCCCGGCGCCGTGTGCCCCCGCCCCTTCCCGTGAGGCGGCGCGCGGCAGCATGGCGGGGTGCGGCGGGGACCCCCACCGGCTGCGGCCGCGACCGCCGGGGCGCAGCGAGGCCCGGCGCCAGCTGCCCGGCGCCCACATCGAGTCCTTCAACTACGCCGTCAGCGAGGGCGTCTACCGCGCCGTGCAGGTTTGGGGGGCGAGAGGGCGGGCGGTAGGCGGCGGGGGGGGGAGGCGCGGGGCCGGGACCTCCCGCCGGGCTGCCGCCGCGCCTCACGCGGTGCCGTTGCAGGACCTCTCCCCGGTGGAGTTCGCGCTGAAGGACAGCCGGGTGTCGCTGGCGGTGGCGGGGGTGTCCATCGCCCCCCCCGCCCTGCCGCTGGGAGCGGTCTGCCAGGAGAGGAGGGTGTTCCCCGCCGAGTGCCGCGGCCTCCGCAGCACCTACCGCGGCAGGATCGCCGTAAGTGTCCGTCCTGCCCGCCCGGCACGCGTGTCCTCATTGCGCGGGGCAGCCCCACGCCGCCGCTCCCCTGGGGAGCAAAGCCCGCCGAGCCCTTCGCGCGTTTCTGTCCGCTTTAGTGAAAGACCCCTTCCCGGTTTAACCCCCCCTCGGGGAGGGGATTTCCTAAGAGTTCTGTCCCGCGTGGAGGCTCCGGTGCTTGGTGAAGGATGAGCTCCCTGCGCAAACTTCCCGTCAAACCCGGCCGGTAACAGGCCCCCTCTCCCCTGCCCGCCGTTTTCACGGGATCCCAGCTGTGTTCTGTACTCTGCTGTCAAATTTGCCTTGCAATCAGCCAGCCAGCCACTTCAGAAGGCCTTGGAAGGAGACCTGGGTCATCCCAGAGAGCACGACAATCCAGATCTGGTTTCTGCAGGAATCCAGGTCTCAAAAGCAGTGGTGTTTCCGTGCAGACACCTGGAGTTATAAATCCCTCTTGATCACATCATATGTTCATCGTTTTTCAGAATTACTCTGAAATTTGCCTAGAGAAGAAGAATCCTCAGCAAATATTTTCCTTTGCACCATGAAAAGATTGCACAGCCATTGCTGTTTTCTGTTAAAATTGTTTAATTGTGTCTGAGCTGTACATTTGTGTGAGGCAGCCAGTGTGAGGGATGCTTGCTCATAATTTCAGCTTTTTTTTTTTTCTTTGTCCGAAGCACTACAACTAACAGTGATAAAAGCAACTGTAAGTGCAGTATCTTATCTGAACATGAAAGTGGGGCAATCACAGATTGTTCACAGCCATTTTCCCAGAGGCTCTTTGATTTTCCTGAGCTAGAGATGCTTTTATTTTTCATACCTTAGTTACTTCCCATCTTTTTTCCAGTGTTTGGTTAATTATTTTTTGAACCTGTGTAAATATTTGGAACAGTTGGAACAAAGCGTTTTGCTGTGCCTTGGGTGAGAAGGTATTGGCTTGCGCCAGGACAGCTTGGTCTCTCCCACTCCCTGCCCCTGGACAGCAGTGTGTAGTCATTCCCTGTTTCCACCGTGCTGGTGGAACCACATACCCTTCCCCCAGCTTCATCCTGCTGTTCTTGCTTTCCCGAGGTGAGGAGTGAGCCCCTGTCCGCTCAGCGACTGCTCATACAGGAGCCACTTTATACCTTTAGTCATCGCTTAAGTTGGAGACAAGAACTGTGCAGAGGTCTCGGTGTAAGGCTGCACTGTGGATTTAGAGGGGTGCAGTAACATTTCCCTTCCCTTTCTCAGTAATTCCTAAGACTCGATTTACTCTTATAACTGTTGCCCCGTGTTGAACCAATGTTTTTGTATTGCGATGCTGTTGTTTCTTTCCTGCATGGCAGCAGCTCTTTTAAAGCCTGTCATTCTGCATATAAAGTTAGGACTGTTTGCTCCCACCGTGCATTTTTTCACCTTGTTTCATACAGTCAAGGGGTCCTTCTGCAGACCCACTGCCAGATCTTGTTCTGTAAATAAATTACTTTCTTTCACACACACTTTTCTTTCTTGCTTTTCAGATCGCTTATGAACATGTTAAGTGAGCAAGTCTTAGGAAAGGTCTCTGCAGGCTTGTAGTGTGGATGTCCTTTCATTGAGCATTTTCTGTTTTCTTCTCCTTTTCTTGTAACTGTTAACTTCTGAGGTTTCCTATTCTGTGACTGCCTTTTCTATTTAGGCTGCTTTCTCAAAGGGTCTGAAAGGCAAAGCAGACTGTACCAACTTTGTTCACTCTACTAGCAGCCTCTTGGCCTAGTTCTAGACTGATATGATTTTCTTTGTTGACTGTTTTCCAGAGCATAATCTTTAGCATGTATCTACTAGTTCTGCTTTTTATTATCGCTATTACCATTTTCCAGTTTTGAACTTTGTTAAACAGATTGCAGTTATATTAAATGTACTGTTAATATAGCAGTAAAGATTAAAAGGGCAACTTAATTTGCTCACTGTTTGCGTTGTGTCATTTTAGGCTGACATCAGCTGGTCAGTGAATGGCATGCCACAAGGGACTATTAAACAGCCCCTGGGGTATATTCCAATCATGGTGAAGTCCAAGTTGTGCAACCTCTATAATCTTTCTCCACAAGAGCTTATCCAGCACCATGAGGAGGAGGAGGTAACAGGGATTTTGCGGGTCAGGAAAATCTGCATTTTACATGAGCAGTATCTCAGACCAGCTTCTCTTTAAAGAACCCGAGCATTTCTATTTTATTTCAAGTTTGACATTATTTTCTCTGAATGTACCCTATTTACAGTGGTTCCATACAGCATCTTGAAACATTTGCAGTTACGACTGTCTTTGAATACAGGGGTCTGTTTGGTGCAGTTCCAGTATACAACTACTTAACTGCTAACTGGCAACTGAGGCTATGCAGTTGTGAGTGGGCCTCTGTGGAGACAAAGATTTGGAGAACAGGCATCAAAAGAGACATTTTAATTCTCAGCTGTCTTCTGCAACTTTTTCCTCATCTCCCCAGTAGCATGTCAGCTGTGGGGCATCAAATACAGGATTGTTTAGTGCCGTATGTTATGCTCACAAAAAGAGTGAGCAAACTATGAAAGAAAATCTACAATGGTGTGCTGTTGCTGCCCCCCTAGTATGCTGCTTGTACCTTCATTCATGGTATTACTTGCTACTGAAACACTTTTTGGCAACACTAATGGCTTACCGTTTGGGCAGCTGTGCATTTATCAGTGTTAAGCTTGTATGTGACCAGAAAGAGTTTTTCTGCACTGAAGATCCCTCTGGTTTATAAACTCAAAATGAGAACTTCAGAGTATTTATTGAAAAAATAGTTAGTGTCAACTCTTCAAAGCCATTCAGTTGACCACATGGATTTGGGTTTGTTTTTTTTTTCTTTCTTCCTTTACATTGTGGAATATGCATCCCTTTCCTTGCACTGTATGCTATGTTTAGAGTTAATAGTCACTGGCGAGGAGTGCAGCCTTTCCAAATGCAGTGCTGAAACATCAAATGTTTGTTAACATATAATATGGGCATTTTTGTCTTTTACTTAAAATGCTGGTTTATTAATTTCTAAGCACATTAAAATTATTTTTCTTCTGCCAGGAAATGGGAGGCTACTTTATAATTAATGGCTTAGAAAAAGTTATTAGGATGCTGATTATGCCCAGGCGAAATTTCCCTCTTGCAATGACAAGACACAAATGGAAAAACAGAGGCCCTGGTTTCACAGAGTACGGTAAGCTGAAGAGTTTCCTGCCGCTGACCATCTATAGCTGACTTTTGGTAGTTTGTTGTGGTGTAGCTCTTGTATAATGTGAAAATAAAGGGTCAGCACCACCATAACAGTACAAGCATGAGGCAGATGCTGGCCTTGTGGGAGCTGTCTGAGCTGCCCATGCTGAGTGAGAAGATTGTATTCCAGGCCTTGCAGTATATGTAACATTTTGTATGTGGAAGGTGTAATTAAAACCCTACTTTCAGTAAAAGTCACTGTAGACTGCTGAACTTGTTTCATTGAATTTATTTATCCATACTTTGAGATGCAGATTTAATTTACATGAAGCAGATTAACTAGATTCTTGGCTGTCCCATACCTTTGTCATGTATACTCAGTAAAATGAGTTTAAAATTTAATTAAACCAGAAGTTACAGTTTTAAATTCAGTTGTTACCAGCTGCTGATTTGACTGGACTCTGGTGCTTAAGCACACAGTCTAATTCCACAGAAATTAATTTTGAGGCAGTGCCAGTTTAAATGGTCCCATTTGTTTTATTTTTCTTTGTTATGAAGCGCATAGCATGAAACAGGACCAGGAAACACTGCCTCAACAGTACCCCATGAACACAGAGATGTGAAAACTTGACCCAGAGTGCAATTAGGAAGAGTATTTCTGTGTTGCTGTATCTTACAACCTAAGGTTACAGACAGAATAGTTGAGGCTTGGTACTTTTCTTAAAAACAGTATGCATCTTCCAAGCCTCTCAGCAAGTGTGCTGGCACTCCTGAGACATTTGTCCAGTAAAAACAATTGAGCTAGTGTATTTATTTGAAATGACAGGTGGATGCTGAAACTAGTGATCTGCCTCGTGTTCCCAGCCATGTAATACCAAAGTTTCTCTCATGAATTGTTTCACACTGGCTCGGGCACATCACAGCAATGCAGCTGGTTGGGTTTGTACAGCTCATGTTGGTCTTTGCTTGTGTTAATTTTTGCAGGAGTAGTGATGCACTGTGTTAAGGATGAGCACACTGCAATAAATATGAACCTTCACTACTTGGAAAATGGTTGTGTCATGGTGAACTTCATTTTTCAGAAAGAGTTGTTCTTCCTTCCCTTGGGATTTGCTCTGAAGGTAGACTCCTAATGCTTGTGTTTTCTGTGTTGAATAAATACAGAAGTTTTGCTAGACATTTTTATTTAAGTAATGAGAAGAAGCTAATTCCATGTTAAGTATTTTGTCATCCTTCCTATACTAGCTGAAGAACTACAGTCCACACTAAGCTTATGCCTGTTATGTAACACTTGGCTGCAGCAGAGGAAGTGCATGCAGGGTCAAGAGAGGAGGGGAGATCTACACAAGGGTTTCATGGCTTTTTGCTAATGAATGATCTGGATGAGTAGCTCTTGGAGGGTGTAAGAGTTTGCCACCTAACGTGAAAGATCGTGGGAATCTTTTTAAAACTGAATTACAGCTGAGTGTCCAGTGAGTGAACAGCATTAATCATTAAAGTCAGGTTCTCCGTCTAAAAGTAAACCAGTAAATTGGCCTTTTTTTTTTTTTAAGGAGGAATATAAAATGCTGTTTCTGATTGGAACTGGAAGCAATGAATCTGGAAGGATCTGTTTGAGCACATTTGATGGATGTAAACTGTTCTTTGGCTGGCAGGCAAAAGTTTTACTTGAGCCATGACTTTTTAAATTCTTTTCTAAAAACATGCTTTCTCTAGTAGCAGAGCCAGAGTACTTCAGCTGTGTATTTTACCTGCAGCAGCTGTTAGAGCACATCAGGAGCCTGCAGCACTACATGATGGAAGCATCATGTAAATCAGCACCACTGAATTTGTATCTTCTTCTTTCAACCTGCTGTATTCACATGGCTGTTGCACAATGCATTTCACTTTTTCTTCCAACACTTTTTTTCAACTTTTGTTTCAACAAAAGTAGCTGATTACCTGTTGTTTTAATATGCAAAGGAATTGCACTGGTGTTCTGGTAGCTCATGAGATCTCAGCATAAGCAGGCCATGTTGTCTGAAGTTCAAATTCTTCCACGAGTTGTCACTCTCTGTGAGTTTGCATCCCCCCCTGCACTGATCAAGCTGACTTTCCTGTGGGCCGTCCAGGTCCCGCTGCAGCAGACTGCTGCTACTGCAGCCCCGCTGTGCTTCTGTTCTGGCTGTAATTATGGTTTCTTCTTGATGCGTAGTCATCCCAGCGCTCTCCTCTGTTGGACAAGAGGCAACATGTGCTCTGACAGCTTCCAAATTGTATATATCATGATTACCAAGCAGCAGAACTGAGCTTACATTGCTCCCTTTCATAAAGAAATCTGCCTTAGTGTCTTTTTCATGCAGCCTTCAATTTTTCCTGAACTTTTTGAAACCTACTTAAATGTGCTGAACAAATAGATTTCTTAAAGATGAGGCACGTTTGTCAGTAAACAGAGAAGTCATTGGTTTGCTTAACCCTGATGTAAAGAAACAACTAGGAAACCATTATAACACCAAGAGCTAAGAACGCTGGATTTAAGTATGAGCTTTAGTATATGAAGTGCTAAAACTAAAGTGAATTGGTTCTAATAGCCTTCATCAAAAGGCTAAATTGCCTTTTGGTTTGCATGAGAATAAGTAGCAGCTTGTGACAATGGTGAATTAAGTTCATGTTTCTAAGTGAGCTCATTCTATGAAGATATTAGTAAATCTTACCTAAACATGAGAAGCCTATTAATTTAGAGTGTGCAAGTTTGGTTTTTAACAAGGGTCTCATTGGATTGGGAGTCCTTGTGATCATCATCAGGGTATGAATATCCCCTGCATTACTCTTTAAGCACCTCAACCCCACAGTATTTTCCAGTCTGCATGGTGTAATGGTATTTCCAGAGGACTGAAAACCTAAATCGGTGGGTTGCCCTAGTTCTTTTGCTGTATTTTATCGACAGATGTTGCTATGACTTTGTTTTTCTGATGCAATACACTTCTGTCTTTCAGGCATTAGTTAATTTCCCAGACTACCAGATCTTTGAGGAGTTGGTCAAAGAAAAGGAAAGTGATACTTTTTATGTGAACTGCGTTACTGAGATGATGAGAGTGGTAGTGGATGCGGGCTGTTTAACACAGCAAAATGTCCTCGAATACCTGGGAAAGAGCTTCAGAATAAAACTTAACCTTCCTGAGTGGTACAGCAATGAACAGGCTGCAAATTTCATTTTGAAGTATGTATGTATGCATGCAGGAGTGTGTGATTCAGTGTAACTGTATTGAAATTATAGGCAGATTTAAGAGTACTCTGCCATATTACATCACACTTTGTTATGGTTTTCACATGCATTTATAAAATTAAGTCCAGTGGACAGTTTTTGATGGGACTCCAGGATATTATGATAATGTGTATTTGTGGTGTTCAGAAATACGTATTTTAATGGACTGATACAAGTATCCCCAAAATGGTTTCAGGAGAGGGTATCAGTTGTTATTTAGATGTGATTTTCTGATGTATTTGATGAAAAACATAAAAGATATAGGAAGAGAAGGTTAAAACTAGGTCTGTGACTGCTCAAGGCTCTATTTGTTGAACAGAAATACTGCAATTTGTGGCACTTTATCAGTGCACCATCGTCGGCAACTATGATGATAATTACATTTATCTTTTAAAATGGTAGAAATTAAATGCTTTAAAATCTTGCTTCTTCCATGGAATAAGTCAGAAAGGAATGGAAGAGCTGGCCTTAAGACTGTCACTGTGACAGGTATTCAACTAAATAATTACTTTTTCTGGTAAAGTAGGTATTTGCTCTTTGAGAGGTTTTTTAGCACATGAACACAATCATTTGGGATGCCCAAGTTCTTGAGTATTTGTAAATACCAGCTCAGATTTGGGGTGGGGTGCACATCTGGATATGTGCATGTATGTGGTTGGTGTCATAGCTACTGTAAAATAACACGCAAATCTCATCTGCTGACTGGTCCTGGCTCAAACATCTGTTCACATAAACTGCATGCTTATGAGGACATCTAACATGGGAATGTGCAAAATCAATTTTTCACAAGCTTCATCTTTATCTAATCAACCAACTATATCCTTAATAAAACTAGCCCCTTAAAAAGACAGGTTGATCATTTCCAGCTCAGTCTCTGGGGTTTTATTATTATTATTTCTTGGAATTTTTATATTATAATAAGGGCAACTGGAAAAGCTTGTGCCTTGTTAGGCTTTTTAGCTAAAAAATTTGGTTTGCAGTTATTTAGGAGAAACTTGAAGAACAGGTAGCATGAAGAGATGGTGTTAGTTGTCCTCCTCCTTTCTCTTCCTCCAGCAAGTGTATCTGCATACACCTGACAAACAGAACTGAAAAGTTCTACCTGCTCTGTATGATGACCCGGAAGCTGTATGCTTTTGCCAAAGGGGAGTGCATGGAGGATAATCCAGACAGTCTGATGAATCAAGAAGTGCTTACCCCAGGACAGCTTTTCCTTATGTTCTTAAAGGTAAGGTCTTAAGGAGTTTAAGCCTGTGAATGTAATGGTCATCCAGTCCAAACCCCACAGTGACCATGGGGACAGGAGAGGTGCAGGAGCGAGATTGAAGAGCAGAGAGCTTGGACGTGCTGGGAAGGCTGAGATAGTGCTGGATGTAGTGTAACCAGGCAGGGTAGTTGAGGAAGGCTTGGCTGTCTCAGTAGAGGATGCTAAATATGCTGAAGAAAAGCCTGTACAAAACCTGGAATAAAGAGCTTCATAGCCTTCCAGAGCAAATAAATGAAAGCGCCCTGTTCAGGGTGGGAGGCCAAGGAAGGAGGAATACCAATCCTTCTGGTGTTTGAAGAGGTTTTTGAAACAGCATACTTCAGTAGTATCAATTGATATGGGAGTGGTAAAGATCTGCCTTGTTGTGGTGTTGCTGCTGTTTCACATGGCACATGTGCAAGAAAGTAACTGCCCCCCCCACTCCCCACGCCCCTGCATTTTCCAAAAGTGATGATTCATGATGTTGTCATTGTGCTCCCATCCTTATGTTCCTTTACAGATCAGGAAGTTGATAGTATGCTTCTGAGTTACACAGGTAATTTGCTACTGGTGATATAAAAATGCAATTTCCTAGATCTATTCCAATTTAATAGGAATTCAGTTTATTTCTAGGGATTCCTCATTTTAGGATGCCACGAGGAAAGTATTCCTGTTCAGAAACTTGGCTGTCCCATGAAAATCATTGTGGAATAGTAGTTCCCATCCCCAAGTAAAGATACTTCCCGGAGGTATTAGATAACTATTTTAACATTTCTTTTCCATTTTAGCCAAAATTGTCTTTAGCATTGTTTTATTGGAAGACTGCTAAAACCTCTCTACTACTTGACTGGTTTCAGTGAGTTTAGTGTGGTGGTTTAGCCCCCACCGGGGTCTGAGACCACGAGGCCGCTGCCCCTCCCCCACAAAGGGAGTGAAATACAAAGCCCCAAGACTGAAATAAGGAAAGGTTTAATACAACAGTGCAATAGCAACACAACCAACAACAACAATAACAATAACAGTAATAGTGATAGCAATGAACAGAGCAAAATAGCTACCAAATACAGCAGTTTGAAGCACGATGTACAAAACCACTAGTGCACCGAGCTCCGCGCCAGGAAAATGTGACCTGCCAGGATGTGACATCCGCATGGTATCTGAATAACCCGGCTAGAGCTCCCCCCCACTGCTGGGGAAACTTAACCCTATCCTGGTTAAACCAGGACATTTAGAAATAAAAGAGTTCTGTGAAGTGCTTTAGTGCTATGTGGAACTGCCACCAGGAACCAGAAAAGGTTGCTTTCCTGCCTGGCCCTGTTAGATCAGCAGGGGAATGCGTTAACAGCCCCTTTTTTGAATGCAAAGATCCTAAATAGACTAGAGGGTACACAGTGTGACTGTATACAGTGGATTTTTACTAAGTTCAAAACGTTGTTGGATATCTTATGTCCTTTTCCCTGTTCTTATATAGTATTTAAGATCACAGCAGCGATAAAATTTCAGTTAAAATGAAAATCCAGTCCACTATCTCAGATTGTCTTAGCAACATTTAAATACTGTATGTCCATGGCCTTCGAGTTTTGGTATCTAAATTACCTCATAATGTGGTTTTACTTTGTCACTGTATTTAGCAGGCTTATCAGTGGAGTTATTCTTGTGATAGGTACAATTTCTGCTTTGGGCTTTGTTCTTTATGAAAGTCTGTTGTACTTTGTTTGCCAGACTCATCACCGGTCTGGGTGGAAGTGATTGCTAAGGTATTGGATGGGTATTTTCTTTGCAGGTCTGTGTTGGTGTGGTACCATCAGCGTTTTGATAAAATGAAGTCAGTGTGAGAAATATGGCTGGAAAACTGTCAGTTCACTAAACGTTGTCCATCCTGCTGATTTAAGAGGATTTCTGTAGCACGTGCTACTGATGTGAAGTTCTAATCTGAGCTTTATTTTCCTGTTTTAAATTTAAATCTCTCACTTTCAAACCACAGGAGAGGCTTGAAAGCTGGTTGCAATCTGTTAAGTTCGTTTTGGAGAAAAGAACAGAAAAGACAGACATCAGCATAAACACAGACAGCTTGGTAAAGGCATTCAGCCTGGCAACGGACTTTACCAAGCCCTTTGAATATCTTCTTGCAACTGGTAACCTGCGATCTAAAACTGGTAAATCTTCAGGCTTAAGAAGCCCTTTTTTTCCTGCTAAACAGAATGAGAAACAACATAAAACTGAGCTCTTAACTGAAGACAACGGGTTGTATGCAGACATTGTACACTGCAACTGAATTAATGAAAGTGGTTTGAGGAGAGGGATAGTTGAGGGAAAAGGCAAGATTTCTCCTCAATCATAGAATTTATGCATGGTATAAAACAGGCTAGTTATTAAAGCAAAGCCTCTACCCAGATAAATAGTTGAAACTAAGTTTAACATTGTCCAAAACATCAACCATATTTTGATTTGTTTTTCCAAAGATTATTTCTCAGAAAATGCAATGTGAGACAGAAAAGGGGCATTTGTTTTATCAGGACTGCCCCATTTGTCGTGTGAGCTTAAATGGAGAGAAACTGCATTACTAATGTATTTCAAATTTACCTAGTGCTTCCCTGAAGTGTCTAGTGTGATGATGTTGTAATGGAGTGCCCACTAGAAAATGAAATGGGATTAGAGGGCCACAGAATTTCAGTAAAAAGTACCAGCTGCAAATCCCCAAGTCGCTTCACTGGGAATGACTTTCATGTGTTTTTTCTTCTAAAAGGAGTCGGATTTTAAGCAATAGCTTGGAATTTAAAGTCTAGGCCTCTTACAGGTCACTGAGTTGTCTGTGCACAGGCAATAGCACACGTGCCTTCTGTTGTTGGGGTCCTGTGTGAGCATCTTTATGGCTTGTTAGTGAAGAATAACTCTTTAACCAAGTAACAAGCGATAGGACAAGAGGGAATGGCCTCAAGTTGCACCAGGGAAGGTTTAGACTAGATGTCAGGAAGTATTTCTTTACAGAACGGGTTATTAGGCAGTGGAATGGATTGCCCAGGGAGGTGGTGGAGTCCCCATCCCTGGAGGTGTTTAAGAGTAGGGTCGACATAGCGCTGAGGGATATGGTGTAGTTGGGAACTGGCAGTGTTAGGTTAACGGTTGGACTAGATGATCTTCAAGGTCCTTTCCAACCTAGATGATTCTGTGATTCTGAATAAGAAACTGCCTTGTAACATCATACTTTATTTGTTAAAGTTCGATGACATCCTGACATAAACCTCAATTTTGTTCCCAAGGCCTGGGCATGTTACAGGACAGTGGTCTGTGTGTGGTGGGAGACAAGCTGAATTTCATTCGCTACCTTTCCCACTTCCGCTGCATACACAGAGGGGCAGCATTTTCCCAGATGAGAACTACAACTGTCCGCAAGCTGCTGCCTGAATCCTGGGGGTTCCTGTGCCCTGTGGACACCCCAGATGGAGAACCCTGTGGCCTGATGAACCACATGACAGCTGTGTGTGAAATAGTGACGGAGATGGTGCCCGTGACAGGCATTCCACCTTTGTTATGTTCCCTAGGTATGTTTTACTGGCTTGATTGGGGTTTTTTACCTCTTTTTACCTTTCTGCCCTGCAAACTCATATCTGGGAAAGGTTCTTCAGATACCATCACTGTACACTGTTACACTTGAGAAGGTGAAGTCAAGTTAAACCTGTACTTACTGGGCCTCTGCTTAATGTTACGTAGCACATTGTTTGTACAGGTGTGTCCACCTTTTGGAGAGTGTAACGTTCAATGTAAATGTCTCTTAGCTGTGTGCTGTAGAGTGAAGATGTTCACTTAAGCACAAGAATTGCACAGGATAAGCTCTAAGAAATTGGACCAAGTAGTGACTTTCTAATGCTGCTGGTGACTTGAATTAAACTGCAACTCACTTGTGATTACCACAATCATGGGAATCCTTATTTCAATCAGGAAAAGGGGGAGGGGAATGGCATTCTTCATTGTGCATGTTTTATGTTTTCCATTATGTAATCTACAGCTTTACCCTGTAGGTCTGAATTTTTTGATGTCTCAGAAAGCTTTTTTGTGTGGATTGAGGCTTCCTGCAGAAATAACTTCCCTGTTTTGTTTGGTTTTTTGTCTGTTTCTTCTACCAATCCCCTCTTCTCACAGGTGTCACCCCTGTTGATGCGACTCCAAGCAAGCCTTATGCAGAGTGTTACAGAGTTGTGTTGGACGGCTTTGTGGTGGGCTGGGTAGAGTGGGAGCTGGCTCCTGAGATTGCAGAAACCCTCCGCCGTTTCAAGGTTGTCTTGTTTAAAATGTTTCTTAGCTAAACATCCTCAGTATGCAGTGGTCAAAAATAGGCGTGTTTGGAACTTTTTTTTTAAACTTGCAGTGATTTATTTTTTTAATCTGACCCAATAAGTTATCTTTGTCTGTATGTTAGTATTGGAGTGGGCTTTTCTGTTTTTCTTGGTTTATATCTGTATGTTTGGTATGCTGGTTTACGAAGTCATCATTTTCAGAAGAACTTTTTTCCTTGAAAAAGGTAAGATAGACATGTTCTGTCCTTTTCTTGGTGGAGATTTTTCTAAAAGTATTTTTAAAATCATTACCATTTTATATTAGTAACTACACCTGTGGTTGGCATTTTCATTGTGTAGCCTGTTGGATGCACCTTAACTAAGCCAGTGTTAGTTTGTGTTTCTAAATTGGTATTTCTTTGCACAAACAGATAACACAAGAGAAGAGATTTCCTGCACGAGCAGAAGTGGTCCTTATACCAAAGACAGGAAAACCCAGTCTGTATCCTGGGTTGTTCATTTTTACTACCCCTTGCCGGATGGTGCGGCCTGTCAGAAACCTGTCCTATGGAAGGAATGAATGGATTGGTACTCTGGAACAGGTAGGGTTTGCATATTTCCTTTCTATAGCGCTGACTGTTACAGAGGTACCCAGCATCAAAAACAATGTTTTGGAAAATCTTCGTGAAAGGAGCTGAGGATGGGATGTAGGGAGCTTGTGTTGAAGAGCTGGAATAGGTGACAAAAGGGTTTTCTCACTTCCTGCTAATTGGTTTCTGGTAAATGTCTTAAATGGACTGTAGCAGTCATTTTTGAGATACTGAAATCTGTTCTCAGTATTAACTTAGTGAAGTTTTTGAGGCAAAGGATTGCTGTCTTGTGTGTACTGTCTCATCTTGTGTTACATCGTGTTCTCCAGATTGCCCATGGGCAGCCAAGCAGTGGATTGCTGGGGAACTTGCCCATTTGGAACAATTGAAATGGGAGATGGGAAGGAGGACTTGTTACTGCAGTTTTGTATTTCCAGACTTGCTTTCCTTGCAGTCAGTCTGTGATTATGATAGGTAGTTTAACAGCTGTCTGATATTTTTCTTGCCTGCTAATACACTAAAGTGCAGACAATGACCACAACTAGAACTGAAATGGATGAAAAGACACTGGAGGCAGCTTTTGTTTTGCTTCCTTCCCTTTAAAAGAAGGAAGCTGATGAGCATTGTACAATTTGATGCTTGCAGATCTTCATGAACGTGGCCTCGCTGGAGTCAGAGGTGGTGCCTGGTGTGACCACTCACCAGGAGCTCTTCCCTCACAGCATTCTGAGCGTGGTGGCTAACCTCATCCCCTTCTCCGACCACAACCAAAGTCCACGAAACATGTACCAGTGCCAGATGGGTAAGTGCTGTAGTACCTAATACTGCAAGTCCCTGGGCAAGGGAGAGGGAGAAGAAAACTCTCAAGTGTCTGTTCCAGTGTGTTTTCCTGCATTCCCAAATAACAGCCTTTCCTTGCTGTTGTTTCAACATTGAGGTTGATTAACAGCCATTTTTTTCATAGCAAAGTAAGTTAAGTCAAGTTTATCATCCTGGCTGCCTTCCAGTGGGCAGTTCTAGGTTGTTGCTCTCATGTTGCCTTCCTTTAGTAAAAAAGCCTTTAGTAAGTTTTGTTTGGATTTTTCTTAATTTGATGATGTTGATCATATAGACAAGTGAAGGGCACTGCATCAGCTGTTTGGCTGTGTTAGTGTCTGACATCTGTGTTGTTAACAGTCCTCTCAACCCCACAACCGACAGAGATTAACCTACTTCTGACTGGTAGCTACAGTAGATGCTCTGCAGTAGTTAGTGTGAGGTTTCCTTGCCACCTGTTTTCAGTGAGCAACTGCTGTCTTGACACGGCAGCTGCTGAGAGGACACTTGCTAGGCATCTGTTGCAAGAGAGTAATACAGCACTGTGACAGCAGGGTGGGGTTTTTTCTGACAACTGTTTGACAGAGATTTAAATTGATTTATTTGATTGTTTGAAAGAAATTGGGCTAGGATATGTAGTGGGGTTTCAATCAGCTGAGGTGCAAGTGATGTGCAAGAAGCTTATTTAAAAAAAAAAAAAAAAGGCAGGCTAGGAGAAAGTGTGTGAGTAGGGACTTCAGGAGAGCAGGTCTCATTACCTTGCTAGCATATTATATTTCTGACAGTATTATCAGAAAGATGTCCTTAAAACTCTTCTGAAATTACCAATGTGACTATGTTCAAAACTTGTTTTCTTTGCCAATATATTTATAATGCAGAAGCAAATGCTTTTTGGCCTGGAAGTATGTAAGGTGTGCCTCACTGTGGGAAACTCTGGGGAGAGGAAAAAAATAACCCAACCAACCAAAACCAAAAAAACACCCCACCAACCTTATCGGAGATTTTGAAATTGCAGAAAAGACACAAAATTACAAATAGTCCTTATGAAACGCTATGAAAGGAATTGAGTGTTGTGGTTCGTAGAAATTTAAGGCAATTATTAAATTCAAAGAGTTTTAAGATTAATAATCCCTCTATATTGTAAGTATTTCCATCTCTCTTCTTAGCAAGATACATAGAGAATGAAACATAGATTAACTTTGAATTTATCCTGAATAAATCCAACTTCCTTTCTTTCTTTCTAGGAAAGCAAACCATGGGGTTTCCAGTTTATAACTACAAGGACCGCTCAGATAACAAGCTGTACCACCTTCACACTCCCCAGAGCCCTCTGGTGCGGCCCAGCATGTATGACTACTACGATATGGACAGCTATCCGATTGGCACCAATTCAATTGTGGCTGTCATCTCCTACAGCGGCTACGACATGGAAGATGCAATGGTAAGCCACTAAAAGGAGAAATCCTGCTATTCTCTAAAGTAATTTTATGTGGGGAACTGGGAAGAAGGTTGGTACCTAGCTGAGAAACCTGTTTCCTGCTTCTGCTAGTCCACAGACTCTGTTCAGGCAGATATAGGAACACAGCAGTTAAGTGCCGTTACCGCAGGTAGTGCTGGCGGTACTGAGAGTAGAGCAGAGATCCTTTGTGCAAGGCAGTGGGCTTCCAGCATTGGAAAACACTGGGGTTACAGGAGGTTTGGGCCTTATGGAAAGGTGACTTGCTGGGGGGCTTTGTTTACGAAGGCAATGTTAAAAAGGTAAGCAACAGATCGGAATGGAAATGCTTTCTTTGTTGAAGTCATTAGCAAGTCTTTAACAGGCCTTTGTTTCTTCTTTTTAGATTGTGAACAAATCTTCCTGGCAGAGAGGGTTTGCCTATGGAAGTGTTATCAAGATGGAGAGCATTGACCTTTCCCTTAAAGCCAGCAGGGCGGGAGATAATTTAGTATTTGGCATCAGGCATGGTGATCCAAACGTTATGGAGAAGTTGGATGCCGACGGACTGCCTTTTGTTGGCTCTATCCTACAGCCTGGGGACCCCTTCTACAGCTTCATGAACCTCAACACAGGGGAGACCTTCACTGTGTACTATCCGTAAGTACAGCTTGTCCTTCCTGGCTCCACGCACCCAGTGGTGAGCTGTCTGAGAGCAGCTGGCCCTGATGAGCTGCAGTATCTTTTCCTCCAGGTGTCCCCTTTTCTCCTCACGTGATAGTGTGACAGAGGGAGCATGAAATTCATGTTGCAAGTGACTCCCGTGCACGTATCATGGCTTTTCTCTAAGCCAGTGTACGCTGCAGAGCCTGACTTATCCCAGGAGGAGATTCTGAGCCTGGTAAAAAGAAAGCTTGCAGAAATGTTTTGCTGTCTCCCAAGGACTGTTCCTCTGCCTATCCCCTGCAGTTGTCTTCTGTAGCTTTTTGTTAATTGACTTCCATAAGGTGTTCTGTCCAAAAATCCCAAAGAAACACCAAACAGAAAACCAAAACAAAGTGCCTGGTCCCAGAGACTTGCCAGAAATAAGCAAAGTTGTTAAAGGATTAGGGGTTCAAAGAGCATTTTTATTAACATTGCAGCTTCCAAACTGCTACAGTATGAAAATGTGTAAACTACACCCCTCCTTCCCCCTGGAATATTTTCGGGCTAAGTTTTTGTAAGACTTTTGAACTTCAAAGAGGGAAGGCTGCTGAAATTTTCGTTAAAATCCTCTTCATTCTTTCAGGAAAGTGAAACAAAAATAATTGACAAAAACTGATATATTTAAATGCATTCTACACTCCCAGTTGTCCATACAACTTCAGGCCTTTCCTGTGTCTCTCTACGGCATTGATAGAGTGAGGATAATGCTGTGTAGTTATTCTTGTGAAGGTGAATTAGTTTGAGAATGACTTGGGTAATGCAGTAATGACATTACTGGGAAAGCTGTTGTTTATTACTCTGTAACAGATGGTACCTTAGCTGCACTGAGGAGACTGCTGTGGACTTGTAGAATTGGTCATTCTGGTCATAGAGCAGGGCTAAGAGATTTGGCACGTGGTAGTGGGGATCTGTAAGCTCAGCCTTGTCCTTGCACTTGCGGAGCCCTCTTTGGCTCCCCGACTCCACACTCTGGCTCCCCAGCTCTCATGCCTGCCCAGCCTTAGTTCAGGTTCCTTACCCAGACAGCTGTTTCATCTCTGTACCATTCAGCTTTTGTTCATTCTTGGTCCAAATCAGATAATTATTTAGGTTCCTACAGAGATGAGGTTCCCACCTCTCAGTGCTGGCTCCTGCCCCTAATTTGCTCCAGAGACCCGGGACCCTGAAGAGGGAGGTCTCCCCACTGTCCTAAGTGGTGCACATGCTGATAGATCTTATGCATGGCTTGGAAGAGAGGGAGGACAGAGCAAAAGTTTGAACAAGCTTGAAAGAGGCTTATGAAGCAGAGTTTTCTTGCTTGTTTGTGATGGCCTGTACCCTGCTTGCATTTGGACACAGCAATAACAGCTTTGAAACAGAAATTAAACTTAGGTACAGACCTTCTGCAAACACATTGTTCATTAGCACTTCAAAGGAGAAGAAGTAACTTTGCCTTAACATGGGACAAAATGGATTTACTCCTTAGCTGTCGTCCCCAGAATGAGTGGCGAGTTTGGGCTGAAAGCTCTATAACAGCAGTGAAGCCTGCAGCAGACACCTAGCACATGGAGTATCAGGCTGAGGGTTCATCTGGAGAAGCAGCACGCCCCTGCACAAGACACATGTTGGCAAAGCCCTCTCAGCTCACACTGTGCCTTCCCTTTCTGCTCTGAACGTCCCTCTCTGCTTTGCACTGAACCCAGTTCTTTCTTTTGGTATGCCACCAAGATGGTCTGAATTTATTGGGGGTAGGGAGAGGGACTGCTGCCTTAACACAAAACAAATGGCACTGGGATGCAGTTTGTCAGATGAAGTGCGATACAGATGAACCAGGTTTAAATGATCTTTATTTTAAATCATGGGTGGCACATTACCTGATCACCTGAAAGATGTAGCTGTGCTTCCAGTTTTAGAAAAAGCAAATGAATGGCACTTGGACGATGCTGTTATATTGCTTCCTTGCCCTAATTCTTAATGCAGTCTGTTTTCCCTTGCTACTGAGTAGTAGTTTTCAAGAACAGTGTTGTTCTCCAGCTGTCTCAAGGCATTTTATGAGACTTATGGAGGGGTTTAGTTTTTTTTTTCCTGCTAAAAGTCACACACACACCTTTGCTGTGGTTGTTTTTCCACCTACACAGGAATAAGGAAGTTGGCATTGTAGACAATGTCAGGTTATGCAGTAATGACCGTGGCACTGGGAAATTCAAGAAGGCTTGCATCACTGTGAGGGTTCCCCGAAATCCAACTGTTGGAGACAAATTTGCCAGCCGTCATGGACAGAAAGGTATCCTGAGCCAGCTCTGGCCAGTTGAGGATATGCCATTCACAGAGAACGGGATGGTTCCAGACATCCTCTTCAACCCTCACGGCTTTCCCTCCCGTATGACCATTGGGATGTTAATTGAGAGCATGGCAGGGAAGTCAGCGGCACTGCACGGCGTCTCCTACGACGCCACTCCCTTCACCTTCACAGAGAAGAACTCTGCGTTGAAGTACTTCGGTGAGACTTTAGTGAGTGCAGGTTATAACTTCTTCGGGACAGAAAAGATGTACAGTGGCATCAGCGGCTTGGAGCTGGAGGCGGAGATCTTTGTGGGAGTGGTGTATTACCAACGCCTGCGCCACATGGTCTCGGACAAGTTCCAGGTGAGGACGACGGGGCCCCGAGACGCTGTCACCAACCAGCCCGTCAAGGGGAGGAACGTGGAAGGTGGGATTCGCTTTGGCGAGATGGAACGTGACGCTTTGCTGGCTCACGGCACGTCTTTCTTGCTGCAAGACCGCCTGTTCAACTGCTCCGATGGCTCCATAGCCTATGTTTGCATGAGCTGCGGCAGCATGACGTCTCCTGTGCTGGAGAAACCACCACACTCCTCCTCTGTGACAAGCAACAGGAGGTACTCCTGCTCTGTCTGCAGCGAGGTGGACACGATCGAGGTTGTCCCTGTGCCCCATGTCTTCCGTTACTTTGTGGCGGAGCTGGCAGCCATGAACATAAAAACAAAGCTCAACGTGGAGTAGCTCTGGCCTTGGGTATGGCAACACTGCTGCTGAGAGGGAGGAAGCATGGGCCAGTTCTGCCTTTGCCCACTGCGGGTTTCAAGTGTTAAGCCAGTTCTCAGGTTCTTCAAATGTTCGCAAGATTAATTTGACGTTTGTATTGAGATGGGGTGCTCACCAAGCTGCGTGGCAAGGAAACGCGGCTCTCCTGAAGTTGGTTTGCGCTTCCTAAAGGATCGCTAGCTGTTGGGATGTGTATGGAAATCAAGCAATATGACTGCTCCCACCAGGCTGCTGGGTTGAGAGCGGTGGGGGTTCTTTGTTCTCTGAGCGTTGGCTGCCGCTGCAAAGATGAAGAGGTCATAAAACAGCATGAAGTGAATGCTGGAAAGGATGGGAAAAAAAAAAAAAAGATATATTTTGGTTTTTGAAGAAGAATCCTTGCAAAACCTAAGCCTTAATGATGGGTACACGTTAAAGTGATTGGACAGGTTTTGTTTTGCTTCATTTCAATATATATACCTTGAAACTTGTGAAGAAGACACAGAGTTCCACCCCACCAAGCCACACAGCCTTGACTGCAAGAGACCAAGGTGGCTGAGCCAGGCCTGACCTGGGAGTGTTTGGTGTCGCCGAGCCCAGCGCCCGTCTTGGTGTGGCACTGCAGGGGTTGGTTTGGGTTTTTTTTGGCGTGTTTGTCTCTGCCTGAAGTAGAAGCAGCAAGCAGAGGGCTGGCCCCGACCCTGGGTCTCCCCAGCCCACCCCCCTGCAGCAGCAGGTGCCCCGGGGGCTGCCGGCCCCCTCCCGCGCTCCTCCCTGCGCCTGGGCGGCGGCCTTACACTTCCAGTTAAAGAGTTATTTTCTACGTTTCTACATCACCTGTCTTCAGAGCCGTACTGGGGGCCGACCGGGGACGGGGTGGGGGCTCTTCGGGGCCGGGCAGGCCCGGGCTTAAGGCCCGGTGGGGCCAGGGCGGCTCTCCCAGGGCTTGGTGGGCGGTAGCAGGCGGGAGGCGGTGGGGCTGTCTCCCGTGGGCGAGGCGAGGGGCCGCCGCACGCCCGGCGGTTCCCGCCCGCTCCGCACCAGCCGCAACACCTCGGCGAAGGAGGGGGCGGGCGGCGGCGGCGGCGGCGGGGCCTGGTCCTGGGCCCGGTCCCGGTCCATGGCGCGGCGGTGCCACCCCCGGGGCGGAGCGGGATGGAGCGTACCACCGGGAGGGTGGGGGTGAGCGGGGTGAGGGGCGGTACCACTGCAGCTGGGGGGGCGGGCGGTGCCACTGTAGGGGAGCCGGGGGACAGCAGTGTCACCGCCGGGGGGAAGCGGGAGCCGCCGCGCTGGCACAGAGCCCGTCCCCGCAGCCCCGGGGCCGCCCCACCGCAACACCAGGTGACAGGCGAGGCAGCTGGCGGTGACGGTTGGGGGCTGAGCCGTCGGCAGCACTGCGGCTGCCATGGAGGTGCCCTGGGTGCTGCTGGCCGCGGCGCTGCTCCCGTTCCTGCCCCGTGAGTATCCCCGGGAGGGACATGGCCAGGGACGTGCAAAGGCCGAGCGTCGCTGAACCGGCACCAGAGGTGGGTGGGATGCACAGGGGATGCAGTGCCCCTAACCCCTGTCCCCCCTGCAGCTGGCAGGGCCGCCGGGCCGCTGCCCACCCTGGCCCCGCCGCTGAGCATGGTGGTGGCTGGGCAGCACAGACAGTTGGTGGTCTGCGTGGTGAGCGACCTGGCCCCCAGCTCCGGCCATGCCGTCTGGATCTCCGGTGGGAACAGCAGCGCCCTGCAATCCTTTGCCTACGGGGCCTCCCAGGAGGATGGTGGTACCATCTGCACTGTCTCCGTCCTCCCCATCGACCCCCCAGCTGAGGGGGATCTCGCCTGCCACGTGGGGCCCAACAGGAGCTCCCCAGCCCACAGCTCCAGCCCCCTCCGTATCACGGGTATAGCCCTGCTGCCTCCCCCTCTGCCCAGCTTGCCTGCTGCTGCCCAGCCTAGTGGCCCCCCAAGATAGGGGCTGGCAAGGGCCTCTGGGGCCAGTGGGGAGCTGGTGCACAGTGCTGCGGGGCAGCATTGCTGTCCTCAGCCCCTCCCAACCAGCAGGCACGGGAAGGGGTTTGTGGCTGGCCCTGCTGCACAGCTGCCACCGGGCTGCCACCACCTCCCCAGCTGCTCTCTCATCCCACAGGCAACGAGGAGTTGGCAGAACCATGTCCGGGCAGCATGGCCGGTGAGTCTCCCGGTCCTGCCCCAGTGGGAATGTCGGTTGCCGGGAAGGAAACCCTGCTGGGCTCCTAGTGGGGACCTGGCTGGGGCCATGCGGTGGTCAGGGCAGGTCCCCACAGCATCGTGGGGCTGGGGAAGAGGCGCTGAAGCTCCATTTCGGTGGAGAGGAGGGGGAAGGTGGGTCAGAGCCAGCCTGCTCTCAGGGTCAGCGTAAGGGTGGCACAAGGTGACTCAAGAACACATGAGGGTGACAAAAGCCCACAGCAGGCCCTGGGGAGCCTGTTGGGGATGCCCCCTCCGACATGGCCCCACCGCAGCCCTGGAGGTGACATGGAGGCAGCAGGGTGCCTGTGGCAGGTGTCACCCCATCCCTGCCATTGCAGCGCCACCGGCCCGCGCCTTGGCAGCACTGCTGGTGGCCATCCGGGTGGTGCTGCTGAAGATCGCGCTCTTTGACGCCCTCCTCACCTCCATCCTCCTCGCCCAGAGCTGAGGGCCTAGGTGGGGGCCCACCCCTGAGGGGTAAGTTCCCCTGATTTGGGCTGGGGGTGCAGAAGGCACCTGAAATGTTCTGGTGGGTGGAGAAGAGCCCCTCAAATGGTGGAGAGAGGGAGAGACCCAGTGTTGTTTGGGGGTGCAGGGGGGGCAACCCCAGGGCAGGAGGGGGGGGAAGAGAGAGGGGCTGCCACGTTCTTGTGGGTGACAGGGACCTGACCTTACCTCGGGGGCAGGAAAAGACCCTGAATTGTCCAGGGGTACGGAGGGGACCTCATATTATCTGGGGGTGGGGAGGGGATCCCGAATTACCTGGGGGGTAAGAGCAGGGAGGGCCCCCAGAGGGCTGCGTGGGAGGCGGGGAGAGGGGACCGGGGGCGGGGGGCAGGAGGGGCTCACACGCGTCCCCGCCCCTCCGGACCGGGGTCCCGCGCGCGCCTGACGCCACGCACGCGGGGGCTCAGGGGGGCGGCCCGGAAGCCTGGGTGGTCCTGGGGCCGCTCGGACTGGCTGGCGGCGGGCGGGCGGCGATTGGCCGGGCGAGCCACGCGGGCCGCTGGGATTGGTGGGCGCCGCGCGGTTGCTATGGTTACCCGGAGGGGCGGGCGGGGCGCTCCCGGAAGCGCGGCCCCGGAAGCGGAGCCATGGCGGCAGCAACGCTGCTGCTGCTGCTGTTGTTGGCGGCGGCGCTGGCGGGAGGCGACGACTCGGACTGGGTGCGGCTGCCCAGCAAGTGCGAGGGTAAGCGGGGCCGGGAGGGGGGTGGAAGGGCCCTGGGCCCGGCTCGCCGGGCAAAGCTGCGGTGGTCCGCCACTGCCCGCTTGGACCGGGGGGTTACTGGTGCGCAGGCTGCGGTCGCAGCCCCGAGGCCTGCCTGCGCCCCTGCAGGCTGTCCCTCTGCCCGCTCCTGCCTGTCCCCACAGCCCTGCAGACGGAGGAGAGGGGCGAGCGCAGGGGCGCTTGGCAGTGGCCGCTGCTGCTGTGTGCGGGGGTGGGAGCAAGCATCCACCCGTGACCCTGCAGCGGAGTGGAGCCTCCCGCGGTGCATCCCTGCTGGCAGCTGTCTTCTGTCCCTGCCTAGATAAGGGGTTTAGAGGCACCCTGGTAGTCACTGCTGTTTCTAGTAGGCACTAATCACCTGGTGGTTCATAGCTGGGGCTGGTCGTCTCTGCTGCTCACAGTTTGGTCTCAGTGATGCTTCCTTCCTGAGCAGCCCCTTGATTCACAAGCAGTCAAAGGCTTCACAGACAGTCCAGGGCAGGTCATGACAGACCTTTGCTGTCTGCCGTGATTTCCTCTGTCTTTGCTGTGCAGGGATGCGTGGAGCTTGACAGTAAAGAGAAAAGGAAGAAGTGAAACTCTGGAGCTCTTTGCAAAGTTTTCCCTGCTGGGGAAGCAGCTCTGGAAACGCTGATGTCTGAGCTGTGCTGTGGCACCTGCATAACCTGAGAGAAGGATCATAGCGAGCACTGACCGTGTGCTGCTCCTCTTACTGCCCAGGCTTGGAACCTGTCAGTGCACAGCGATAGCCACGGGCAGCATCTGGATAACTGGACCCAGCAGTGAGTGCTCCTGGCACACGTGGGGATGCTGCAGCAGGTGCGGTGTGGAGAGGGACGTCCTTGAGGCCCGAGTCTAGAGGGGCTGCAGGCAAGGAGAGCTCATCCCACCTGAGAAATGGCTGCAGTCATGTCCAGCCCCTGGCACCAGCAGAGAAAGGAAGGAGCAGGAGGTGCGCACAGGACTTCTCGGAATGTGCCCAGCAGCCCTGCAGAAGCCACCTTGCTCTCTTCCTGCCTGCAGTCCATCTCTCAACTCATATCATTGCCTGGGAGAAGATGTGGTGGCTCATCACTGTCAGACCATTCCTGCTGGGGCTTGTCCCTTTCCCAAAGCAGAGCTTAAAGAAGAGGTGACTCCTGGCAAACAGGATCCTGCAGCACAGGACAAAGCTTCCTCCAGCCTCCCAGGACCCCACCTTCAGGGGAGGAAGGGCCACACTGTGCCTGGCTTACATCCCTCCACATTTCCCCTTGTAAACCCCCGAGATATTTCTCTTCTCCTTCTGTTTCTATAGCTCTGTCGGACTCTTTGTTACAGAAGAAATAAAGCTTTTGTTTTGTTTTGTTTTGTTTTTATAGTTTTATAAAGAAAACACGCTGTGCTATAAAGCTGTTGGTGCTGTGGTGTGTCTGCAGGCAGCGCCCGATGCAGTGTTGATGGAGCTGGCAGCCCCTCGTGTGGTGACACAGTCTGCAGCCAGCATCCTGTCCCCAAACCTGGCCTGTTGGGCCCTGCTGGCTGCTTGGTCCCCAGGGCCCTGGAGGAACCGTTACCGGGTGGGATGCGCTGGGTTGCGAGGAGGAGCTGTGACCCAAGCTGGGGCTTGTGTTGCAAAAAAACCCCATCCTCTTCCAGTAGAAAGGGATAGGCTTGTGGCGGGGAGGCAGAGGCTTCAGTGGCTGCCAAGTGGAGCTGGCAGGAAACCTGCGGGCAGAACTGGTGCCATCTGCCTGCCCAGCTGTGCCATACCAGCTTTGATTTGGGGGTTCCTGCTTCAAGGGTTCTCCATTGGAATCAGTTGAGTCATTCCCCTTTTTTCTTTAAATGACCAAGGCATCTGCTCTCTGCTCACAGCAGCTCTAGTGTGTCTCATTCCTGGTGCTCGTTGCCATTGCTCTCCCTGTCCCCAGGTCCTGTGTTGTGCTGCCCGTCAGAGTGGCAAAACCCCCTAATCCACCTGTGCTTTCCTTCCCACAGTGTGCAAGTACGTGGCAGTGGAGCTGAAATCTGCTTTTGAGGAGACCGGCAAGACCAAGGAGGTGATTGACACCAAGTACGGCTTCCTGGATGGGAAGGGCTCCGCCGTCAAGTACACGCAGTCGTAAGTGAGAGTGGGATGGGTGGTCTCCTGCTGCTGCTGCTGCCTCTGGCCTCGCAGAGCTGGGGGTTTCAGGAGCCTGCGGGGCAAGCTGTGCGGTGCACAGCTCCTCTGAGGAAACTAAACTGTGCCAGGGCAGGGCAGCTGCGGGGTGTTCCTTCTGCCTGGGGGAGCCGGAGAGCCTTCTTCCACCGCACCACCTGGGCTGCGGCTCACCCTGTGCCCTGGCTGTTCTGGGGGGGGCTGTGCTGAGCCCGAGCCCTCTCTCCTCTCTGTGCAGGGACATCCGGTTAATCGAGGTGACAGAAAACATCTGTAAGCGGCTGTTGGATTACAACCTGCACAAGGAGAGAAGCGGCAGTAACAGATTCGCAAAGGTGAGGGCTGTTCTCCAGCCCCTGCTCCCAAGTGCCCCTCGCCTGCCCCTGCGCTGCCGGGGCACCCAACCAGGGTTCATTTGCTCATCCCCTGGATCCCCTGCCAGCATGCGAGGCTGCGCTGCCCCCCAAGTCAGGTGTGGGGTGCTGTCTCTGGCGGGGCGGGCAGGCCCCCGCCCACACCCGCACAGAGGGAGACAGGGGCTGTCTTGCCTGGCCCATGTCTTCCTGGTTTGGGGAGTCGCTTTACAGAGTGGGGGGACTCGCTGTCGCTTGAACTCCCGCCTGGTAACACTGATGCCCCGGGGACCCAGATTTTGGTTGGCTTGCACCCACCTGCGTCCCTGGGCAGGGTCTCACGGCTGGCGACGGGAGAGGAGAGTGTGGGAGTCCAGCGGGAGGGCTGTCACTTCACCGAGTGGCACTGCTCCCCCAGGGCATGTCAGAGACATTCGAGACCCTGCACAACCTGGTGCACAAGGGCGTCAAGGTGGTGATGGACATCCCCTATGAGCTGTGGAACGAGACCTCCGCTGAGGTGGCTGACCTCAAAAAGCAGGTACTTGGTCCGGGGCCGGGGGGGGGGGGGGGGTGGGCCCTCAGTGACCACTGTGGGCTGGAGTGCAGGGGGAAGAGAGGGTCTGGGGGTGTGCTGGTGGGAATGGGGCTGTTGGCGGGACCTGCCGCCTGGTCCAGGCCCTGCCCCAGCAGCGTGTGGCTGGAGCCAGGCTCTCCGTTCTGCGCTAGTGTGATGTGCTGGTGGAGGAGTACGAAGATGTGATCGAGGACTGGTACAGGCACCACCAGACGGAGGATCTCTCCCAGTTTCTCTGCGCTGACCACGTGCTGAAAGGGAAGGACACAAGTAAGTCCTGGCTGCTGGCAGGGGCAGCACAGGAGTACGAGGGAGGGTGGGGGAGCCCCGCCAGGGCAGGGGGGAGCTCTGCTTCTCCCTCAGGGCCCGCCCTCTGCTCCTCTCCTCCCCAGGCTGCCTGGCAGAGAAGTGGAGCGGCAAGAAGGGTGACTTGGCGAGTGTGCGTGAGAAGCAGAGCAAGAAAAAGAGCAGGAAGAAGAAGAAGAAGGGCCAGAAGGACGAGAGTGAGGGAGCTGCCGGCCTCCCGGCAGTGGGGGTGGCCCTGGAGGAGAGCGAGGTCCAGGAGGAGGCTCCGCTTGCCCACAGCCCGGCCGATGAGCTGTAGGCGTGGGGGCTGCCTGCTCCGGAGGTCTCGCCCCGCCGCATCCTGCGGGTGACAAAGGAAGAGGGACTGGCATTGCAGCGTGAGCGACTGTGGGGAGGCCGGAGCAGTCTCCGGGTGGCTGGAGGGCCCGGCCCAGCCCGGGTGCGGTCCTGACAGCAGCGGGGTGGGGGGGGCGGGTCACGGAAGCACCGACCCAGCCCCGCCGCCTCCCTGCCAGGGGTCCAGCTACGGCGGACCGCGGGCGCTGCCCCGGCGCCGGCTCCGCGTGCTGCCCGCTCCCCGCCTGGACTGTAAATAAAGACGTTTTCCCCAGAACCGCCGCCGCTGCCGGTCCTGCTTCACCCGCGGTGCCGGGGCGGGCGCTGCTCCTGCTGCGGGCGGCGGCTCCGCTGCTGCCGCCCGGCCCGGCCCGGCCCCACCGCGGGGGCTGGGGCGGCGCCCTCGGCCCAGGGCCCCGGCCCCGCCCCCCCGTCGTCGAGCCAAAGGTCGGGGCCGCGGGGGGGGCGTAGGGGAGGGGGCGGGGGCAGCGGGGATTGGCGGGGGCGGGGATTGGCGGGGCGGGGCAGCCGGCGGCGGCGGGGATTGGCGGGGCGGGGGGGCGGGGTTTGGGGGCGGGGCGGCGGGGGCGCGGCGCAGCGGGGCCGGGGCCCGGGCCGGGACCGGGGCCGTGTCGGCGGGATGGTGGACAGCGTGTACCGGACGCGGTCGCTGGGGGTGGCGGCGGAGGGGCTGCCGGACCAGTACGCGGACGGGCGGGCGGCCCGCGTGTGGCAGCTGTACATCGGGGACACGCGAGGCCGCACGGCCGAGTACCGCAGCTGGCTCCTGGCGCTGCTCCGCCAGCACCGCTGCCGCTCCGTTCTCGACGTGGCCTGCGGCACCGGGTGAGGCACCGCGCCCCGCGCCCGCCCGCCTCCCAGGTCCCCTCCGTACACCCCCCCCCCACCCCCCCCCCCCCCGGGCTACCCTGGGCCCCGCTGCTCCCGGCCGTCCCCAGCACCCGCCCTTCCCCAAGCCCCCCTCGGCTGCCCCGGGCCCCTCTGACAGCTGTGTCCCCAGGGTGGACTCCATCATGCTGCTCGAGGAGGGCTTCCAGGTGACCAGCGTCGACGCCAGCGACAAGATGCTCAAGTACGCGCTGAAGGAGCGCTGGGAGCGGCGCAAGGAGGAGCCCTTCGACCGATGGGGTGCGGGGCCGTGGAGGGCCGGGAGGGGTGTGCGGACACCAACACCCCACCCCGGCACTGGGGGGGCCTCTGCCCTGAACCCCTCCCGCGGCCCCTCACGGTGCTTGGGCCCGTCGCACGGTGGCCTTGCTGCCGGGACAGGCAGGGACCTGCTGGCGCCAGCTGCTCAGCAAGCCCAGGCCGTGGCCTTTGCCTGCCTGCTGGCCCCAGGCCAGAGCCAGCACCTGCTGGGGCCAAGGAAGGGCTGGGGGATGCTGGGGTCGGGGGGGGTCGGGGGTGGGGGGGGGGGGGGTGGGGGGGGGGGGGGGGTGGGGTCTTGCACGCAGGGGAGGTTGTTGGGTAGGTGCGGTGTCCCTGCCCTCATCTACTCCCCTGTGCTGCAGTCATCGAGGAGGCCAACTGGCTCACCCTGGAGAAGGACCTGGAGAAACCAGGGGATGGGTTTGACGCAGTCATCTGCCTGGGCAACTCCTTCGCACACCTGCCTGACTTCAAAGGTGGGGTGTGGGGTCAGGAGGAGGGGGGGGTTCCTATGCAATTGGCACAGCATCTCCCAGCAGACTGAACACTCATGCCATGAGTTGGGCAGTGGATTACACACAGTGGAGTTGCTCATGTCCAGGGAGGCTGAGTTCGTGGCACGAGTGGGACCATGGGGTCCCGTGGTGGCAGTGGAGCTGTACGCATCTTTGATGTTGCATCTCTGGCAAGGCTGAAGACACACCCAGACTTGTGCCACAAGCAGGGTGGTGGGTTCCCCACATGGCGTGCTCTGCCCCAGTGAGGCTGAGAACGTGCCTGAGCTCATACCATGGGTGGGGCTGTGGGTTCCCCAAGGTGAGACTGGGATGGGGGTGGGGGGGGTGAGGGGGGGAATGGGGGGGGGGCAGCTCTTGTGTGTGTATGGGTGAGCTGGGGCACCGTGGGCTGTGCTGTGGGGTACAGCCTGTGCCTGGGGACTCCATGGTTTCCTCCCCAGGGGACCAGAGTGACCACAAGCTGGCCCTGAGGAACATTGCCAGCATGGTGCGGCCCGGGGGTGTCCTGGTCATCGACCACCGCAACTACGATCACATCCTGGCCACGGGCTGCGCGCCACCTGGCAAGAATATCTACTACAAGGTGGGTGGCTGGCAGACCCTGCCCCATCCCACACCTCTCTGCCCCAGCCCCCTGGCCCCACAGGGGCCAGGCAGGGCAGGGAGCAGGGCTGTGCCCAGGCTGGGGGCCACCACGTCCCCGCAGGACACAGATACCCTCCTGTGGTCCCCAGAGTGACTTGACGAAGGACATCACCACCTCGGTGCTGCTGGTGAACAACAAGGCGCACATGGTGACCCTGGACTACACGGTGCAGGTCCCCCCCACCGAGGCGGGGGCAGCCCCGGAGCTGAGGTGAGAGGGGCCACGGGGGTGGCTTCCAGCCCAGGGATGTAGCTGGCGCCGTGCCCTGCTGCTCCCCTGCCTCACCATCGTTGCCTCCTCGCAGCAAGTTTCGGCTCTCATACTACCCGCACCGGCTGGAGGCCTTCACAGCCCTGCTGAAAGGTGCCTTCCAGGGGAAGTGCCAGCACAGCGTCCTGGGTGACTTCCAGCCCTACACGCCGGGGCAGGCCCACGTCCCCTGCTACTTCATCCACGTTGTGAAGAAGACGGCCTGAGGGGGCTGCGGAGACAGGACTGTGGTGGCTGAGAGCTCTGCAAGTGGCTCTGGGGACAAGCAGGAGGCTGGGAGCATCACTGAGAGCTGCTTGGGAGCCCCCTTCCCTTCATTAAGAGCACTTTTGAAAGCTACCGGGGTCCATGTGTCCGTGTATGGGCAGGGTACCGGGCAAGGAGGATGGCGGCAGCTGCCTCAGGACTCCTGGGGAAGGAAGTGCTCAGTCCGGGGGAAACATGGGGTGGGTGCAGACACAGCCTGTACACCCCGGGGTGGAGCCCCCCCCAATCCCCCCTTTTTTAAACTTTTTAAAGTCCCCAGCTGCAGGTGCTGGTCATGCCTGTGGTGTGAGGTTTGGGGCTCCCTCTGAAGCAGAGGCAAGGGGGGGGCTGGCTCCTGGGTGGCTGCACGTCCCTGTCGAGCCCCCAGCAGCGCCTCTCACAGGGGTGTACAGCAACCCCTTTTCTCCCTTGCACCCCCAACTAGGTGTGACCCCTCTTCTGGGCACCCCTGAGCCCCATCCAGGTGTACCCAGACCCCCTTGCGGTTCCCAGGAGGGGGAGGCTCCACACACCCCACCGGTGCTTTTGCTGTAGCTGCAGCTTCCTCCTTGCCCGCCCTGGGGAAGAGGTGGTGGCCAGATCCAGCAACGCATTGCGGTCAGGGGCAGCTCTGCCTCAACACGCTCAGGTGCTGGAGCCAGAGCGACAGGGCTGGAGGCACCCGGCACCTGGGTCTTTGTGCACGAAACACCCGCAGGTGCTGGAGAACCACCCCTGTGGGGAGGAGCACGGCAGGAACCCAGTCCTCAACAGCCGTGCTTGGCTCAGGAACGTGGCTGCCAGCCGTCTCGGGGCAGGCAAAGTCTGGCAGCAACAGCCCCTTGGGCTGGGGTGCACACAGGCCCCTGGCTTAATGGGGGGCTGCCTGTGAACCATGCTGGCAGCTGCAGGGACTCAGCAGAGGCAACTGCTGGCCAGCTGGCTGCCACACGTGGCTCAAGCAAGGATTTATTTGGCATCCTTGGCAAAAGCCGGGATGCAGGGCACATGCAATGGTGCTGGCAGCTGCCACGAAGCTCTAGCAAGGGTGAGATGGGACTTTGGGGCCAACGGGGCACAAGTTAGTGCAGACAGGGCAGCTCTGGGTGGCTCCAGCCAAGTGTTGAATATTTCCAACACTGAGCCCTCCCTCTCCCGGTCACAAGGTTTTCCTCTCATCTGCTGGGAATTTCCCTTACTGCCACATGCCCCCATTGCCTCTTGTCCTGGCGCCCCCTGCCTCCAAGAACTGGGCTCCCTCTGCAGAAGGAACTCCGCTCACAGCCGAGCAAAACCCCCTCCCTCAGCCTCTCCTCACCCAGCATGGGCTCCAGCCATTCTGGCAACCTTTGCTGGACAAGGGTGGCCCCAGCTGGGTTCACGGGTGTGCTTCCCCCTCCACCTGCAGGACAATGGTTTCTCTGCAACACCCAGCACACCTGGGGGCTCACAAGGACCAAGCCTGCAGACACCATCAAGCAAAGACCTGTGGCCAGGCAATGAGTGCCTAGTGCCAAAAACCTGTATTTATTGAGAGACCGTGTTGATCCTAGGTCAGGTGCAGCAGCAGTGCCCTGTGTCCTGCTGCACTCCAGCCAGCACCCCTCACTGGGGGCTGACACCCCAACAAGCAACCACCTCCAGCCCCACTCTTGCTGCCAAACCAGGAGCAGTCTGGGCCTTGTTCCCCCAGTGCTCGGTCACACATGGAGACACTCCTACATTGCTCACAACCATGAGACTCAGCTTCCTCCCCACGAGGAAGTCACCCTGGTATGCTCCCAGCACCCATAAAGTGCTTCCTGTGATGTGAGGGAGCGTTACAGAACCCAACGCCAGCTTGACTGAGCAGAGCAGTGCTTCCACCAGGCTTTGGCTCAAGAAACTGCACAGACACTTCTTCCACTCAGGCTCAAAAGAAGGGGGCCCAGGAGACATCAGAGAAGAGCAGGCAGGTGCCTGTTTGCGCCTGTTCGCGCCTGTTCTCTCGCACCCCTTAACACACTCTCCCCGTCACTCCTCCAGTCCCAGCTCTGCTGAGCATTAGCAGGCAGCAAGCTTCTGCTGGATGAGCTTGTACCTGAGCAGCTCCTGCTCAGAGACTGATGGCTGCAAGCTCGCAGCAGCCTGCAGGAAGTCTTCCATTGTCAGGATCAGAGCAGAGCTCTCCGTATCCAGCCCTGCATGACAGAGAGAACAGGAAAAGGCTGAGCACCATGCGCAGGGGCAGCTGGCAAAATCCAACAGCCCCCTCTGCAGCCATCGGGGACTGGAAGGAAAACCTGTGCCCCCCTCCTTCTCCCTGGGGCCAAGCACCAGAGGTGAAGAGGACCACATCTGCAGAAACTGCCTGCCCGCCAGTAGCCCAGAGCCCAGCATTCAGAGGTGGTCCCTGAGCCATAGAGGCTCTTCCGCACAGCCAGTGACCAGTAGTGGTAACTCTCCTCCCTGACCCTGCGCTGGGCCGCCAGCCCGGGGGACGGGTAGAGGCTGGGCTCCTACCTTCCTCGATCCATTCCACCTTGCGTTTAACAGCGCACATCATGGCATCTGAGCACAGGGCGTAGATGTCTGCTCCTGTCAGCTGAGCTGGGCATTTTTCTAGGATGGTGGTGAGATTCACGCAAGGATCCAGTTTAAACCTGCCAAGAGAAAACTGCAGGTGTAAAAGCCACAGAAAAAACAGACCAGGGGAGACATGGCAGCCAGCATGACTGGGCAGGAGGAATCAGAGTCACCATGTTTAACAGCTTCTGGACTGTGCTCTGCATGCTCCAAAAAACAATCAAAGGGGTTGGTTGGTTTGTTTTTTCAATGCAGTTACTTCTCTTTGAAACATCCAGGCTGCAAAGTCCTCTCTCCTGCTAAGTAGGATCAAAGGCAACTTTGAGTTCTCCCTCAGAGAAATTAAGTGCTCCACATGCCTGGGAAGAGCCTACAGCCAGGGCTGGATAAGAACATGTTTAATTACAGACAGTACAAACCACTCTAACACCAAACCATCCCATCAGAGCCACACTGCAGACAGTGAGCCTCCTTCAGCGCCAACAACACCATGGTGCTGGAGGGCATGACTGCCAAGCCACATGGTGTGAAAGGACTGGACATTAGGAAAAAATTTTTCACAGAAAGATTAGTCAGGCAGTGGAATAGGCTGCCCAGGGAGGTGGTGGAGTCACCATCCCTGGATGTGTTTAAGGGTCGTTTAGATGAGATGCTGGGGGATATGGTGTAGGGGAGAACTTTGTAGAGTAGGGCTGATGGTTGGACTCGATGATCCCAAGGGTCTTTTCCAACTGGAATGATTCTGTGACTCTCACAGCCAGCCCGTGTTCTCACCTCTTCTGCTAGCTTATCCTCAAAGGCAGCAGGATCACAGCTACCCATCACAGAAAAGTCCCTGCAGAGGGAAATTCACAGCTGCTCACCCAGCTGTGATGGGGGCTACCTCTGCACCTGAATTGCAAGGCTTGCTTTTCTCCCTCCAGAGATGAGCTCAGAGCAGCTGGGGAAGCAGCCAAACTCCGCTGCTTCACGATCCCACACAACCAGCATTTGGAAAGACACTCAGAGCACAGGCTGAACACCCCTCAGCATCGCAGGAGGAGAGGCAGTAAGACAAACGGAGCTGCTTTCACCCTTGGACCTGCAAACAGCAGGAGACATGCTTGGGGAACTCCTGCAGAAAGGAAACAACAGGTTCCTATCACGTTGCTGCGCTGCAGTCTCATCACACTCTTTGGATCTGGCCGAGCTGCTCGAGAAGAGCACATGGGCACGGTGACTGGAAAACTCTACCAACTCCTCCACCTGAACAGCCAGCTGAGCAGCTCTCAACTTGTAGGAAAACCAGCCCCAGTTCTGCTTCGGGAAGCTGCCCCATCCTCTTCCCCTACCTGCTGGCTGTGGGTCAGTGACTCAGGTGCTCCCCAGGGCTCAGACACAAAGCCAAGCTGGAGCACACTATGCATCAAACCCCAAGAAGGCTGCAACCCATTGGAGGGTGGTGGAAGGCTGCTGTGAAAGCACAGGGTCACTCACTTCCTGGTGACGGCGCTCAGCACCTGCAGCTGTGACTCCCGGTCTTCGTTTATGCCCACATAGACCAGCTTGTCAAACCTGTCAGCAGAGAGAACGGATAGTCGAGAACAGGCCAAGACAAACCTGCCACTGGTGCTCAGCCCCATGCACCAGAAACAGAAGGGTGACCCTGGGGCAGCTCCTTTTGCTACCAAGTTCACGGATGATACAAAGCTGTGGGGAGAGGCAGTCAATGTGCTGGAGGGCAGGGCTACTCTTCTGAGGGACTGGGGCAGGCTGGAGAAACAGGCTGACAGGAACCACATGAGGTCCAACAACAGCAGATACACGTCCTGCCCCAGGATGGGCAAGCCGCAGGCATGAGGGCAGCCCCGAGGGCAGCTCTGCAGAACAGGCCTTGGGGGACCAATTCCTTCTGCCAGTTTGGTGCCACAGCAGGTCCCTTCTTGTCCTGCTGTGCTGCTGGGGCAATAACCAGAGTGGTGGGAGATAATAAACAATGCTATCTTGTGCTGCTGCTACAGCCATAGGCATTGGCCTGCTCTTGGCTTCCTATCTCCCCCACAAGCCAGGGCAAGGAGGTTTAGGAACAGTCTCTGTGGGGTGGGGATGTGGGGACACCATGCTAGCTCATCACTGCCTGAGGAGCTCCAGGGAACTACTCTGGAGCAAGGCAGGGTAGGATGTGACATACCTGCCCGGCCGGAGCAGAGCTGGGTCCAGGAGGTCAGGCCTATTGGTAGCTCCAATGACAAATACCTCTCTGGTGGAATGAAGGCCATCGAGTTCAGCCAGGAGCTGCGAGACAACTCTGCAGAGAGCAAGACAGGATGCTCACAACTAGACCTTGGCAAGTCACCCACTGTCATCCTCAGCCACCAAATGAAAAGAGGAATAAGCGAGGCCACGGGCGGGTCCATGTCTTGGACTTCAGCTCATATTTCTCTTCCCTGAAGAGCCCTGACACAGCCACCCAGACCTCCCTGTTTGAGCACAGCCAGTGGGCATGTGGGCTCATTGCAAAATGAGTGCAAACCCCTGGTACTGAGACAGTCCTTCAGGGCTATGCTTGGCTCTGAACCCTTCCACGATGGCCACACATGCTTATACTTGCTGTCAGACACTGGGAACACAGACCAAAGACAGGCAGGCATGCATGGCTGTGGCTCAGGTTACCCACTCAGATGTGCTGGCTGGTCCTAACTCTCCCTGCTACATGGTACTGCCCAGCAAGTTCAGCAGCAAGACTGCCCTGTCAGTCCAGGCCGGGTACCCCTGGCAGGACAGTGACGCTGCCAACCAGTCCTCAGGGTAGTGAACAGCACACATTGCAGATCTAGTTCCACAGCCACAGCACTTCACCACTGCACAGACCTCCTGGAACAGGGATATCTCCACCAGGTTCTGGAATCAGCTGAGGTGACCAGTGGACACCATATCCAGCCTCTTCCTGAACTGCTGGCTTGAGTGTGTTAAGACAGTTGCTGGGGGCACATGGTGTCACTGGAAAATTCTGCAGAACCCCTCACAGATGGAGAGGAAGATTGGTTGGGGACTATCAGATTGGCAGAAGAGGTCTGGGGGAAATAACACTGTTTCTGGGTATCTCCAAGCTATACATATTTTGCTTCTACCAGAGACAGCTGAAAGGCTTCCCACCACAGGGAAACAGCGGCTAATAGGAGGCAGCGGTGTGAAGGATGACCTTGGAGAGGCCAAAGGGAGCAGTTGGCAGCCACAGAAGCAGGTGGAGGAGACTCTGTCTTAACCAAATGTTTGCACAACAAGCTTGGGCAATCAGGAATCTGCGGCAATGCAAACAGCAGTACTCATGACCAGAGAGAGGAGACAGGCCATGCAGAGGAGCTGAAGGGAGCAGGGAGGGAAAAAGTAGAAGAGAGTTGGAATGGACTCCACCTTGAAGGGCAGTCCTGTGCATCCCCCCAGCTGAGGCAGGTATGCTGCTCTCCCAAGGATGCAGGATGCTCACTCACCTGTCCATGACACCTCCTGAATCTCCACTCCGCCCACGACTGGGGGCCAGGGAATCCAGTTCATCAAAGAAAATAATGCAGGGAGCAGCTGCCCTCGCTCTGGTAAACACTGGGAGGAGATAGCACAAAAGGTGAGAAAGACCTGAAGGAGCAGCCAACAGCAACAGGACCTACATCACCAGTAGCACCCAGCATGATGGGCCCCCAGGCTCAGCTGTGTCTCTGAGGGGCTGCTATCCTATCAGGAACACCAGGGACAAGAGCGACAGGAGCAGAGAGAGCAGGAGGAGAAGCTGCAGCAAGGCAGGGAACAGACAGTTGGGTTCGTGCCAGTGCTGGCAGCTGTGGTTGGGAGTTGGGAAGAGGGGTTTAAGCACTACCTCCTTCTCCCCAGCACCACAGAAAAGCCCCATCTTCCCACATGCAGGAGTAAGATGTATCTCCTCACCATTACGCACGTTCTCCTCACTTTGCCCAACGTACATGTTGATGAGCTCTGGCCCTTTCACACTGCGGGGCAGAGAGAAAAGGGAGCCAGTCAGAGGATGCCCATCCACTGCCAGGAGAACATCAGTCCCATTGTGTGAACCCCCCACTCTTCACCTAAGGAATGTCATGGCGCATGTGGTTGCCACGGCTTTTGCCAGCAAGGTCTTCCCTGTCCCTGGAGGCCCATACAGCAGCAGACCAGAGCGGCACAGACCCAGAGAGAGCAGCTCAGGATGCTCCAGGGGCAATTGGATAGTGTCCAAGATCTCCTTCTTCACCTCCTGGAGCCCACCAACATCCTGCCAGGACACAGAGGGGATCTGCCAAGAGAGGGAGAGTCCCTGTCAGCACTTCTTCCTGAGCCCAGAGCATGCCTGGGCAGCTCTTGCTCCAATGGGGTGCTAGTCATCAGCCCCTTGTGCTGTCGGCTGCATCTGGCGATGCAGCAAGTCAGTCCGGCACTTCACTGCCCAGCCATCTCAGCTGTGGGACCCCCCAGCATCCACATTTCTGCTTTCCCGAGCCTTGCAATGGTGAAAACAAACTGCGCATGTCCCCAGGCAAGCCGTGCTCGCAGCTCTGTTGTGCCTCCTATCACCTGTTGGCAAAAATATCCCGGGGAAAGTATCTGCCAGGGTTGCCTGCAGCTCGTGGGGAGAGAGCCCTGCTGCAGACAGCCCCTGGGACACATGAGGGAATGTAAAAATAAAAATAAATAAAAAAAACAAAACAAAACCTGGAGCTACTTGTGTTCAGGGCACCTTGTCCCCAGGGTGGTGAGATTGTCCAAGGGCTTCATACCAGAGCAACGAAACCCCAGTGACTAGGACCTCTGTTATGTGAAGGAGGACATGAGACACAGATGTCCTGGAGGACACTGTACAGAAAGCTAGCTACTTTTGAAAGGGAGGATGCAAGAACAGAGTCCACGGATGCTTATAAGAAATAGATAGGGATGGGGTCAACTGCAAACATGCAAGGGATCATTGCAAAGAGAGGAAGACAGCAAAGTTGAGACGGGTGAGCCATGGCACTTTCGTTGTTTTATGCTGAGCAAAACAATCTTGGGAGGATGCTGCTGCTCTGCTCACAGCTTTAGAAATAGCAGAAATGCCACAGTCTGCATGATGGATCATCCTGGGAGTCAGAGCAGCTCTCCGGGGAATGCACAGAGAAACCAAAGCCCCAGATCACTTCCCCCCAGCTGCTGGCTGGGTGGGGAACAGGTGCCAGTGCAAACAGGGAGTTTAAAAATAGGCTAGAGCAAAATTCTTTCCCCCCTCAGCCAATGTGGCTCTCCTTCCTTCACTTGAGATGATGTTATCTCATGCTACTTCTCCAGCTGTCCAGCAAGTCCACCAGGAAAATCAGGTCAGACAAGATAAGGATTTCCAGAAAAAAAAAAAAAATCTTTTAAAGCAAAAGGTCACAGGCCCTCCTTCTTCAGTGCTGATGAATGGAAGAGTTGCCCTCTCCCCCACACTCCTGCTTATAATGCCACCCTAGAAAAAGCTCTATAGACATTAGCACAGGAGCTGGAAAACTGCAGCAAGGTTTTCATAAGTCTAGGACATGCTGCAGACACTGCTAGCAACCCGAGATTTGAAATTAGTTCTCTCTAGGAGGCTCAAGCTGTAACTGCAAACAAATGTGTGACTAACCAGAAAGGCAAGCGAGGAATTAGAAGTTATGTATGTTGAGAGTATCCAGGTCTGCAAATGGGCTTTCTGAACCACAGCCAATTACTAAGAAATTGATAAGGGATATAAAATACAAACAAAATCAGCTCCCATTCACACAGCTTGCTGATGAACACGCTCTATGGTTATTATTTGTCTTATAGCAAACTTGGCAAACGCCTCAAAGCAGAGCTCATTGCAGTCTCTAGTGAATTTATGAATGAATTAAGTCCCGGAGTAGCTCCTGGATGATGACACCAGCAAAGTGTCATCCTGCTAGGGCAGGACTGCAAGTGGGCACCTGGGGAAGGTGCCAGAATAACTGCTCCAAGGCCAATGTTTCCTGTCTCATGCTGAGCTCAATCATTCCACTCGAGGGCATGGAGAAGAGGTTCTGATCACTTTGCTTGGTCCTAACACCATGTTACCCAGCAAAAACAGTCACCCCATACGCTGTTTCCATGGGTGTGGAGCTGCCAGAGGCAGATCATGCCCCTCCCAAAAAGCTGACTCTGCTGGTTTTCTTTGACACTCCATGTCCGTTTCCCTGAAGAACCCCCACATTCTTCAAACTGTCTGGCTGTCAGAAAAGCCCATGCCAGCTTGAGCAGCATCCAAAGCCAGGGATCAAGTATAAGGCTTCTCACACATGTGGGGAAACTCCCTCACCAGCTTGTGCCTCTCTGTTCCCATATGCCAGGTGGCTGGAGAGACCTCAGCAGGCAGCCAGCCTGTGGCTGCCTTTGCCTCTCAGAAGGCTGAGTTACTCAGCTGGCACCCCTGTGGCACTAGCCAATTGAGCAGCAAGGGCTTCCCTGACCAAATTCAAAGCCAAGAAGGCAAAAAGCACTAGTAAGGGAAAGCCCACACTGGGACTGTTTCCCACCCAAGGCTGGGGGAGTATGTGGAAGGACACAGCAGGAAGTGACGTGCCAGAGCACAGCCCTGTCTGGCAAGGTCTGTGAGAGGTATCTTGAGCCATACAGTTCTGGAGGACCAACTCCTCTCCCTTTGCCCCAGCGTCCTACCTTCGGAGCTCCCACTGCCTGCGAGTGGGCGTTGTGCAGCTGGTCCAGTGCAACACTAAAATCCTCCTCAAGCACTGGGAACCCAGCAGTGCAAAAATCTCTCTCCACTTCCTCGCTCAGTCCACCTGGAAAACTGGCAAGGAAAAAGAAGGGAAGGACTCAGGCTTTGTCCTGGTCCTGGCATTATCAGGCTGGCTGCAGCCCCTGCCCTCCCCCCCTCCTGCCCTGTTGCCTGTGCTACCTCAAGGCCTGGATGCGGGTACAAGTAGCCCGGCTGCTGTAGGACAACAAGGCACAGAAATCTCCCAGCACGAAACCCTGTGAATGCAGAAAAAAACAGCACCAGTTCAGTTTCTGACCACAGCTTCAGCTAGGCCATAAAAAGCATATGGGGAAAAATTCCTTGCAAAGCTGTTCTTTGAGGTTCTGTGCCCTGGTTAAGAGCTCTAGCTTATTTTTTTTTTCTACTGCCTCTGTCTTCTAGCAGAGCTGAGCATCAGCCAACACCTCTGCAAAAGGTGTGCAGTCCTTAGGTACTAGAAATCTGCAGCTAAAGCTGATGTCTGAGGAGCAGAGTTAACCACTGCAGAAGTTGACTAGGCTGTGGGAATTGCCCCCTTTCTCCATGGCCAGGAAGGTTGGCCCAGCACTCCTGGCCTGCCCATCTCTACATGCTGCTGTGGTTTCACTCACTGCAGTCCTGCGGGCCAGCTTGGACAGGCTCACTTCTTTGCCCAAAGGCAGACTGGCAGTCAGCATGCTCAGCATCGACTTTCTCTGCTCTTCTGAAGGGGCTTCAATTTTCACCTCATGAAGGAAAGCAGTCTGCACATCCGTAGGAATATCCTGGGGCTTGCAGGTTGTGCCAATCACCAGGACAGGGTGGCTGTTGAGAAAAGGGGGACAGTGCATGGTCTCAGCATTATGGAAGCTTCCCTCTTACAATGCCATCACATACACCAAGTCGCTCTCCAATGACTAGCCTTGGCTCCGAGAAATGCACACATACTGGCCAATGTGTCTCGCAACCACTCTCCTCTGGCTTGCCCTTGAACTGCTATGGGAGCCCTGTCTTCAAGTCAAGGCACTTCAAGCCACATCTTATTTCTTCACTTGATGTCTCCCTCCCTGCACCCTGGTACTTGTCACCAGCCTCAAGATACTCCCAGGGTCCAGCTCCCTTCTGGGGTCCCTGCAGCCCTTGGCATGCCTCATAGCAAACACGCTGGGTTTGCTCATCTGAACAACTCAGAAACCAGCTTCAGGCAACAAAGCTTCCTGATTCCCTCTCCCACTAATCTGGAAGAACAAGGGCCCTCTGAAATGAACAAAACAAGTCTGGGAGACACTCCACTGGATTAAAAATAAAACAGGGCATGTTAGCAATCAGTCACCTTGAGGTAATGGTGACTGCTGCCCCAGGAATGGCAGAAGCAAACAATCACCTCAGATGCCCACAGCAAACATGCAGGGTCCCTACCTCAGCGCTGGGTCTCTGTCCAGGAGCAGCTGTCTCAGAGTGGCGATGACTCTGGCATCCTCTCCTAGCCTGTCCCGGTCTCTGCCAAGAACCTCAATGTCTTTCAGCAGGAGCACACACGGATGATACTGCTGGGCCTGGGTGAAGGCCATCTGTACCTTCTCCTCTGTGGCTCCACTGGTGTCACTGCACAAACTGACGCAATCAACCTGCGAGACAGACCACACAACACAGAGTCTGCAGCAGTTGCAACATGGACAGCTGGGGGACCCAGGACAATGTTCACTTTCACAAAGCTTCCGCAGGCAATTCACAGCTGAAAGGACACCTAAATGGATTCTTCCCAGAGAAACATTCAGAGTATATTCAAAATAGTCACATTCAGACCTCTCTGGCATGGAAAAATGGCTGTTTCTTGTTTCTCTGCAGGAGGTGAGGGGGGCAAGAGGGTCTTGTCTGAAAAAGATGAGGCCATGGGACCAGAGAAGTTGATAAGAGTGGATGTCATGGCTCAGGAACCTAAGCTGCAGAGCCGTGGAAAAGGCCAAGACAGGGAGAACAAGGTGTCTTGGAGGAACAGGGCAAAGAATGGAGCGGGAGGCTCAGGAAATTTTCAACCCAGTGCTGCACAGGCTCAAAGTGCAAGAGGAAGGGAGAAGGTTGAGGGGGGAGGCGGGGGGTGGAAGTTAGAGGTGGCTAGAGGCCCAGACACTGTTTACAAAGCAAACACTTGATGAAGTCATCCAAAAAGGAAAGGTGACTGGTGAGCCTTGAACAGCAGCTTAAATGCCGCTGGACACAGGCAGTGCTGCCTCCTAGTGCTGCGAGGTCGCACAGGGAGAGCCAAACCATCTCTGGGATTCCCTGGGCCTCATAGTGGGAAAGGGTAGCTTGGAGCAGGGAGAACGCCTCAAGACCTGAAGTAAAGGGTAATGACAGGGATGCAGAGCAGAGGAGCTCCTGTGCTCTGTGTACTACAGACAAAAACAGCCAAATAACAGCAGTGTCTGTATGCAAGTACAGAAGGGCAGAAAGGACAAAAAAAACCTGCTGATCATCAAGTGGTGGATTTTACAGTGTGGAAGAATTTCTGTGTCCTGGTAGGAATTTTGCCAGCATTCTCCTGGCGAAACTGGCTGCTTGCAGTTTGGATGGGCACACGCTTCGCTGGGTAAAAAACTGGCTGGATGGCCGGGCCCAAAGAGTTGTGGTGAATGGAGTTAAATCCAGTTGGTGGCTGGTCACGAGTGGTGTCCCCCAGGGCTCGGTTTTGGGGCCACTCCTGTTTAACATCTTTATTGATGATCTAGATGAGGGGATCGAGTGCACCCTCAGTAAGTTTGCAGATGACACCAAGTTGGGTGGGAGTGTTGATCTGCTCGAGGGTAGGGAGGCTCTGCAGAGAGACCTGGACAGGCTGGAGCGATGGGCTGAGGCCAGCTGTAGGAGTTTCAATAAGGCCAAATGCCGGGTGCTGCACTTGGGCCACAACAACCCCCAGCAGCGCTACAGGCTTGGGGAGGAGTGGCTGGAGAGCTGCCAGTCAGAGAGGGACCTGGGGGTGTTGATTGACAGCCGGCTGAACATGAGCCAGCAGTGTGCCCAGGTGGCCAAGAAGGCCAATGGCATCCTGGCTTGTGTCAGCAATAGCGTGGCCAGCAGGGACAGGGAAGGGATCTTACCCCTGTACTCGGCACTGGTGAGGCCGCACCTCAATTACTGGGTTCAGTTTTGGGCCCCTCACTGCAAAAAGGACATTGAATGACTCGAGCGTGTCCAGAGAAGGGCAACAAAGCTGGTGAAGGGTCTGGAGCACATGTCGTACGAAGCTGGTGAAGGGTCTGGAGCACATGTCGTACGAGGAGCGGCTGAGGGAACTGAGGTTGTTTAGCCTGGAGAAGAGGAGGCTGAGGGGAGACCTCATCGCCCTCTACAGCTACCTGAAAGGAGGTTGCAGAGAGCTGGGGCTGAGTCTCTTTAACCAAGTAACAAGCGATAGGACAAGAGGGAATGGCCTCAAATTGCACCAGGGAAGGTTTGGACTGGATATTAGGAAGTATTTCTTTACAGAACGGGTTGTTAGGCGTTGGAATGGGCTGCCCAGGGAGGTGGTGGAGTCCCCATCCCTGGAGGCGTTTAAGAGTCGGGTTGACCCAGCGCTGAGGGATATGGTGGAGTTGGGAACGGTCAGTGTGAGGTTAATGGTTGGACTGGATGATCTTCAAGGTCTTTTCCAACCTAGACGATTCTGTGATTCTGTGAAAGCAGGCAGAACAGTCAGAGAAAGGGAAGTGAAGGTGGAATGGTAGTGTAAGCATTGCAGTGAGTGAGAAAAGGAGGGGAGAATGTAAAAGCTGGGTTAGGAAAATAAGATGGACAGCAAATACTCTGTCTTCAATAGTGTTAGTCTTTAAAAGCAGCACACATGGCCAGAACCAGAGCTATAGCCTTGCACATCACACTAGAACCTGAGGCCACCTGCCTGGACATGGCAGTGCCACAGTGCTCCCAGACACGTCCTATACACAGACCTGAAGGTACTGTGAAGCCTCCACAATCTTGTACTGGATCCCAAGAGCTATGACACATCTGCAGAAGAGTAAGAGCTCAGCACCGCTAAGGATCGTGTCCAGAAGATGAGCTGCACAGCAGCTGGCCAAGGCTGTGTCTACCTCCCCCACTGACCCACTGTTAGGGCTTTACTTGGGAAGAAAAGAACAGTTAAAGAGAGTAATGTCAACTTAACAGGACTCAACTTCTAAACAGACGAAGAAAACCCAAGTATCCAAAATGCTTAGTTTGTTTTCTGTGAGTTTACTCTAAAAATACCCACAGAAAAGGAGCAAGCCTCTTTTCCTTCACAAAAAGGAACCTTCCAACTCTCTTCTTTCCATCTTTCTTCTTCTTCCAAGTCCTTTCAGAGTTTCAAACTCTTCTAGAAAAGTCACTGTTGATTTCCAATCCCCTCACTTTTGCAAACATAACTCTACAGATTGAAGGAGAGTAAAGAATTTGCAGGATACACCCAGGCTGTCAGAGTGAACAAAAGGAGTGTGCAGAAGGAAAATAGTATTTTTAACAAGTCCATGAAGACTGCCTTGGTGCCCAGAACCTCCAGCGCTGGACAGAGACAGAAGCTAGACCTCATTTTGGCTGTGAAGCTTGTCCAGGACAGCCACAGCTGTAAGAACATCGGAACAGCTGTATTGGTTCAGACCAAGAGTCCATTTAGCCTGCTATTTTGTCTTCAAGCACAGCCACAAGTGGCTGCTGAAGACAGAGTAAGATCGGGATAAGCACATGTAACCCTTTTCCCTCAGTACTCTTCCAGGCACCTACCATTCCCACCGAAAGGGATTTTCCCAGTCAGATGTGGTTTCATAACAGTAGATTGCTCCTCCAAATACTACAGAAAGAATCATCTCCTTTAGCTTACCTGCTCTTGCTAGCTTCACCTGTCAGCCCCGGGCCTCATGCTGGCACAGAGAAAAGAAAACACTTTCCACTCTCTGCCAACCTCTCAGGATCTTGTAAACCTCTATCAAACTCTCCCTAAGTTCTCTATTTTTCAAGCTGAGGAGACTGTTCAGCTGTTCACCACACAGAAACTGGTCTAGACCCCTGATCTTCCTCAGTGTCCTCCTCTGATTTTTTCCAGTTCAGCTTTAAGCTTTTGCAATGGGGAGGCCAGAACGGCACACGATATTCAAGCTGTGGCAAGACAGGGATCTGCACAGCAGCAGCACCTACTCTCGAGTTTGTTTCCTAAAATATGATCTGATTTTTGACATATATGGAGAACAGAGCCCAAGTTTTCATGGAGCCATTGACATAAAACCACATTATTGATACTGACTGGTGATAGTCAGCTTGAAATATATAATTTCCCATGTAAAACCAACTATAGTGAATTTTACCTGCCATTTCACTGCTCAGTCACTTGGTCTCATTTAAAGCTCTCCTCTAGTCCAAGGACAGTCTGTCTCCTTTTCCTCTTACCTTTAGCAACTTAATTATCAACAAGCCATCACACCACTGTTCACATCCTTTCCAGGTCATTTCTGAGCTCCCAGTGCCTGCAGAGCTCTGCTGCTGATTGTGAAGACTCACCAACTACTCCCATCCTGTTCCCAACCTTTAACCAGCACTTTAATCGTGCCAGGACCTTCACCCACATCCCACTGCCACTCAAGTTTCCCAAAGAGCCTTTTCAAAACCCAAGTAGACTGTGTTGGTCAAGTTACCTTCCTCACATGCTTGGTAACACCTTCAAGTAACTTTCTGAAGGTTTACGGGACCGGATTTCCCATTGCAAAAACTACATGGATTCTTCACAAGTAGGGAAGTCATCCCAGAGTGTGGTAACTCTATCCGCCACTCTAACCTGCTACAGGTTTGTGCCCCTTGAAGAACACCTCATCTTTAGCAACTGCCCTTTGCCTGCTGTTCAACTGTTTTGTCTTCCACTTACTTTTCTCAAGCCCATCCCAATACGATCTATGCAGTGGCCTCATGTTGTGGCATTAGTGTCCCCCATTCACCTCCACAGCAGATGTAACACTTCCTTATCATTTCTTTCTTTCTAAAGAAACTTCATTTGATGATGTTCCCCTTTCAGAAGCCAAGCACTCCTATGGAATATCTGGGGGCTTTTTTGCTCTTGTTGGGAGGTGAGTGGGGTGGTGAATGTGAACACAGTTACAGGACAGCTCCTCTACAGGCCACAAGATTTTGAACACGTGCTTTTATCAAACCAAGGGCTGCATTTCTTTTCTAGGCTTCCCACCCAGCTAGAGAAGATCTCAGCATCATCTCTGCCTCACTTTCCAACATGCCTTTTGCCCAACCTATGCAGGGACAATTCAAAACACACATTGCCACAGCAATTCCTGCCCTCAGCACCTCTCCAATTTCTCCCAGGTTATTTTAGTTACTATACCCCAGAGGGTGGCAGTATCAAGTCAATGCCCTATAAAATGATAGGAAGTTAGTCTGCTGAAATACAACTGTGTATTCCAGTATCTGTAAAGTATATCAGACTGACAACAATGATGGCAAGAGTCAGTAAAGAAAGGTACAAACGCACCCCCTGGGCCAAGAGATCTCTAAATTACTGATTCCGGAGCACTGGAGGGTACACGCCAGAGGAAACATCCCTTCAGGCTTACGTTCTCTTCCTGAACATCTGTTACTGGCCAGTCTCAAACACGGACCAGGGGGCTAGACAGGCCTTTAGGCTGATTCAAAGGGTTGCTCTGAGGTTCTGCCCACCAGCAGTTGTAATCTGCTCCAGAACAAGCTGCTAAACTCACCAGACTCTGACTGCATGTGCACACAGGAGCAGCTTTTGGGCAGGCTCATGTCACAGTTGCAGCAAGGGTGTTGGTATGGCTAAAAAAGAACATTTCTGTAATTCTTTCTATGTTGTAAATCCACCAATCAACCGCCCACAGGAGGCATTACCTTGAAGAGGTGGAGGTTGAGGCAGCTACACACAGCTCTGACAGCCATCAGTTTCCCACTGCCGCTCGGCCCAGAGAGAAGAACGCTGCCAGCCCCGCTCAGTGCACTTGCCCTGTAACACAGAGGCACTTCTTCCAGCGACTAGGGAGCAGGGTCCCAGCTCTCCCGGGGCTTGCTAGAAGGAATTCTAACTCACCGACTGTTCAGATGAGGCCGAAGAGCATCACAGAGCTGCTTCACAACATCAGAAAGTCCAGCAGGAGACAAACTGCTCCAGAACTCATGGCTGTTATAGGCTGGGGCAGATGGGACAGCGCTGTTTGTTGAACCTACCTGTGAGGAAGGGAAAATAGCACTCTGTGGAACACCGCCTGAGAAAAGTCAAGTACCAAGTGACAAAGTCTGTCCTGAAATGCTGTTTTTCAATGGCAGGAGACACAAGCCTCCCCAAGCACCTTCATCATCCACAATGCAACCTCAGCCTCAGATCTCCTGTAAGCTCTCCCTGCTCTCCACTGATGTCTTACCAGATAGAGAGAAGTGTTCTGGGTGTCCACCAGGTAGCCCTCAGACTGCTCGCCTTCCACCTTGCCTAAAATCTTCCTCACTTTGAAGTAAAGCTCTGGCCACCTAAGGGAAAAAACAAGCAGTCTAAAATGATGAGACAAGATCTTGAAGGCAGGAACAATACAGTTGTCAGCGAGAAGACAGCTGAAAGGCACGGGTAAGCAGAGATACTCTTGTCCTCTCCCGGGACCCACATGGATCCTTTACGGACCTTGCTGTGCTGCCTAGCCAGACAGACCAACAGGACTGTCAACAGCTACAGCTTCTGCTGGTGGCTTCAGTCCACAAGTATGACTGTGCTAACCTTATTTCATCTATATAAGAGCTCAAGACATTCTCTTTTCTGCCATGGCTTCCTTCACTACACCTTCGCAGAGATTCACCTGCAGCATATAAAGATCTTACAGCACAGAGTCCTCTAGGCTGCAGACTAGGACTCACTCAAATACCATGAGAGCCTTACAAGTATCCTGCCCTGGACACCTCACATGAACAAATGCTTCTTCCTACATTGATATCCCACTGGACAGATTAAGGGATCTGCAGAGGTTTCCTCCAGGATTTTCTCCACCCTCTGAATAATTGTACCACTTGCACACCAACACAGTTCTAAGCTCTTTAGGTCCCATGAAATCTGCTCTCTTCTCTGGCTCGCCACATGGCTAATATATATCAAAAACTTCCACAAATGAAGACTTGTGCCTCCTATGGTCCTGCCTCCCTCTGAGAAACAGCCTAGAAAACACTCAGTGTAGTAGTGCTATAAAACTATTACATTTCAAAATACATAGCAGACCTGAGCTGTATTACAACATGCTGCTGGTATATCCTGCATGAACGATTCAAGGCAATTCTTTGCATCGCATGCCTCAGTCACCTGTGGTGGTTCCCTCTATGACACAGCTGAAGCATTTATATTAACACCAGCCAAATCCCACTGCGAGCACCCCTACTCTGGTACAAAGGTGACTTTCTCTCATTTAGCACAGAACAGTTTCAAAGCCATACAAGCAAAACCAAGAAAGGCAGAACTGGCGGCCAAACAGAAAGTTATTCTAACAAGAACTGTAGGGGCTTATATTCACACTTTGCTGTCCATCACAAGTTGACAAGCCCAACTTCCACTTTACTTTCTTCATGTGGCACTGGCAGTCCTCAGGCCACCCCTTCCTCCTCTTCATTCTTTTTTCCCATCAGTTTCTCTTTTTCCTTTCTTCCATCCATGACTATTTTTCCTCCATGAGCTAAGGGAGGCCTCCCTCTTAGCTGCAGCCCTCCATAATCCAACAAAAACGACTCCCTCTTCCCCCTAAAATAAGAGGCAGATAAACTCTAAACTCCAGGGACAGATCAGAATGGAATAAACTGTCTTGTTCCAAGAGAATCAGTAGTGGAAAAGTATCTGTTCTCTTGCGGTACACATGTAATAGAGCCAGTTTATTGCCACTTACCTTAGGAATTTGTCTGCATTTACTTCTAAAAACTCAGCATATCCAAATGTTGGAACACATAGGATGTCTCCCTCCTGAACAAGCCTACAAAAACAACCAGGGAATTTCACCAGTGAAAGAGAGTAAATCCTTCTGGTCGTGAGTCCTCCCTGTCCCATATCACATGCGTTTTTACAAAAGAACATAGCTACTCATATCAACTCCTTTCCTGTAAATAAAACTATAAATAGCCACTTAAAGATTTAGCATGCACTGGATGCAAGTAGGCATGTATCCAGACTACTATGGGGAACTTTGTGGGAATGGTATTAAAGAGCATCTCTTCCAGACAAAATAGCCTACTTATCCCTGGAACAGCTGAGTATAACTCCAAAGAAGGCCCCAACTCCCAAATGAAAAAGGCTTGGGGGCAGGTGTCATAAGAGCAAAAGGCAACACATCCAGTCTCCTGATTACACAACTTCATTCAAAGCTGAAAACTGGGGTTATGGACATGCCCCAGAATGGAGGCCTGTGGGCAGCACTTGGGAGCCTTCAGCATGGGATGGTAGATCATGAGGAAGGAGACTTGAAGATGACTTCTGAAGGACAGGACAAGAGGTGTTGTGTGCAAGTCCTCGAGTTCTCTCGCTCACGAGGAGAAGACGGTTCAAGTGAATATTCTAAATCTACTTAGCATCTGCATTAAGGGGTCGATTACGCACATCATCAGTGTGTATCAGATCTGGGTGACACAAACAGGGAGCGAGGGCGCACCTCACACATACACCCCACGAACAGAAACGCGACTCCCTCCCCACGCAGCTCACCTGGGCATTTCAAAGTGCTTGTAGAGGACCTGGTCGTAGCCTCCCCGGGCGCTGTAGGCTGGCGAGCAGACGATCTCCAGGTGCAGCTCCTTGGCGAAGGGAGGCACAGAGAGCACAGACCGGCTGCCTTTCCCATCCGCGGCACCGGACCTTTCGTACCTCTGCGGAGGGGAAAGGGCGCACCGTGAGACCCCGCGGCCGCCACCCCCGGCCCCAGAGGCCCCCGCACCTCCCGGGCGTGCCCGGCCCGGCCCCGGCTCACCCGCAGGTGGAGGTGTACGGCGGCGGCGGGGTCGCAGCCCAGGTTGAAGGCCAGGGCCGGCGCCAGCAGGGCGGCCCCATCTGCTGGGCCGCGGCGGGCGGCCCGCGGGTACTCCCAGGGCGGCGGCCGGGCCAGGAGCGCCGCCAGGTGCTCTCGGGCCGCCCCCTCGGCGCCCACCCGCACCCACTCACCCTGGAAGAGCCCCAGCGCCAGCAGCCCGCGCCGGCTCACCCACACCTCCGCCCCACCGCCCGCCCCGCCGGCCGGGGCCGCCCTCAGCCGCGCCGCGGCCGCCGCCGCCGCCCCCCCCGCCCCGGGGCCGGCGGCGGCGAAGCGGGAGACGAGGGGCGGCGCGGCGGGGCGGCGGTAGGGGGCGCCGCCGGCCGCGGGCTCACGCGGCGGCGGCGGCGGGGGGGCGAGGGCGGTGCGCGTGCCGTTGCCCAGCAACCCCTGGAGCGCCGGCCGCGCCTCCAGCACCAGCGGGCCCGGCCCCGGGCCCGGCCCCGGCAGCGCCTCGCCCCGCCGCACCAGCACCGCGCCGCCCGCCGGCCGCCCCGCCCGCCCCGCCGCCCCCAGCAGCACCCAGGCCAGCGCCGGCGGGCGGCGCACCGGCCACACGGCCACCCGCCGGCCGGCCGCCAGCCCCAGCCGCCGGAGCAGGGCCCCGCGCAGCCACAGCTCCGCGCCGCGCCGCCCGCCCGCCTCCAGCGCCACGGCGCTCAGCAGCACAGCCTGCGCCCCGCCGCGCCCCGCCGGCCGCACCGCCAGCACCAGCCCGCCGCCCCGCCCGCGCAGCGCCGCGCACAGCGGCGGCGGCGCCAGCAGCAGCGCGGAGGCCGGCGCCAGCTCCGCCGGCGGGGCGTCCAGCGGCCGCAACACCGCCACCGCCATAGAGCCCCGGCCCCGAGCGCGGCGGGACGGGACGGCCCTGCCCCGCCACCGTAGAGCGCGCGGCGCGCAGGCCCGGGGCGGCCCGTCGGTCCGCCTCGCGCCCCGCCCAGACCACAGAGCGGCGGTGCAGAGCGGCCCCGAGGGGCAGGGACGCCGGGTCGGGTGTCGGAGCGGGTGCTTTCCCTCAGCAGCGCCCCGGCGCGGTCCCGGTCCCAGCGGCGCTGGCGGCAGCGGCAGCTCCACGCCGCGCCCGGCCCTGCTGCGGCGACACCGCCAGCAAGGCACCTCGCCTGCTGGCTGAGGCGACCCCACCTCAGCGCCGGGACCCGCCAGGCCTCGCTCCCCGGCCCAGCCGCCGCTGAGGGCTGGCGGCCTGGGCACAGGGTGGCGCGGCGGCACCGGCCCCGTCCTCCTCAGGCTCCCGCGGGACCGCAGCCAGAGGCTGTGGAAAGTGGGAAAGAGGGGGGATGGGCCCAAAAGGTGGGTGAGGCCTTGGTTCTGCCCTCCCCGAGCCTCGCACCAGCAGAACCTGGAATAAGAGGGAAGCGGCACACACCCAGAGCAGAACAGGTTGCCTTCACAAGTGCCAACTTGGTGAGATTTTGCGGGCAAAATATGTGCACTTGGTTCATGTGGGAATAAAGAATTGGTGGTCAGCAAAAATGTAAACTGACCTTTAGGTTAGAAGAATGATTGTGCATAAATGAGGCAACGTTACGGAATGCCCTGTTGCAAGCCTGAAAAGCAACAGGTTGGAACACCACCCCTGAGCGTGTGAATGAGCGTGTGATCAGTAAACAGACAAAATCTGAAGGTCAGCAGGGTGTAGAAGTGGAAATGAAACTATGGTACTATTTGGTAATAAATTGAGAGCTTGCATACAGTGCATACATTTGCTCTTGGCAATGCTCCCCCTTCAACGAACTTGAGTGAGTTTGTCATGATTCGGCGCATTGCCCTGATCCCGGCTAGTCCGAGACCAGTAGGTTCATAAAAATGCTTGTATTGGTGTTAGGGCTGAACTAGACTTGGAAATCAGCAGTCTGAAGGAAGTCAGAGCTTCTGCTCAGTGCATGTGTCCTCTGCCAGAACCTGGTTTGCTCTGGGGAAGGGGCTGATCATTGTACTGAGTGCCTGTTGGTGATCCAAGAAGCAAGTAAAAAAAAAAAAAAAGCCCTGTAAGGATTCTTTAATTCTGCATCCAGACACCCTTGCATGCTGTCCCACAGGTAGGCAGCGGTCTGTTGGACTGCGGGAAGAAGTGAGGCTTCTGGTTACCTCTGGGACTCCAGCCAGCCTTCCCTGTTCCTGGGCTGCTCGCTGTGTCCTATCGCTCAGCTCCACACGAGGGAGCGCTTACAAAACGTTCATACTTGCTTCCTAATCTCCCAGCCTGAAAATCCAGTCAGCACCTTGGGAGGATTGGCCGAGACAAAATGCCAGTTAGAAATGAGTATTACTAAGCTGTACAGAAATGGCACCATGAAGGTGCTTCCACAGATGCAGCCCTGCAGCCTTCTCTGTTCTGGTCTGCGCTGGGCCCATCACCAGGACACCTGCACTGCCTCCTTGCAACCCTCAGACATGCATACCTGACAGTCAGCCTGCAATCCTATAAAAGCCAGGAGATGCTGAAATAATCTCATTCCCTTTTCTCTTTCCTCATCCCTTCTTCCATGATTGGTTTTGCAGATCACTTAAGTCCCCAGCTAGTGCTCGTACACGAGGTGCTGTGAAAAGATGTGGATGTGCCAGGGCGGGTGGCAGCCCAGATGAACTGAAGTGAGACTGCAACAGCACTGGCTGCAATGTGCCTGAGCCACATCGAAGGAATCTCCCACCTGAGCAAACCCAGCCCCAAGGGCCCCTCGCAGAGGGAAGCTCAAGCCAGGCAGGCCCTGGTATGGTCACCAAGGTGGCTGCTGGGCCCCACATGGGCAACCCCACTGCAGCAGTGGAGATGTGCGCAAGAGGCAGCCACTGCCATAGTCAGGGTTTTCTTCTGTCACGCTGTCATGAGTGGTCCTGGCCTGAGCTGGCCCTGGCAGGACCTGTGGCTGGGTTTGGCTACCACTAATCTCAGGATGGATCAAATCTGAAGCAACAAGAAGAAGAATATGCTGCCCTACTCCTACTGCCGCTACAACCACAGCGACATATGGAGGACAGCAAGCACTTCCCTGACAGGCTTAGTGCAGGCAGCTAAGAGGCGAGTGACTGTCCCTGCTCTGAGGATTGCCCCACCACACCCTGCCACCAGCAACCAGGAGCTGAGCCTTGGGCCACTGCTGCCATCCACCAGCAGCTCCCTTCACTTGGCCTTCCCTGGGCTTCTCGCACTGTGAGCAGAGTAGCAAGGGCACGTCAGCCCTGGCATGCCTGGCTGCATCCCATGGTTACTTCCTGGCACATGGAAAGTGTCTTGGGCCAGGAGCCCTCCCCATGACTCCCCCTTCACAGTGTGAGGTGAGAGCTGGGAGCCCACCAGGCCCTACCAGGAGAGTTGTCCGCACCCTGCGTGGGGCCAGGGCTGTCATGTTTCCCTTTGTAGCACTTGTGGTGGTGATGTGCTTGCTCTTGCAGCACTGCACGCAGCCCAAGGCGAAGAGCCAGGCCATCTGCACACAGGCAGGGAAAAAAAAAGATTGCAGGATACAGTGCCAGCATGGCACGGCCCAAATAAAAGGTTTGCAGATGCTGCTCAGGCAGGATTAGGCCTCCAATGTGCTAAGTCTCGGCTCTCAGTGAGCCTAATTGCTGCTGCAATAAGCCCTTCCCTGAACTGAGCTTCCCATGCCCCCCCCCCCCCATCAAACATTTTTTTTTTTTGCTGCAAAGCTTGTATTTGCCATGCGTATGTTCCCCCCCACCCAGCGGGGCCTGGCTGAGCAGAGGAGGGGAAAGGCAGGAAATCTGAAGACTCCATATTTATTGCTTTACTCTTCCCAGCCAGTATCCCACCTCTCCCCCCCGACCCAGCACAGCCTGTGTGCAAGGAGCCAGGCCCAGCAGCAGAGGCAGGGACAGGTGACAGCATTGTTACACAGCCACACACCCCCTGAGCTGTATTAGGAAACTTTCCAAATTAGAATTACTCAGATTTTAATAAAACCTTTTGATCATTTTCCTCTATGATTTGGCCAGCAGATGAAACTGGAGGTGTTCCAGGAGAGCTGTCATGGTGTGTGCGTGGGTCAGTTCAGCCCAGCCATGAGATGAGGACCTGTCACAGCCAGGAGTCGGGCAGTTGGATGGCCACGATGCCCTTGGGCCTCTCTTGATGGAGGTGCTTGTGCAGCTGGGACAATGGGGCTGCTTCCTGTGCCTCCCCGGGAGGCAGAGGTGCCCCCAGCGGTACCTCCCACCATGCATTCACCTAGCCCAGGTGAGCAGCTGCTCCTTATATTTAACCACAAGAGACGTGAGGACACAGGGGCCAACTCTGCACCTTCCAAAGCAGCAGGAGGAGGAGAGCATTGCACAGACACTCGAGAGCCAGAGTATCTGTGCAGTGGCCTTTCCTGCCATCAGGGCAGCAGACATTTCAGTGAAGATCCTCACACTTGAGCTGCATCAAGGAGAATTTTCAACAACCCTTAGAAGAACTGAGGGAAGTCATGGAAAGAAGGATGCTCCAGAACTGGCTGAGTGCTCTGTTTCGGACCATTAGCCGTGGTTTGGCTCTTTCACTGACACAAATCTGGCACGTGTAGGCCACTGGACTAGACCTCAGTTCTGGGGAGACACAAGGGCTTTGCTTTGACCCCTTGGAACAACTACACTGCCTGAGCAGAGTGCTCCAGCCCAGTTTAGGCACAAGTCTGCAGAGAATCTGCTCAAAACTAGTAACTACCATGAAATGTGCCAAAGGAAGGTACAAATTGCAGTGCAGAACACAAAAACCAAAGATACACCACAATTTTATTTATGGATGTGTAATAAATAAATGGTGGACAAAACAGGAAGATCCACATTCAAAAATCCATATCACGAAAGTGCTTTTAGATATAAATATAGGACAACCAAGAAACAGCTCTGACATTAACACCTTTTACAGACAACTACAAAATATCTTCTTATGTCAATTCACAAAATTGTTTAGTTGCTCCAGGGTACTATGGCTTAGTTTTCAAAAAGGTCTGTTCTATTATGCATAGTGTGACAGATAACATTCAAGAGTGTACAAAATCATTGCATAAACAAAAATGTCTTTACCCCCTTCTCCCAAATATGAGTTAAGGAAGCTACACAGTGTAAATCCAGTGATAAGGCTGCATTGGCAGGCCAGATCCTCAGGAGGTATAAACCGGCACATCTATCAGGTTACACCAGCTTGAGGATGAACACTACCATGTTTAAAAACTCTCCTGCTCCTTGAGGTGGAAGAATTATGTGTTCAAAGTGGAGAGACTTGCCACACGGGTGCTGTGCAGGGGTGCGAGCACTCGTCGAAGGCATCTGTAAACTCCTGCACCGTCTTTGCACCCAAGCGTTTGAGAAGGGAGCGACTCCCATTCCATTGCTGCTCTTTGTGCTCCTGGCTAGCCGAGGAAGTGTTCACAGCCCGGGGGAGAGGGCAGCTCTTCCCCAGCAGCAGTCCACGCAGACAACAGTGCGGTCCCATTTTCATGCTGCTCTTGGCCCCGTTGAGGACACCTCTCCCACCCTCCACCCTGGCTCTGCAGAGAAGTGAACAGCTTGAAAGTGAGGGAACAAGGGGATGCATGTGCCCAGTTGTAAAATGCCCTGAATTCAGATAAAAGTTCGATTATTTAAGAAAAATATATATCAATAAATCAATAAATATTATTATCTTGCCAGGAAGCTGTGAGGTCTGGCCTCCTCTGGGGAGGAGCTCAGTGGTCCCTGTCCTTCTGCTCCGTGGGGGAGTCCCCATTGATGCACTGCCTCAGTATACCCCTCTTCTCATGCTTAGCTGTCCTGGAAAGGTCGATGGCTGTGTCCTCCGAATCTTTCGCAGGGCCAAGCTTGTCAGAGCCCCTCTGGGAACTGGCCTGCTTCCCTCTGAGTTCCTCTTCCTCCTCCTGCTCTGCTTGCCAGCCATCTGCCAGCTTCTCTTGGATCTCTGCCTTCCTGCTCACCTCCATGGACTTTTTGTGCATGCCTTGAAGAGGGGAGAGAGCAAAGCCAAGGGCGCTGTTTGCTTATTTCTGCCCGGGACTGATCAGCAGTTGCTTATTTCTGCCCAAGACTCCTGCCGTACTGCTGCTTCCCTCAGCTCTTGCTTGCATCCCAAGGAAAACTCATGCTAGCTGAGAGCCTTTTCCACCCCAGAGCCCTGCCACCTGCTCTCTGCAGTCCGAGAGAATGGCTTGCGGCAGAACTGGTCCGCACCTCCCCTGCAGTGGGGAAGACTTACAGGGAGGGGGGTGCGGTGATGGCCCATCCTGGCCTGGATTTGAGTGCCACCTGAGTGTAGGACCACGTATGAGCAGAGGGTAGCTCTGAGGTAGCATTATCTTCAGTGTGCGGGGGAGGGTGATGACTTCCTAGATGCTGGCTGCTAGCACTAGAAAGCGATACCTAACCAGGCACCTGCCTGATGTGGCAGTAAAAGGTTTTTCCTTTCCCAGATGTTCTTTGCAAGCAGGGAGTGGAAAAGCCGGGGCGCTTGGCAGCCTGCATACATGGCTGAGGCCCTGTTTTTTCCTGGAAAAAGGCGAGGATGGCCATACAAAGGAGAAAGGGCTCTTTGCTCTGCAGCTGCCCCCCTGGACTCCCCCAGCCCCATGCTCTCACTTACCCAGCAGCCATGGGGCACAGGATCCCACCAGCCCACTCTTGGCAGAGTTGATGATGGACTCGGGCAGAGGGATGGAGTGCCTCACCATGGCCCCATAGAGACCGTACTCAGCCATCACGCTGCTCCGGCCCCAGCACTTCTCCCGCTTCCGCCACTTGGCTCTTCGGTTCTGAAACCAAACCTTCAGGGGTAACAGCCAGGAGAGCATGGAGGGGTAGGATTGGGGAAGAGATGGACCCCGCAGCCAGGAGGCCAGGGCCCGTTGGGCAGGGGTGAGTGTGCGTCCAGGGCAGAGGGGCAGACGCCGGTGTGTGTGGAGGGGTTCGGGTGTGCAAGCGCGGGGTGCAGACGCGCAGGTGGTGGCAGGAAGGCAGCCGGGGCGGTGCATGGGGAGGGGGTTGGGGAAGGGCACACACGTGGGTGTCAGTGAGAGAGGGGAGGAGGGGGGGGAGAGGGAGTACACGTTACACGAAGCTGATCGTGGCACAGGAGGGTGAGCCCAGCCACGGTCACCCTACGCTCCACCTGCCTGCAGGGCCCCTCCTGCTGCCTCTGCACGGAACACCAACCTCTGCGGAAAAAGGGGTCCATAACGCAGTGACTGATGATGACAGAGGGTGCTCAGGTCCCTCTCCTCACCCCCTTCCTGCACTGGAAAGCTTAAGGGATGTAGATCAACCTGGCTGCTGCCCAGACCACCGCCCCGTTCTTAAGCCAAGGGGCTGCTCCACAGTGGGGCAAGATCAGGCCCTACAACGCCACACACCCCTCAAAGGGACAAGCTAGTGAGCGAACTGGTGGGATTGAGCTTGGCCCAGCGGCTCCTGAATTGCTCTCAGCTCCTGCCTGAGGTGAGTCTCCAGAGGACAGAGCCAAGCTGCCGGCAGCGAGCAGTGGTCAGGGCCAGCTCCGTCCTCCGGTTGCTCATTTCCATTTGGAGCCTGTTCGTGCTGGGGGGTCGGAAGCCGAGCTGCCCCCTCCCAGGGCTCCCTGCAGCGCTTCTGTGCCACCGCGTTCCCACCGCCTGCGCTCACCGGCCACGGAGCGGGAGAGGCAGGTGGGTGTCGGCAGCTCACAGACTCCACGGGGAGAGTCGGGACCGTCGCTTCCACCCACCTGTATTCTGTCCTCTGGCAGCTCCGTCTTCACGGCCAGCATCTCCCGGGCATAGACGTCGGGGTAGTGGGCTTCGTTGAAAGCCTTCTCCAGCTCCTCCAGCTGGTGAGCTGTGAACACCGTCCTGCCGGGAGGAGGGAGGGAGCGTCCTGGGACACAGCCCGGACACTCACGGCAAGCAGCGGGGCTGGCAGCCCCCTCCCCGCTGAGGTTTTCCTCCTGGAAATCCCGCCCCCCACCCCAGCTGCAGCTGCAGCTTCTCTTTCGGCTGCCTTGGGGCCATCCACCGCCCCAGCCCAGGGACCAGAGGGACCGCGGGAGGCTGGTGGCAGCAGCGAGGAGGGGAGAACGCGGGGGGAGAGCCCCGCTCTCGGGCTCTACCTGTGCCGGCGTTTCTTCCTCTTGATCTGGGAGGGGGGCACCTTCAGGTCGCCGGCGTCCCCGGACAGGCTGTCCTCATCTGGCAGCGGCATGCGGGGGGGGAAGAGTCACCTTCCCGTCGGGAGCGGGGGGACCAAACGGCTCCCAAAACACAGCTCCCGCTGCCCCAGGGGAGCGGGCCCGGGGCAGGGGCAAGGGTCCCCTCCCAACAGCAACCGGCGGCAGCAGGGCCGCGGCCGAGCCCGCAGCACGGCGATATCCCGGGGCAGGGGGTCGGCGCCCGCCCTTGCCGGGGGTCGGAGGGCGGCAGACCGGCGGGACGGGCAGCGCGGGGCCGATCCCGGGCCGGCGGGAGGATGCTGGCCGCCGCTGTGTGCCCGGGGCCGCAGGTGCGGGGCAGCCCCGGCAGCGGCTCCGGCCGGGGGTTCCCGTGCGTGGGTAAACGGTGTCCGTGTACCCCCGCCCCGATCCCCGTCCCCGCTCACCGGAGATGTTCTCCTTGTGGCGGCGGGCGGCGGGCGGCGGCCCGGGGGGCGGGCGGGGACCGCGGGCAGGCAGCAGCGGCAGCGGGGCGGGCAGCAGGCACGGGGCGCCCGGCCCCCCCAGGCCGCACAGTAGCCCCAGCCCCAGCGTCCCTCCGCCCTCGTAGCCACCGGCGGCGGCGGGCGGGGGGCCGGGGGGCGGCTGCAGCTCGGCCTCCAGCCCCAGCAGGTCGGTGATGGCGAAGCCCTTGGCCCGCAGCCCCGCACCGCCTGGCCGCGGCCCCGCCCCGGGTGCCACCGGTACCGGCACCGCCACCGGCCCCGCTGCCGCACGTCCCCCCGACGGCTCCGCCCGGCCCGGCATCGTCGTCGTCGTCGTCGTCGTCGTCGTCGCCGCCGCCGCCGCCGCCTGGCCCGGCCCAGAGCGGGCACTGCCGCCCGCAGCCCTTTTTATGGTCCCGCCGCCGGCCCCGGCTCCAATCACACCCCGGGCCGGCGGCGGGGCGCTCCCAATCCCCGGATTAACGGCTCCCCGACCCACCCCCCCGCCCGCCGCCGCACCGGCCCCGCGCCCCTCCCCTGGCCCCCCTCCCCGGCCCCCGCCCCGGTCCCCCGCCGCCCCCTCCCGCCGGCCCTCCCTCCGCTCCCCTCGGCCCCCGCCCCTCCGTCCTCCCCATCACCCCGACGGGTCCCCTGCGGTCCCCCTCCGCCCCCGCTCCCGGCCACCCAGCTCCCCCATAAACTCCCCTCACATCCTCGTGGGTTCCCTCCCTGGGTCTTCTCCCAGGATCGCCCCGCTGTGTCCCCATGTCCCCTCTTCCAGGGCCCCTCCCCCGTACCCCCATCCCACCCGCTGGCCCTTCAGCCCCACATCCCAGATGGGGTATCCCTCCACTCAGCACCCCGGGGCTGGGGCTGACTGGGGGCTGTGGGGCAGGACCCTCCCTGACCCCCAGTGTCTTGGCACTGGGGTTTGCGGCCACCTCGAGATGCCTGGCCTCCATGCTCCCTTTTGCTCCCAGATTCTTGCACCTGGGCTGCAATTTTTTCCCCCCTTCCCTTCATCTGTTGATGGAAACGATTTACAACCAGCTTACACAGGCCGCCTGATCTGGGCCTTCGCTGGGCAGTCAGATTAACTGAGGGTCCTTCTGATAAAGATAATTACAAGGGGACTCCGCATTAACTTTGCATTATTAAAGAAAGACCCAAATCTCCCCTCGCAAGCTGTTCCTGGGATTAGCAGAACAATAACTTTCATTTAGGATAATTGCCGTGTCCAGTGCTGGGGGGTGGTGGCAGGGGGGGGAACCTCTGGGCCATCACGCTTCACACCAGGGGAGCGAGAGGTGTAGAGGGGTGTGACACTCCCAAAGCCACCAGTTGGGGGTCCCCATGTGCTCAGGATACAGGGATGCTGGGGCATCCCCATGCAGGGCTGCCCCCCACCCAGGGACAGGCCAGCTCAGGGTTCTCTTTGGGCACCTTTGCTTCTCCAGAGTGGTTTTGCTGCAGTTTTGCTGGAATTGGAGACTTTCACTGCTAGGCAGGGAGGATCTGCGACAGTAATTAGAAGCCATAATCCAGCCACCACCCACAACAAATTTCCTGTCCAAGCAGATACTAGTGGATAAAACCCTAATTTTTTACGTTGTCCCAGAATCAGCTTGATTTCAGCAGTTTATGTTCAGGCTGAGCTGTTGGGAGAGATGATGAAGCCTTAAATATGCATATGGCCTAGGCATTTGGAAAGTTTGGGGATAAAGCATGTATAATTGCTCCTAATCAGTTTATGAAACATAAAAGCTCAAACCCAAGAGAAAGCTGATAGATGCAGAAATGGAAATAGTGATTAAATCTCCCCGCGCTGGTGAGGTGGCCTGGATATGGCATTGCTGCCTGGGGTGGAGTGTGGCCGTGGGGGCCAGGGGATGCGCCTGCTCCTGGGACAGGGTTGTGGGACGGGTGGGGGGACACACTGGCTGCCACCGTTGGCTCCCCAGGCTGTGGTGGAGAGGGGCTTCTCCACCGGTCCTTTGGACAATAAATCAGTTAAAGGATATCTTGATATATGCTCATCAGCTAGGATTAGCTAGGATTAGACTAATCAGTAAATGTTTCTCTGCTCATTATTTTCCAGGGAAGATTTTCAGCTGATTCTCCGACGCTGAAAGATTATTAATCGCTTAAAGAGCAGAATATCAAATGTCACCCCTTGCTCTAATTTCCCCAGGGTTTGCCCCCCCATGGGCAGGGGCCTATGCCTGCACCAGCCGGCCCGGCAGCCCCAGGGTGCCCCAGCACCCAGCCCCAGTGCAGTCCCATGTCCCAGGGGTGGGTGCTGTCTGCAGCCCATGCTGGAGCACCCCCATCCTCTGCGCTCTGCTCCCTGCTGTGCTTTGCAGGACTGGGGACACAGAGAGCTGGGACAGTCCCCAGGGTCTCCACCCCATGGCTGCTCCAGTGCCATGTCAGGCACCCACCATGCCCTGCAGCACCCTACGAATGGCATTGTGAGGGCACACACGATGGGATGGGTGCCTGGGACTGTCCCCTTCAGACACCGGGGACAAGCCTTGCAAGTCCTTGGGGGATTACAGATACATGCAACATTTTGGTAGACCCTCCTCAGCTGATGATGGCTCCCGAGCTGGTGGGTTTTTGGGGCCTGGTCTTTGCAAGGATATGAAACTCGGGGAAACCCCAGAAGGATGTGCACTCGCCTTGCAACCACCTGCTGTAGCAATGAGGAGGGGGTAGCAAGGGGAAGGTATTGAAGGGCCTGGTTTAGGGGATTAGTAATGGGATAAGACAGCTTTCACCTCCCTGGTTTAGATATGAATCAGGTCAATAATAAAGGACCATCTGACAGTTTCAGGCAGGTTGGGGTGGAAGAGGCTCCCATGCTCCAGGCTGGATGGAGAACCCGTCTCTGAAAGCCTGGCTCATGCCACACCCCCACCCGCTGGACCCGTACCAGCAATCACAGCCCAGTGCTCCTCAATGGCTCCGTGCCACACATCCATATCAGCTCCTGGCAGCCTGGCACAGGAGCAAGGTTGGAGCCTGGTCCCCAGGATGATGTTGAAGCCACAATCCTCGGGTGCCTGCTCTGCAGGGCAAGCTCAGCCAGCTGGCTGGTGGCCACGGTGGAGCTTGCATGGATGTAGGGTGGCCCAGGAGTGGAGTGCGGTAGGGCAAGCAGCCAGCTGATGGCAACACAGGCAATTTGGCAAGGGTGGGAGCCTGGGGGGAAGGTCTCTGCCTCAATAAGCATGGACAGAAGGAAAAGGGCTTTTCTTCCACCTCCTCTGTGTCCTGCTGGGAGCATGGGGAAGTGATGGCTGTCGTGAAAAGTTGCCTCTGACACGTGGGTGAAAGAACTGAGAAATAGGCCACCACTGGGAGAGAACGCAGCAAAGAGGGGGATGTTGTGGTGAGGCATGTTTGTATTTCACAGGGCTAAATCCCCACCTCTCAGTTACAGGTGGGCTTCCTCCTTGTGGTGGGAGTGATGGGACTTTTCTCACGCTGCAGCCAGGTCTGAGTGGTGGGCTATGTGTGTGCTCCTGGCCAGATAGGAGTAGGCATATGTAATGGTCAACTAGCCTCCATTTTGGGGTGATGGATTTGCAGGGGCAGGGCGGCATGACCAGGTTAAACTAATGAGGAAATCTGTGCTCCCAGCACTGCCGGACTGCAGAAAGTGCTCTGTTTCTAGCTTATGTGGGTGAAGCAAAAGGTTTGCAGGGTAATCACAGCCACAGCTGGCCACGAACACCACCTGCTTAGCGTTGTAGCATCATCAGCCAAGCTTACTACAAGTGCATCAGCAGCCCTAATTTGGCACTGGGGGTATCCTTTTCTATGTCCCACTCCGCATGCCCCAGAGTCATCCCTACTAATTCCTCTGCACAGATTTCTGTCTTAAAGCATTTGCCTTTGATTAAAACCAGAAGAGCAGTCATGGTTTAAGTGGAGTTTAAGAGCAAACCATGTGCCGATGCACAGGGCTCTCACATCTGGAGTGTCGCAGATTTAATCAAACTGCTGGGAAGTGCCGCACGCAGACAGCTGTCACAGCAGCCTGGAGCTCACCTCCTAATTAATTCCTAGCCAAACACAGGACAAACAAATGACCATCAAGGTGCTACACCTCCAACCATGACTGGAGGCATGACTGGCAATTGGTGAGCAAGCAGAGCTTGCCCTGTGTGTCTCCAGGAGCTGTAGGTGATGTAGCCCATGGAAAGCCCTGTCCCTGCTCATAGGGAGGAGACTGGGGCTTGTCCCAGAGGTGTAAACCTTTAGGTGATATACGGGAACATGAGGGACAGGGTGTTCAGGAAGAAACCCAGGTGGAGCAGGCACAGCAGCCATAGCTCTGACTTCTGGCTGCTTTTCACTTCCACTCTGCTTTGTTGTTTTATACTCCTGTTTACCTGCCCATCTCACATCCCCATGGGCAATTCCCTCCTGTCCTACACAGGGTGTGTGAGCCAGGACACAGCCCTCCCTGGGGATGCTTTGCCTGGCAGTACCCAGGGCCCTGCGCCTGTTGTAGGTCCTGGACAAACTCCTTCTGCTTCCAAAGCCTACTGCAAAATCTGGGCAATGGCAAAAGAGGGCAGGTCCAGACTCGGTTCTCCTTGGTGCTCATTCACAACTCATTAAAGCTACTTGAAATGGCTATCAGAGCTGGGTCTGTGTGGGTGTTTGGAAGTCCTGGGCACACGGCACAGCTAGGCTGGGAATATCCAACTGTGAGGAGCCCAAACTAGCCGATGGACTGTCCACTCCAATTAGCCCTACAAAGGAGCTATTATTCCTCTGCACTATGCTTGTCTGATTATTTTACCTTATTATTTTTTGATCATTTCTCAAAAAAGGTGCTAATTAAACAGAAATCATCAAGTCAATTAGAGAAACACTCATTAAAGCAGAAAAGAAAAGAAAATATCAGCAGAAGAAAAACGGCTGTGAGGCTCCCAGGCACACACAATAGCTGCCACATTAATTAAATGAGCATCTCCCAAAAGAGGGGTAGACGTTGTCCCACTGGTACGTGCCCTGGAAATGAAACTTCCCAAGTGATGGAGTCAGATTTATTTCTTTTTTTCTTTCTTTTTTTTTTTTTTTTTTAAATGGAAAAATAGTATTTCAGCACCACCACAAGTTTCTTTTCCATTTGGGAGAGTAGAGAATTTTTTGGTCCCATGAAGGTCTGAACCCAAGGACAATGAAACCCCTGGAAGATTTTTACTGACCTTTGTGGATTTTCTTAACTTCCAGACTGGGAGATTGTCAGCCAGTTTCTTCATTGACATGTTTAGCCTTCAATCAGATAATGGCATGACATGAAAATAAGTTAAAATAAGTTAAAGCTAACAAGGTCATTCAGAATATCTCCACTGACATCCACAGTTTTAGGATTTTCCATTTAGATACGGAGCCTTGGGGGAGCTCGCTGCACTTCAGCCTGGAGGATGCCAGCAGCAACGGGCAGCTGCTCTGTGCGCCACGTGGAACGGGCAGGTGGAAGGGACCTGCCCATGGTCAGGCAGCAAAACAGGGGCAGAGCTGGGAGCCAAATCTTGCTGGATTCTAGTGCAGGTGTCTTATTCAGGTGCCATGGGCATTGCTGCTGCTCTGCACTCACTCTGGGTATAACACCATAAAATATCCCAGTCTGCATCAGACACACCGGTTGCTTCCATGGGAAATCTAGGCTTGGCTCCAGGTCTCCAGTCTGCTGACCCAGCTGGCCCTCAGATACGCAGCAACGTGCTGGGGAATAGGGCACACCTCACCCTGCCCCGAGAGCCACAGCTACAGCTTACAACTGCAAGGGGTGGTGGAACAGCTCAGGGACAACTGTGTTGGTTTGGAAGTAACTGGTTCCAGGAGGTGAAGGAGTGATGGTGAAGTGCATGGGCTGCAAACGGTCCCTGTGAGAACTGGCTGCTCCTCTGGTGACTCGAAGGTTGATTTTTTTCCCTGCCTCGCCTCCTCCACCTCACAGCCTTCCTTCCCTCTCAGACACCTCTACCCACCAGCCTCCAAGCAACCTCTCTCTTTCTCTAAGCCCTGTCCAGTGCTCATTGTCAGAACATCTGAACCTCTCTGCATTTTCTTCTTTCTGCTGCCTCCCATGGCTTTCCCAGCTCCCAGCCCAGGAGCACAGTGAGCCCCCAGGCAACACCCTCTCCATGTTCATACACAGCACCTCACCAAGCAGAAGCCTCCCAGAACAAATGCATCCCTTCCCACCTCCTTGTCCTGCCTTGCAGCAAGCTGGAAGAAAGTGGCTGGCCCTACAGACACAGGGAAATACAGAAAAACACATGAAACAGTGATTTCAGTATTTCTAATACATCTCTGTTGGGGGTAAAGAAATGGGGATTTCGCTTTATTCTGACTTCAAAGCGGTGGAGAGTCCAGCTCATCTCTGGGTGAAGGTGTTGCCTAGCCTTTGCATTTCCAAACCAGTTCAGACATGCTTAATCATAGGCGCTATGCTATGCGACCTGACAGAATTACTTCTCCTTTAATTAATCTCCAAGTTTGCTATCTGAGTGCTGTGCCATATGGTATTGATTTTTCAGCTTGGTATGACAGCATTTGCCATGGAAGAAGCTAACCTAATTAAAGCAGAGGACACCACGTGCACAGGCGGCTACTCTCACTCTTAATACTGCTTTCTAGATCGGCTCTCCTGAAAGTAAACAGGTGCTGAAATGCAGTGCCTCTGCTTGAAGGTGAATTCAAAGGTTTCAGCTGTGCAAAGAATTCCGGATCCCCTTCTCAGCACTGGCCTGAGCTTGCAACACGGCTCTGCGTCTGCTGTGACAAGCGATACCCTGGGCTTTCCCAGCTCTCTCCACTCTGCAGCTGAGCAGGGAGATGGTGTTGGCAGAAGGGGCAGGAGATTTTGGAGCTTCCCAACACCAAGCAACATCTCCATTTCTTTTCAGACAGAGCAGATGATTCATTAATGAATTTCACAGCCCTCCCTTCACCCCCCCATTAAGCACTGGACTTCCAAGAGACATAAACAAGGATCTTTTAGCTAAAGAGACTGACGTGGCTGTCTCACAGAGCCCACCTCACATTACACAAGCAAATGACCCTTTACCAAAGCAGTCTTGTCCCAAACAGACCATCTAAAGGACCTATAGAAATAACAGAAAAATAACATCAAATATATCACCATGCATGGATCCTCCTTCTCGTATGACTAGAGGCATACGTGCTTGGACATCTCACCTTTGCAGGTAGTCACATTATTTGGTGGTAGAAATACAGATATAAGAAGCAGGGTTCCCATAGCTTACTTCACCCGTTTTACTTTATCCTGCAGGAAAGCTCTTCATGCTCAGCTTCCCTCCCTGCTCTTGGGGATGAGTTTTCTGTGTTCTGACACTGTATTCTGCAATTTTCTTTTCAGATGCAGAAAGAGCATCTTTCAACATGCACGGACTTCTCCCTGCCTGCTTCTCCTGCCATAGCTCAGCCCTGCCCTCACCAATATCACTCCTGAGCCATCTTTTTCTCTTCTTCTTTTCTCTTCAGCTCCTTACTGGCAGCACCTAGTTGTAAAATGTGTAAAATTTTCTTGTGGGATTAACTTTCCCTATAATAAAGGACAGATTTTAGGCCAAAGGACTTTCCAGCTTTCCTACTAGCTCCTGGTCTCTGCTTTGACATGATTCCTCCAGCACAGTCAAGGTGGACCTTGATGCCAAAAAGGAACATATTGTCCATAATTGACAGATTGAATGTTGCTGACAATGAACAGTTACTTAATCACCTCAAACAAGGACTTATATTATTGGTATTGTCATGCTCTGGGAAAAAAGGAAGAGGAAAAGGATTAAGAGAAAGAAACAAACCTCTCCCTTGTGGGATCATTGTCTGCAGTCTTCCCATTCGGCTTGAGGTTTCGCTTTAATTTGAAGGTGGTATTTTCTTCCTATTTGGAAATGGCAGCAAAGGCTTTTGTCTCCTTTTGCTCGGTACCTAGAAAGGTTCCAGTTTCACTCAGGAAGAGATGCCTAGTTATTGGTCTCCTTCAGGATCCCCCTCCTTTGTGGCTCCTGCAGTGCTCAGATAGCCAAAGCACTCTCCAGCCTCCTGGGAGGTGAATGCGTGACAGCAGCAGCAGAAACCCTGGGGAATACCCTTCCCTCTGCTCTTGCTGCCCTGCCTGGCCCAGGGCAGGAAACCTCTGTGCCAGCCCCACTTTGGGGTGCTCGCTGTCCTGGCCCAGCAGAGCATCTTTGGGGGTGGACGCAGCCCATCTGTAAGGGGACACACCGCTGAGGGTGCCCTACCCCCACTTCTCCTTACTTTTGTTGGCCATCCCAGCACCATAACAGTCTGGAACACGTATGAGCGGGTTACCTGCATCTCCCCTCCTAACTAGGAGCCCATGGCCCATCCTTCTGTCTCTTTTTAAGTGACCTCCTCTTTTTTTCTTTAGCTCACAAGGGGAGATGTAACAAAGAGCCCCGTGGCCCCGCACAGCAGCTAAGTGTGGATTTGTTTGGCAAAGGAGAAACACTCAGGCTGGGGGAAGCCCTGAGAGCACTGGTGTGAACTGTGGCTGGCATGAGCTGGGCTGCAGGCTGTGGGGCAGCCATCCCCAGGGGCAACCTCAGAAAAGAGGCAATTAGTCAGCCCCTCACCAGCACAGCGGGAGCGGTTCAAGGGGAAAGAAAAGCCGAGTCCTGGTGGTAATGACATTTTTCCACATGGGTAAATGCATTGATCTGTGACAAACAATACCAGGCTGTGCCTCTGCCTGTGGTGCAGACGAGTTGGGATGGGAGAGCTTCCCCATGCAAAATGTCAGAGGCAGAAGTTTTCCAACTTCCCCACAAGAAGCTGGATGTATGTGGAGGATGGGGCCCTAAGGATGTGCCTCCAGCTCCTGCTGAAACCACAGCCCAGGTCTCACCCAGGGACAAGCTTCCCAGCGGGTGCCAGGAACTCCTCCTTAAAGGTGAGCCTCATGCACGATCCCATTCCGCGTCCTCAGGAAGTCCTGCACAGCAGAAAAACAGGGTACAGAGCACTTGAGCAAAGCTTGACAAGAGCTATGCTGCAGTAAAACATTCATTGAAGCTAAACCAGTGACAATTAAATCTGCTTCTGTCCTCGATATCCTAACTCATCACTGTAGCCTTAGTTGCCTTTTACCCATCCCCTGCAGGGCTGTGACTTCAGGCTGATCCCATGCTTGTAAGAGCAGCTGATGTAAGACAGCACTTGAGTAACACCTCAGCTGATGCCTGGGCTGGGGTGTCTCTCCCAGGGCAATTCCTCTGGGAAAAGCCTAAGCCATCAAAATCTAAAAAGTCCTGGCAGACCTGGACTTCTGTTTTGCTTGGAGCAGTTCCTCCTACCAAAAATAGCCAGGTGACCACCTATAAATAGAACTATCCAGACAGAATGGGATGTCCCGGGAACATCATACACCTTATGGATCAGGCATCATGTGTGTCTGAGAAGAAACATATAGGAGTGTATTATTAGGGTCTTGTGATTGAGTGAACAAAGTAGTTTAGGAGAGCACAGGGCAAGGCACGCATCCTGCTTGAAGAGCTTAACTTCTAAGCTTTAATCAGAAGAATTAGGGCTTACTTTGGCTCTAATTTAATCAGAATGAATAGCGGAGGTGGTCATGCCATTTCGTGGGCAGAGTGCTATCTGCTCAGGGCATTCCCTCCTGCCTTGTGTTCACCAGGCAGCATCCCTGGGTGACCAGGTCTGACTGTTGGTGACAGGCACTGTCCCGATGGCCACAGCTCAGCTCTGAGCACCTTGGGCAGGACAAAAGCCCTGTTGGCTCTGGGGGTGCTGCTCAGGCTGGCTTTGCCTTTCCATTGGAGGCTTAGGTGGGCTTCGACATGGCTGTCAGAGGTCTCATCTACCTGGAAACACATGCATGCATCTGATGGCAGTTCCAGCAGGTCTCCTACATCTATCTCTGCTCACTCAGCACTCTCCTTTGGGCTGAAGCCATCAGGAAACAGTCCCTGATGGTCATTTTATTGCCAGCTGGACTATAGCCTGGGACCTGGTTTAGCCCAGCTTCCAGCACCTATGCAGTTGCATGGCTGTGCCATGGATGTAGCAGAGTTGGACCAGGTCTCCCAGCAGCAATAGTGAGCATAAAGGAAGGACATATGTTCCCTTCATGTCAGGTCTCTCCACTCATGACACAGGGGTTGCAGGTGCCTTGGCAGGCCAGGACCTGTGTACAGGGAAAGGACCTGGGGCTAAATCCAGGGAAGGCATCACTCTTCCCCCCAACTCAGCACCTGCCTCGCCCACCACATCTTCATGGAATTGCTTTTCCTTTCTTTTTAACTGCAAAATGTCACTTGGGGAGTGACATTTCATCTGGCAAGCTCCAATTCAAGGCAAAGAGCCCCAGACTGTGACTGGTTAAAGTAAACTGCCTTATCCTTCTGATGTGAGCTGCAATGGTTGGAAGGCTTTTGTCACCCACCTATTTCCACCGTCTTTTTTTGACACTGTTCCGTTCACTCTTGCACAGAGGCAAGCGCATCTCTCATCTCAAAGCCGGACCCCAGCTGCCCTGGGCACGGTGCCACCCTGCCACTCTTCTCCCTGGCCAGAGCAAATTCGCAACTGTGGCAGCAGGCAAATACCAGGCACACACACTGAATGTGACCCTCACCCCAGCACCTCTCACTCCTCCTTGATGCAGTTCCAGCCCACAGAAGTGGCTCGGATCTTCCTGAGCAAAATCTAATCAGGACTGTGTAAAAAAACAGAGGGGCAAAGAAAAGCTCTGACCATATTTTTAAATAATATCAAAAAGCTGTAAGTATGTGGTCGACCTGCTTGTTCTTACTGCCTGGGATCAGCCTGATTATTCAGGGATTCATTTTTATTTCTGAGTTTTATTTTTTCTCATTTAACAGCTGCACATTAATAAAAACTCCATTTATTGGAGGATTTGGCTGGGATTGCTATAATAAAATAGAAGGATTTGTGCTGGGCACTAAAAGAACTCTCTGCAAAAAGTAGTGTTTTTCCAGTGATTAGGAGCGCTGGAACATATTGTTTTGCTGTGTAGCCCCGTCACTGCCGAGGATGGTGACAGATGTCTTGTGTTAATGTTGAATGATTAAATGCCATTTCTGAAGCCACTCCCTAGCTGTGTAGCACGGTGTTGCTTCACCCACACAATCTGCCTTCAATCTGTTCCCTTCGCTGAGAGCATCCCTCCTTGCTGACTGTCAAGAAGCCCCCATCACAAGCCTGGCTGCATGTCATGCCCCAGGGCCAGCCTACGTCCAGCCAATGTCTGGACATCAGCCTTTTAGTCACCCTGTAAGGACCAGATCAACCATCATTGTAACTCAGAGATGGAGAATGCAGCCAGTGGAAGCAGAGAGACAACTACAGCTCTTGGGCTTCTCATCCTGCCATGGTGTCCTTCACCAGCACCACTAGTGAGGACAGGTTTGGTGGGAAACATGAGGCCAGCCCAAGACGTCACTATTTCCAGCTCTATCCACTGCTCTGCTAAAAGAGATGTTATGTCCCTCCACACTTGCCTCTCTTCTATCCATAGGCCACTATTTGTGTCAGCAGGATCTTCCTTGATCTCATTTTTCACGCCTTTGAGCAAGGCAAAGAATCATAGATGCCCACATAGCCATGTCCAGCTGCACCAGGGGCTCCACAAGTCCTCCAGCACTGGCTTACTTGCTTCCCAGTGTCCCCAACCCATCTCTTTCTACTCCCTTATTCTGCTAAATCACTACAACTCACAAACCACATCCTGCTCTGCCCAAAACCAGGTAGGTAGCTCAACTCTGAGAAAAAAAAGCCCCTGCCCAGTAGGAGAAGATGGGCAGGCCAGCAGCAAGGTATAAATAGTGGCTCACTGCTGTCCACCTGAAATTTAGCAAACAGTGATGCTCCTCTTCTAAAAGCCTGCTCTGGCCTCAGCAAACGCACAGAGCGATACCCAGACAGACGTGTACACACACACATACAGACACACAGAGATCCTTGATCAGAACATCTGTATCCTCTGGAAGTATGTTGTCTTTGCAAAACCATTATCTGTTTGGCATCTGTTGCAATGACCTACTCCAGCGACAAGTCGCGCACACACCCCTTCTGACCCACACATGGACACATGACATCTGAGTCCCAACACAGCACAGAGGACAAATAAGGTTGTTTCTCCAAATAGAGCTGACATGGTGGGGGGGAGGAGCTGGCTGGGGAAAATCTGGCTGTTCACATGCATTCACACATGTCGCTACAAGTCCTGCCAGTCAAGGAGAAAACATGGTAGGGGGCACTTAGGCCAGCTGGGAGGTGCAAAAAGATGTTAAGGAGGAGGGTCCCCCCCTTGGGAAGCCAAGTCAAGATGGTGTGACCGTACCCGTTCACACCATCCGCAAACAGCACCCTTCTGCCCGCTTCTGCTCCCTCTGTTCACCCCTCTCCGTGCACCCTGTGGATTCAGGGGTGACTTCCCCCCTTGTCCCAGGATCAAGTGCCACCGAAGACATCGGAGCCCAAAGTGACTTATTTCTACCACCTCTCCTTTAAAAAAATATGAAACCTGCTGTCACTCACTAATCCATCAGCCTGACAGGTCAAGTAAAAGCAGGTTGCCCACTCGCTTTCACTTCTCCCCCAACTTAATCTCTGTGCTAAATTACAAGTTGATAATGGGTTCCCATTAATTATTGATTTTCCAGATAATACTTGTTAGAGTAGAATTAACGCTATTGTTTCTGAACAAATACTGCCCAAATACTGTGTTTAGCGGGCTTGTAATCAGCTTTACCCACTTCTCCTCTAATCTGATTGAAACAGATTTCCTACCAAATCTTTTTTATCATTTTGTTGATATTAAAAGGTCACATTTATGCTTGCCCAAAAGTTTAATTTAAGTTACTGCAATTGATTATCATTACGTGTTCGTGCACGAACAGCAGAGTGCTGATGGATGCAACTTTAATTCAGACTGGGAATCAAGAAGCAGAGAGAAAATCAAAGAAGTACACTTTCCATGGTGTTCAGTGAGTGATGTTAGGCATTGTACATTTTAGCTTATTTTCCCAAGCCCTATATTATGATTCTGTTCATCATAATGCCTTTTGACCCGCTGCATTTACTCCATCATAATTATCCTTTAATACTCTTATAAATGAACTTTTAGCTTATCTTCTGTTAATTCTCAGAACAAGCAAAGCGCACACGTAACAAACAAAGCCATCTAAATAAAGTGTTTAACCCTTTTGGAGGCTTTCCCTGATTATTCAAAGGCAGGCGGTGCGTTTAAGAGGTAGGTTGGCTTAATTACACCTCCTCTCATGAGGTGCAGTGTGTGTGATGGCATTTCAGCCCCTCTTCAAGCCAAGCCCCATCAAACGACTCTCTGAAAAGCAAAAGCAATGAATCAAAACCAAAGCAAAACTAGCTGGCAAGAGTATCAGAGATTGGCCTGGGATTTCTCCAGTGTTGGGCAGCCGCCCAAGACGAATGGCACACAGGACCTGAGATGAGCTATTTAGAAAGAGAATGTGGAGGTGATTTGTCTCAAGCACTTGAGAGGCTTCAGTTAGATTTCCAGCTTGGCCATGAGCTCTCAGTGACCCCTAGACAACTCAGCTCTCTATGACGGTAAGGAATACCCCTTGCAGGTCTGTCCTGTGTACCTGCACCTTGGAGCAGAGGCTGTTTTTCACACCACAGCCATCAAAGAGCTCACAGTACTAAACACTATATCATCTTCCACCTTGTTTCTCCTCCATCGCCATGCCCAAGCCATGGTGGGAAATGGGGATTCACCAGCTTGTTCCATTTACTGTGTTTCAGAGTTTGGCACATAATCATATCTCAGCTATGGTCTCAACAAATGTTCCTATAAATACAAATATTCCAGCAATACAATATCTAGGGAGCACAAGACCAACACGGGTTTGTAGCTGTAGCTGGGTGCAGGTGAGACCCCTCAGACTGGACCGGAGACATCATCTGCTGGCAGAGTCCTCCTCATCCTTCATAATCCAGGAGGGACGAGAGTCTCCAATACTCCCAGCTCCTTGGACACCTGCCACTGACCTGGCATGTCAGACTCTCTCAAACTCTTCTGCAGATGGAAAAGCTGCAACCCATCTCTGCCATGACCTGATTTCCCTGATCCACCTTGCAATGAGCGTGAGGTAGCTGGCACTGGTCAGCGCCTGCCTCCTGAGGTGGAGGACAGGTGCCAGGGCACCCACTGCCCAGACAGCCCTGCTGGCCATCCATTTCTGAATGTCCCAGGTGGGGACAAGATCAGTAAGGGATCTGTGGCACAAGGAGGGGTCACCTCCTCAGCAGGAGATGCCTGCTGCTGCTAGTGATGCCATCACAGCTCCTCTTGCTGCAGTCACTCCAATCTCCTTGCTGCCATTATTAATTATTAACAAAGCAAGAGAAGGTCCCTTTCCCAGAGAGTTTACTAAACCTGGACATACAAGGGCAAAGAAATGGAGCATTATTTTCCCCAAAGGAGCTGAGACACAGAGGTTAAAGACCAGATCCAATACAGGCTTTAGCTGCCTGGAGCTCAGACTTTAGGTGTCTAGATGCAACGCTCTAAACCTTAAACACCTTCTAAGCAGCTGGTCAATGGTCATCCTGAGTGGCTGCACATTTTCCCAGGACACGTGACAATGAGATCCTGCAGGCAGAGCGAGGAATGGAGATGGGTGGATGCTTCAGCCACCAGACCATTGTCCTGAAATGGCTCCACATACAGCAGCGACTCATCTGCTTCAACATTTCCTTCCCCACACTCATCCTGCATCTGCCTGTTCTGAAGGCAAACTGCTTTCATTTTCCATCAGTTCATCAGAGAGTATCTCACCTGCACAATTCAGAGGTAGCTAAGGTCAACTCATTAGAGAAAATTCTTAAGATCCTCTTTTATAGACTGGGTAAACTCTGCAACTTGCCAGTGAAAATCAACAGATTTTCATGGAAACTTGGTGATATTCAGTGAAAAGCTGTTAGCATGCATAATGAGAAAATACCTAATTCTCCCAAAGAAGGTTTTATGCCCATAAGTGTATCTACAATAACCTGGAAGGGTTAGATTATAGCTAGTAATGCCATGCAGACCTCTAAAGGAGATTAATTCATGAGTTCTGTTATTAAAGGTGTACTGTTCATGAGCCTAACTCCACTACAGTGATAGATACTAAACAGTGCTAAAAATGTTAACAGCCCTGGGCGGCTCTACAAAACAACTTGCCCACATTGGTGCACATCCCAATAAAAAAAGATTTCAATAAATGACAGCTGAAACCGCCATCATATTTGGTGTCCAGCCCATCTTATTTGCTCTCTAATATTATTTGCCTACATGAAATCCTGTTATAGTCTTTTCCATGGTTTTGCCAGCAAGATGATGATTCTTTCAAAGTCACGGGGCTGGATCCTCAGCTGCTGTGGACTGACCCAGCTTTGCCCGTGTCCTGCTTTGAGTCCAGAGGAAAACTGAGCACCATGCAGCTGCTCGCTCACTCCTTCCCCCTCAGAGATGAGAAGGAGAAAATAAAGCAAAAGGCTCAGAATTAGGATAAGGATAGGGAGGGATGATCCACCCATTATGGTCACAGGCAAAAGATAGACTTATTAGGGAAGAAAACACCACCACCACTTGATTTAACGGTCAGAGAAGGACAGTGAGAAGTATAACCACATCTTAAAAACACCTTCCTCACAACCCTCCCTTCTTCCTGGGCTCAGCTTTGTTTCCAATTTCTCTACCTCTTCCCCTCCAGTGGCACAGGGGAGCAGGGTATGAGGGTTGCAGTCAGTTCGTTACCCATTGTCTCTGATACTCCTTCCTCCTCAGGAGGAGGACTCCTCACATGCTTTCCCTGCTCCAGTGTGGGGTCCCTCTCACGGGAGACAGTCCTCCACAAACCTTCTCTGACATGAGTCCTTCCCACAGGCTGCAGCCCTTCCCAAGATACTCCAGTGTGGGTTCCTCCCATGGGCTGCAGTCCTCCCAGTGGTGAACTGCTCCAGCGTGGGCTTCCCTCAGAGTCCCGGCCTTTTTTGGGTGCAGCCACCTGCTCTGGCATGGGATCCTCCACGGGCTGCAGGTGGGCATCTGCTCCACCACTGACCTCCATGGGTGGGGGGGGGCAGTCCTGCCCTCTCACCACGGGTTGCAGGGGGTTCTCTGCACCAGCGCACCTCTCCCACTCCCTCCTCCTTTCTTTTACTGACCTCGGTGTTTGCATAGGTATATACCTCACAGCTCCCCCTCAGAACCCCAACTCCTCCTCCCATGTTCCCCTTCCTAAATACGTCATCACAGAGACGCAGCCACCGTCACTAATTGGTTCAGCCTTGGCCAGAGGCGGGTCTGACTTGGAGCCAGGGAACTTCCAGAAGCTTCTCACAGAGGCCACCACTGTAGCCCCCTCAACTGCTACCAAAAACCCCTGCCACACACACAAACCCAACAGTCAGCTAATGGGTCTATGTCGACTTACCTCATCTGGGAATCTGGTTGTTCCCCTGCTTCATGTAGAATGGACTCAAAAAGATCATCAGTTAGCTTTGAGACTATCATGTTTTTACTGCAAAGAAATCACTCTAAAAGCATTTTTCCCTGTTCACTTTTTAAGAATCCAAACCTCTACTGTAGCTTAAGGACAGACAATTTCACAATTACAACCAGCAGAGTGAAGGCCAACTTGAGAAATTTTTATTTATTTCCTGATAACATAATCCATATTCCACAGAATTTGCCATGTGAAATATACTCCTGTGTAATACCAAAGTGTTAATGGCACAGAGTAAAACCTCAAGCTGGTTTGAAATGCAGAGATTTTGAAGGAAAAGACATGAAATCACATAATGCAGCTCCATAATATTTTGACAATAAATGATCCTTTTATCTGATTATTATTTCAGTTGTGTGTCTTTAATAAAATGCATCAGTTACCCATTCTCCAAAGCATTTGGATCACAGTTATGACCAAAGAGTAATGGCCTGTACCAGGAAAGCTGGGTCCTTGTCCTTCATTACCCCACGAACAGCCTGAGCTCCTCAAATCTTAGGACCATCAAAGAGATGAGACATAGGATCACATCATTAATTAATTGCTTTAAACTGCAGTAGCTACAATGAAATAGTTGCACCAATGGTTATCAACTGGTAGGCAAGAAATGGCAAGGAGTGACATAGGAATATAAAGACAGCATTGAAGAAGACTGTGACTAATAGAGTCAAAGGAAGTAATAAGGAAGTCTCTACAGTTACCAAGAGCAAACATATCTCCTGCTCATTAGCTAGCTTTCCTACAATATGCCATTTGTTAAGCTGCCATTCACAGTTCAGAATAATTTTCTTTTAGTCAATAAACTTTTGCAGTTTTAAACAAGGAAAGCAGCAGTGGTCACATCTTTTGGTGATAGCTGCAGGAAACTACCAGCTCCTTAACTTTCCAAAGGGAAATTCTCCAACACTAATAGACGACTTAATTTGTAAAGAATTTGGGAGAGCTAACACAGCACCAGGGCAGTCCTGCTTTTCATGGTTTCAGAAAAGGCAAATGATCCTTTTCTGTCAGATTAGAAGTTGGCTCAAAGAATGTAAGCATGTTGATAAAATAATACTATGGCTTCTCAAATGAAATTGATTTTATTCTGGTTTAAAAAGGAATTAGTGTTATATAATACTGGCTGTGCCCATATTGACCAGTCTTCAATCTATTTAACTGCTAAATCCCCAAATTACACCAGCTTTTTCTCAGTCCAGCAGAGTTTGGTTAACCACTGGGCTTGCAAAGAAACATTAAATGTTACTGGGTTTTCATCACATTTGCAGAGGATTCAAAAATGAGCTCTAAATAGCACAGGGTCAGGTCATATATGCAGATGAATTTAACCACCTGCAGAAATACATTATTGTTTTCAAAAAAGCTACAGCCAAATGCAAGTCTACATCTCCATGGAAAAAAGATGGTGACTGGAGACAGTCCTTTGGGATGAAGCCTAAAATATCTGAAGAAAAGGTTGAATAAAATGTCATGGTTGGAACACACTCTCTGAAGTGAGAAGAATTTGGATAAGAAAGAATGGACATATTTTTCACCATGGATTCCTTAATGTTACTTACAGCAGCCACAAAAATTGGCAGTTCTTAACTGTGCCAACTATGAACTTGGCTGTTGATACATGGTGTTATGTCTACATGGGGTACAGTAAAATTATTCACCCCCAAAAAAGACATTATCAGAAACTAGGGTATAAAGGTATGAGGCAGAGAGATTTTTCTCGTTTTGTTTTGTTGTTGTTTTGTGGCCCCTGGGGACTGAATGACTAAGGTGTAGAGGGGGATTTGCCATAGGTAACTCACCTAATCAGCGCACAAGAAAATACATGTTGAATTTCTGGAGGAGAAGGTCAGGAAAGTTGCAACTTCTTTTGCCTTCACAAATTCTGTAACTGGAAAGAGTCCTTGCATTTTCCCTTCCAAATAGTCTAGTGGAAAAAATATAGTCCTACAACATTGCAAAAGCAGCATGGGAATCATACTGTTCTGGTCATCCCTTGCCGGCCTCACTCATCAAGATACTGGCTGTTCAGGAAAACACCAAGTAACCTGGGATGCTTTGCTGCTGACTACAGACCAGTTACACAGATCCATGACACGGGTCTGATTTTCACATGTGCCCTGCTCTACCCAATTTCCACTGAAAGCTATGAACACTACAGGCTCACAGCACCCCAGAAAATCAGGCACTGTGTACCTGTACAGCAATGCCTGTGGGCTTTTTTTGTCTTTTTCTTGTAATAAACAGGCTGTGATGGTTTAGCCCCTGCCGGGGTCTGAGACCAAGCGGCCGCTGCCCCTCCCCCACACAGGGAGTGAAATACAAAGCCCCAAGACTGAGATAAGGAAAGGTTTAGTACAACAGAGCAACAGCAACACAACAAACAATAACAATAAGAATAACGGTAATAACAATAACGGTGATAACAATGAACAGAGCAAAGTATATACTGATACAGCAAAGAGAGAACCGGCTGCGACAACCCACGCGATCACCGATTCTTCCCGCGCTTGCGCCAGGATGTGATGTCAGCATGATATATGAATAACCCGGCTAGAGCTTCCCCCCCACTGCTGGGGAAACTTAACCCTGTCCTGGCTAAACCAGGACACAGGCAATGACAAATGCAGCAAACGAAGATGTGCCAGAGCAGCATGTGTTGGAGAACAAGCCACCAGAGCCAGGCTGGACAGGAATGAAGTGGCTGATCCAGTGCAAATGCACAGACCTTCATTAAAGTCTGCCACTATGACAAATAATTCAAGAGCAAATTCTTGTTATAACAGTATTTTCCAAAGTCTTTACAGCTGTCAAAGAAATTTGCAGGCAGTAAATTTTCTTTTTTTACCCTGATCAGCTACTTGAAGTTAAAGATAATCCTACAGAGCACCTACAACAGCAGCCTCTGAGATTTCCCAGAAGAAATGCAGATTCCATGTAGCACATTCATGCCTCCTGATTACAACTTGCTTTTCTATAACTTTCCACAGCCCTGGCAGTAGCCCCTGGACTGCCAAGGATCTGGACATCTGGCTGAAATCCAGTGGTCTAGAAGGTGATGATATAGCAGTAGCTGAATAGTTATTATAGGATCTGTAAGGCAAGCAGCTGAGCTAAAACCCAGCTCAGGACAGCCCTTCTCCTTCCTCATGATGGTGGAGAAACATCAGGAGGCTCAAAATTGGATAACTCAACCCTTAGACACCTGCAGAAATTATCAGAGGTGGTAAGAGCACAAACTTTCTTTGGCATGTACAGATTAATTGAAATGCCTGACCAAAATGCCCACGTAGGACAGACAGAGCCACACCTCATCTATATTTTTCTTCTACTGATTAGGTAGTGGTGATCTGCAGCTTGGGTTTTTGAACTGGAGAACTAAACGCGGTGTGAACACTGAGAAGGACTGTCCATTTAGTTAGACTCCTTTCCTTCCAACATGGCTCTTCACCAGCTCCAGCAAATTCAGACCGGAATGAAACTGATGTCGTTAAATCAGGCTGAATGTATTTGGCGGCTTTGGTACTTTGGCTTTCGAAATCCCAACAAGGGATTTCTCCAGAAATGAAGGAGCAGTTCAGCTACAGGATTGGAGTCACATCTCCAAGCACAGAGCATGTGCACCAGCAATGGCAGTACAAGCTGAATCTTCTCTCACCAGAAAAAAAAAATGCTATTAAATGAGCAAAACCCCTTTTTTTTCCCCCCATCACTGGGAACCACTCTTTCCAGCCCAGGGATCCCACCCATTGCCTGTCCCCGCCGAGGAAGAGGCAAAAACTGCATGTGTGTAGGGAGAAAGGCCTTTGTCCAAATAACGTTATTTATTCATGGGCCTTCCTTAACAGTACTGATAAGAATAATAAATCCTGTGGGGGCAATGTAACTAATTCATGCACGGATGTGCAAATGGGCAATTTGCAAACTAATTGCCCCCACACAATATGCTGTGCAGACAGGTTGTCCGAACACTGGCTCTGCGTACTTTTTGTATGTGGCGGCTGCCTGGTAAGAGGCGGTTGAAATGCTTTCTGGGCAGACAATGGGCTTGTTCAAGTGTGCAACTATTTTGAAGAGAAGCTATCCCACCCACCCCGGGTGGCGAAGGTTTGTTCTGCCTGCGTCCAGCTGCTGTGTTGTGCCAGGAAAATACAGGGGCCATGTGCGGGACAAAACAGTTTTGCCTTATTGCCTCTGCCGGCTTGGAAGGACGCAGAGAATATCAGCAGCATATGGGCCTCTGGGGATTTCAGCCATTTAACAAACATTATATGCTCCATAACCAAACAACAATATTTTGGTACTTAGATCAACCAAATAACTAAATTAAATTCCCTAGACAGTGAGGGCTGGTATGTTAATTGGCTTGCCTTGTGGATTTTCTATGCGGCTCCCCAAGAAACAGATTGGCCCATTTTTCAGGCAACTGATTGTTAATTGGAGTAATGAATAGCAGGCTGGAGGGGCCGATCACTTCACTTGGTAAATTCAAACCCCCGTTATTCATGAGGACAAGCTAGAGGTGAAGTGGTTTTCACGGGAGGTGGGCAGACGGGCTGGTGCCAGGTCAACCCAAATGCATTTTTCTTTCCTTTTACACTGGAAACACAAGGGAAGGTTTGGCACCTGATTCCCCCATCCCTCTGGGACGCTGTGCTCTTCAAACAGCTCAATCGCCCACGAGAAAGGCTTCCCTTGACTGTAGAACGCCAAACTATTCATCAAAGACTATACTCAGAAATTTTTAGAAATGGGTCCCTTTAGGGTATTTCAAGTACTGTTCTGCAACTGATGAGCTTTTCTGTTTGTTTCCTGAACCAAAAAATTGCTTTTCTAAATTCAGAGAGTTACCAAACAGAAATATTTTCACTTGTCAATACACTGCCTTTCCGGACAACCGCATACATTCTACTAAAATGTAGCAATTGTTTCAGTTGCTTATTCTCCAACCAACGCACAGTTTCAGTTTCATGTTGAGCATGAAGGTGTCTCAAACCAGCACACAGGTGCCAAACATCAAAAGTCACTTCTGAAAAATCTCACTTACAGCATAATTTTTCTACATCATGATATCAAAGATCAGAGAGAATAAGATTACATTTTGCAAGAAGACACTTGTTTTTGTAATTATGTTAGAAGACAGGTAGGTGACCCCATTTACTGAGAAAAAATGAGGCACAAGAGAAGACACTATATTCAAAAGCAATTAATGGGTTTTGGTGTCTGCATTTCTGGGTGCCCAAGCTGGGTGCTCCAAAAGGCCCAGTCCTCAAAGGACAGGGAGGCTGATTTTGGAAAGAAGTTGTCTTAAAGTGCCTCAGGTCGAAAAGCAGACATTTCCTATGTTTGCTTCTCTGAGCTATTCATCCAGGCACTTCTGCATTCACTCTGGCATACGAGTGCTTTATAACCAATGGTGAATTTATCACTAGGGCACAAGAAAATGCATTTATTTTATAGGAACTAAATGACTGAAGATTAATGTGCTTCTTCAAGGAAGTTTAGAAATACTGGAGACCACTCCTGCAGCACCTGAAGCTTAAATGATTGAAGGCTAACAACAGGCTGCCACTCATATTTGTCAGCAGTTGGTGCAAGACATGAAAGAACTAACTGAGAATAGTTATTTTCTTTCAAAGGTGCACAATGATTGTTTCACACACAATACTTCAGGCACCTCCTAACAAACGAGAGGTTCACAGTGTTTCAGAGCGGAAAAATTACTTTCTGTATCATTCTGCCTTAGGAGACTCTAAGTGTTCATCACCAACGTATTGGGTCAGGCAAAACCACATGGAGGATTGGGAGCACTGAACCCCTCCTCAAGAGGCCCTGGGACAGCAGAGCACCTCCAAAAATGGCTCTCAGGGTATAAGAAGCAACATTCAGCAAAGAAGAAAACAATATTGCACTCCAATCTGATGCAGATGTTTAAGCTGGGCATAGCCACATTTTGAAGGTACCCTAAACTAAAGTCAAGGTTTGTTTATGATGTGTTCCTCTGCATCTTCTGAGACAAATACAAGAACAGAACCTGTGAACAGCTATTTACATCTCCCTCCTTTACAGGGGGACATGAAAGTTTCATAGAGCAAAACCCACAGAGCTGTGTCGCAGACGTCCATGGCCTCAGCTCCTCTTGTTGGCTCAAGGAAGGCAGTGTAAGAGAAGGCTGTGCTGCCCCAGACAGCACTGTCACATTGAAATGTGGCTAGAGGTAGTTTTTGCTCTTTAATCTGACCTGGTCACATTTTTGTACAATGAAGAAACATGTGTTAGTAACTCTTCGGGTCAGATTTAATTTTAAGATTGGATACCTTGGTTATATACATGGGGGGAATAGGCAGCCAGCTTTATTTCCATATTTCCATATCAACCAATAGGATATTATCAATATTAAGGACAGACACTTCCAGTTTTCTGTTCTTCATAATTTTAAATTGCTTCTAACATGCCTTATATAATAGTCACTGAAAATATTGTAAGACACACAGAGAAAGTTTGTCATGAAGCTAAACAATGTGAAAGCAAGTAATCACATGAAGATGCAAATCATCGCAGAAAACCCCACAACTACTGTCTGTAGTCAGCAGTCTAACAGGAGCTGATTACTAAGGGCATTTTTCAGAGGGCAGTACTATCTAGGTCTTTGTTAATGGCCTGGAAGATGGGGTGCAATATACTCTCAGCAAGTTTGCACTCTGCACCAAGCTGGAGGGCAGGGCTGCTCTTCAGAGGGACCTGGACAGGCTAGAGAAGTGGGATGACAGGGGCTTTCTGAGGTCTGGCAAGGGCATGTGCCAAGTCCTGCCCCAGGACAGACAGAAAGCCCTATACAAGTGGACAGACTGAGGGCTATATCTCCACGGAAAAGCCCCCAGAGGCCAAGCTGACCAGGATCAGCAGCATGCTCTTGCAGCAAAGGTGGCCAACCATGCCCTGGGCTGTACTATCAAAAGGGGAGCCCGCAGGAGAGGGAAGAGACCCTACCCCTCCATTCAGCACTTGTTTGTTCAACCTGGAGAAGGGAAGGCAAAGGGGAGAGCTTATTGCTATCTGCAGCTACCTAAAGAAGAGAAGACAGAGCCAGGGTCTTCCCAGAGATCATCAGTGACAGCACAAGAAGTGGTGGGTGCAAGCCAGAACATGGCAGGTTCCTATTAGGTATCAGGAAACAAATTTCACCTTACAGATGGTTCAGTCCTGGGACAGCGCCCAGAGAGTCTCCATCCTTGAAGATACTAAAAACTCAACTGGACAAGGCTTTGAGCAACCCAATCAAAGTTCAAATTTGGCCCTAGTTTGAGCATGGGAACCTTACGAGGTCAGTTTGAAGCTAAATTATTCTAGGTTTCAAATATTATGCACAAAATGTTTTTTAAAACCAAAGCATTTTTACCAAAAGCTGCTTTTTTTTGAGCCTTAACATCATAGATCATACAGTAATAGCTCTCAAAAACTCTGTAGAAGAGGTTGGGATCAATTTCTGCAGAAGAAGCAGAGTGGTAAGGTGAGTAAGGACTTTCTTCTCCCTCAGAATATTTGTAATTGACTCCAAGATTAAGACAAGATCATAAAAATCTTTATTACAAAAGCCTGATCAAGGCATGGGCTGTCTATTCAGCTAGACAAACCTGTGCCACTTGACAACCAGATTAGCTAATGAATAGTACGCATATTTGAACAAATGCTTTGCCCACACACTCACTGGTAGAACATACATTTTTGACTGTCTGTAAACCCATCCCTAACATGAGACACGGGGAACAGTTCCTGAAATCATGAACAGTTAAAAATGGTAGCAATTTGTTTTCACTTTATCCATCCTCCTCACCCATTTTTTCTTCAAAAAAAGCTTCTTGAAGGAATTACGGATAATATTCCACACAGTGCTATGTGACAGCTCACAGATGGATGCATTTTTAATGAATTTGGAGAAGTTAAAAACGCACTGATAGCATACATGAAAAAAATCTGGGGAATTCTCCTTAATTAGATTACACTCTGCGCACCCTGTCTGCATGAATGAGGACACAGCAGTGGAAACCACCTGACAGCATTGTTAATACAACTGCTAGAGTTTGTAGCAGCAGACATCTGTTTTAAAGCCATGATCCAAATCTGCCCCTAGAGGCCAATCAGCCGGGCTTTGGACCTCGGTCTAAAACATTAAAAACAAAATTCATACTTGCTGGGAGTAGGTGCAATTCCATTAAACTCACCACATTTCAATGTCACCCTATATTTCAAAGAGTTCCTACAGTTGGCAAGTGAGGCACAACTGCAAGGAGAAATAAACCCATTCATTATAAAATGTTCAAATATCAGCAGAGTGTAGTAACACTGTTTCCCAGCCTAGAAATGTGTCTTAATAGAGTGGCCGAAGTGCAAAGCACACTCAGCCCCTACTCACTGCCCTACAAGTCAAGGGCTTGAAATTTTGCTGTATTTTGCTGTATTTTCTCCCTCATGCTTAATTTTCTTGCATACAGTCATGCATGAGGATATATCCCCTTGCTTAGAAGAGCAATAAAAGCAATTTTACTTTTTTTTTTTCCTGAAGCAGAATCAATTCATGTTTTATTGCAATAATCCAAGGCACAGGTCAAACATGGAGGGGGCAGAGGGGGCAAATCTGGAAATGATCCTCCCATACATGACTGCAGACAACAGGCACACACCTCAGTATAAATAAATAACTGCTAAGCCATCCCCATTCATGTTTCTAATTAGTGCAACCTATTTAACAAATAGACACATAATATAGGTCAATTATGTAGGTCATGATAAACTTGTGAAGAACTTCAGCCTGTAGGGCACCAAAAAGACCACGTTGAGGCAGCATTTTCAAAGTTACAGCTCATTTCTGTACGTGGCTTGCAAACAGCAGTGAGGAACAGCAGAGACCTGCTCGGTTTTTCCACAACCACTAACAAAAATACCAGTGACATCCCCCAGGAGACACCCTCTGTAATATGATCACAGAACGTGGTGGAGCCCATCCAGCATTTATTCTAGACAAATCCAATCCAAAGCCTTTAAGATCACCTATGACACCGTACTATTGAAAGGGAATGGAAGGGCTCAAACAAATTAATTTCTGACGATTATTAAGACTAAACTGTGATGTGATGTACGAAGGCTTTGCTTGTGCTTTGCTTCATTTGTTTCTCAGGGACTCCTGACTCCTCCACTGTTTCCTTAGGTCTCTTTGTTTAGGTAAGATTGAAACGCTTGTCAGGCTCCCTACGTAAATCACTGGCAGCAGACTCAAGGCCTTCAGTGGACACTTGGGCAACTCCTAGGATGAGAAAACTAAGATAAGGGGGGGCTCAAGCAAAGAGACACAGAGACCCTATTATAGGGAGGATGATTCTGCTGATTTAGGAAGGAGGCACCTGGACTTTCCTTCACAGGAAAGAAGGTCAGCTAGCGAACACAGTGAAGACGACTGCTTGCTTCTTCCATCGACCACCGAAGACCCCCACCCTATTTTCACTACACATGCTCGGACTGTGTAAATGAATTCTGGGAACTCATTATCATCAGACACCCCTTTCAAGGAGATCTAATAAATACATATGATTTGTGTGTATGTAAACTCGTGTCCCTTACTAATTCTTGGGAGCCCTTATGGTGGAGAATCCCCAGGGTGACCCTAGAGCTGCTAATAAAGAATAACTGCTTAACAGTAAAAAACTTTACTGTTGAGTCAATTTCTTTGTTTCACTATATTGCAGAGCAAGAGCAAAATATACTTACTTGGCCTGATTCTAGAGAGCTTCAGAGTTTGAACTTATTGTCACACAATACCTTTAGCTCAAAAAGAAAATCCTAAAACACATATTACTTCAGACCACAGAAATGATTGGAACATCATTAGAAAAGAAAAGACAGAGCTAGAAAGCAAAGCAGTTGGTGCAGGGCCTACATGTGAATATGGCAAAGGCATGTTTTGATCCTGATTTCCTCAGAATAGGATGCTTATGTGATTGTTTTGACCACCTGCTGCTCCTCCAAAACTATTGAACCAGTTACTAGTTTCAGTCACAATTGCCAGAAACATAAATGTCTTAAAGATGTTTAGTTTCTGAGTTTGTCAAAAACTGGTGGGTATCCAGAGGAGATGGAGAAATATCTTATTTATGCTTTCTCTGTAGGAAAGTGAATAGCAACTCAGCATTTATCTGGTATATTTGACCATGGCCCTCTGACCAGGGTCAGATGCAGCTCCAGAGAAGCCACAGTATGTGCCAAGTCCTCCCTTGCTAGAAATTTTGGGGAGGAAGGATGCAGAACCACAGTGGAGGGCATCAGAGAGCAGCAGGTGCCATGCGGGGTTTCAGGTTAAGTGATGGGACTGCAGAGCTACCTATCCTTCTCATGGATGTGAGGAGGACGTGGAAGTACAGTATCACAGCAAATGCTACAGATGTGTGGTTTGCAGCAGGGAGATAAAGGGGTTGTGGGACTCAGATCCATAGGGAAACAAGATTAATGTTCACTGTTCAATGAACATCCCACTTTTCTGCTAAAGGTCAGCACTAGCATAATTTGTTCTTTGAGATGAAAGGAGAAAATGGATATTGGATGGGAATGTGAACTGTAGGTTTACTTGCTGTTACTTTTCCTTAGTATTTCCGAAATATTTTTCTTCTTCAGACAGTCCTAACTCGGCCTGCCATGGGACAGGACTTCTGGCTTCTTGGATTGCTGTTACAAGAGGAATGCCAAAATCTTTAAATGAAATATCTCAGGGAGATACCTGAGGTACTCTTTTGTACCTTAAAGATGCAATAGTATTAATAACCTTATTAGTTAAGTGGCTGGGGAGCACCTGGGAGCCAGGACACAGCTGGGGACTGAGATGCAGAGCAGCAGCAGCTGGGAGGCTGGTGCCTGAGCACTCTTGGGCAGGAGCTGGGAACAAACTCCTCACCCTCTTGAACTTCCCAAACCTGCGCTGCTGCCTGGAAGACCCGGTCCCCTGACAGGGCAGGGGCGGCAGCACCAAGGGAAACGTGCTCTGCACAGGGAGTCCTAATTAACTGTACAGCTCTCAAAGGTCAGATATTCAAAACTGCACGTGTGCATCCGCGTCCACATAAGGCAGCCCAAGCTCTATCGCTGGCTGCGTGTCAGCTGGTTGAACTCCTGTGTGCCTCTCTGAGGATGCGAGGAGACGGACCACTTTGTGTAATTTGGCATATGTTACTACCTGGCTCGCACAAAACAACATACCAGTCATGTGCAGTTCATGAGTATACTGTGCCAAAAATACTGACCTTGTATTTATATCTATGATATAATCTTGTTACTGTTTGCAATAGTCATGACCAAACTGGTAAAATAACCTTTTAATTATACAGTTTCTCATATTTGTACAATTTGTCATCGATCACTATTTATTAATTCTCATTCAGACATCCAGCACAATTGTTCTTATAACACTGGAGTGACAATTTCCCAGATAACTGGTTCCCAATAACGTGCATTCTAGCTCAGGTATGATATGTAAAATACACCTAGCTGTGACTCTAAAAGTGCACATGTAAGTAATATATATAATATATAGACATCACACTTGAAAATTTGTTACAAACCTCAGACTATATGGCTTGAGTTAATTCCAGGAATGACCACAGTACTGTATGTGAGAAAGTTTCAGGAACAAATGCAGAACTTTTTAAACCATTTACACTCCCTCCCAGGGCCCCCTACGAGGCAACGGTGTTTCCAAGAACAGACTGAGAACTGTTCCTTGTGCACATAAATGATGCTTTTCACAGGAGGAAACACCCCCCACCCCCACCATTACATTCTCATTCTTTGGAATCTCTAATCCTAAGTGCAGCACTCTTTATGAACATATATACAAGATATTTCAATTATGAGAAAGAAATACTGCACTATTTTGCGCTGTCCCTGGAGAAATGGTGTTGCTGATAAAACACTGCTCTCCGCTCACCTGGCCGCTTTTCCACGAGGGCCTCACTTCCCGCAGTCTTGTCTTCCCTAGTGAAAAGACTACCTTGTTTTGCTGACTTTTTAATTGCATCTTTTAGCAATCAGTGACAGCAGCATCTTTCATTTAGGACTGAAAAACGTTACATAGCTAAGGAAAACAACATTGATATCACCTAAGTCTTTTGTCTTGAAGAAAAAAATGCAAGTAGTCCTTGAACCCAGGTAACTCTCCAGAGGTATTCCTGTTTTCTTGCAACCTGAAAGAAGAAATAGGTTGTTCATGTAGCAGGCTCCTCACTGTAACAAGCTCAGAAAAGAGTGCATTTTTAAACATAAGGGACTGAAGTCCTGTTCTGGGCTTTGGGAAACTTGCTCCTAGGTGGGAATTTTCACAGCAGTCCAAAAATCCCAGTGACAACCACAGGATTTGAGATGGGGCTCCCCAGTCTTTTACTTTAAAGGACAGCTCCAGACCTGGGTAGCTCCCTGTCCCAAAATTTGGATCATCTTTACACCCTATCCCCATTTTTTTCTGTTTTACCAAAAGGGGATCACTCAGACCAAAGCTAACCAAAAAACAGCTTATTTGGCCACTAGGTATCGCTGTGCTATAGCTGGTATAGCAATAACCATAAAAAATGACAATTTTTAATCTGTCAACATCTCATGTTTTGGATCAGAATAAGGTGATGCCATGCTGCAGACTCACCAGGACCAGCCACCCATGCCCAGCTGCAAGTGTCATCCTCCTCTCAGCCCCAGGGATAGCAGTAAGGCTGCATCTTTGCTGAGGTCCTCCCATCCTCTTCCCGGTTTACAGTTCCTGAGATGCTGTGACTGACAGCAGTGCTACAGCAGCAATTTTAGTATTAACAACTATAGGAATTACCAGAGCACTCTCAACTGTTTTTTTCAAGCTGCTTGCAGACACTAGGTGTCAGGGTCTCCTTTACGAACTAGGAGAGCTAGAAACTAAATATAGATTCTGTCGCAATCACGTCATGGGGGGAGCCACAAATCTTAAAGATTTTGTCTTTGTGACTTGATCTTCCTTTGTAGGATTCTCCCATTAATAGCATGATTCCTTTTAAATATAATTAAGCAACATTAAAACAAGTTTGAAAAATAGTTGGAAAGATCCATTTCGTTTACCTGGGCAAAACAGACAGGGAGTTTGATTTGAACAGTAACCATCATTTGAAATTCCCCAATGACTGCTACCCACAGGGCTGGGAAAAAAAACTGTAATTTACTTTCCAAACACTGCTGCAAGGGAGTAATTTACTGGGATAAATAACACCCTGTGGGAGACTGTGCTCATTCCTAGAGGGGGGACTCTCAGCACAGATGCCTGCACCCGCATGGAGCTGTGGGAGTGACAGCAAGACTCGCTGGGAGGATGTGAGCCTCTTGCGTGCAGCCAACAGCATCATGGCTTCGACCTCTGCTCTGCATCTGATTTCCAAACGTCAGTCTTCATCTCTTCTTCATGCTTCGTGTTTGCTGCTGCGCACTCACACATCCTTACTCTCGAGCCCCCTCTCCTCATTCTTCCAGGCTGGGTGGAGCAGCAAGCTGATGCAAGAGCAATTTTAGCTGGCGAAAGACAAAATAATCTAGGTGGAAGAGCCATTAAGGAATCTACTCAGGCAGAAAAACTGCTAGAGGAACGTGAGGTGTAAAGAAAACACCAGAGAAGCTACCCAAGGGTATCCTTTGCTTGCATCTACCAACACTTTCTGCCTCAGAACTGATACCGAAAGAGCCGGTCAGAGAAGAACTCTCTAAAACTCAAAAGTCAGAGTGTTAGAAAGCAGGCATTCTTTATTACAGCGCCGGGTGCACAGGGGATCTCTCCACCAAACGTGCACACCTAAGTCAGTGAAACCCCGACTTAAATGTAGGTAACTCATACATATTCATATGGTGTTACAATATAAACATACATATTCATAACAAAAAGCAATTAGTCCCAAAGTTCTTGTGTCAACAGTCCTTTCCGCCTTAATCTGAAACTTGAAGTTATCCTTGAGATAGGAGTCAACTGTTAAGTCATAAATGTATCAATATTTCTTGTTCTTCCTCCATCTTATCGGTAGCGTGATGCGATGTGTACCCTTGAGTGGAGCCATCCCTTTTAGTTCCCATGTTTGATGTGTGATGCACATCCTCTTGATAATTGGTCCCCATGTTTGAAACCTTGAATAGGGAGTCATCTTCTTGAATTTATACATCACAGATGTCCTCCATCTCTGGGGGTACAGAAATCCTCCATCTCTGGGTACACAGATGTTCTTCATCTCCGTGCGTCAGTGGCCCCAATCTTATTTCACTGAGTCATAAAATATCCGTATCCCTCTTGTCACCCTACTGCTACATCCTCTGTCCTTGGGGCCTCTATCTTTATTTATGTATGTTTGTGTGCCCTGTGTTCCCTGTTCCCACAGTTCAGAAATGCCCTGCTCTTACAGCTCAAAAGGATTTTTAGTTCAGATGAACAGCCTAAGTTTACTACGGCTAACTATTCTATAGTTATACTTAATTTTCTTAATATTCCTATATCAGAACTGGGCTGAACTTGCAGGAGGAGAGTTCTTGCCAGGGCTGGATCTCCCAAGGGGAGCAGCAGGTGTGCCCTGCCAGCCCTGCCAGCCATCCTCTTGGGGACTTGATGCCAGGGCCACAGGGCTTCTTTGACTTGCACATACCCTGGTCTGCTCCACAGCTGCCTTCTGCTGAGCAGCCTCTGCCCAGCACCTCCGACCCCCTCCTTCTCTCACCTCAGACACTTCTCTCACACCTTCTCCTCACACCTCTCTGTTTTTGTGGCATTTTGCCCTTTTTTAAGCACGCTTTCCCTGGGGCACCACCACCGAGGGGCTCCGCTGGGCCTTGCGGGGAGGGCCTCTGCGGGACCGGCCGTGTCCGGCGCGGGGCAGCCTCAGCCTCCCCTCACGGAGCAGCCCCCGCGGCCAGCAGCGACCCCAACACCGGGCGCAATCCCGCGCCCTCGCGTGAGGCGGCCGCGCTCCCCGCACCCGCGCAGCCCGCGCAGAGCGGCCCGGACCGCCCCGCGCCGAGCGGCCCGGACCGCCCCGCGCCTGCGCAGTGGGAGCGGCGTCGCCATGGCGGGGCTGGCGGCGGCGTGAGTGCGGGCGGCGGGGCCGGGCGGGAGTCGCCGCGCACGGGGGAGGGGGCTGCGGAGGTCGTGGGCGCGGGGATCCGTGTGCGAGGGGGCGCGGCGGCGGGCGGCGGCCCCGCGGCGTGGGCTGGGTCGGGGCCCCGCAGGCCCGGACCAGCTGCCGGCCTGTGCCTCTGCGGGCACCTGCCCGGCGCTCGGCTCCCGCGGTGTCCCCGCCCGCCCTCAGCCGCGCAGGGCGAGAGCTTTTTCCTTTGCGGCAAATCTCATCGTCCCCTGGCAAAGGCAGGGGAGACTCCCGATTCTCTTCAGGAAAATGGGGGTAGGGGGCTTATGCTGGCAGGCTGCTCCCCCTCCTCCACTCCCCTCACCCTTCCAGCCTCCCCTTGCCCGCGGTCGAGACTTCTGTCTCCTCAAAGGATCGTCCCGCTCCTGCTGCTTTCCTCCCATGGCATGTTTTTAGCTCTCGTGTAGCTGCAGTTGAGGCCTTTCTGGCCTGACCAGGAAGATTGGAGTAATCACCCCGTACGTGTGTAGTCATTGCCACCTACATCCCTGTGCCTGCTGATAGAAGGCAGAAGGATTTTTCCTTTCCTTTTTTTTTTTTTTTGTAATGCCATCTCTCTGATTTCTGTTTTGTGACAGCCTGCAGTTTCTTTTCCCCTATGCTGATCTATTCTTCATGTGTATTTGCGCCTGGGGTTTTGCTTTCCTCCATTTTTATAAAAGTGTGTCTTGCCCATTTTTGGCAATACACTGTAATCACCTTGAATTTAAATTCATCCCCTTCATGCCTTCTGTACACCTGAATTTGTATGATCAAGAGATTATATATGTGTCAAAACCGTGTTTAAGTCAGCTTCATCAATTGGTTTGTTTTCTCTTCATGATGGTATCAAAAAAGGAAAGATATAGTGTATTTTTCTCCCCATAAATCACTGCTGGCTGTTTTTTAATCATCTGGGTGATATCGTGTAAGTGCTTGTAGATTTCTTCCGCTGTGCTTTGCTGTGGTTTCTTTCCTGGTATCGGAGCTGCGGGGGCCACTCAATTCCCTGGATCTTCCATCTTGCCTGATTTTAAATTGTCCTTGTCACATCTTCTGGGACCTTCTTCACCATCCAGGAACTCACAAAGATCTGCAAATGATTCAGGTTGCCCAGGGAGGCTGTGGGATCTCCATCCTTGGAGGTTTTCAAGATGCAGTTGGATATAGGCCTGAGCAATATGGTGGGTCCCCATAGCTGCCTGGGCTTTGAGCCGGAGGTTGGATGAGAGACCTCTTGAGGTCCCTTCCCACCTCCGTTACTGTGTTTAGCTTCTCTGAACTCTCCTTACTCTGTTATAGCAATGGGGAAAAGAAGATTTATGCAGCTTCATGTCTTAAAATTAGCTGTAGATCTCAATGACATGCTGAAGGAGGATGGATGCGTTCCATCTGGGAAGGTAGTGTGCGGTCTCATAGGCATCCAGCAGCCATGAAGGCATTTGATGGTTAGGACAAGCAACTTGGGAGAGAGGGATTTTGCTGCTACGTCCAGTTTTACAAGGGATTCACAGGCAAATCCTAGATTTTTGAGTGCAGGAGTCTACATTGTCCTACCGGAATAAGTGTAAGCGTTTGACTGCAAGTTTTCCTGGGTTAGTTGAGATAGATTTGAGCACTGAAGACAGTAGCTGATATCTCGGTCTTACTCCACGTCCTGAAGGAGCTGCAGGCATAAATCCTTTTACTTGCCAACAGTAGTCTGTCACTCCCTGTAAGTTCTTTTACCAGGCTGTTTGTTGCAGTGACTTACTGCTTACTTTGACTATCATGCCCAACTTTCTTATCACAGATCTAAACCAACTAACAGTCAATTATTTAACTAATGTTCAAGTCAAGTTTACTGCTCTAAGTCCCCTATCAAATAACCATCATACTCTTAGATCCTTTCAGGAGGCTTAGAAAATAAAGCATTTCTTTTCTTTTCTTTTCTGTTGGGTATAGGAGTGATGTCAGAACCACCTGTTCTGTGTGAAGAACAAGAGATAAAACATTTGATAAAGGGAAGAAACAAAGCATCTGATAAATGGAAGCCATGAAGATACCAAAGCGGTTCTTCGCTTTTGGGATTTTGGCATGCGTAGCTGTTTATGTTGCATACATAAAATGGCACTTGGATTCCAAACCAGTCATGGGAGAAACAGAAGGAGTTGCTGAAAGCAGGGGAGACAAACTGAACCATCAGGCACTGACCACAGATCACTCGGTCTTTTATGGAATTATGTTTGATGCAGGAAGCACTGGAACTCGCATCCATATTTTTAAATTTACACAGCAGCCAAAAGGTATGGCCTGCTCATTGCACAATAGATTAATTCTTCCATAACGTCTGGAGCAGGTTATTGATGATTCTTTTCTAGGGACTACTTGAACAAACATGCTTCAGCTCTTTCTAGGAGCCATCAGGAAGTACATTATGATTTGGGCATGTGGGTTTGGATGAAATTCTGAAAACGTTCAACAAGGAGAAAATGCTGTAATGTCAGAATGTGAACTAAATAGCAGCTGTACCTTTAGAACCGTGGCTTGAAGGAGAGCCGTTTTTCATCACACTGCTTGGTGGAAGAGGGGATTATAAATTCAAACTGTCTTGTTCCCCCAAATTTTCACCATGAGGTTGTTGGCTGTCTCCAGTTCCTGGCAGTGAGCTGCTTCTCTGCATTGTCTGGTTTAGTGCATCCAGTGCTTCAGTGTTGGATTTAAATTGCAAAACTTCATTGTTTGGTTAAAATTGCTGTGTATTGCATCTGGACAGAAAGTATTGCTAAGAAGTGAGACAGGAGTGTACAAAAAAGCTCCAGTTTTCCTCTGGAGTCATAAGCTTCATTTGTTTAGGTGTTGTTAGCTCCTATTTGTGAAACTTAAAGTGAAAGAACCCATGTGGAAGCTCTTAGTAGGTGATCTGAGGATGCTTTTAAGGATTAGCTGTGTGGTGTATGGTATGATTGGCCTATGGGTTTGCAGAATGGGCTAGTGTAAGGCTTAGCCACCAAAGGCTTAAACAACAGTCTATGGATTTCCTTCTTCAGTGTATTCCTGAATCTTTGCTTCTTCCCTGCCTGCTTCTCTTTAAACACAATTTCAGAATATGTTGCAGGAAACCTGATGGAGTGTAGGTAGTTGGGCAAAGGAGGAGGATGTTGTCAAGCTCGTGTTGTCTTGCCTGCAGGTTCATATAATTGTCTGTGCTGCAGGTTTCCAAAATACTTGTGTGTCTGGCTCCCTCTGCCGCCACTGAAAATTGTGATCAGGCTTCCACTGAGTTTTGCTGGAATTGAGTTTAGCCAGAACAGACCACACTTAAACCTGGGGTCCTTGTTACCAGGTGCAGTTTGGAAAGCTGCACGTGGCAGGTGCAAGGGCTCAGAGACAACTTGCACCCATCTGGTGATTGCCTGATGTCCATGAAAAATACATGCATAGTGCACACCAGCATCTGAAAAACAGCCATGACTTAAAAATGGTTTTCTCTGGAGCTAATTCCATAGCAAGGAAAGGTCGGGTGGCTGTTGATAGCTCATTAGACAGAGGCTTCAGGTGACTTCCATTGGCACATAATGATGTAATTTGTAAAATGGTTTTCTTTTGAGTATGCAAAATTATTTGTACCATTACTTATTTTGGAATACTGCTTTTGAACAGAGACTCCCAAATTGACCCATGAGACGTTTAAAGCACTGAAGCCAGGTCTATCCGCATATGCTGATGATGTCGAAAAGGTAATTTTGTTTCTGTTATTGTAAAAGTATGTGCCCCAAAATCTCCTGGTTTTGATATGCCCTGCAAATCACATCTTGCTGTGTTGTAGTATGCTGAACTGTTTCAGTTCAAAGAAGTGTCTTCAAATGATACAAGACCACAGTAAAAGTTGGTCAACATGCAGAAGAGCAAGGAACAGAACACATCCAGTTCCACTCGGTGCTGTAGTTAATTAAGCACAGTGGATGTTTTTCCTATCTCTGCCTTAAGAATTTCCATGTGCTTAAGAAAATGACAAAAGAGCTGTGTTGGATTGGAGCAGAGCCTTCTCCAAAAGTGACCAGAATTGGATTCTCAGGAAAATAGGCTGAAAAACAGGCCAAGTACTAAGTGACTTTTCTCTCGTCTCCCTTACCTTCTGGCTTGCAGGGATTTAGGGACTTTCTGAGCCAGATTTACACTCAGCTCATAATGTTTTACTGGCTCCAAAGGCCTTTTTTTCCCAATGATCTGTCATAATGCCTTTTGAACCTTTTGCAGCCAGAACATTTAGTGGCAGAGAGTTCTATGTCACTGTTTGAAAAAGTGACTCTTCCTGTTTGTTTTTGACCTGTTGCTGGATAGCCCTCGTTATATCCATTGGGCCTCATGCTGTAGGAGATAGTGAGTCCTCTTCACCTTCTCCTGACTGCTTGTGATGTTTGCTTGTCTCTGTTCCACATTTACAGTGAATCATACCTCTGACAACCCTTTTGCTCTTCCAAGAAAGGCAAACATAGAGAGTTTCTAAGGTGCATTTTTTTTTCTTCTTTATCTGCTCGCAGAGTGGCCAGGGAATAAAAGAGCTCCTGGAGGTGGCGAAGAAGGAAGTTCCTATGGAGCTGTGGAAGTTTACTCCTCTGGTCCTGAAAGCCACAGCTGGCCTGCGGTTGCTGCCAGGAGAGAAAGCTCAGAAACTGCTGGATAAGGTACTATTTCTTGTCTTTCGGTTTGCTTTCCAGAAATTTTATAGCAAAATTTGATCCCTTCTGTGTAAGGTGCATACTTCTTTTTATGTACATGAGCCATTCCTATCATTTAACCATGAAAACAGTGCGGAGCCACCTGATCTCAAAGGGGTTGGGGGGAGAAATTGCGTGAGGAATGATTGCACAGAGGAATGATGACAGCTCCAAATAAGCTTGGAGATGACACTTAACATAATAGGTGTAACGAGGTACTCCTAACGTGTTCTAACAGGCTTGTTCTTACTGGGTGTGTTTGTTGATACTTTTGACCATTGCTATTTTGACAAAAGCTCTCTGCTATTTGATTGGTCTTGTTATCAGCCCGCTGCTGCAAGGTTGCTCCTTTATATTGATTGGAAATAATGTAAATTGTATTTATAGGCATGTAAAATACGTTTAATAATTTAAAATATTATAAACAAAATATTATGTACTAGACCTTACAGCCACAGGAAAAGTTTATTATGTGTGCAGTAAGTGTGCTCTTTTTCTAAGCACTAAGGAAGAAATGTGTTGTGGTTGAAACCAATATCTGTATTGTTCTTTGCTGCCTGCAAGCTGGCCTGTTCTTTTCCACACTAAATTTCAGCTGGAACTGCTACAGCTGTTACTTTAGAGGACTCTGGAAACCTAGGGCTTTGCTGCCTCATGTAGGATGTAGTGTAGAGGACCTTTAACAGTCAGCATGCTCCGTTTTAAAAATGCCATTCCCTGGAGCATTTCTGAAAGCCAGGGTGCCCATCCCCTGCCTCTCCCATGCATATATAATAGCTTCTGTGTGGCCAATTGCAGCAAAGTAAACTGGGTTCCCTTCCCTACCTGTGTCCATCCCTTGTTAATGGCATTTCTGAGCAGTCTTCATGCTTGAAAACCCACACATCCATCCCTGTCTCTGCACTAAATTGCAGAGCCAGCATGTAAATCACTGACCTTTTATAGCAGAGTGCAGACTGATGCTTGGTGGGCTCTTGAACTTCAAGCAGTGGTGAGCAGCAGTCAGGATCTAGCCCAGGAAGAGGAGCAGTTGGGTGAAACTGGAGTTTTAAAAAAACTTGCTTTCCAGCTGAAAAAAGGTTTCTCTGAGTGTAACTTTTATTTGAACTACAGGTGAAGGAGATTTTTCAGGCCTCCCCCTTCTTCGTGAGGGATAACTGTGTGTCGATAATGAATGGAACTGATGAAGGTAGGCTAACTTGTAGACACCCTTTCTGCAATCCTGGAGATTCCTGCTCACTGTACTGGGTTTGGTACAGTTTTTACGCTGCCTCAGGCAGTGCCTGCCAAATAGATCGTGTGCTACGTTTTCCAATTTGAAGTCCTGAACTCTGTCCTGATTTTCAAAACTCCAAGTGCTGGGCAGTTCCTGTGGGATCACCAGGAAGCCACTGCGCAGTCAGCATTTGTGGAGAGGTTTCTGAATATCTGCTTGTTGAGATGGTCTTCAACAACTGGTTTTGCACACCCTGCTCACGACAATGCTCATCAGAGCTTTCTGGAAGTATTTGGTCATAGTGTTAATTGTAACTGATCTAGTGAGTGTGATTGTGAGTTCAATCTGAAAAAATGTTATATAGAGAAGAAAATATGTGCTGAAGTGAGATGAGGCTCATCAAAAAATGCTGAGGACAGAACCCAGAATCAGTCTTGATTTAAAATAATTTGAAGAAACATGTCTACATTCTGAGTAACTGAGTGTTGAAATGTGTTTTAGATATGCTTAGAAACCAAACTTTAAAATAGCTGGAGCTGTTTGGAGCCATTTATGAGTTTCTTTTTTACTGCTTAATGGAAGAAAGACATTGTAATTCTTTTTGTTTTGTTTTAAAATCATTAATAGCAGTGACAGCCTTGGTTCAGCCAAGGATTGAACTGGACCATGTTCCCTAGCATGCCTTGAGTTTTAACCACATGGATAAATACTTGAATTTGTTAACATAAGGCCCACTAGTTCATTTAATTTATGGAGAAAAGGTTTATAAGATAAGAAGACGAAACAGTGTGGCTCACAAAACTGCTTGAGGAAAACAGGAAAAATAAGAACAGTGAAAAGATGAAAATTCTTAGTATTCAAAAGGAAAGTCAAGTGCCTGACATCAAACAAAAGCCTACCAGTGAATGTTTTCCTGGAAAATGAACATTGTGAGTGTCAGTCATTTCCTTGTCTTTTAGCTAAGGACCAAAGCCTTTGTGACTTCTCACCTAAGTTTTTGACCTGTGAAATACAGAGTTGTCCAGGCATTTCATATATGGGGCTTCTCTTCCAAATGCCGCATAAGCTCTGGTATTGAAGGTCATTCATTCTCTTTGTTCAAGGCCTCTAATCTTGGTTTTTGACAACCATTGACAGTTGTGGAAATGCTGGATTTGAGGCAAGGTGGGTCAGGGGAGCTGAGCAGAACTAGTCCTGTTCACTCTCTTTGAAGATCCTTCTTGCTTAGCTCTCAGCCAGACATCCTTTGGAGACCTTGTATTAGAAGTCCTCCATTTGTGAAAGGGGAACAAGGGAGCTTGTGGCAGATGGTCTCTGGTGTCTCTGTCTATTGTTGGATGACAAGCTGTGGTTTGCTTATTGTTTTGTTTAGATGGTGCAGTTAAACTGTGAGAAAACTTAAAAATGCCTCCAGCTCAACAGATCCTGAAGCAGGAAGAGCTTGTAATACAGCTCACCTTATTTGTTACTGTTAGGTAAAATGAAATGGTATGATCTAACAGTGCATCTTCTGAATCTTTTCCTTATTAGGTATTTCAGCCTGGATCACAATAAATTTTTTAACAGGTATGTATTCGTACATGAGCATGTGCATAAAGATGTGACTGATGCTGTGAAGTTCGTGCTGGTTTCTGCCCCTGCATGGGAATTGCTTATTCACTAGGGTGGAGTGGGAGAAAGAAAGATTGGGAATAAGTCAGCAGTTGTTTTTGGCCTGGCCTATATAAGTTATTAGGATTTTAGCCATTTACTTGACAGAGTGAGGAATTTAATCCCTTTTCCTAGATGATTAATGTAGCCTTTCCTTCAGTTCCCTGTAGGGTACCAGAGCATTTTATTCCTTTTTAGAGTCTGCCACTAGCGCTGGCTAAATTTTTAATGTGGATATTATAGATGTGCTTGGCAGCTGCACAGAGTGGAAAGAAAGTGCTATGCTACTTCCTTACAGATTTATAATGTAGAAATACCGCAACTGTTCACACTACTCAGTTAGGAAAGGGTAGCTGAAGAGTAAAGAGAAAAAAACTAAGCTGAAGCCCTCTCCAACAATAAGTAAAGCAGTCTGCTGTCTGAGCACTCTGTTCAGCACACATAGTGTGTGGAGCAATACATCAAGTGCTGTAAAACTTTTTATGCTCACAGGAAATATCAGGAAGGTCAGAGATATTCAAACATCAGCTATCATGAGGTATACCAAGGTACTTGGCACAAACTAGTTTTCTCGGGAAGGTGTATTTGAAGGATCTGAGAAGAACTGGATTTAAATGAGAAGAGAGGTCTGGGCTGGCAGCGGGAAGAATTCCAAGAGAGCGGAGTCTCTTAGGACAGCTCTTTTCAGTCTGTCATCCCCTTGGCTATAGGAATCTGCAAAATACCACTAAGGGATCAGGGAGAGGTGGCCAAGAAAACCACATTCTTCTGTGTTACAAAGTGGTTACTAGAGTAGAAATTGCAAAAGGGTCCTTGCATCCACTGAAAAATGTTTAGGAATCCAATAACTGAAGCTGCTGTAAGTAGGGCATGAACAACTACCAGAGAAATAACAGAAACTCTGTCGCTTGAAGGTTTTCAGATCACCCTGATAAAGCCAAAATAAGTGTCCTGTAGATGATGGTATAATTTAGTGCTGGCTGGAAGCTGACAAATGAAGTTAGTTTGTCCTCCTTCTTTACCACTGTACTTCTGATTTTGTTCCTAGCCAGTTTCTCACAGCGCCCATCATGGCTTTCTCTGCTCTGTCACACATTTCAGGTAGCCTAGATGATCCACAGAAGAGAAGTGTAGGGATGCTGGATTTGGGTGGTGGATCAACACAGATCACCTTCCTTCCACGCACCGAGGTAATGTGAACATGCAGAGTGTTGGGAAATGCTGGTGCAGAAATCAGTAACTGCTCAGATTTGTTTCCCTTGGAAACAGACCAAGAGTTTGTCAGTGTGACATGAAGCCATGCTTCTGGCAGAAAAAAACAGGTCACTTGGTCACATCTGCCTTGTTACAGTCAGTCACAGAAGCGTTCACAACTCTTTGTCAGTCCGCTTACTCCAGCTCCATGGGTCATGGTACATGTGGTGAATCTGCCAGGGCTGCTTTATTTTGGGGAAAATGCAGTGTTTGCCTGAGTGTCTTCATCCTTGACTCTTAGTTTGTGCTGCTTGTAACGAAGAACTCAAAGGCAATGCTGTTAATGAATTCAAGTCCAACATTTGGCCTATACTGGGTTTTAAGAACACGGTGAAATGCCTTCTCAATCCTTGTTTCTGGTTTTTCTGAGTTCACTCAGTTGCAAATGAATGCTGTCCAAGGAGCAACTGTTATTATGCAGTAAAAAATATGTGCTGATGTTTGTCATTTCAGCTTCCTGCTGTGGCATTTTTATAGGTGTTCTGTGAGCTGGAAGCACTGTGGATGTACAGTCATAAGGCTCTGGCCTGAGCAGAGATACTGTTCATATTAAAGCTGCACAAAAGCTGGGATGCTGTATCTAGTGTCTCAGCCTGGGATAATCAAGACATTGTGCTTTTACAGCAGAATGACAGGGGATGTGAAGAGTGCAGGATGTGGAAGTTCTGGATTTAGAGGTGGTGTTAAGATATGAGCAGCATGAATAGCATCGTGGCCTGAGCTTTGCTCCCCACAAGTGTGCTAGCCGTGCTGGTGCACTTGGGGAAGAGGCTGCAAAGTGCTTTAGATAATTATCCTTTCATTTCTCCAGACCTCAGGCTGGTCCTCACTCTGTTCCTTGGCAGGCAGTGTGATGTGCTTTTGCCTCTGGCTTGTGGAAGTTCACAGCTGAATTCACTTGAGTAGGAAGTTAATGTGTGCCTGGCTTTCATACTATTTTGCACACAGTTATCCCTAGTAGGGATCATGTGAAGAGGTGTAGCCTCTTGACAAAAGCAGTTAAGAACTGGAATAAGGGTTCCTTTTTTATTAAAATAATTCTTTTATACACCAATTTGGTGTGGATACAAATAGAAATGTAACCAGTTTAGACTCTGTCATGTGAAGACACTGTTTTAGGTACAGGTTTTGTGATTGTCTTCTGTATCAGTGGTCAAATCAAAATACTTGCAAATTCATTGTTTCTCTCTGAACCATGCAAGGATTGTTTCATGTTTTTCCTAAAGTTTTGGAACATTGTTGATGTTTGCTGGTGCTGGCAGAAACCTTGCAGTGACATCTTTTTCTCCCTCTAGGCTACTCTGCAGACATCACCAGCTGGCCATACAACCTCATTTCAGATGTTTAACAACACCTACAAGCTGTATTCGTACAGGTTAGTGTGGGAGAGAGAGCACACTGTACAGATAGAAACTTTCTCTGAAGCCAGTGAGATCTAGGTGTTTTGCTGAAGTGAGGTCCTTGCAGATGAGTATTGGGAAGAAGGAGAGAAACCTGAGCCACGTCATTGTGGTGGATTAACCTTAGCTGCCTGCCAGGCGCCCACCAAGCCACCCTATCATTCCCCTTCCATCAACAGGACAGGGGGAAGAAAATACAACGAAAAACTCATGGGTCAAGATAAGGACAGGGAGGTCACTTACCAGTTACCGTCATGGGCAAAACAGACTCGACTTAGAGAAGTTAATTTAATTTATTTCCAATTAAACAGTAGGACAATAAGAAATAAGAACAACATCAAAACCACTTTCCTCCCACCTCTCCCTCCTTCCCAGGCTCAGCTTCACTCCCAACTCTTCTACCTCCTCACCACCAAGCGGCGCAGGAGGATGGAGGACAGGGGTTGCAGTCGGTTCATAGCACTGTGTCTGCCATTCCTTCCTCCTCACTGTCTTCCCCTGCTCCCAGTGTTTTGAGCAGAGGAAAGCAGCTTCTTCTCACCTATGTTTGCTGTGGGATGTGTTTGAGCTCAAAAAGAGTCAGTTCTCTATGCTAGAGGCTGTCCTGCCTTTGAGGAGGGTAGGAGAAATGTTAGGGGAATGCCTTCAGCATTCTCAGTTCTTCAAGAGCCAGATTACTGTTGACAGGTATTGCCTGTGCTTTTTCAAAGAGGGATTATCCTTCTGGGTGAGAGCAGTATGAGAGTGGGTTGTCACACTGTTCCCCTTATGTGCATTAGCTGCTGACTTGAGCCGTTTTGCTGGGACCATGTAGAGGAGATGGGCATGTCCCAGTCAGGTTGTTAGTGGAGTATCGGAGGAAAGATGTTTGTTGTTCACAGAGGCTTTCATCCCTTTGCAGTTACCTGGGACTCGGGCTGATGTCAGCAAGGCTCGCCATTTTAGGAGGAGTTGAGGGAAAACCCTGTAAGTTATGGTCACACCTCAAGTCTTGGCTCTCAGCATAGGGTACGTAGCCCTGTTGTGGGGGGAGGAGTTGTCTGTCTCTTCCCTCTTGGCTCAAGGTTCCTGAGTGGTATGTGGACTCCAGTCACCATGGCTGGGTGCATTGGAGACGAGTGACACTGCTAGATTCCAGGAGACCTGGATTCTTGCCAGCCCTGATGGGGCATGGGACATCTGAGCCATGACTGGGGCTTGGAGGTGCCTTGTTGAGGCTGTGGGACAGTATGGAGCAGGGCTGTGGGTGAGAGATCTGAAATTAAGTCCTTAGGTTTTCCCCTAATGTGGCTTTGTTTTACTTCTGCAGTAGAAGAAGGGGAGGAATTGATCAGCCCTTGTTTACCACCTGGCTTCAAATCTGAATGGCAACATGCTGAGATAGTGTACAAAATTAAAGGACAGAAGGCAGGTATAGTGATTTACCACTCTTCCTATCTAGGCCAGCATGCTATTATTAGAGTAAATGATACACTCTCAGCCTCTTGCAAAGACACTAGATTCTCTGTGTACTGTTCTGTTTGGCTCCTCTTGACGTGCTGTTCAAGAGATTCTGCAGCTCTTTCCTCTTGTGCCAGTGTGTCTGTCCATTCAGTAAAGCTGCTAGTAGTAATGCAGCTGGAGTTGAGCAGTCCCTGAACAGGTCTTTCAGAATCCATCCTTCTGCCTCAAGTGATGTTGTCCTTCTCTAGTCTATCACATACTTAGTCCCAACCTGAGGATGGTAAGTGTTGCCACTGGAAGAAGATGCAGATTTCAGTTCTCTGTGAAGAGCTTACAAAGTGCTGTTGTGCAAAAGGGAGCCTGTTACCTGGCAGATCCTAAATAAATTGTATGTATATTTAACTCTCTGCCTGTAATATGCTGGGTTTCTCTGCCTTCTTTTAGGTGAGCCTCTCTATGAGTCTTGTTCTAACAAAGTGGCAAAGATGCTCTATAAAAAAGTGCATAAAGCTGAGGAAGTGAAGGACTTGGATTTTTACACTTTCTCCTACTACTATGACCGTGCAGCAGAGGTTGGTCTCATAGGTATGTTTGCTCCGGTTTTCACTTCATTTTAAATGACAAGTTGTGGAGAAATGGTAACGCTTAGACACATCACGACGCTTTGCTAAGCTGTCATGGAACTCAGTCTTTTGTTACACTGCTGTGCAGCATTGGTCTCAACTGGATATTGAATGCTATTTAATTTCTATAGAGAAGGGACTGGGGCTGTGAAACAAGACCTGGAACTTCTAGTAATGGTTTTTAAACAAACTGCATTTCAGAAAACGTTGTTGTCTGATTAACTCAACAATCCAAAACAGAAAAAAGCCCTCATAATGATAGATGGATTTCTTGGGCGGTAAAGCAGTGCAGTGGTCTTGGGCTGTGTGTGACCTTTTTAGATGAAAAGAAGATTTTCAGGTAATTCCACATGTATTCAGAATGCATTCCATCTCTTTTCCAGTGATATGCTGGTGTACAGAAGGCTGTCGTGTTCAGTGGTAGAAACCAGGTGATGAGATCTCAAGCTAGTTTGGACAGACATACCCCCCTCCTCAGTCACTTTGTTTTACAAATAATTTCAGATTTAGCGTATCACAGAACACCACTGCCCTGTCAGATCTGGTCGAAGGTGTTAACTGTGTTCTGGCATCGCAGGGCAGGGCAGCACAGACATGGGAACAAGGTGAGAGAGTCTGTAAACTATGTTTCTTTAGGAAATGAAGCTAAAAGTTTGTCATAAAACAAGGGTTTTCAATCTATATTACGAATCTTTTAAAGGTTCTTTTACCTTTAAAACGAGTGTGAATTTTGTCATTGATTTCAGTGACTCAAGGTTTGATTTCCAAACAGTTTTTATGACTTGAATCTACAGTTGCCTTTATACAAAACCCAAGAAAGACCATGTTTATTTTTCTTTTAGATAAAGAAAAAGGAGGAAGCTTAACTGTCGGTGACTTTGAAATTGCAGCTAAATATGGTGAGTAAAATACAATCAAACACACACTAGTAATTGTGTGTAAAGTCATACCCCAGTGGCAAATGGTGACAAACTAAGAAGCCTGATTTTTTTGTTTTTAGTAAATATTGCACACCTCTCTCCAGAGCATCTCACCAACATTTCTACTTATTTCTGAAAATCTCAACTATTTTTATATTAATTCTTGCTTTTGCAGCCCACATAAGACACATCTTATAATACTTATGTTTCAAAACTCTCTCAAGAATTACTAATGAACTTGCCAGTTAACAGTTGTTCTGAAATCATGCTTTCAAAATAGATGTGGGGGTTCTCATCCTGTTAGCATAACGTATTCTAATCTGGTTTAATTCTTCTTTTTGTCTCAAGATTTGTTCATATGCTTGATTGTTAATCAGAAACAGGGGAAAACCGGTTCATAGGTTTTCACTTCATCAGCTGCAGAGAGAACTGCCTACGCAGATTTACAAATGTAAACATTCTTTTCTTAATACCGCGAACTCAGGCTTTCATCAAACCTGACATGGGGCTTTTCGGTAAACTTTATGAATGAATGAACGATTGTTGCAGTTCTGATTTCTGGACTGCCATTTGTGTAATTCATCCTAAGAAAGGAAGTGGAGTTTATTTTGATTTTGTCTTTTTCTTTTCTCTTTTCTTTTTTCTTTGGTTTTGTCAACATCTGTTGAGTGCTTATACTTGAGAAACATAACACACCTGAGTTCGCTCAGATTTTTAAAGCCTTGAAGTAGATAGGAGAAAAGTTGGAGTCCCTTTTCATCCTTTCCCAGAGAGGTACAAGACACTCAGCTGTCTTAGGGGAGAGACAGAATGCCTTGATCTTCCTTCCAGTGTGCCAAAGCTTTTGTGCTTCTGCTAATGCGTGCATGTCATTTCAGCCCCATTGTAACAGGTTCCATCACTGCACAACTCAACTGATTCATGTGAGGTTTTTCAAAGCTGGGCTGATGCAAGGCCTGGGCCCACAGTGCGCATTCAGACACTGTTTTCTTTCTCCTTAGTATGTAAGACCATGGAAATCAGCCTTGGAAGCAGCCCTTTTCTCTGTATGGACCTCACGTACATCACCTTCCTCCTGCAAGAGCTGGGCTTCCCAAAGAGCCAAGTCTTTAAGGTGATGCACAAAATGGATTGCTGGGGAGAGCAGGCAGGAGGATGCTGAGGCAGTAGTCATCTCACCAGTAACTTGGTCCTTGCTTTGGATTCTTGCTACAACACATGTTCTGTGATTGGGGGTGGAGGGACACTCCCTGCAATGGTGATAACCAGTTGTGATAACCTTCAGCACTGTATTCACCTTGCATGCTTCTCCTTCTCCCAAAGAACCATGTTTTAACTTTTCTGTTTGGAATTTTTTTTCCAGCTTGCCCGGAAAATTGACAATGTTGAAACGAGCTGGGCATTGGGAGCCACTTTTCATTACATCGACTCACTTAATAGACTGCAGTACTAAAGCTCCTTGGAGGTGACTTTTGGGAATCTCAGTTTTTGGAAGTCCAACATGGGAGAATCTGTTAAGGCCTGCTTTTGGCTTCTGGAGTCCTTTGGGAGATCGTCATAAACTAGGCCCCTTTCCTCCCACCCCCTGCCAAGTCCCCTCCATCACTAGCTCTGTTTTTACACAAAGAATGCAGTGTAAGAATAAGCCTTGATTTGACAGCATCTGCAGTCAACTTGATGTAAAACTTGATCATTGTTGAGGGAAAACCAGCACTCTGCAGGACATCTATGATCTCTATGAGAAAAACACACCTTTTTGGAATATGCCTGTGCTGTCTGCCTTTACTGTGCTGAAGTTGCTGTAGGAAGTGGTCACTCCAGAAGGAACTCTTTACTGTCCTGATTTCAGGGTGTTTTTTCCTGTTTGTCAGCAGTTTCCAGTGATGATTTTTATTTTACTACTTCCGTGTTTGAAGGTGAACTTTTGTGTGTGCGTGCAAAGACAGTACATTTACACAGATGTGCTGCTGACAGGCAGCAACTTTGAAATGTGGTGTGGAAGTCTCAGCTCTGCTTTCCACTTGCTCAACTAGAAAATCTCAGGAGCACTCTAGAAACTGGATATGGACTTAGAGGCATGAACCAGAGCCTAAATGCCCTGTAGGGTTAAAGCCTACAGCCTACAGCCTGATGTTGGTTCCCTGGCTGTGGGAAGATGGATGGTAGAAGACAACATCAGGTTTGCTGGATCTAGATGAGCAAGGCCTGGGAGTTGGGTACAGGGTTAGTGGTGGATTTGACAGTTCCAAAGTTGCTCAGGGTAAGATCAATGAGCAAGACGCAGCCACAAAAATAAACCCTGAGCACGGCTTATTGGACCTCACAGACATTTGTGCCTTGGCAAGGTTGATGCAGGGCCCGGGAGGAATGCACTTATGTGGTGGTTTGGGTGCTGCTTCCTGCAGATGCATCTCACTTTGATACGTGTGGTTGCACTGAGCCGTGGCAGGGTAGCTGCAGTGCACCACATACGGTGTCCTGTACACAGGCTGGAAGGGATCTTGGAGGCAGCGGGAGCTGGAGGTGACATGCTGCGCTATTTGTAATCTAACTGTGAAATTGTGTTGTATTTGTATGGATGTTTAGAGCAGACCCGAGTGGTCTTTTGGGGGTGCAAAAGAGCCCAGCCTCCTGGAGAGCCAGCAGTGCAAGCCCCCACCCAAGGGTTCATGGCCACAGCCTCCTTCTTCCCCTGGGGCAGCAAGACGTGGTGCGGAGGCCTGTGGCACTGCCTGGCTGCTGGCCCTGCAGCTGAGTGTACAGGGGACACTTGAACCCCCCCTGTACTGGCAATAAAACCCCAATTTAAAATTAAAAGGTGGTGGTGTGCCTTTTAGTGCCAGAGCCTGCAGGGCACGTGGGTTGAGAAATGAGTGCCCTGACACCATCCCTGTCCCCTCATGCCATCACAGTCCCTCTACCGTCCTCACGTCCCCCCCATGCCATCCCTGTCTCCACTTGCATCCCAGCCCCCCTCTCCATCCTTGTCCCCTCAAGCCATTCCCATCCCCTCCCACATTACGGCCCCAGGTGCCATCCCCGTCCCCACAAGCTACGCCTGTCCCCATACACCATCCCGCTCCGCACACTCCATCCCCATCAGCGGGGCGGGCGGCGGGGTGGTGGCAGCCGCGGCCCACCCGCCGTGTTCGTGCCCCGCCCCGGCGCTGCGGGGCCGGCGGGGGCGGGCGGCCTCTCCGCTGGCGGGGGCCGGGCCGGGCGCAGCCGTGCGGAGCCCCGCCTCGTCGCGGGCGGTGGAGGCGCAGGCGCGGCGGGCGCAGCTGCGGCAGAGGCAGGAGCCAGCGGCGGGGCCGGGCGGCGGCGGGATGGCGGCGCCGCTGAGCGATGGGGAGCGGCGGAAGCAGATCAGCGTGCGGGGCATCGCGGGGCTGGGGGACGTGGCGGAGGTGCGCAAGAGCTTCAACCGCCACCTCCACTTCACCCTCGTCAAGGACCGCAACGTCGCCACCCCCCGCGACTACTACTTCGCTCTGGCCCACACGGTGCGCGACCACCTGGTGGGGCGCTGGATCCGCACCCAGCAGCACTACTACGAGCGGGACCCCAAGGTGAGCCCCGCCGGCCCCACCGCGGGGGGGAAGCCGGGCCCCGGGGGCATGGGGATGGGGACGGGGCCACCGGCAGATGCGCCTTCCCTGCCAGCCTCGCCAGCGGGCATCCCCACGGCCGTGTCCCTCGTGCGCCTCGCCGCAGCTTTTTCCCCGCGGCCGCGTCCCTTGCACGCACCCTTGCTGCGGCTGCGTCCCCGGGGGCATCGCCATGGCCGTGTACCTTGTGTGCACCGTGCCGTGACCCTCGCACACCTCGCCGTGGCTGTGTCCCCGTGGGCCTTGCCCCAGCCATGCCCCTTGCACACATCTTGCCATGTCCCCACATGGGCTGTGTCCCCACAAGCACCTGTGCAGCCCTGTCCCGATGAGCCGTGCTGCAGCCATGTCACCCCTCAGGCATCCCCACGACGGTGAGCCCCTGTGTCGTGTCGCCGCCACATCCCCGGTGATCCCTCTGTGTCCTCACACAGGCCTTGCTGCTGCCAGCTTCGCTGCATGCCTCACCACGGCCATGTCCCCTGTGGGCATCGTCACCTCCGTATCTTGGCACATGCCTCAGCACAGCCGTGTCCTGGCTTTGCTCCTGCAGAGCCTGCAGGCAGCTCAGCTTTGAGTTTGGAGAGGACTTTCTTGCCTTGTGCAAAACAGGCAAGCTCTCCCAGGTCACCAAACCCCAGGGAGCTGGTGGTTCCCCGGGGACTCAGCCTGCTCCCTCTTCTCCTCCCTGCTTGTCAAGTCAGGACAGTGATGCTGGAGGTGTTGGGGGCTGCAGGACATTATTCAGTCTTATCCTTTCCAATTAAGATCTGATCCAGCACTTAACTGGAGAGCCCCAGAGGGCAGGTGTGTACTAGAAAAGGCACATACCTCTGCGGTGTGCAGGCAGCTGCCTCCCCGAGTCAGCTCTTTTCTTGGGGTTATGAATATTGCCTTGACACAAGAAACAAACTGCACTTTCACGCTGTATGGCTGCACGTGCCCTGGGAGTTACGCTGGTGTGTGGAGCTCTCCCTTTTATCCTTAATCATATGAATGCGCTCTGATCCTTATTGCTGCACTAACAGAAAGGATTGTACAGATCCCATAAAGGCTAAAAGGAGCTTGGAGTGGGTTTACTTACTGTCCCCTGCACTTAGATTTTCACTGGAAACACGTCGTTGCGGGAAACTGAAAGGAGCAGAGTGTTCATACAACTGTGCGATGTTTTCAGTCCCCAAGGAACAGATGGACCCTCTCAGACTCCCAGCAGAGGTGGCAGAGCAGGTGATCCTACTGCTTAGCAGAGAAAGATCCCGGCTATGAAGGAAAGAGATTCAAGGGAAAGCACAATTTAAAGTCAGGCTATTGCTCTGTTAAAAATTCAAGTTTATTTATAAAAATATCTATAGCAATAAATCTGAGTAAGGGCAAAAGTTTGCACAGCCTGCTTCTCATCCTACAAACAGGCTTTCATTAGTATTCGTGGCACAGGCACAGCTCCTCTGAAACTTGGAAGGTCACCGCAGAGCAGCCTGTCTTGCACGGTTGTGCCAGGAATCCTGCCACACATGGGACAGTTTATTTTTTGTTCAACAGGGTGAAATGTGTGCGTGAAACTCGGTATGGGGAGAACAGGAGGACCTGTGTGATAGGAGCTCTGGAAAATTGCTAGCAGGAAGGGGCCTGGCTCAGAGCCCAGCCTGCGTACAGGGTGGGGGGCTCACCTCCAGCTTTCAGCAGGCTCTGGATCAGCGTCGCCTCAGCATGGGAAAACTTTAAAAGCATGAGAAAACTTTAAAAACCCAGCGTAAGCATCACCGCAGCTGAGTTTGACGGTGTATAAATATACCATTCAGCACCCTAGATAATTCTTGCCCTAAGTTAATTAGGGAAACACTTAACAGGCAACGAGATTTTTCTATAGAAGGCTGTTGGCAGGGAGGCGCGCGGCGGAGGGTTGGCTAGCATCCTGCGCAAGATCCTTCTGACAAACAAACTGCGGTGTGTGGTGTTCAGGAGCAGGCGCCAAGAGCCGGTTTGGGAAGACATCTCTGCTCTGGAAAGAACTTTGGTCTGCTCTTAATTTTAAGTGACTTTGAAAGCGAAGTGCCGTGCTGTGTGTAAGTGTCTTGCTTTGCCTCCCCAGCGCATTTACTACCTGTCCTTGGAGTTCTATATGGGCCGCACTCTGCAGAACACCATGGTGAACCTGGGCCTGCAGAATGCTTGTGATGAAGCCATTTACCAGGTGATGTCTTGGGGGTACTGGGGTCCCCCTGAGGAACTGGACAAACTTTTCCATGTGGAGGGCTGGGTATCTTTATTTCTCAGGGCTTCCCCCTAAGGATGTGTTATTTTGACTAAACGAGGCGAGGCTTGGCTCTCTGTTAAGTGTTTTCATCTCCTAGAGAAGACCATGGCAGGACCCTGGGGTTCCTCGGGAGCTGGAGTATGGTTTTCTCAAACCACTGTTTTCCTGTAGTGGCTGGGAAAACCCAGAAGAGTATCCAGAAAGCAACACCCAGTATCCCAAAAGACGAGGGAGTCCCAGGCTGCAAATAGCTTTTCATTACTAGGAGAGACGATGGCTCATCACAGGAGATGTAGTCTGATGGGGAAGGCTGGGCCAGAAGGGGAAACTGGAACATGAAAACACCAAATTACAGTTCATACATGCAGGTACTCAAGGCACCGAAGCAGCACTGCCAGATGAAAGTGAATCACTGGGAAGGAAGAAAGGGGGGAAATTGTTTGCTTGAATTCAAATGTCATCAGATGAGTTCACACTAGAAAAAACACAGCTGAGTATCACCAAGGCAATCACAAACACGAGGCCATGTTTACTTAGGCTTGCAGCCACCTCTGCAGCAGGACAGTGACCTTTTTGACAGAGTGTGAATTTTGGGGCTTTCTTACCCAGAAGCTTTATTTCCTCCCTCCTCTTCCCCCCTGCCCCACTGGATTGATCCATGTTACACTTTCTAGCAGAATTTGGGCTCTGTCACTGTCTCTCAAAATGAGGTGCTATGATTGCTGATGAAACATCCTGGCAAGTATTTTCCCTGCCATGGGATGGGAAGGGATTTCCAGGGAGGGACCTGACACATTTCCTCTCTGAGGTGAGGTATCGGGCCTCAGAGGGCAGGCTGGATTTTTTCAGGGAGGATTTTCAGGTCCCTTTGCAAGGCATTTTCCACATGTTGATTTGGCCTGACATGCAAGCAGAGGCTTCTCTCACTGTAGCCTCTGACATGTGGAGCTCATTGTGGCCAGTGGCCAGCTGGGATGGGAGGTCTCATACCCAGCATGGGTCTGTTTCTGAGAGAATTCGCCTTGGTTTTTGTGACCCCATCACACTGTGCATGAGGTTTTCCCAGCTGTGGTTGCAGACCACTGAAGTGCTGGGAGAGCGGTTCAGGGAGCAGCCATGGTGTTGGCCTGACTCCCCGCAGTCACTCCTGGCACCGAGGTGAGATACTGCTGCCCTCCAAGAGGCAACATCTCTTAACTCCTCAAGAGTCCTTGCTGCTGGCACGCTTAGCCTTCATCTGGCAGCAGCCCCTGGACTGGAAAACAAATCGCCCAAGAGATGCAGCAGAGGAGACAACCACTTCCAGCCACAGACTCCAGCCAAGGAGCTTGGTGGCAGGATGCAGGAAGGCACGGAGCGTAATGGCGAATGCTGCAGTAACCAGCTGCCAGCATAGTCATGCCCTTCCTCAAGGACTGGGCGGGCACGAGCAGAGGGGCAGCGTGCATACCCGGGCAGGACTTGGTGGCCCCTTGCATGCTGACTTGGCCGTTTGCCAGCCTGTCTCCAACGGCGAGTTGGAAGGGCCTCCTGGCATGAGGGCCTGCCAGGAGACGAGTGTTTTGTTTGAGGTCTCTAAGGAAACCTAGTTCATGGGAAAGCGACGTTTGATGATGGGCTAAATTGTTTTCCAATTAATTGGGTTGCACAGGGACCAGAGGCTGGTGAGATGCTTTGTGGGGAGGGGAGGGTGGGGGCATGCGGAGACCCCCATGGGTTTAATTTCCCATAGTGTGGGTTGTTTTGGGATCTGTGTTTGCCCTCCTCAGAGAGCAGCCTCAGGGTGTGGGCTTCAGGTGGTGACATGTTCTGCTGTGGCTCTTTCCCCAATAGCTGGGTTTGGACTTGGAGGAGCTGGAAGAAATCGAAGAAGATGCTGGGCTGGGAAACGGAGGCCTGGGCCGCCTGGCAGGTAATACAGGGAGAAAGGAGCACCCTCCTTGCGTGGAGGGTATGGGGACCGAGGGTGGCCTGGCTGGAGGCTGTCATGCCCTCGCCACCAGCACCGCATGGGACAGCATACAGACCTCAGCCCGCATTTGCCCCACAGGCCTTCAGCAGCGTGGTACTCTTCTGCCTGCTCCTGGCTGACCAGGAATGAGCCCTCTCCCCAGTGAGAGCATCCAGGCGATGTAGTTGTGTAGTCTGCAGCACAGCAGGTGGGGTTGCGGCTGAAAAAGGCTGTCTGGAGCCTTTCTCCTCACCTCCCTGTGAAATCTCTCACTTTTCAGAGGCACCCAAGCAGCTCTGTCGTAGGCAGACTGTTGGCTGCTATTTTAGTCTGCCTGTCCCACGGGAATGCTGGAGATGAGAGCTCTCCAATGCAGAGGAAATGCCGGGGCTGATCTTTACCAGAGCTGCCGTGGACTGAGAGCTGGAAGGGTTTGATTTGAAAGCAATAATAGTGAAGTAGCTGGTGGAGCAGTGAGTCAGGGTTAGAAGCCCTGCTTTACGGGGCAGGCAGGCTTAGATCAAAGTGTGGGCACCTCGGGCAAGTTTAGAAGAGGCAACAAGGCTGGGTTTGGGTTTTTGGTGACCTGTCCTTGTCACCAACAACTTTGGGGTGTTTGTCGTGGCTCAGCAGGACATGCATGGGGTCCTGCTGCAGGCTGTCCCTTCTGCACGTGGATTTCCTCAGAGTTTCCAGCAGTATTATTTGTGGCAGCTGCTCACCCCCGTGCACAGCACACCATAGCAGGTACAGTGAGCGAGGGTGAGGTTCCTTGCGGCATGACCATGCTCTGTTCTTCCAGCTTGCTTCCTGGACTCCATGGCCACGCTGGGGTTGGCGGCATATGGTTACGGCATCCGCTATGAGTTTGGTATCTTCAATCAGAAGATTGTCGACGGCTGGCAGGTACATCAGCAAATTCAAGTCACCCTTTCTGCTTCTGTTTTCATGCTGCAGTGGCCACCTCTGCCTGTGGACAAGGCCCAGCCACGCAAATGGCACTTCAGTGCCTTGAGCTGTTCATAAACTGGGCATTTGAGCCCATCACCTGGTGCCAAACGGGCTGTCACATCCTACTGCTTGTGCTGACTCTAGAGTCTGACCGCCTGAGCAAAGAGAAGTGATGGGGGGGGGGTGGGGAGCGTGTGACAGGTGCTGACCCAGGGACACATGCAAACTCATCCACACCAGTCACCAACCCAGCAAGATGGTGCTGGAGCTGAGCCCACAGGGCATGACTGGGACAAGAGGTCTCCCTGTCCAGGGCTCCACGGCACAGCAGCAACAACCCGAGAGTCCCATCCAGCCTGGCGAGGAGTCAGGCTGAGGATGGAGATGTGGCTGAACATCTCATGAAGGGGTGTGGTGGAGGATGAATTTGAACATGATGGACACATGCAAGTGCCTGGGGTGCTGCTGCTCCTGCAGGTTCCCTGGGAGACTGGCAGTGGGGGCTCGAACAGGGACTCCCCTGTAATGTTAATGATCATAATATTTTGCAAGTGAAAATAGGCTAGGAGTTTGCCCTAGTGTATGTCTGGAAATGGTTTCCATTAGGAGACTTGCCTTGCTTTTGAGCATAAAGGACCTTTCTTCCCCTTAAAATAGCTCTCCATAAGTCAGGGAGGATAAGAGGTTTGAAGGTTGGAACTCTGAAGGTTCCCCACAGAGAAGCTGCAATGCTAGGCCCTATAAATGGTGAAAACAAGGAAGAAAAGCATCCACTGTAATTGGCTTAATGTTACTTAAAAAAGAACAGGGGTGGTGGCAATGCAGGGCTGTGGCTGAGACCTGCTCTGCATCTGGCAGAGAAATGCCTGCAAGGCACAAGAGCATCTCTCCAAGTGCCTCAGCCCCTCTGGTTTGTGGTGCACGTCAGCCTTGGTGGCTCTGCTGAATTCACTTCACTCCCATGGTGCTGTTATGAGCAGAGAGAAGAAATCCTCTCTGGCAGAGGTCAGAGTGGTTAGTGAGACCTGGGTTCTGGGTTACAGGGGATGGTTTGTGGCCAGGAACAGCACCAATGGGCTTCTAGGGAACCACACCCCACACATATCCCACTATCATGGTCAATCTGGATGTAAAGGCCTCAAGACAGACTGAGTGCAGCAGTCTGTGCAGTTTGGATGGTTTAAACCTGTACAGCTCTGCAAAGCCCATCGAGGCTGATTTATTTATACCAGCGGGGATGTAGTCATCCATGCTTTGAAAAGCCCAGCTGTCCTCTAGAGGCCTCTGCATATCCATTTTTAAAGCCAGCTTACCAAAGCTTTGTTTTTAAACTGGCCTCCTTTTGGAGAGCCTAGTTTAGCCTTCGCTTGGAGACACAAGCCATTGCTTGAACCCCGTTTGCCTCTTGCAGGTGGAGGAGGCCGATGACTGGCTACGCTATGGCAATCCCTGGGAGAAAGCTCGCCCAGAGTACATGCTCCCTGTGCACTTCTACGGCCGAGTGGATCACACCCCTGAAGGCGTGAAGTGGATTGACACCCAGGTAGCAACATCTCCCTCAGTGCTGGGCTGAGGAGGACGGGCCAGGGTGGTGTGGAAGGGGAGAGTCTGTCCCTGGGCTGCCTGAGGTGGTCAGATTTTGCTTCTCCCCCCCGTCTGTCAAAACTCTCTCTGCTACCCTTGCAGTTACAAAGGTGACTTTATTGGCTACAGCTGCAGCAGGATTTGAGGAAAAAGGGGTACAGCTGTAACTTGAGATCAGCTGGGGCCTCCTTCTCTACTGATCTCCAGTGTGAAGCCCCACAATCTTGCATGAATTTATGTTGGAGGAGGACTGTATCCCTGGCAGATGCGCTAGGCTCCTTCCACACTGCTCCTGACTACTGCTCACTCAATCCCAGTGGTTTTGCCATGGTGCTGGCACTGCTGCTGTGGGTGGAGATTCATCTTGTGGGGTGGCCATAGAGCAATCCCATGGGTGTTTAACTCCCATGATCAGAGCAAGTTCCTCTTTCCCAGACCAGCCTGATGGGTAGAGTGCTGTCAGGGGAGGCTGGAGGAATGGTTTCAAGTCTCCAGTCTGCCTGGAGGCCTTGTTTTGTGGCATTGTGGAGAGCAAATGCTGCTTCAGCCTCCCATAGTTGGGGAAGTAATGGTGTGCTCCAGGAGCATGTGCCTGCTCTGAGCACAGGCTTCTGCATTCCAGTCTTACAGCTGAGGAAGGCAAGCTTTAAAGAGGCACAGATTTATTAACAGGATTGAAGATGTTTCAGCTTCTGTCTAAGCACTGCCCAGGATGGAGGAAGGAAGGACTATGAATTTCTCTGGGATTCAGGGACATAGCCTTGTTCCCATGATGTTCAAGGGTCTCTCAGCCTGATGAGTGAGCTCTGTCCATCCGAGGTGCACACAGTCATAAAACCAAGCCATTCTCTTCAGCGCTAAGAGCTGAAGCTCAGTTGCAGGGTCACCTGGGCCCACTCAGAGGAGAAATAAACCAGGTCCTTTTCCAGGGACCCTGTTTGTTGAAGGCTGTGCAGTGACCTAGGTCATCCCCAGGACACACACAGTGCAGGGGTTCAACACCACAGCCCCGTGAACAGCATGCAGGCACCATGCCAGAGCTCTCTGGGGAAGCACACATCCACTTGGGGACCGAGTGCCATTGTCTTTCTGTGTGCTCCTCTTCTGACCCCAGTGGTAGTCCAGGGTTTCAGGGATCCCAAGCAGTGCAGTGGAAACACTGCTTCCTACAAGGAGGTGAATTTTCAGATAGTGCCATTAAGGTAACAAGTTGGAAAGGCTCAAAAACACCAAAGACGTAGTCTCCAAATATAGCATCGCTCAGTCCATGTGATGTGTGCCCCAGTCCCGTGGCTCAGGCAGGGCAGGCTTTCTGCCTGCTTCCATGTTCGGAGCTGATAATAGCAGCTTTGAGAGCCTGAGCTCTTGCTGATTCTCCCCAGACAGGAGGTGTTGCTGATGCCAGCACGAAGAGGCTGTTCAGGGCCAACGTGCTGATCTGCCTGGGTTTTCCCTGCCCTATGAGCACAGCACCATCAGTTCTCTGCTGCCTCTCACATCTTTGCTTGGGGACAGCCCCTGGCTGCTGGGCTGTCATGCCACTACACACTGACTTGTTCAGGAGGATGCTGGCTCCTTTTGCCAGTGTCAGAGAGGTGGCCCAGGCTCCATGCTGCAGGATCAGGGCCTTGTTCTGCAAGCATCGTTCAGCTCTGCTGGCATAAGCCCTCTTTGCTGCAGGCTGAGGTTGGGGTGCCTTGCCTTGCTGCTTAGCAGGTCTGGAGGCACGCAGATGTTGGCATAGCAGTGAGCTAGAGCACACATGATTGGAAACACAACCATGCCTTGCCTGGCTAGTGTAATCTGAGCTGGGAGCAGTGTTAATCCCTGTAGCCACGTGTGCAGCATCCTGATGCTTAAGCATCATCCATAGACTACACTAATAGTTTCACACTCATGTTCAGTTCGGGTGCTGGAGATCGCAGTGGGTTTACCCAGGCAGATTCAGCAACCCTTGAAAATTGGGTGAATTGCTGTGGGAATGGTGCTGTGGTGGCAGGGTTTGGTCCTGGCAGGCTGCAGAAGGCTAACAGGCAGGATTCAGGCTGTGGAGTTTATCCCAGATGAAAACACAAAAGTCCCAGATGCCCTGGCCCTACCCCAGCACAGACAGAATCGCAGTGACCAGCTGAAGATGCTTGCAGTACTCTGGTGAAGAACTAATAGGTATGCCAGTTGGTATAGGAAGGTCAGCAGGTTGCTTGCAACTCTTTTGCGTTTCATTGATGGGCCTGTAGCTCCGGTTTGTCAGTAAAACTCCAAACAGCTCTGCTTCTCCTATTAACGCTTTGCTGGTGGGTGCTGGCAGTGCCCATGAGAGCAGGGAAGCCTGTGAAGTTCAGCAGATGTGTTTTAGTGGGGTGAGATTCTTTCCACAGCCCAGAGTTGTCTGTGTCCTCTGGATTCTTCCTGCAGAGCTTTCATCTACTTTCCCACCTTCTTTGAGGCCACTGTGCTGCTAATCAGAGGGGAATACTGTCCTTTTGCAGGTTGTCCTTGCTATGCCTTACGACACGCCAGTGCCAGGATACAAGAACAACACTGTAAACACCATGAGGCTGTGGTCTGCGAAAGCGCCCAATGACTTCAACCTCCAAGAGTGTAAGTGCCATCCCTTCACTGCCTCTCTTCTGGCCGGGCTGGGACATGGTTGTTCCTGTGTGCATAGCACCTGGCACAGCACCCCCCATCTGCTCTGCTTCATCTGTATCTCCTGGCTACTTCCAAAGCACAGTGCTGTGTGCGCAGCCGCGGATCACGCTACCTCCAACCCCTTTCAGAGCCCTCGTGCACCAGGACACCCATCCATCCTCCTTCCATCCCTGTCATGCTTATGCTCTCAAAACCTGCCTATGCCTTCCCCAAGTGGTAGACAACCTGCCACTGCGTTCCCCACATCACCAAATGAGCTGCAAACCCACACATGCCACGGAGGGTCATTTCTGTGCAGCAGCATCCCTTAGTGCTGAAGGAAGAGAGCAGCACAGCCCACCTTACTGTTGGTTTCCTTTGGGTCTACATGTGGCCTCTCTAGTGCATTTTTGAGGCTCTAATTGTAGCACTGGAGAGCAGATACAGGGCAACTAACAGACCAAATAGTGCTAGGCTGTTAGAGAAGGGGAAGGTTTTAGACTAGACTGATTTTATTCTTCCATATTGGCAAGCACAGAGATGTCTGTGTCCAAGCAGCCCTGCCAGAACTTGTGTGGGGCAAGGGGTGATGGCTCTTGAGTCTCCATAATGTCTCCTCAATTCTTGATTGGCAGCTGCAAGCTGGGTTTCAGATGAGCCTTTTGTACCCTTTAGGAGTTGAGTGTGATTACAGTCTTTGTGCTTCTTTGCCCTGCCCCCTTTCTCCTTAGTCCTTAAGCAAGATGGCTGGTCACTCACTTCCTTTTTTTGCCTTCTCTGGCTGCTATCTGTCTTCAGTTTCTGTCTGTCCTTCCTGATACGTGTGTCTTGAGAATCTGCATGGAGAAGTGCCTTTCTCTTATCCCATCTCCTCCTGTCTCTCTGGTGCCTTTCACACGTGTACATTCTCATTCATATTTCATTAATACCAGCCTGAATGTTCCTGTTACAAATCTCTTTATGAGAGAAAAGGGAAGAGTGCAGTGTCAAGGACCTGCCTGAATCTCTACAGCTGCTGCAGTGCTGTGTGTATTTCTCTCTTGCTGCAGTCAACGTGGGTGACTACATCGAGGCAGTGTTGGACAGAAACCTGGCAGAAAACATATCCCGAGTCCTGTACCCAAATGACAATGTGAGTGACTCTCTTGCCTCTCTTCCCTGCTGCTCAGGACCTTTCTCCCTGTAGTTGTATCACCTTGTTTGCAAGCACTGGAAGGTCATGGCCACCTGATGTTTATTGTTCTGGTTTGAGGATTTTTAATACAATAGGTTGGCCCCGTAATTCTCAGTGAACAGACACAGCTCTGCTGATTCCAGAGAGTCTCTGCTGACTGATGGCAGCTGAGAGTCTGGCCCATACTGTATAGCTGCTCTGTTCCCTGCTGCAAGGAAGGGAAGACATATTACTCCTTCAAATTCAAGGCAGTTGCCAATTTACATGGCTACCCTTTGCAAAGTAAGTTGTCATGAGGGGAAACTCATTTCCATCCCCAGTTCACAGGATTTCTCACTGCAGGGACTGTCCCAGGCCATGCACTCACTGGGCACCAGCTCCAAAAGGGAAGACCCCTCACTATCTAGTCATGGATTAGATCCTGTGCTGGAAGAGCTCATCTCCTGCACTTTACCCCCACCCTCTCATTCCTGCTGGTGTTTTAAAATAGACCAGCATGAAGTGTAGTGTGCATGGAAGGCAGCTAAGTGTGTCCAGAGACTCCTGGCTATTGCAGGGAGTCCAAAATCCTTGGTCCAAAAACCCTGCAGAGGGTCTTGCAGTGAGGGAGGGAGCTGCGCTTGCTCTGTAGGAATAGCATGGATGTGGCAGGTTCTGTTGCTCTCTGGAGGCAGCTGTTTGGGATGCCGAGCCCCTTGTCAGTCCCTACAGCTGCTGACTCGTCAGAGGCAGGATGAGAAGCATCCACATTTGCCCTGATGAGGTGCTGAACCCGTGAGGCCTGTTGGGAAGCCCATCGGAGTGGACAGGAGCATCTCCAGGGGTTTGGCTGCCAACTGGGAATGGCAGCTGCAGCACTAATGGCTGTGGACCCCCACTTGCAGTTCTTTGAAGGCAAGGAGCTGCGGCTGAAACAGGAGTACTTTGTGGTGGCTGCTACCCTTCAAGACATCATCCGGCGCTTTAAGTCCTCCAGATTTGGCTGTCGAGACCCTGTGAGAACATGCTTTGAAACCTTCCCAGACAAGGTGAGTTTGTGGGCAGAGAGGGTCTGGGGGCATTTCAGCCAGACCTACCTATCATGAGGGAGAGCAGGATGCTCAGGACCAAGTAGGGTCACGTATACAAAGACCCTGGCAATTTTTGTTGGAAAACATGATCTCTGGGCCTGTTTTCCCAGGAAAAAATTTGTAATGTGGAGCAAAACTTGCAAAGGTTGAATAGCTCCGTTCCTGGGAGCTGTCTGTTTCTGAGGTGTGTGCCATGAGAAGTGGCTTGGGGCTGACCCTCACCCCAACCCTGTGCATGTGGGACACTGTCACAGTCCTGTCACTGCCAGATCTGAGCCGAGCAAGTCTGTGTTGCAGGTGGCTATTCAGCTAAATGACACCCACCCTGCCCTGTCCATCCCAGAGCTTATGCGGATCCTGGTGGATGTGGAGAAAGTGGATTGGGACAAGGTAAGCAGAGCTGGAAGGGCCATGCCAAACCTTCCAGGGGAAAGAGCTGCTGTCCTGTCCTCACACAGGGTTTTCTTTCCCCTCCTGGCCTGGGCACGCACACATTAACTTGCTGTCTGTAACGCAGGCCTGGGAAATCACGAAACGGACCTGTGCCTACACCAACCACACCGTGCTGCCTGAAGCCCTGGAGCGCTGGCCAGTCTCCATGTTTGAAAAGCTGCTGCCACGTCACCTAGAGATCATTTATGCCCTCAACCAAATGCATCTGGATGTAAGGGACCAGGCTGGTCACAGGCTGTGGGTACTCTGGGGGGCTTGATCTGGCTGCCTTTAGGATGGGAATGTTCCCAGGTCCTGTGGCTGGGACGCTAATGTCCCTCTTTCTGCCTGCCTGCAGCGGGTGGCAGCTCTCTACCCGGGGGACATTGACCGTCTCCGGAGGATGTCGGTGATCGAGGAGGGAGACTGCAAACGTATTAACATGGCACACCTCTGTGTGATTGGCTCCCACGCGGTCAACGGCGTGGCCCGTATCCACTCTGACATTGTGAAGAACTCAGTGTGAGTTGGGGGACACCTGAGGCACGCGACCTCCCACTCACTGGGCTTTGCCTGTAAGCCCAGGGAGCGATCACACCAAGGTCTTCTTCGGTTGCCCTGCTGGGCATGACGGGCTGGGGAGACTGTCCCATTCACGTGCATGCGAGGTCTAACTCATCTCCCTTGGGAGCATTGCAGCTGAGGAAGGGGGTGAGAGGTGGCACAGAGAGTTCACACTTGTTATGGGGAGATCCGCAGAGGCTGTCCTCAGTCAGGAGCACGTACAGCGGGGGCCCAGCTGAAAGTCTGCGTGCTGGTGGGTGGTTCAGAACTCCCTGGTGTTCCAGGTTCAAGGATTTCTATGAGCTGGAGCCGGAGAAGTTTCAGAACAAGACAAATGGGATCACGCCGAGGCGCTGGCTCCTGCTGTGCAACCCAGGACTGGCCGACATTATTGCTGAGGTGAGTTGCAAACATCTGAAGTGAGGGGCTGAGTGTGATCTGTTTGCGTCTGATCACGTCTTCGTGTGGTCTGATCAGACCTAAGGCAAACGCCTGGCGGGTGTGAGTGAGGACAGCCTGGGAGGAGCACGCCTGTTGCACGTGGAGGTATGAGATTGGCTGGGCTTTAAAGTTGGCGATGAAGAGTTGGTCGAAAAAGTTGCAGAAATTTGGATCTGGTGCCCTGCCCCGCAGTGGCTACACACAATCTGTCAGACAGTGCCATGGTGTGTGAAAGGGTGTCTGCAAAAGCATTCAGCTTCACAGGCACAAAGGAGCTTCCTTGTAGCTCCAGCCCCAGTTCTGTCTCGTTTACCAGGCCCTTTAGCACAGGTTTTTGCTTCACACCGCAACATGCCGTAGCTGAGTAACATCCTGCAATTGCATGTATCTTTATGTCCTGCCCATCAGCTGCTTCAGCTGCCAGGGGGCCTTGGTACACATGCACACATCCTCCCTCTAAAGCTCCTTGAAAGACAGGGACTTGTTTGGGTTTTTGCAAGTGCTCTGTTTCCCCTGTACCTTGGGCTCCCTGATGACACAGAGAAGTAACTTTACGATAAGAAACTGTGCCCCTTTTCCTGGCCAGAGGGCCTGTCCCAGTTCCCAACAGGACCGTGGCATCTCTGTTGGGGAAGTGCCGTTGTGGATTGGGTGAGGTGTCTCACGGGTGGGACATCCCTCTCTTGGTTTATTCTTATAGAAAATCGGGGAAGGCTTTATCACAGATCTGAGCCAGCTGAAGAAGCTACTGGATTTCATCAATAACGAAACTTTTATCAGGGATGTGGCAAAAGTCAAACAGGTAATGTGCACTGGAGGTGGGGTGGGGGGGAGAAGGCTAAAGGCACCATGCTCCCAGGAACATCCCAGCAGCGAATACTCACTTCTGACACAAGGCCCGGGAACCCATGCCTATTCCTGATCAGATTTTCTTGCCAGGAGAACAAACTGAAGTTCGCAGCCTACTTGGAGGAGCAGTACAAGGTCAAGATCAACCCTTCATCCATGTTTGATGTTCAGGTCAAGCGAATCCATGAGTACAAGCGGCAGCTGCTGAACTGCCTGCATGCTATCACCCTCTACAACCGTAAGTCCTGCTTGGGCTGGTAGGCAGGGGGTGTCCCCCCCACCTCTCACTGCCAGGGCTCCCATGTAAAAGTATGCCAGCTGGTGGCCAAGGACTCCTGAGCTGAGCTCTGCCCTTTTGGCATGAGGGGCTTTCTCTCCAGGAGGGAAGACAGAGTGTTGGAAGGGTCATACAGAGCTCTTGAGGAAAAGCTCACAGCCCGGGGCCCAGGTACCCCCTGCACTTGGACTGCAGGTGTTTGTTAGAACTGACCTGGTACAAGTTAACACCCCACTCCCCAGGGTATGCTTCGGGCCCCTGCCCATTCCCGAAGGGAGGCAAGTCATTAGAGCTTTGCACGGTGCTGGCTTGAGTAGTTCTCCGAGGGCTTTGCAGCCCATTTTCACCCAGCACAGCTCCAGCAGATGTCTAGTTGGGCTTCAGGGTCCTGCAAGTTTGCTGGGTCCATGTGACATGGGCTGGGATCCCAGCCCACCTCTGATGCGCGCAATAAACTCTAGTCTAGTTTATTTTCACTTCGGTTGTGTTATGCCCTGCTCTTTCAGGCATCAGAAGTGATCCGTCCAAACCCTTTGTGCCCAGGACAATTATGATCGGAGGAAAGGTAATGTGCATTCCAGACTCGGTGCATGCATGGCTCAGTGGGGATGTGGGGAAGGTGCTGTCCCCCTCCTTAGGGGTTAGGGGTTATGGGTTAGGGCCGTTAGGGGGTTAGGGTAGGGTTTAGGGGTTAGGGTTAGGTGGCTAGGGTTAGGGGATTAGGGTTAAGGTTAGGGTTGGGGTTAGGGGTAGGGTTAGGATTAGGGCTAACCTACAGCATGCTGGCGGGCTCTTTAGGAAACACATTCATGGACTAATCAGACTGAACAAGGCCCCATCACTCTTTCCCAGTGGCTCAGGACTTCTCCCAGTAGGGTGTTTTTGCTGATCCGTGTGAACAGTAGAGATGAGGCCCAGACTTTCCCCATGGTGAGGACCCACACTGGCACCTGTCGTGCTCTGCCTTCCTTAAAAGTCTTCACCCTTTCTGGGGTGCTTTTCTTCAGGCAGCCCCTGGCTACCACATGGCCAAGATGATCATAAAACTCATCACGTCCATCGGTGAGGTCATCAACAACGATCCCTATGTGGGGGACAGGCTCAAGGTCATCTTCCTGGAGAACTACCGGGTATCCTTGGCTGAGAAGGGTACGTCTGGTCTCGTGTAAGCACACACCAGGAGCTGGGCATGTCCCAGCTGAGTCCAGAAACTGGCTAGCCTGAGAGGCTGTCATGGCAGGTCACCTGGCTGTCCCTTAGGAAGTGCCTGAGGGCTCCACACAGGGTGGGAAGCCAGCTTCATGCAGGAGTGACAGCAGCTGCATGGGGTCGTGGCAGGGCTGAGCTTGGCTCTGACCCCAGAGCTGTGCTGTTTGGGCCACTAGCAGATGCCCAGGGTTGTTTTGCTGTCTTGGGCCCAGGTCAGGGGGAGCTGCAGTGTGCCAAGGATTAACTCCGATCTCTCTTGCACCTGGCAGTGATCCCAGCAGCGGATCTCTCCCAGCAGATCTCCACAGCCGGCACAGAGGCCTCGGGTACTGGCAACATGAAGTTCATGGTGAACGGGGCCCTCACCATTGGTACCATGGATGGGGCCAATGTGGAGATGGCTGAGGAAGCAGATGAAGAAAACCTCTTCATCTTTGGCATGCGGGTGGAGGACGTGGAGGCCCTGGATCGCCAAGGGTGGGTGCTGGGGAGAGCCCAATGTGTGCCAGGGCTTGTCAGAGAGGGATGCAGGGAGAGCCGTGATCTCTGGGAAGGACACCCTCCTCCCTGGGTAGCTCTGGAGCAGGAAAAAGTTTGCGGCTGGAGGCCGCCTCCGCCCTGGGCTGGTCAGTGGGTGGTCCATCAGGGGTGTGGCCCAGGAGCCCAGTGGATGTGGATGGGATGTGAGCCTGGGCACAAAGTGTTTCAGGCACTGCGACTGGTCTCAGAGCCATATCAGGGTGCTCTGATGGCCACAGCCCCAAGAACAAGGCCCCTCACTTAGGAGCCACACAACATCCTTGCCTGACCTCCCTGCCCCAGACATGTCAGATCCTGCTCTCCGGGTGCTGGCCCCCAGGGAAGAGGATCAGTCCCTAGAGCCTGTCTTTGCCGGGCACAGGTATAATGCACAGGAGTACTACGAGCGCCTGCCTGAGCTGCGACAGGCTATCGACCAGATCAGCAGTGGTTTTTTCTCCCCTCGAGACCCTGGTTGCTTCAGGGACGTTGTGAACATGCTCATGTACCACGACAGGTGAGTCCTGGCAAACATCCCCTTTGGTGGGCTGCTCTTGGCCTGCCCAGGCCTCGTTCCCAGCTGGCCTGGGTCCCCCAGTGCAGGGCCCAAGCCCTGCCTGCCTGCAGGAAGATGTCTGGGGTCCTGCCAGGCAGGGACCCTAGAGCAAGCAAACCCCAGCCTTACTCTGCTTTGGGTTTCAGGTTTAAGGTGTTTGCCGACTACGAGGCCTACATTAAATGCCAAGGGCAAGTGGACCAGCTGTTCATGGTAAGAGCTGCCCACTACCGAGGGGGAGGGACGAGCAGGGAGACTGGGGGGAGCCGGGGTTAGTGTGCGCCTGTGGAGCCCTTCTTAGAGACACCGGTGGGTATGGGGCAGGGTGAGGCAGGTTTTGCTGCTTCAGCAGCCCCACACCACAATCTTTAAACCAGCCAAGAGTGCACAGCCAGTGCCCTGCAAGGCTGCAAGCCGGGACAGAGCCAGGTGAGGGACTGGCTGTTGACACTGCTTCTCCTCTTCCCAGAACCCCCGGGAGTGGACTAAGAAAGTCATCAGGAACATTGCATGCTCAGGCAAGTTCTCCAGTGACAGGACCATCATGGAGTATGCCCAGGAGATCTGGGGTGTGGAACCATCTGCCACAAAAATCCCCCCACCCAACCTCCCCCGGGATTGATGCAAGCACAGAGGGAAGGAAGGAGGGATGGGCTCCCAGCTCAGGAGACCTCACCTGCAGTTAAATCACCACCAGTCAGATGTGCTCAGCTCTGCCGAAACAAGGCCCTTCCCTCAGGGGGGTTAGAATGATGCTCTGAGGAGGAGCCCTGACTGAGGAACAGGAGCTGGGGGAAAGGAGAAAGGACCCTGTGTTTGTACCCATATATCCAGCCTGCATGTGCTACATAATGCTTTTAGTGAGATGACCACAGATAAGTCTTCCACAGCCATGTTCCATGCTTAACAAGGGCTTTCCAACTAACTCCTCCCCTTTCCCCCTGCATGCAGCCTGGCCTGGCCTCCCTGACCCTGCCCCAGAAGCAGGTTTAGCCAACAGAGTGTCTTGCATCCTCCTCCTGTGGGTTTGCCATCCCCAAAGCTAGGGGACAGAGAGGCCCCTCTGGTCACCCCCTTCCCCATAACACCTAGAGAAGCTGGGGCTGGCTGTAAAGCAGCTGGTCCCAGTGCAGGCACCAATGTCAAATGCCACGTGCAAGAAGGAGAGAGGGCCTAGGATCAGCAACTTCCTTGCCACAGAGCTTGCCATAGCTTCCTCCCACACCTCTTTGTTAAACTAGAAGCCCAGTAACCAAGCCACTCCAGGGATTTTTAGCCCCCATGTCTGCATAGAGAGGGTTGTACCTGCCACTGCCAGCTGGGTGGCTGACTCTGCTGGGCCCGTAGGCCCCAAGCAGGCCCTTGGCTCTCCAGGCACAGCTGGGGGTGAACATGGATCATGTCTCTTGCATCCCTCCACAGCTGGGTCATGCTGCTCCATGTGTCCCTCCCAGTCCTGGGGTCAGAGTTTAACACCCCTAGTGCTGTGTAGTGCACCAGTACTCCCGTATGTGACACCAACTCATTAAAACAACCAGAACACTCGCTGGTTTGACTTCAGGCTGACTTGTGACTACTCAACACCTGTGGGTTCAGGTTGCAACAAGCTGGCCTTCACCAGCTGTGGCTTCATGGGATGTGGTCCGCTGCAGCTGGTATGGTGCTGGGGTGCTGGCACCATTATGGGGGCAACATGCACACAGCAGAGAGGTCAGTCTTGCCAGTGCAGGGGGTGGACAGGAGGGAGCTGGTACCAGAGGCTTCACTGGGCTAACTAGGGACAAAACCTGCAGCCCTGGCATGTTGACTATATGCACTGGGGTGGGGGGTTACAGTGCTGGGTTTGCCCTCCAAATGGCACACAGGGCTTCTATGCTAGAAATCCCACGGGCAGCTCCCATTTCCCCCATCCCCAGTGGGGAAGCAGACCCTCAGCTGCAGCCAGACTACAGGCACAGACCCACTGGACTCCAGCAGAGCCACTAGCCCAGAGCTGGCAGCAGCCACAAAGACTTGCCCAGTCCCAGCCCCGAGCTCATCTCCCATGCACAACCGTACTGAAGCCCTGCCACACACCCTCCTACCCAAATGGAGAAAAAGTCCCCAAAACTGCCAGGTAAAACAGCTGAAGCTGAAGTGATCTGCAGTCAATGCCTTTATTAAAACTACACCACTTTTAGATAAACATTTCAGTTTAAATTTCCAAGCATATCACTGGCCTACTACCAGGAATGGCAGTGTTGGGATCACCAACACCAGCAGTTCACGTGCTGGGCCCTCAGCTCTGTCACACAGAAGGCAGCCAGCCAGCCTCCAGCTCAGGCTGTGTTTTGCCCCAAGCCAGCTGCCGGCAGCAGCATTAGCTGGAATGTGCACATCACTCTCCAGAGCCAAATAAGTGTTTCTCTTCTGTCAGTGCAATAAATACGAGTGCGTCAAACATAATTTAAGTGGCACAGTTAGCTTATGAGTATCATGGGTCAGAAACCTCAGGGACAACCACACTATGGTAGAAGAATCTCAGTACAAGAACAAGCTACTGTCTGCTTTGCAACTAGTATGAGCCTGCAGATATAACTTGGATGCATGCTGAGCAGTTTATACTATGCTGTACACCCCTGAACAGACCCTTCGGGCAGCACAATTCACTCTGAGCTCTAGTGACTAAACCTACAGCACCTGGTATTGGTCTATATAGACTGACAGGGGGCAAGGGCCAGGTCCCCAACCAGACACCAGAGTCAGCATATGACCCTCTCAGTGCAGAGCTTGTCAGTGGCATAAACCAGCCCCTCTTCTAGCCCCAAGCAAGGCAAGGACATTCCCAGAACCTCTCCCCATGAGAGAGGCTCATTCCCACTTCTGCCTCCTGGAAAACGTGCTTGGACCATGGCTGTGAGATGGACTGAGAAGTGCTATTGGAAATGCCTGGGATGCCCCGAGCACAGAAGGGAAGTGGAGGGAGAGATGGAGAGGGACACCCCAGACTTATTTGTGCATCAAGAACTGTATACCACTGCCTGCTTTTAACTACAGGGGAACAATGCAGCCAGCAGGAACAGGAAAACCTGACCTAAGGAGTTAAAAGGTAGTCGAGGGAAAAACAACCTGCCCTTCTGGCCCAAAGGAAGCACATGACTGTCTGGGTGTGTACAGGGAGAATGGAAGACATCCATTCCCACATCCTCAGCCCATGCTGTTCGTGGCAGGGGGAGATCAAGCAAAAAAGTAATCTCACACTTTCCGGCTTAAACTCCCAAGTCTGCAAGTTATCTACATAAGTCACTTCAGTCCTAACAGGAAGTGCATGTGAAGAAGGGGAGGAGCTCCACAGAGGGTAGCAGGGATGGAGCAGAAATGATGTTCAAAAGACAAAGGGTACAGAAAATATAAAAGGGCAGTAAACTTTTCCATTAAATAGGAAGAACAAAAAAAAAATTTTATTTCCAAATGTGTGCAATTAGCTCAACACTTGCAACACACTGACTGAAGAGCTAAATAAAAATCTCTCTCACCACCTGGATCTTCCGTGTATTTGTAATTACAGCCACTTAGCAAAAAGTAAAGGCAAAACATGTATTTCTTAGAAAGAGAACACTTCAAACTCAAGCAAGACAACTGGTATGGAGACATGACAACAGCCGTTTGCCTACAAATGAGTCTCTACATGATTCAAAAACAGCAGCAGTGTTTAAAAGTGAAAGAAACACCCTTGGTCATGACATATGTGTCCTAGGAATGTCTGTCCTCAGTGGTACCACGCTGGAGTGGCCAGGCTTTGTTGTGCTTACATTTTTAGCAGTTTCGTACTGGCTCCTGGGCTGTTGTCACCCCTCCACCCATGTCAAAAAAGAAGCCAACAACTTCTTTCTTCTACCATCACAGACGCTGATGCCAGGAGCTGGAGTGGCCAAGGGTACACATCAGGACCGGAGTGGGAATCCCTGACCACCTCTAGTGTCAGGGATGGAAGAATGGCAGACTGACCCACAGGGAGAGGGGAAGAAAAGGAGAGAGAGGAAAAAGAAAGGAAAATCTCTGTGCTGCCAAGCAGCCAGTCTTCAGTGATGATGCTCATGTTCAGATTTTCCCAGGAATTCCCTAGGAAATGAAATGACACAGCAGTGACACTCAGCTCTCCTACACTCTGATGCATGCTGCAGCCTGCAGGTCTTCCCATTCCCCTGGCAAATACTAGGGCTCGAACACTTGCAGCTCCAGAGAACAGCACTAAGCTTTGCTCTCACCCATCAGTGGCTTCCACTAGAAGATGCAGGCAGAAGTAACTGCTCTGCAAAAAAACTCCTCCAGAGCATCCAGCTCACAGCAGAGATGAGCCAGAGAGAAGTGCTCCCCTTTCTGTGGCTGCCCTTCCCAAAAACCTGCTTTGCAGGGAGTTGGAGAGCTCTGATTGTGCTAAACCAGCCCCAGTATCTCACCCACTCTGGAGACCAAAGGGGTTTTCAGAAGAGCTGCCCAATACAGGTGCCTGTTACACATCTCTCTCGCTCCTGGGCGCATGTCACAGTGTGCCCCAAAGCCCCAAGCCCCGGCCCCAAGCCCCAGAAGACCCCAGTTAGCTGGGCTGTTACCGCAGTATTCGAGGTAGCTCTGGACTCCTGTAGATGTACTTGTGCCGGTAGCCAAGGTCTGTGTGGAATGGAACAAACTGCACCTTGTAGTCTCGGAAACTCCGTGACGTTGCAGCAATGTTGTAAAGCTGAGTCCAAGGGGAGGCAGGTGAGGGACACGTGTCACTCCAAACCAGCTACCCCTGCCAAACCAGCACCCATCTCAGGGGTGAGTTATGGGCCCCGGCTTGACCAGCTTTGCTATCTCTAACTCCATTTCACTACTGATTTGCCCCCTCCAACACCACAGAATCTGTAGTCCCTTCAGGCTATGCACTTCTACATACACTTTCCTGTTGCTGACTCTGCCTGGCTGGGATGTTGTTCTATCCACACCAGTTCCTCCCACCAGATCAGTTTGCAGAGCCCCATGTGTACCTTCTTTCCCAGATGAAATGGTACCACCGGGTCATCCTCAGCGTGAAGGATGAGCAGGGAACAGGAAATGTATTTCACACTGTAAAAGAGACAACAATGTCACAAAGGCTCAGATCAATCCCACCACTCTAACACCAACACACTTGGATTTTCAAGGAAACTGCAATGACAAGCATGTCCTGTGGGTCATTAACTGCAGTTCAGATCTTGAAAACACTATTATCTGGGCACCATTCATCTGATCTATAGAAAATTTACTAGTGAAAGGCATCTTTGTAAAAGCTATTTGCTGCTTAGACCAGAGAAAAGTGGCTCACCCCACTGCAAAGCATCATCCCCCCAAGCTCTAGTTTGGTTTCAGTACTGAAAACCAAACTCACAAATGCTCAGGCTCTTGAATGAAAGGCTCAGTGAAAAGAGGTAATGTTATTACACAGAGGGTGTCTTATGCAAATGCACAGCAGAGAAATCTTCCCAAACCTTCAATGTCCCAATGCTACTGTTTAACATGTAACATACACTTGAAAAGCATAAATCACATGGACCAAATCAGCATATCCCTGAGCAGTTCTGTCCTCTCTGTTGCATCTGTCCTTATTAAGAACAATCAAAAGACCTCCACAGTGCAAAGCTGTGTTGCACTCAGGGCTGCAAGAGTAACTGAAATCCTTTCAGGAATGCTTCAACAACAACAACAAAAAAAAGCAGAGAGTGCAGTCTAATGTCTATCCTCCCTGATGCTTGCCATGGCTCACTGCACCCACAGCTGAAAACCCAGCAAAGAGGGAACTCACTTCTCATCATTTGCAAATTTAATTCCACTTGTTGTGATGGGGTCAAGGAAGAACCAGTCAAACCCAGGGAAGTATCTGTATATCTGAGAGAAAAAATTTGCATTAGTGGCAGGCACTAGCAGGACAGTTATACAAACAGCATTAAAAGGGCAGGCCACTGCCATCCCAGTAACATCCCCTGGCTGCACCCTCTGCAGTGAGATGGTCCGTGCATCATTTTTCCTCTCCTGTTTCAGGGCCATCTTATCAGCCTGCTCAGGAGCAGGCTCTTTGGGTGCTTGTATGGTCAAGGTCTCTAAGTATCATGCTGCTGCTGGCAAGAGAACTTTATCCCAGGTCACCTCAGCAGCCCAGCCGCATCCAACAGCCAGTCTGGGTGTCTGCTCAGTTCAGAGCCAACTCGCAGCCATGCTGGATGGAAGAGATGGCTGCATCAGAGTGAACTCACCAGGGAAACAACACAAGTGCAAAGGAGCCACACAGACAGGGTAATGATCAAGAAAAGCCCAACTTTGCCATGGCTTTTCTCACAGCCCACAAAGTAGCCTCCTGCAACAGAGAAGCTACAACACAAGAAGAACAGGCTGTCCACTGCTGAGAACAGAGTGTATCTTCCCCCTCTACGTTTACTGCCCATTCTGATGCCAGTTTCTGTTTTCATTAAGCAGGCTCCACACATGGCTCTGGTACTCCTTATAGTACTAGCACTCCCAGGATCCGTCCTAAGTGCAGCTCTTTACCCCGACACATAAATATCACTACTGCCCCACAAGTCATGCAGTTAGCTCAGATACATCATCTCTGAAGGTTAATTTCTAAGCATACAATTACACACCACTAGTGAGAGCACCACTGTGTACTTGCCACAGAAAATGGGTGACTTCGTGCCTCCTCCCGTATGTTGGTGAATGGAGATTCCAGTATCAGGGCATCCGGTGGCGTTTCTGAAAAGCCGAAGGCAATGTGCTGAAATGCAGGGGTGCAGATAGCCAGCTAGGTCAGGGTCTGCCTTGTAAGAGCAGCTGCCACCACGATGCACCAAGGACAGCCTCATCACAACAGCAAACATATGCGGAAATCTGGGACACCAGCAAGACCCAGGCTGGGTGGGAAGAGCATCCACCCACCAGACTTACCTCTCTCGCAAAGGCGCCTCACTAGATTTGTTGCGACCCTGGAAAGAAGAACAACGAGCGCTTAATCTGGCACAGGCCCTCTGCAAAGCACCAGGCTCTAGTGGTAGTAGGTGGCAGAGGTACAACTCCACTGCCATAACATCAACCCCTCACACTGTCTGAGGTCTGGGCAGCCAGCCCACACTGACTTGGGTTCCCACAGGTCTTCCAACTGTCTCAAACGGCACCAGGTGCTTGCATTTAGGTAAGTGAACAGGTCCAAGGAAGCAGCACACCATGTAGCCACTTGGAAGGACCTCCTTTAAGGTGGCTCTCAGGCTCCCAGTATATCTGCAGCTGTGTGACACAGTCTCTTAGCCCTAGACAAGGGCTGAGCAAGAAAGAGGGGAATGCAGGGGTATGGGCAGAGGGGTGCTGTATTCCAGGCAGCTGGAATGCAGGGTCCCAGTGTGACACTGCAAGGAGTTTCCATAGCTGGGTCAGAAAGCAGCAAGGTCTCTCCCGTGCATCTCCCTAATGGGACAGGGATATTTCCACAGTTGCTGAATCCTTCACAAGCACAGCATATTTCAAAAACCTCAAACTCCAGGCTGGCTATGGTCACCAGGGAACTCAGCTGGGGACCACAGACCCAGACCACTCAGATTGCAGTGGAGTGGGAAATGTCACAAACATGCTCTGACCCAGAAAGGGATCCCAAACATGGATAAAATTTAGAGGAAGAGCCAAACGAAAAGCCTTTGCCTTCTCTCAAACAAAGCAGGATGTTTAGTATCACAGTAGTGAAGAGGTGCTATCCTGAAATACCTCCCTGTCCCAGCAACACATTTGACAGACAGCAAGACAAGCTGCTGTGGTCTCAAACAGTTCAATCTGCACACAGCTCAACTCAAAAGTAACTTGTGTTTGCCCTCTGCTAATCAAGGGGTTAAGAGCACATGCTGCCTGCTGAACACGACCCGCTTCCAGATAGCAATGGAAAGGGAGGAAGCAGGAAAGGAAAGTTAAAATCATTCAGGCAAAAGCACTTGACACTTTGAACTTCCCTATGTCTGGCATGACCATGTAAATGTCACAGATGGCCAGCAGTGTAGTCACACAGGCATCTGCATGAGTACTGATTACACACGGCATGTTTCCCAGGACAGGAAGAAAACGTTTTGTGAGGGCAAGTCACATGCACGTGCAGCTGGGCTGAGATACTCTTTCAGAGTTATCAGAGAAGCCTAATGTTCTGCTCTGAAGGACCTACAGACACAGGTTCACCACAGGAAGAGAAGACTGCAGTCCCACTTTCTCTCCCCTTGGTCGATCTGCATTATATTACTGTAAGTGTCTTTTTTCCAGTGTAACCCTCTGGCCAATGAAGGTTTAAGATCAATTCCTGCATAGTCATTCCCTGCAGCCCTTCTCACTCCATAGAGTGCACGGGGGAAGCTACTCTGCAGCAATTACGACACAGACTCCAAGCCAAGCCAGCCTGGGGATTACGGCAAACAGCACCTTCATCCAAGGTCAGTGTTTAATGTTCTTCAGAAGCTGCTAAATCCCACTGAGATTAGATGCTTACCCTGTGCCCAAGGAGTGTCCCCATATATAGACAGGGTTTTCTCCACTTCTTGCTTTTATCCAGTCGAAGACATGAAGGGCGTCGTAGGTCATTCCCCGCTCTGATGGGCTGCCTATTGAATCGCCCCAGCCTGAAACACAAGTAGTCCTTCTGATAATCACACAAACTGGTCAGCAAAGCCAGTCAGCTCTTCCCATGTAGCCCATCTGCAACTGCAAAGGGTCCTGGGACACAGACAGTTTCTGTTTATTTCACTGTGCACCTCTACAATTTGGGGCTGAAAGCCCCAATTCATCAGCAGTCATTTAAACAAGGTAATTGCTGGCTGCCAAGGAGGTTTTGTGAATTTAGTCAACAACAAAACCAAGACCTGGATCTCAAACACTGCCACACTGTGTTCTTGCACCTACCCATCTGCAACAGCTCAGCTCCCAAACCTTAACTGCTTTTGCATGCATGTCACCAATTTGTAAGTGGAGTCTAACAGCATAAGAACTGGATGCTTAGGGTCAAAACCAAGCACATTTCACAACATCAGTTTGTCCATGCTGTTCGATCAATGCCCTCAAGCAATTTTCCACCCTCCTGATTGTTCTGGCTGTATCACTATCACAGCATGTCTACACATCTTATGCTAAGCGGCAAGCATCCCACATCCCTTCTGACACCTAATAAGCAGTCAGAGAAGCAGCTGCCAGCAGGACTGAAAAACAGGGTAAGCTCCTACAAATAGATCTCTCGCAGATGTCTTCCTGATAAAAATGCAACAGATTAATTTCTTTCCTGTATCTCCAGTGGCATTACACTGCAGTCATGGCTTAAATACTAAGGGAAAAAACGAGCAGCAGATGCTTGACTGCTGGTGGCACAGAGTTGCAAAATGGTCACAGCTTCTGGCAAGGACCTTACCAATTGTTAGCAAATCATTTACTCTATGTCTTATCTTACCTATCAGCTTTTTAAACGAAGTGCAAGTTCAGTTCCCTGCGTGACCTCAGGGAAGTCAATTAGAACATATCCAAAAGACTACATCTAGGCAAACTTACTAGTTTCCAGATGTGCACCTAGAGGATGTCTTAACTGGATGCTGTGACAGCATATTTGCCTGGGTCACCCTCTGCTCCTTAGCTCCCAAACCAACAAGCCCTGTGCATGAGAACAGATAGGAGCCAGAGTCCACCAAGCTGGACATCAGGAAGCAGTGCTACACAGGAAGGCACTGGAAAGAAATTTCTGAAAGTTCTTTGGATACCCATGAACTAAAAAGAAGCAATAACCACATCTAATTAGCTGGCAGCAAGCATTTATGAAAGACCAGCCCCCTGAGATCCAGAAGAAAGTAACTTCTTTGTTGCTTCTACAGAAAGAGACATCTAAAAGTGTTTCATAATAAAAGAAGCCCACATACCTCGATAATCAAACGTGACCACGTGGTACCCAAGGGAGCTGAGAACCTGGAGGGCAGAGAAACATGCAGAAACCCATCACAGAGACTTGCACAGCAGCCGTTCTCTTGCCTCAGGCCAAGGTGCAGGGATCTAATTTATAACATTATCAGCCTGACACAATAAAGCAACAACTTACAGCTTTTCTGTGTAGCAGGCACAGAGCTTTTCAAACACTAATCATCTCAGCCCGGTGGTTTTACTCCATTTGTTTCCTGGACTTTGTATCAGGCTTAGATGTTGATTCTCCCTGTATCAGCTTTGCCTTTAAGGTCTGCAAATATCCTATGACCATTTACCCTACAAACACTTTCCAGTTTTCCTGTGAAACAGTACAACTGCTTCACTTATATTATTCAAACTGGCATAAATGTTAGCATAATATATAGGATCCTGTTTCAGAAGACTTAAATGAATGCAACCAAAACATGCAATTGCTCTATCACGAAGATCTATATTACAACCAATGGTAATCATAACAAAGTCTGTTAAAAGCAAGTAAAACCACCCAATGTTAGATCAACTTGATCGGAAAAAGTGCCTTGGTAAAAACAATGCTAGCATTCCAAGCTACCATTGCTGGTAACGCAATATGAACGTAACAGCGCTGTGGTAGATAAATTAATAAAAACTCACAAAAAGATTGAAATGTTGTTGCTGTCGTGGTCTATATATGATACATGATTTAAAAAAGCAGTCTTAGTATTACAGTATACTCTAAACCTTCTAATGGACAGAAGGAAATCATCTCCTGTGTGAAACCAACACTTTATTTCTAGTGTAATTGAAATCTTAACAGCCTAAACAATTACTGTTACTAGTTTGATTCTCGTTATTACAGAAAAAAGAGAAGAAGATGACAACATAGAAAAGAGGGGTGTTCAGGTAAGCTGGCGACTTAACTCCTTTGCTGGGAGGACTATGATGGTGATGGTTTCTCCTACTTCCCTCTAGGACCATTTGGGGCTAATTTTCATACATTTCAGACATGCACTGGATGTTTCGTTCTCTTCACTGGTCTGTGATTCCATGTTACATTCCAAATTACTTTACGGGGTGTGTTCAGCATACACTGGGCACATTCTCTTTGTCACCTCTAAATCAATTTTTGCCCAGCTCCCACGTCTGCACCTCTGCAGGCTGTACACAGCCCAGGGGTCTCTGGGGTCAGCCTGTGCCCTGTTCCAGGCATGCATATACCTGCGCTCCTCTGCAATGCCCTCTGTGTTCCCATCTCCCAGGTCTCTGCTGTCATACCAGGCCTGGTTGTTGGAGCCCCTGACTGGACATGCAGAACACAAAGTTCCTTCTTGCAAAGTTTGATTTTCAGCTTTACAATGTGATTTTACTGCTAAGATATCACATACAATCTAGCCTTTTCCAGGCCATTAAAAATTATTTAACCTGTTGACAGCTTACCTATCTTCTATACACATTTGTTGTGTTGGCTGTATTGGCAGCATCCCTCCTCAACAACAAATAGATGCACTTTTATTTTAATTAGCAGCTGTTACATTTAAAACCAGATTTTTACCATTCTCTAACACATCCATTGCAATCATGCACACAGAGCTAATGTTTCATTTTAAAGCCAACTGTACCCCAGTTCCACTAGAAACTTCATTATTCAACTAGTCCTTCAACTTCTATCTGCTTAATTACTGATAAATAATTATCTGATAATGTTTTCAATTCAAATATTTTTTCTTTCTGATCTCCATCCTAGGTTTCTTTTATGTTTATGCTCATTTATGCTTTGCACCTTTGCTATTGGAGCTGGGTACACACCTCTCTCTGGGAGCTTAGCCCTTGCAACAGGAGACCATCGCTGTTCACCCCGGGGTCACTGTTCCCATGGCAGCTCTGCCTTCTTCCACCTGAATATTCACCTTCTCCCCCTGTTTGTTTTCCTTCAAACAGCCCTTCAGCACCTGGTTCTCCCCCTGCACCTACCTTCTCAGACCATCGGTCTGACCTGTACCAGGCACCACCTGCACCTCCTACCTGTCAAAGACCCCCACAGAGTGGCCTCCAGCTTTCCTTAACCCCAATCTGAGTCTGAACCCCTCCAGCACAGCCCTACCCCCGCAAATCCTGCCACTCAGCACAGCCAAAAGCAGCAAGGGAAGCACCCAAGATAGCTTGTTGTGCCTGGAAAGATTGTTAAGTCTCCTGAAGAGGGACAGGAATGGCATGATGCACGCCCAGCCAGATTCTCCTCTTGTCACTGGGAGCCAGGACCTGTGAAGCTACACAAAACAAATTCACCTGGCAGAGAACAGGAGATGCTGCAGCATTAGTCTGTCTGGCTTTTGTCCTGGTCAGCTGTGAAATGCATCAGCCCTCTCACAGCAATAAGCAATGAGGATGCCCTCAAGACACCCCCAGGCACAGGCAGTAGCAACGTCCATGCTCACCTAGACCTAGGCAGGCCATGCTCAGGACCCCTGACCACCAAGACCTGCCTCCTCACAGCCCAGCACAAGCCAGTGTGCCCAGTTCTCCTCTCCCTAGCAGAAAGCAAGGACAAAGACCTAGGGAAAAGATGATGAAGGTCATCTCATGTTTTACCAAAGGAAGAAGTTGATGGAGCCTCCCAGTCCTGCACTCACTCATCTTAAAGGTGAACCACGTGCAGGGACTCATTCCTCCAAGGACCTGCCAGGCGCCAACCATGGGCACTGCCTGGCTCATACACTTTAGAGGTGCCTTTCTCTTCCAAGGAAAAAAAGTGAGGCTGAGGAATGGGATCAAGCAGGAAAAGCAGCAGAAATTGTCACTACCACCATTGCAGCTGCCAGAGCTGTAAGGTGCCCACCTCAACCTTCACAATGCAGGGCCCCACACTAATAGCACCCCCTGCTTTAGAGCATGGCTCTGCTGCCCATGCACCTTCCTTCCTACCCTGGCACTGGGCAGCTGCAGCACCCAAACACCCACTTTCCAAGAGGAAAGCAGACATGCAAAACAAGGCCAAACTACAGCCTATCACACTGGATACACAAAAGAAGGAAGAACCTCCACCATCCATCAACATCCAGCTCCTCCTGGTGATGGACAGACAGCTGATGATGAGCTGTAACATCCCTGCCTGAAGCCAACAATGCTGGGAGCATCCCAATCCTATGCCCTGCACTAACAGTGACTTCTGGTTGTTTTTTTTTTTTTTAAGAGTATTTTTCTTTCTTGTTTTTCCCCTTAGAATTAGTTCAGAAAGTCTCAGATGAAGCCAGTAAGATTTCAATTTGCCTTGCAGATAACAGGCATTTCCTCTGACCCTTAACAGGATGTTTAGTGTAACAATGCCATGTTTTGTTTATAGTAATTACTTATGCCCCTATAACAATACTGTATTGTTTTCATGTGCTGCTATAAAAGTTGGGTAACCTCATGCAGTGGGCAAAAAACCCTCTGCATCATCTCTCCACCACTATCCCAGCACATCAGTGCAGTAACAACTAAATGCTTCACGGCCGAAGCCTCAACATACAAGTACAATTTGCAGAAGGAGCTTGTGGTAGTCTGTCATTGCCAGCCAAGGTAGCTAAGAGAACAGGATTCTTGTAAATTTTAAAAGGTGTTGAGTTGCATTATTTAAGCATGAATAATTTGAACAACATGAATAACACAGTGGCTCTGAATACATTGATAACTGTGATATCTGGACACTTGTCCAGACTAGAGGAAACCATGTCCCTCAAAACGAGTTTGTATCTGGTTACTGCTCTGCTGCTGCTCCTCCAACTTCTGGTTACTGTCTTAGAAACACACATTGATTCAGGCAAGAACGATTTTGGACACCTGCTGCTCACAGACTGTGCAGCAGTGATAGTCTCAATTTTCAGTGCTGCTGCTGAAAAAACCTGCTCCCATGAATCAATTGCTCAGAAAGGACAGAGACCTCTTAAAGTTATTATTTCCCCTTTGAGTGTCCTCTAGAGGGTTTTCCCTGCTCCTTCCAGCCTACTAGCAGCACCAGCAAAAAGGACAGCAATCCAGCCTGTTTCATTCTGCTGGAACAAGCATGAACCTGGAGCATCTGGCGTGGTTCTGGTAAGCCCATAGGTGTGTTTGCATGTCATTAACCGACTGAAAAAGACAAACCAAGCAACTTGTCTATGTTCTCAGAAGCAAAAGAATATCAGACCCAGGAAGAGAAACCTTGGGTTTTGGTAAACTGTGTCTCCGTATGTGTGCACACACAGAGGCACACAAAGTCTTTAAGTATTTTGAAGCACTGCTACTCTTGCTCAGTCAAAATACAAAACAACTCCTCTGCCTGTCTTGGCCAGCACAAAATGCACTGCAGCATAGGTTGGTTCCCAGAAAAATAACCAGATAGATCACCGTACACAAAAACGTCCTCAGACAACGTTCTGCAACTCAGTTCATCCTTTTTTCTTAAAGGAAAAGAAAAATCACCTGCCTCCTTGGGGTTGCCAAAGCATTTTCTAAGTGATCTGACTTTGCAGCAGGGGATCTTGCATAAGAAGCTGCACTGCAATAAAGCTTTATGAGTGCCAACACTCTGACACAAACTATAAAGAGAAGGGAATGATAGCTAAATCCATAGGAAAAACACAAACTCAGACCCCTCTGAAATAAGCCAGCAAAAATAATTATGGCTCTTTTAGAAACACACGATAGGAGACCAAGAAATGTGCGTGGGAATTTCAGCTGAGAGAGTTTAATAAAATAAATGACTGAGAAAGTCGTTAGGCAAAAGACCCAAAACAGCTGAAGTAGCCTGCCCTCATATAACACACCATAGTGCTATGTCTGGGAAATTAATTGGGTTTTGTACAAAATCTTCAGCACTTAAGATGGCACCACTCATACAAATGCACTGTGCCATGGAAAAGGGGGAAACCCAGGCTGAACCTGCCTGCCTGACAAGCGATAAGTCCTGCACTGGCAAACCTTGAAAATGTTTCATTGCAATGAATTGGTCTGTGAATAGGCAAACACTAGCTTTGTCACCAATAGGGAGGTTTATAGTTACTCGGCCCAACATTCTGGCATTTAAAAGATCAAATGTCACCTTCAAAAGTTTGAAGGGTGTGAGGAATCTGAGCTGGCCTCAGTCCACGTATAATCTCTCAGCAGTTGGTGATGTACGGCATCCTCACAACAAAACCTGCATTAAGACCAGTGCCGAGAAGAAACAATGGCAAATTATGGTCATTGGCAATTCCCTCCTGTGCAGAACAGAAGCACCCATTTGCAGACCAGACCCTCTTTTTGGGGAAGTTTGCTGCCTCCCTGGGGCCCAAATTAGGGATGTCACCACAAGAGTGAAGACAACCTTAGTACAACTTCAGACTACTATCCATTCCTGCTCTTTCACTAATGATGTTGCAACATAAAGTCTGAGGTCAATCAAAAGAGGTTTCAGGAAAAAATTCAGGAGCACAGGTAGTGTTTTCCTCAGCCCACCCTGTAACAGTGGGAGACTTCGGAAGAAACAGGCAAACCCAGGATATCAATACGTGGCTCCAGGACTGGTGCCTCTGCCAAAATTTTGGGCTTTTAAACTATGGAAGAGCCTTCAAGACACAAGATATGCTGGGGCCTGAGGGGATCCACCTGTCCAGATGGGGAAAACGTGTCTTTGGGTGTAAACTGGTGGGACTGATTGACAGAGCTTTAAACTAGAATCGATGTGAGAAGAGGATACCAAGAGGATTGCAGTCTCACGCCAAGAGCTGGTATGGCATCGCCTGAGGGTGGCAATACTAGCAGGAACATTTACACTGCTCCTGGGAGCACGGAAGGCTCAGAGGCCTATCTGAAATGCTTGTACATCACCACAGTATGAGAAACAAACAGGATGAACTGGAAGCACTGGTTAGTTCCCAGAACTATGATATCATTGGTTAGTGAGACTTGGTAGAACAAGTCCCACACCTGGAGTGCTGGGATGGAAGGCTACAGGCTGTTCAGGAGGGAGAGGCAGAGCAGGTGAGGTGGAGGTGTCACACTGCATGTAAGGGAGGGGTTTGATTGCACAACCCGTACAGTTAGAGATGATGTGGTTGAGAGCCTCTGGGTGAGGATTAGGGGAATGGAAAACAAAAGAGATGTTGTAGTGGTTGTCTACTACCGATGCCCTAGCCAGGATGTAAGCACTGATGAGCTATTCTATAGACAATTAGGAGAAGATAACTTCTTGTCACAAGTACTCAGTGAGCCAACTAAGAAAGATGACGCCCTAGACCTGTGTCCTGGTTTACCCAGGATAGGGTTAAGTTTCCCCAGCAGTGGGGGGGAGCTCTAGCCGGGTTATTCAGATACCATGCGGCCATCACATCCTGGCGAGTCACATCTTTCCTGGCGCGGGAGCACGGTGCGCGTGGTTTTGTACATCTACTCCTCTCACTGCTATATTGGTAGCTATTTTGCTCTGTTCATTGCTATCACTATTACTGTTATTGTTGTTGTTTGTTGTGTTGCTATTGCACTGTTGTATTAAACCTTTCCTTATTTCAGTCTTGGGGCTTTGTATTTCACTCCCTTTGTGGGGGAGGGGTAGCGGCCACGTGGTCTCAGACCCCGGCAGGGGCTAAACCATTACAACCTGCTATTTGTGAATAGAGAAGGACTTGTGGGAGACGTGATTGTAGATAGGTGGCTGTCTGGGCCACAGTGATCATGAAATGGTTGAGTTTAAAATTTTCAACATAATAAGAAAAAAGGACAGCAGAGTTGCTAGATAGATTGGAGCATTGGGCAATGATTAATGGGATGAAACTTAACAAGTAAAAATACTGGATTCTGCACCTAGGACAGAGTAACACTGGGCATAAGTATAAATTGGGAGGAGTGGCTGGAGAGCAGCCCTGCAGAAAGGGATGCGGGGGTGCTCGTTGGCAGCAGGATCAATATGAGTCTGCAGTTGTGCCCTGGCATCCAAGAGGGCAAACCACATCCTGGGGTGCATCAAACACAGCATAACCAGCCGGTCAAAAGACGGGATTATCCCACTGTATTTAGTGTTGATGCAGCTTCACCTTGAGTACTGTGTGCAGTTCTGGGCCCCACAATTTGAGAAGGGTGTGAGGGTACTCAAATGCATCCAGAGGAGGGTGTGGGGAAGTAACGAAAGATTGGCAAAGGAGGATCATAAACACGTTCCAGTGACTTGCAGCTGGGGTGTCAAAAAACACATGTATCATACTAATTGTTGTTTTGCCTTGTGTGTTGGACAAGTAGAACATCTGTGTTTAAATAACATAGGCCTGTGATAGACTTAGAACACACCTGAGATTCCTGCCCTGCTGTGGGAAAGATCACAGCACAGTGATAAATTATGCCTGCGCCAACCCCTGAAATACAGGTGAAAACAGCAAGTTCAGTGATCCTCTAGCATGGACCAAGCTCCATGGTGCCTGCGTTCCCGCTTGTGTGCCTCTGCCTGGGCTGCTTCAGGGATCCCCCAGTTGGTGAGGTAACAAAATTTACTCTTTGCATTTCATCCATGGTTTTGTGGTTGTTCCTGCACCCTGCCTGTGCCAGCTCACACACAGGGTGACAAAGCTGGTGAAAGGGCTGGAAGTGATGTCCTGTGTGGAGCAGCTAAAGACTTTAGGTTTGTCTAGTTTGGAGAAAGGGAGGCCGAGGAGTGACCTCAATTGCTCTCTGCAGCTTCCTGAGGAGGGAAAGTGGAGAGTGAGGTGCTGATCTCTTCTCCCTGGGATCCAGTGACAGGACGCACAGGAATGGTTCAAAGCTGTGCCAGGGGAGGTTTAGACTGGACATTAGGCAGCATTTCTTTTCTGAGAAGGTGGTCAAACACTGGAACAGGCTTCCTAGAGAGGTGGTCCATGTCCCAAGCCTGTCAGTGTTTAAGAGGCATTCAGACAATGCCCTTAACGTGCTTTAACTTTTGGTCAGCCCTGAAGTAGTCAGACAGTTGGGGTAGATGATCATTGCAGGCCCCTTCCAACCGAAAATATTCTTTCTATTCTGTGACAGTCAGTATATAGAGACCGGTAACATATGAAAGAATACTCTTAAATGGTACCTCAAATTAGTATACTAGTATAATCAATCAAATTACAGCTGTGATTAAATAAAACTCTCAATTTTTCCCCATAAACTGTGTTGTGAAAGTATTCCTGGCAAAAAAACTGGTTAGCTCACTTGGAGCTGACAGTTAACAACAGCAAATAAAAGACCTTTCAAATAACTTTTAATATGGGGAAGTGTGCTCAAGGCTTACAGAACCCTTTTTCCATACATGCTTCATATTTAGAGGAGACTAAGCTATCTGCCTGTTGGCAGTGGGCTGTAATGAGCAGTCTTCTCAAGTCTGTGCACATCTGATGTGTTAATGCAACTGCTTGGACAACACATGCAGCCACTTACCTTGTAAAGCTCCACGCGGTGATCCCCTCCTCTGGCAAAAGTGATTCATGAAGAGAAGAGGAGGAGAAATAAAACACCGAAACAGAAACAAAACAAAAAAAAAACCACATCACATGTGAACATTTAAGCTTCCAGAAACAGACTTTCCCAATTGCCTCAGGCTTCCAGTTTAACACAAACATGCCAAACAAACACCATAACTGCTTTGTCACAGGCTTCTAGGAGACAGCAAGGCTTTGCTGAGCTATGCAGGACATAGTTTTGAAGCTAACTTCTCCCTATACATCTCTTCTCACAGCAGCTAAAGACAAACTTTTCAACCTACTCTCCTGTCTGCCTTTTCCAAAGCCTGTAATACATCCAAAACAGCCTGTCCCTGTTGGCTTTGCAGACCCTGTGCTCCTGCCACCAGTGCTGCCCCAGCCAGTAACCCCTGCTCTAACAAGGGGTGAGGCTCTCAACAGAACTCACCAGGTTAACCCAAGCAGCTGGCCCTTGGATTTTCTCACCTGGCTCCAAGCACAGGGACAGAAAGGACATGTGCAAAAGACTGAACAGAGAAAACCAGAGTTGAACACTGCAAGTAAGTCCAGGGGAAGAATCTGCTTTAATGTTTTTTTCATAAATTGAAATCTAGACAATAAAAATGGAGAGTAAATGTGCCATTACGTGCTTTAAAATATATCCAGAACATGACATGGCTAATCCACACCCAAACTTTAGTCTAGTATTGATAGGAGATATACTCCTGCACTCATGAAAAATCTAAACATTCACACCATGACTGGTTTGGTCAGTGCAGCCTCTAAAGCAAAATGCCACTTACCAGACCTCCCTCTAAGAACACACGCACTTGTGAGCCAAAAGCTGTCAGCTCCAACTGTACTACAAAATACCTAATGCAGACAAAACCACTCAGGGCAAAACACAAGGAGTTGCTTGTAAGTCATTCTGAATCATACAAATCTGAAGAAGATGATGATATACTTGCTTGAAAAGTCACCCTTGACATGCACACATCGGTGCCTTTTCATGCATTCCTCAAAGCACAACAGAGGAATTTTTTCTAGGAGAGGATCAAGTAAGTGCAACATTTTTGCCTCAGCTTCAGACCACTCGAGGGAACCAGAAAGCCAAGGCAGTTTTTTACTTATGGTTAATGCAGCCTGCATCAATAAAACAGCCCTTTGACAAGAGTCTGAACATGCAGTGTAGAAACATAAAGCAATACATATTAAAGCTGAAATGGCAATGCCAATACACCTCCAGCTTCTCCAACACACACAGTAAAGTGAAATGTGAAATATCTAATTGATCCATAGCTCAGTACTTTATCTCAGAAGCACCTGGGGGACCCAAGAAGTAAATCTAATCAATAAGCATATAGAGATACTGGTCCCAAATTACCACCATTAAGCTGCAGAATAGCTTCCATTAGTATCATTTGCTACACTCAATAAAGGCAAGAAAACAAGCAAAGCAGTATTTGAAAAATAATGCAACAATTTGATTAAACCTTGTAATACATCAGCACAAGATGATGGGGTCAGTTTCCAAAAACCCATCTGCTCATGCATTTCCTGGCTCACAGTATGCATTTCCCACACCATGCCCTTCTACCAAAAAAGAACACCGCTAAGACAAGAATTTGGGTGAAAAAGGGCAATGTTCCTGAAATGTAAAGGCTAGTGAACCTTCACTACCAGCACACTTAGAACAGTTTCTTTGCTTTACATCATGGAACTTGTATTTTTGCAATGTTTCTGCTCTTATAGAGTATCTACGAGCAGACATCAGTTTCAAAAGAACATCCACTGGCATTACTCTTTGTAAGATGCATATTAGTAAGGAAAAAGACTATGCTCTAATAAATGAACTAAAGGACTGTATCATGCAGAGATGTGACAGTAAAAACATGATTCTGAGAAACCTCCAGGAGGTTTCACACTGTGCTAGTCATTTTTAGCATCCAGCAACAAAGTATAGAGAACCAACCTACTACGTTAGCTGATACACATGGTCCACTATAAAATTACAAATTTTAGAAATGCTCCTGTTTCTGACAAATGTCCTGTACATATGCAATAATGAAACAAAACCAGCACATTACTTTCCTCTTTCTTTCTGATTTTCCTTCCTCAGAATGTGTTAACTACTAAAATAAGCTCACTAAAGGAACTGGAAAGTTTACTTAATGCATGGAAATCACATATACAGAAGCATTAATACTACCCCATGTCTTGATTCAGAGACCACTATACTGAAAAGAAGTACTTCTCCCTATCTGAAACCACAGCCTCCTGGTTTCTAGCAGAGGACACATGGTAAACTACAATACCAGATATCTCTGATAACTGCAATAAATCTATTCCTACATTCAATAAATGGAGATACACAACTTCTTAAAACATGCTTTCCTTTTAAAAGGAAGGAGAAGTACCAAACTGCTTTTAGATTTTATTTTGGTTTTAATCATAGAATAGTTTGGGTTGGAAGGGATCTTTAAAGGTCATCTAGTCCAACAACCCTGCAATGATCAGGGACACCTTCAAAGAGATCAGGTTGGTCAGAGCCCTGTCCAGCCTGACCTTGAATGTTTCCAGGGATGGGGCATCTACGACCTCTCTGGGTAATCTGTTCCAGTGTTTCATCACCCTCATTGCAAAAAACTTCTTCCTTGTATCTAGTCTAAACCTACCCTCTTTTACTTTAAAACCATTATCCCTTGTCCTACCGCTACAAGCCCTACTAAAATGTTTGTCCCTGTCTTTCTCATGAATGTGTTGAAGCTGTGACAAGCCAAGCATGAAACAAAGCCATCTCCGTTTTGTGCCTCACCTTGTTCCTGCATTGCCATGCAAGTAAAGGATTACAGGATGGCTGGAACCCAAAGCATCTTCAAACCACAACTGGTCTTTCCCTCGGGCATTCTTCCATAGGGCTGCAGGGACTGTGTGCCTGTATACAGAAGGAAAAAATGCATTGTCCTGTTGCTAGTCAGTGTCTGCCACTTGAATTTTGAGGTTTTTTGATCAATTCATTAACTCAGGATTACACACCTCACATGCACTCTTCATAAAACTGTCACAATTAGCTGACAAATGGCCAAATTTAAAATACAGTGGCTAGGTTATTTTGATATTTTTACCTCCATCACTATTGCCTTCAAAACTCAGGGCTGTGCAAGGCATGAAACTTCACAGGCAAACCCAAAGCACAATTACTGAACTTCCCACTGTTCTGGAGAAAAAAAATCTCAATTCCTCAGCTTTTATGGGACTTAATTACTTCGATTAACATACTTATACACCATAAACAAGATTCACAGCTAGGTCAGCAGATGTTCAGAATAGTCAGAAGAGTGTTCAGAGAGTAAGAGGCATATCTGACTCCATAGCCAATCTGAGGAAAAAGAAGGGCTCAGGGTCTGATGAGAAGATCACATATTTTATTTTCAGACACCAGTTTCTTGAAGGTATAACATTTTAGCTGGAAAAGCTACAATCTGGAAGAGCCAGGAATTTTTAACTCACAGCTAATATAAATAATATAGCTGGGCAGCTATTAGAAAAAATTCAGCACTTTTGGAATGGGAAGAGTTGAATGACAGACCAAAGAGAACATAGGCATTTAAATTGGATAATTACTCTAGAAGACAAGCACTGAAAGCAAGTACATGCCTACAACCAGGCTAGCTTACAGCTGTCAGAAGTAACTTAAGTACTCACATGTCCTTCTCCTTGGAAGAAAAACAAACTCCATCTACCACACCTTCCTCCAAGATGTAAAGCTCAGAGGACAAACTAACACAGGGGGAAACAATGTAAAAAGTCTACTTGCACACACACAGACAGCAGACTGAGTCCTTGAGGAGGAAAAAAGCCCCAGTAACTGTAGGACTCAACTTTTCCAACTGTCCTGTCTCAAGACTTTTGCAAGCTTATGAACAAAGTAGGCTAAGGACTTTGTTTCAGAAGCATACCGAACACAGGACCTTACACCTGCATTAAAGCAAGGCTACAAACTTCGTGAAAACCTATCTCATAAGTATCAAGACAAATGACATAGACTCTGAATTGCCACCACAAGCTGGAAGTTCTGCTTTAGTAAAGATACACAGTACACTTGTAAGGTAAACAAAATAAAAATCTCAAGACTTTTTCAATAGCTTAGCAGTCAGAATTTTAGTTGTCCAAGTGAAGATACAAACCATTATTTACCAGCCCTGGTAAGACTGAACTTCCAGCTTCTAAACATGTCTTTCACCAAAATTCATTTGAAGGCAAGGAACCATCTTTATGTAGCAGGATATCACTGTCCCATTCAAAAGGTCATACACCCTCAAGCAAAGAGAAAATCTCTACTGCATTAGTGGACACATACAAGTTGCACACACATAACTGAAAACTCCAAATCCTACAGCTTACAGATCTAACATCACTGGCTGTATTAAAGAACAGACCCTTTTCCTCCACACCTGGCATGGTGTCTAGCCTTTTTTTCAGGTGTTTACTGCACTTGCATATATATATATATTCAAACTGCATGCACTTCTTTTTCTTCAAAGATAGCAGGAACTTTTCTGTGGCTTTGAAACTTCTGGTGTTGAGACACAACAGAAAGTCATCATGAAAAACAGATGCAGAAGCTGGTTTGAGCTGGTGTAATAATATGGAAAGTACTGAAAACAGACCTTTTTAGGCAGAAAACCAGTCATTTGAGCTGATCCTGGATAACAAAGAGCTAAAATGAATTGCCCTTGCCTGGGACCAGAAAACCTTCGTGAGGAAGGAATGATAAGTGAGATCTGACACTGCCACTTGTTTCATTAAGAGTAAACTGTGTGTTCTGTTCTCACCCACTCTCCAAACCTTACATATGTTTTACACACAGAATATTCTTCCTCCTACTCTGAACACTTTGATTCTGTTTTCCTATCTTCCCCCACATTTATTTTGCAAAACAAAATATCAACAGCAGTTGAATGACAAAACTTCTAACTCCTTGGGTCTCATCTGATATGGAGGCATGATCTGTAGCAATGCAGACTTGTAACCTTTACGATTCCAAATTATGAAGTTTCTCTGAATGCACAGGTTGTCCAATTGTGTTTCATGCATTACTGATCTGAGTCCAGACAAGCTCCAGAGATTTGCATATTTTTCAACACGAACTCGGTCACTTGGTAGAGGAAAGCACAAGCATCCACAAACCAGAGCAGGCAATGGTTGTGACATGCACAGCAAAAATACTGGATAGGCAACACTGAGAACAGGAAGAAGGATAAAGATGCACAGCACATACTACGCAGAACAGGCTTCCTTACCAGACTCCAATGGTTACATCCTCCTCTGGCTGCAGGTAATAATTACAGGTGTGGTTTAAACCTTGATCCTGTGGTCTTTTCAAGTCAATGAAATACGGGACCCTCACTGAAATACAAAAAAGAAAAAGAAAAAAACACACAGAACATGAAACCTTTTACTTTTTCCCTTTATTTTCTTTTAAAATTGCTTTACCAAGTCACTGGAGAGTTGTACAAACCACTCCATTGTGCTGGGAAGACCTTATTTTTTTTGTGTGTGAAAGGATGAACTGGCTACAGCTGTGACTAAAAACGAACACCAAAGTGAGCAAGGTACGAAGACACAAATAATCAAAAAAAACATGAAGCAGGCTAAAATTAAGAGGTGGGGGATGACAGACAAAGCTTCCTGTGACACACATTTAACCACCTCTGCCCAGTTTGCTTTGTAAATCTCCCAGACAAGATAGTTGCTCCTGCTGCGTCAATGGGGTGGGTTAGGTGATTTGGCAATCACCTAAAACTCTTACTGTTTGCATTGTAGCTGTAACAGAAGTTACTGATGGGACAAACTTCCTGTGATAAAGGGAGCATCCCAGAGCTGTAACATGTTTCAGGATGACATGTGGTTTCAGTCCCTACAATACAACACTCTAAAGGAGATACTGCATTATAGTAGCAGACACCACATTGCTCTCATCCTGCAAGAGTAAGATAAATTGTGTTAAACACTGTCCTCTTGAGCCTTTGAGGAGGATATCCAGTTCGCTAGCCCACTCTCCAAAGACTATTAAATAATTGCCATATCTCCTAGACACTGCAGCCTTTAAAAGAGATAATGTTAGGCCGGAAACTTCATCTCTTAAGGAAGATGCCTGAAAACAAAATCATTACACCTCAATTCACTCTTTCAAATGTTTTATGTTCCCCAACTTATACAATACACGTTGTTTGTTGCTTGTTATATTCAACAATTCAAACACGAGCATCAGGAAAGTCAAGCATCAAACATTTTCAGCACTTTGTTTTCCATTGCTTGGTTCACAAGCTACATCTTATAGACACTGTGTGATGTGCTAAATGGGGGGATGTGCTCAGTCTAAACACTTCCTTTTCCATCACCAATGCTGTATGGCCTTTCTAGGCAGCCTCTGACACACCCAATACCAAGAGAGACACTATAGAGATCTACAGACAACACTGAGCAGTTTTAAGGGCTCTCTTCTCCCAGTGATTTAGGATTTTCCCATAAATTTAAGCTCCACTCCAGCAGAACCAGGAAATCTGTCTCCTTGAAATCTAGTGGCATAACAATTAACATACTGAAGTTTTTGTGCTATTGAAGTTTTGCGCTATTGAAACACAAAGAAGCAGTCAAATGTCACTTCACTTAGCCTTAAAAAAAAAAAAAAAAAAATCACTAAAAATTCCAGAAACATGAAAGCCAAGGCAGACAACAGCTGATGTTAACCTGACAAATCTGGCCCCTTAGACTGCAAATCTATACCTGTGCAATTGTTTGCTCTTACGCAAAAGCATGTGAAAGAGTCCCAGACAAAGCATGCACACCACCAGAGACAGTTGGGTCACTGCACTGTCACCACAGAACTCGGCAACGCTCTCACAAGGGTGGTGCATCCTCCAAGAGGGCAGTAAGTTCTGCAGTCAAGGTCTGGACAGACACACAAATCACTTACAGCAGTGTTCTGGGAAAATTATTCAACTCCTCCGTGCCTTGATTTTCCCATTTGCCCAATCTGTTACGACTTTCTTACCAGATTTTCTATTACAAAGATACGAACAAGAACACACCAATGTTAGTGATTGGGGCCAGGTAAGCATCTACCTCAAAGCAAAAGAAAAATACAGGCAATTTTTATGTATAGCATTTATCACTGGGATGGTCCACCTATTCTACACACACAAACATCATCATCATATAGGCATACATCATATGGAGACCTTGCACATCAAGGGTTTTAGTGACATGTTTCAGAGATATTTGATATCACTTGCAACACATCACATGATCAAAATTGCATGATTTGTTAATCATACTGATATGCTAAATCTGATCTAGTCTGTATTTATGTTTCTAGAAACCTCAGTTTTCTGAAAACTTCCAGTGGAGACACCTTGAGATCTCTACCCATATGCTTATGTATCTCATAATCTGGAATAAAAGTCTGTCCACAAGAACAAATCCAGACATTGGTTCGGCTACTAACAGTGGGAGCACAGCTATCGATTCATCTTTAGCTATCTCGAGAAACAAATGGAATCACTTTCTGCTGAAGCTCTGTGCTACTGTTTTGGAAGCAAATCCCAAACTACACAAAAGGAGGAGAAAAAGATGGCTGAAGAGTAGTGATTTATACTCAGAAGGTTAAAAAACAATGTGACAGGGCAAACCCTACACCATTTCTCTGAAGGTCACTCTCCAGTGGAGAAGAACTACTCAAACATGCCAATGTACTTCTAATAACTGTGTTAGAATGCACTTTGTATTCAGGCAAATAGTTTCTCATGGGAGTACTGTCACAAGTAAAATCCAACTGCCATTATATAAAGCAGTAGGAACAATGGTACAGTGATATTAGTGCAAGTCCTAGTGCAAGAAATTGTTACAGAACAATTATTTTGGTCATGTGGGAATTAATAGAGGTAGGAACTTCAGGGAGACCTACAAAACTCTGCAAGGGCAAATTAATATCATCACTGAAAAAGCAAGGTGATGAAAATGGAAGTAACCTGCATTATTCACTTTATCCAGCTGTCAGTTCTGACAATCAAGGCACAAGAGCTGGCCCACACATGTGCACACTTCACAGTGACCATGATCCAAAGTGTTAGAATATACAGAGCATGCAACCAAATGACAGAAGTTATATAAAAGCAACATATCCATAGTTGGTCCTTCTAGCTTCTGCAATCAAAGGAAGATATTTTTCGAAACTTCATTACAAAACACAAGTGAGGTTTAAAGACAAATTTGGATCACAAAGAAGTATCCCTCATACAGCGATGCTCCATCATTTTCCATCCTGTGAACGCTCAGGCCTCCCTGGGCGACCTGGGAGCTGAGCCAGCTCACCAGACCCACTGTACTGCTGCTTGACCAAGTGCAAAGGCTAAGCAGACAATCTGACTACATGAACAGGCCTCTTCTGTCCCAACCAGAATATTCTCCTAAAATGTTTTCAGGTGAAGAGTTGCTGCCTGGAAAGCAATTCACCGGATTTAATTTCACTTACTTGCTGTCTATTCATGCAACTTTGTTGAACCCTTCAGAAAAATGCACTCAACATATCGCACCGTTTTCCTGAAGGAGACCCTTTCATCTAAAAGTTGGCTTCAGAAAATGCTTTCCAAGTCACAGTTTGAAGAACTTACAGCCTGTGAAAGCTCATATCCTTCACAAGCTGTACACATGCAGGGTGAAAGTCAAGGCAGACAAATGAAAGATAAAGACATTATTCCCCTTCACCCCTCACCCACCCAGTAGACTGAGTCACTTACCAAAGTTTAGGAAGACCAGTTTTGCCTGAATAGCAGGGCAAAGTTTTACTAGAAATGGAATGGCTATGTACACTCCCAGCAACCAGATTATTAACTTCCGCAATCGAAACCACAATCCGTATCGCCTGTATAGAAGAACAAAAAAAAAAAAAAAGAAAAAAGAAAGACAGACCTGAATACAGCAGAAATTTTATGAAGCAATTTTCACAATAAACTGTGTACTTGGTTTATTTGAACCTGGTTATTTACTCTTTAAACAAAACTAAAACCAGTTTATGTAGCCTCAGTTGTTTGAGAGAAGCAGAAGTAACCAAACTGTCAGCTGATGATATGCAGCTTAGAAAAAGGGAATAGAAACTCCCCACTGATTACATTTTAAAACACTCTGTAACAAGAGATTTTTTTCTGCTGACTTAACAGATTTCAGGACCTCTAGAAATGCAAATCACATGTTTGTCACCAAAAAGTAGCCTGACTGCACTTCCCATTTAAATCACTACCAGCAAGATTTTGTTCAGTTACATTTTCACATCTTTAAAGGAACTATGTGTAATGAGACTGATAAAATTACACATGATCTCATGTACAGACTAGAGCAGACGTTCACCTTGTCCAGGTAAAAGGGTTCATACCTCTCAAGGCCCTGGAAAGCACATCTTTCCAAGTTATAAAACATTATGAAATTTCTTATCTGCAGCATCATCCTCTACAAGTCCAGACTGATTTGGAACAATTGCCCCAACACTTTATTTCTGTTTTCTCCTAAGTATTCTGATTGGGAAGAGTAAGCTACAAAAAAACCCAAGCCAGCAACACAAAAAAAAAAAAAAAAGAATCACACAGCAGCTAGTTAAGCATTTTTTCTCAAAATGCACTTTACTACCTCAGAATAATTACCACATACACACTCAGATGTGTGTGTATATATATATATGTACATGTATGTATACATAAAGGTGTAATGATCTAGTTGATTAACATTTTATGGGCAGAAACACTGAGACCCTCAACATTATTGCAATCAAGAACTAAAATGCATGTAAACCCTTCAGGCAACACAACTTGCTGCATCAGCAATAGCGTGGCCAGCAGGGACAGGGAAGTGATCTTACCCCTGTACTCAGCACTGGTGAGGCCGCACCTCGATTACTGGGTTCAGTTTTGGGCCCTTCACTACAAAAAGGACATTGAATGACTTGAGCATGTCCAGAGAAGGGCAACGAAGCTGGTGAAGGGTCTGGGGCACATGTCGTATGAGGAGCAGCTGAGGGAACTGAGGTTGTTTAGCCTGGAGAAGAGGAGACTGAGGGGAGACCTCATCGCCCTCTACAGCTACCTGAAAGGAGGTTGCAGAGAGCTGGGGATGAGTCTCTTTAACCAAGTAACAAGCGATAGGACAAGAGGGAATGGCTTCAAATTGCACCAGGGAAGGTTTAGACTGGATATTAGGAAGTATTTCTTTACAGAACAGATTGTGAGGCCTTGGAATGGGCTGCCCAGGGAGGTGGTGGAGTCCCCATCCCTGGAGGTGTTTAAGAGTCGGGTTGACATAGCGCTGAGGGATCTGGTGGAGTTGGGAACTGTCAGTGTGAGGTTAATGGTTGGACTAAGTGATCTTCAAGGTCTTTTCCAACCTAGACAATTCTGTGATGCTGTGAACTTCATTTGCTTTCCAGCAGTCTGCAGCAGGAATGACATTGCATGTCAGTGAGCAACCATTTCTTAGTATTGGGAACTGCTGGCTGCTGAAAGCAGAGATCAATTTTTCCAAGAGGCATGAAATTATTTATCTCCCATTTGGCAATTTTACCAGCTGACACACTGAACTTGCTCTACACTAGTGCTAAGGGGGTTTGAACACTGTCAGCTAGTTGAAACTATCAAATAGAGAGCCTGAAAACCTCTTTTTAAAGCATTTCTACAAGAAATACAAGTGTACAGGTAGAATCGGGATAGAAATAGTTCAATCATGCACCAAAATCTTCAAGATCTCAACAGCTTTTGTAGCCCTAGGCTAAAGCCAAGACTCTCAGGAACAGTTTTTCAGCACAGTGAAAAAAGGAGACACTCCAACCCCTCCACCTGTATAATTTTTTTGCATGATAGCTAGGGTAGTTATACAAGGAACAGGCTATCCTCCTATTCGCCAAAAACCTGCCTCCATCACACTACTGCCTGCCTACAAGTACCTGTCTCCTCTCACCCAGGTACCATATTCTGGACTTCAGAAACATCTACCATCAAAATTGATGCACTTTTCTTGACAAGCTAAAGGAACTGCCATTTTCCAAGAGGGAAGAAAAATGTATTACTAAGACACTGCCAACCAGCTCTGGCTGCAACAAGCCCATGTCAAAAGGTTCAACAGATTTTAATACTTCCCATGGCAAAACTGACAATGAAGAGGTGAAGAAAGCCAGCAAGGCTTTCAGTGACATTTCCATACTTCAAGCCCAATTTCCTAAAGGATTAAGGAAAGCAGAAACAGCAAATGACAGAGAGGAAACAGTACAAACAGGGGCTTTAGAAGAGTATGGGTCAGTACCAAGGCCTTAGACTGACCCACCTCTGCCTCATGGAGAGCAGCAAATAGAGGAGGAGGAGGAAGAGGTCCTGAGTGCGCAAGCAGTAACAAGCAACACAGAAAGTCTGCCTACAGTTGTGGTTTTTGAGATGGGCCCAGCAAATGTACTCTAGAGCCAGGGTCTGCAGAGCAATCCAGTGTGAAATGCTGTAAGGTCGGCTAAATACACATGCAAACCCAAAAACTTTGGAAAAAAAAACAGTCAACATTTTGCTTGGGCTAATCACAACTGATCACAGTTCTCTCCCCTCAAATTAAAACCAGCTTTCCACAACCACACCCACATTAGCACCTACCATCTATTTCCATCACTGGAAAAGGTTTGTGGAAGAGAAGGGGAGGGGAGATCACTGTTGCTGAGCAATCAGGATATAATTTAGCTCTCTACAATGAGAGAAGTGTGTCTTTTCATCAAAACTTTTGCCTCATTTGGCTGGTTGCTCAGAGTTAACACAACCTTGCAGTTTCCTCTTGCCTCACACTTGAGAGGTGACTCTGCCATCACCACCTTCCCACTGAGAACAGTGACATGGGTGAGCAACCAGGCAGGATGGGGCTTTCCAGAAAGCTGTTCTGCCTGGGGCCCAGATCCTGCTGCAGCCAAACAGACCTCTCCTTAGGGACTTTCATATATGCCACAATTTCAGCCCTACAGAAAAAACCCACTTATTTAGAAAGGCACCAGAGTCAGGTCTGAACTCCTCTAGATACAACCAGAGCACATCAAAACACAGGAACTTCAGATGTCTGGGCTGCAAAAGCACTTAGCATGACCCAGCTGCAAGCTGGAACCAGGTACAGAAAATGCCGAAGACAACATTGTCCAAGTAATGCTGTCAGAGTTCAGGAATTAATTCAGTCTCTCTTTTCGAAGACTGAACTGAGACGTCTCTTCCTTTGCTCTTGTACCCCACACCAAACGCTAACTGGTAAAGTGACATATACACCTCATCTCCAGGGAGATATCTACTTAAAATGCAACCAGGGCAAAGCCTCTATTCATCAACAAACAGCTTCTCTTCTGCTGATAAATTCAAGACAACGTGCTGAAGTGCAGACATTGTAAAATTATCATGTAAGTCTTTAGCGAACAATTTAGTTAAACTGCTCTTGCTCTGCAGAAAAGCAGTTTCAGAAAATAAATGCCCTGCACTGGGAGCTTTTGGTGTGCTCAGGCAAAGGCAGCAGCAACATGCTTTTCACCAGGAAATTCAGTCAGTCTTAGTTGGAAAATACAAGTGAGTTAGAGAATAAGCAGCTGCAAACTGAAGACCTTAAAGAATATGATAAATAGATTTCCAAGAACAATAAAATGTCTAAAGAAAACAAACCAACAACAAAACCCCACACCAACCCAAAACACCCAACCCCAAGTCACCCCAAAACAACAACAACAAAAAAATCTGCACTGACATCACATTTTCTCCCTTCATTCACCAAAGGCTTTTGCCCAACTTCTGGATTCTGTCCAAACACAGGCAAAATCTGAAGTGGTTTTTTCTTCAGGCAGGTTTCTGAAGTGAATGTGAAAAATAAAGAGTCTCTCTCCAGACATACCTGAATCTGAAAGAAGGGAGTCTTGCCCTTAAGTGTGACAACAGAAACAAAATTTTCCTGGTAATTTACACCTGGACAAAGGTCTTATATTCACTCAAAATAAGCATATCGTGCATTTGGGCAGACAGTAAGAGTATCTGGCTGGCGAAGAGGAGCTGGGGGTCCTCTCATGACATCTTCTCCCGAGTGTGCTATCTTTACTCTATCAGCACTAAGGGAACTACAGGCACAAACGTCCTTTGTCTCACCATGGAAAACAATTGCCAAACTAAGATTTAAGTACTGCACCATCGCACAACGGGGATTTCAACCTGTGGTCTGCAATCACAGTGTGTCTGCGAGGAGCAGCCAAAGCAATAAATTTACTGGGGGCATCTTTCAATTCACAGTATTGGTGTTTCTCCCTCCTCTCCAGCAGACTTAGGAGGTCTCATGAACAGAGTGTCCAATGACCACCCTACTGTGGCATGTTCTGCATATAAATTCAGATTAAAATAATTTCCCCTGGAGAGTACCTGAATCACTTCTGCATCACAAGTACACCAGAAGAGTTTCCATTAGGATCTCCTTATCAGCTGTGCTACAAGGGTGAAAGGGCAGACCAAGGGTGAAACACGAGACTGGTATCATCAGAGCTGCAGTTGAGCAAGAACAAAATTTATCAGAAACACATGCTGGGCTTGTGTCCAAAAGGACCTGACAAATGCCTGTACATTCCACATGGCCTTTGTCATCTAGGAGAGGCAACAGTAAAACAAAATGCTTACAGACACCTGAGTACGAGACTATGTTTGTTCAGCAAATGCTGTTTCTCTGACTTGCTCTGGTGTCCCTCAAATCATCAACTGTTCAAACTGTAAACTGGCAATCTTTTCCCAGCAGAAATTCAGAGCATGGAATGTGGAGAGCCAAGACCATTTTCATTCTTGGTCACACAAGGTACCTCCTGATTATCAGGTGACAAAAGCGACTTTAAAAGTAGTAGAGGAAGAAAAAAACTAACATGAATAATGGCATAACAAGAAAGAACACCTTCCCCCACTTTTCTAACAGAAAACTTCTTTTTTAAAAAGAATCAATACATTCCTCCCCACAGACAAGGATCAAGAACATAACAATCAAGACGTAGACAAAGACATGGGCAAAGGATTCAAAAAACTGAGGGTCAAGGAGAATTTAAAGGACTGAGATTAATTTATTTGGGTAAACAAGAGTTGCGACCAAAACAACCTATTCTACAACCTGGAAACTGCAACTGAGCCCCAAGCACACAGGGGCATGCAAGAAACAACACAGCAACCACACCACACGGGGCAGGACAGCCCACACATCAAGCTGCTGTCAAGCCTTCCTTGATAGCCTTGCTTTAAACAACAGATGGTTTCCAGCCCTTCAAGAACTCTCATCTTCCCTTCCTACAGGAAATCGGGACAGTGGTGCTGCACAGGACTCTTCCTTCTTACAGGTCCTGAAGGGTGAAAGGATCAGCCCATTTTTCTTCTCCCTCCACACAGGCCATCTGAACCACCCAAGCTGATTAACCTTTTGTTTTATTTCACTTGTTCCCTGCCAAGAAAATAAAAAAGAAAATGGAGAAAACCTATCAGCTTTCCAACTGTGTGAAAGCACATTCAGAGAGAGCAAGTCTCTTAGCTCCTGAATGGTAGTTCACAGGCAGGCAGTGGGTCTCATCTCCACTGCAAAATGTCAGCAGCAGCTTTTAGACAGCTTGTACAGTGACATGCAATGAAGTAATTTTCCACTACAAGATTAATACGGGTCTTTTTCTCCTCTGGTTTGCTGCAAAACCTGCTTTATGTGCAGCCAAATGCAAACTGAAAAGATGCTAATGTCAAAGCGTTTATCCCCTCTTGGTTTCTGTGCACAGTGAACGAAGCTGCATAGGCAAACAGGCAACCACGTGATTCTTTTATTACAGACCCGGCTATGCAGAATTCTCCTCAATTAAAGGTCTGCAGCCAAGCCTTAATTCTGCTTCACTGGAGGCACTGTATAGAGAGCAGGGAGGTTGAATTATAGAAAATTCATCTAATCCTGAAAAGAGATCTTTCCCCAAATTCAGGAAAGCCAGTGGGAACACAGCAGTAGCTGCCAGAACTACTAGCATCTGAGCAACTGATCCCTCCCTTTGGCATTAGGATCCTTTCTAATAGGATCAGATCACTGCAAAACAACTCAAAAAGAAAAATCAAAGGCCCCAAACTCATCTTGCTATTCTAGGGAATCAAGCAATCATCTAAAACAAACAAAAAAAAAATCATAAATCACAGTCCTAGAAAGAACCCCAAAAAAATCATGGACATAAAGTGCATAGGTATCTGAATCCTCAGAGACTTTTAGCTTCAACCAATTCCTAAAAATCTTTGCTCTTGGAAAGATCTGAAAAACAAGAAGAAAATTAGCTCTACCAGATTCCTTTGCCATCTCCTACAAAAAATTACTTAAAATCTTGAACCTTTGCTCTTTCAGAAGAGATATTCTAGTCTCTCTCTCGAACGTTAAACTGCAGCATAGTTTCAGCACTTCAGCACTTCTTCAAAAGAATAAAAGATACTACATTGCAAAGAACCATGCAGCTTTTACAATGGTAAAGAACTTAATTTTTCAAGCATCCAGCACCAGAATAAATTGTTACTGACACATGCCATGCCTGTGAAGGATACAGTTTACTTTCTGATGTTGCAAAAGACAACCTGATCTTTCAGCTATTGGGACAAGACAGAAAAGGCTGGGTATCTATTTGTTCTTTGACAGCCTCTATAATTCAAGTACAAATCCATCTGCACATAAAACCAAGCATTAACAGTAAGCGTTGTTAGACCTGTCACCAGGAAGTAACAGTCAATTAATACAAGGTAAATTTCCATTCTATGCCATCAAAGGTACGGAAGATGCAACAGCCAAATTCATACCTGATTCTATGGCTTTCATCACTGTAGCATCCAAAATCTGCATCACTTGACTTAAGAAAAGCATGTGAAATCAGGGACTATTTTAGTCATGTCATACATACATGAACAGTAAAGAGGTTATAAGAGATCCCAAGAAGTCACCCAGTCCATTTCCTCACCCTACAAAGGACACACTACCCAAACCAGTTGTCTGCTTAATTCCTCCCATCAACTTCTGGCAAAGTGCAACAGCCCATGCTTCATGAATGTCCCTCTGGTGATGCAGAGCCGAGTTAGAAGGACTAAAGTTTGCCAGGTTCACACAACAAATCAGACTGGCTTCTCACTGAACAGTGATTTTACCTAGAAAAAAAGAAGGGTACCAGAGTACTTCAAAAGCTGAACAAAGATTTACCCAGTAGGCAGAAATAGAAAAAGGTATCCAAATCTCTAAGTCCAGCTAAGCTACTAAATGGTCCTATTTACACCAGTGAGAGAGGGGGAGAGGGGGGTGAATAAAACACTAAGCACACCTTCTCAAATATTGGCCTTAAAAAGCTAGGATGGAGCAAGGCATTCAAGCCATCACTGGCAGAGAACCAGCCCAGGAAAAGCTACTCCACTCCACAGTTCCCACCAGCCTAATTAGTTTGACTGTACCCAGGAGCAAACAATTGGGATGAGTTTTTAATTAAAAGAGAAATTAATAGGAATAATGGGCTTAAGGCAGTGGAAAAGCAACAAATTTAAAGGCTACGTGTTTTCTTAAAAAAAAAAAAGACAGAAGAGAAAGGCTGAGTTTTTTGAAAAAGTTTTCAAACATGCAAGCTCCACCTTCAGGTTCCTCAGAATATATGACAACTTAATTTTTAAACAGACACACCACCAACAGTGTCTGTCAACACTTCACAGGAAGTGACGATGTCCCAACAGAGGCAAAAGCTCAAAAACCAGCATTGATAAGGAGATGTTAGTACACCCATAAAACCTTCTGAGTTAGCATTTGGCAGGAAAAAATTGTTCTAGCCATAGAAAAACACTGCCAGCCACTGAAATATATTATTTTCTTTGCTGCTATTATAGCAAAAATTGCTTTTTTCCTTTTTTGCTGAATAGTATGTTGCATTTCTAAAGCAGAAAGCTATCATAAGTACTAGCTTATTTCCCTGTTCATAGCAGTATCACAGAACAACAGTAAAAGCTGCATACACAGCTCCAGACAAGTGCTGCATGTCAGCAAACAGAACCAGAATATTTTGTCTATATGCTAACCAGCACTTTCAGCATCCCACCTCTTATCTTCCATTAACACTGTCCCATGTAAGATCAATCAAACGCCTACTGATGCTGCCTTCAGTTAGGCCTACTGGATTTCTATCATCTTTTAAAAAAATCTCCCCACATCAACTTTCAGTCAGAAAAGTTACCCAAGTTCATTTGACAAGCTCTACACAGGTAAACTATGCAGTTTATCCCACTTTCCATTCACTTCCATACCTATGCAGCCTGAAGCTGCCAAACATTAGTGTGGCCACGAAAGAAAATTAATCATAGGAAAGACTTGAACCTGTATCTGCATCATAGCAGATACATGCAAATACATATAAAATTAGCTTTTCAAATTGTTCAGTTTGTAGAGATGGTTTAGCAGTTGTGGTAGAAAAGCCTGTCCAAAGGAGCTTCCAGGACCTTTTCTTTTGGCAGTGGCATCAGCCTACAGAGACTGTACAACTGCTGCCTTTGACATGTTCCTCTTCAGCAACGGTCTTTTCCCTTCCTTCCTCACAAACTGCCTATTCACAAGCTCTTCCCTGAGGCTTCCTTACCCATTTCAGCCCCAAAACAAGTTGTTGCCTACAGGGCATCTCCTTTTGGCTCTGGTAAGAGCTTTAGGCAGTGTTGGTCCAACTAGCTGAATGCAGATGAGGTTTGAAACTTCAAGCTCCCAAATTCCCCCAGTCCACCACTTCATTACCTAGCTCCCCTCTTACAGCCCAGACTCACTTAGACTGCTTCTGTGCCTCCTGATTAATATCAAGTAATTAAATGTTAACTTAAAACAATAAACAGCAAGAAAGAAGCCATCTAGCCAGTCACAAGAACTCGGGTCTGACTCTCCAAAACATATAACTGCAAAGTAAAGGAGAGCATCTCAATGAATAGGTTTTTTCAGAAGGGGCCAGCAAGCTCCAGCTATTGAGACCTTAATAACCACATTTCAGCTTGTAGAATACAGAAAGATCTTGGGTAGGACCTGCAAGAATCAAGACCTCAGTGCAGCGAGAGAGGGCAGAGGAAGTGCAGCAAGAGGGGGAAGAGGAAGGCACTGCTGATTACACACCCCACAGGACAGGGAAATGGAAGCGACATCTAACTTTTCCCTCTCGAGCATACCATCCTTTCCCAATGCCCTGCCTTGGCATCTCCTCTTTACAACCATCACCTAAACTGACTGCCCCTTAAAGCTAGTAACAAACACTGCTTGTCTAATTAAATCACTAAGTATTAGCAGTTCCTTTGAAGGACAGGAGCTTGGAACATCAGTCTTGGTAACATACATTCTAATTGCGTAAAATCTACATGTGTCACACCAGGTGATGAGAATGAGCTGAACATTTGGCAATATAGCACCGATTTATTTAAAATGTATACTGACAGCATGGTCTAAGCGACAGCTATGTTACCTCTCAATACTTGCATAAAATGGTATTAGCGTTAGTGTGAATTGTGTGTGGCAAGACTAACAGAAAAGCTGTGTTTGAAGAAGAAGGAGCAGATGCTTCTGTTATTTTAAGTATGTAGCAAACAACAAATAATTATACCCTAGGCAATTGAACAATTTACTTTTGGGACAGCAAAGCAGACTTGGGGATTAGGGTTTTAAGGGTGTTGACTTGCTTTGAACACATCTTCTGCAACAGCTGTTTAGTTCGCACCAGTATGAACCCTTTGTTTAAATTCTAAGAATATGCTTTCTCCAGAGCTCCCCAGCAATGCTGCTCACACTAATCAAATCTGAAGTCACCCACACTAGATTTTAGTCGAGCTTGGCATTGAGATACTACTGTGGTGCGAGTACACTCCCTCCACAGTGTTTACTGAATTCTTAAGTTTTCCACTCATTTCACAGCTGACAGCTGGTTTATATTAAAGGCACAGCCCTCTCACTAGTCCATAAGATGGGGAATGCAAAGCTGTCTGCAAATGAAAGAGGAAAAAACAGATGATAAACACAAAAAGACTGAAAAAGCACCGGAAGTGCAAAACAGGAGCTTGAGACCAGCCAAATCAGATTTTTATTGAAGCAGTACAGCTCATTTCTCTCTACCACACTCTCCTTCACAGGGAAGAATATCGGGATGCACAAGCAAAGGTTCAAGAGCAGAGCGAATTTAGACATGCAATACTCCACCACAGTTCCTAACTGTTGAATTCATACCACAATTGAAAAAGTATTCAGCACGACCAAGTCAGTTCCCCTACCACCACTTAAAACTGAATATGCTGTAAATCCACCAGACTTGCATGTATGTGTTAACCTTGCAGCAATAACAGGAATCCATAGATTCAGACTTTGTTCCTATGGATACACATGTATGAACAGGTCCATAATTCCAAGCTGCACAACTCTGTGAACATGAAATCTTCTTTTCACACAACAGTTTTTGTGAGTCAGCCACCAGCTGCAGAGCTTGAGAATTACCACTACTGGTAGGCTCTGTGGCTCTGGCTCTCTTTTAAACCACCCGAGCAAGTCTCATTTGTGTATTGTAGACCTTTTTTCCTTTTCAATGCATGAAGGTGGTCATTTTATATTTCTCCGAGACAGCTCTGCTTTTGCTGGCAGAGATCAGAAGCCATTCCTCCTTGGAAGCCTGAAGAAAAAAATGCTTTTGTGTTAGCAGTGATACTGCCACCTTTTAGATGCAGAATACATCATTTAGCAATACATTTTGATTACAAT